>NC_089495.1:166602346-167328596 GCF_036850765.1 Saccopteryx bilineata
AGATGCATGAGTTCCTAATATGTTAACAATCCCCTGAGCAGGAAACTTTCAATACAATCTGAGACAACAATACCAATATAATCATCATCATCATCACCAACATTTGCCACATTGTCAGACCTGCATTGTTCAATACAATAGCCTCTAGCCACATGTGGCTCTTTAATGTAAATTAATTAAATTTAAATAAAATGTAAAATTTATTTCTTTGGTAGCACCAGTTATATTTCTTTTTTTTTTTATTATTCATTTTAGAGAGGAGAGAGAGGGGGAGAGAGAGAGAAAGAGAGAGAGAGAGAGAGAGAGAGAAGAGAGAGAGACAGGGGGGAGGAGCTGGAAGCATCAACTCCCATATGTGCCTTGACCAGGCAAGCCCAGGGTTTCAAACCGGCGACCTCAGCATTTCCAGGTCGACACTTTATCCACTGCGCCACCACAGGTCAGGCCACCAGTCATATTTCAAGTGCTCAGTTGTCACTTGTGGTGGTGGTTGTTGCATTGGACAGCAGAGAGCACAGAACTCTTCTCTCACAGAAAGTTCTGTTGGATGGTGTTGGACTAGATATCTACTGTGTACAGGCACTTTCCAGTGTTATGTCACTGAATTCTCACAAGAAACCTGTGAGGGTTTATTGGCCCCATGTTATATATGCAGAAACTGTGGTTCAAAGGCGTTCAACAGCTCCTCACAGTCTTGCAGCCACCTGTTCCAAAAAGCACAGCCATCCCTCTTTGATGGGTCTGCACTGACAGTGCATCTCCCTGCCAAGCCGGCCTTCCCACACACTGCAGGCCAGGAAAGAAATTACAGCCTGAAACCGCCCCCTGCTAAGACTGCCAAAGGTAATAGCTGGAACTAAGACCACTTTCAACATCAACGCTGCTGAAGAAAAAGAAAAGGGTAGGGGGCATTATCATTTTTTCTAAAGTAGGTCATTTTTTCTCAGCATTCCTATCAAAAATGTTCTGTTTTGTTGTTGTTGCAGTTGTTGTTGTTATTGTTTTAATATATGTGGGGTTGATCTGCTCAGACTCCAAACAGGCTTTTCCATCTGCTTCTTTCCCCTTTTTTAGATTTCCTTTAAGTACAAATGCTAAATCTGTGCCATATTTTTATTAGTTTTACACTAATGTTGTTGACATTTTAGAGAGCTATTTGATGTCTGAGAAATTCATGAACTTTTTACTTGCTCTTTTGAAAAACTCTAACACAAAGAAAGAGGACTACGTTTGTATGCAGATAAGCCACCTTCTGCCCAAATATATTTCACCTGGGTCTAAGGAGTCTTATCTTTTATTAGTTACTTATTATGCCACTATCATTGTGTGTAGAAGACATTTTCTGTTAGACTCTTTCTGACAACATTCCCATTCCTTAGGGTTTGCCAGAAAGAGAAGTTCAAGGTAGTAAGATGATCAAGTTCACCCTATGGTCAGCTCTCTTTCCTCTCCTGCCTGCTTCTGCTCCATCTCTATCACAAAATCTTCTAGATAGTTGGCAGCAGAGGGGGTCACAGGAGCTACACGTGTAGCCCTGCAGGCCCTCTCTCCCTGCACCAGCTGCTTCCCTCCCCCACATCTGCTGGTTCATCAGAAACCCAAATGTACAAGACAGAACTTGGGGCCAGACCCATGCTGAACAACTTCTCATGCTGTACACAAAGAGTATATGACACTGATTTCAGCTCTTTTCCAATAAATTTTCACAAATGCAATTTACTATCTATCTTTTGCACAAAAACCATGGCTCTCCATCAGCCTGGCCCAGCCGACAGCTGAAATTGGGGCAAGGCTGTTCAATCCCTTTGAAACCACTGCCAACAGCAATCTGTTCCCTTCTCAATCTGCTTCCTGTCCCTCTCCTTTGTGTGTCTGTCTGTTCCCTGTTTTCCTCTACCTCTCTTTCTCTCATTCTTTCATCCCAGCTTCTACTTTCTCATGTCTCCAAGAAAGCCTCTGAGTCAAGTTCTGGGTGGGCAGACACTTCAAAGGTACCTACCAGGGCTCGGTCAGAGTCACCTTGGGGATAACCAAGGAGATGCTCACGTGCCATCTAAATGCCATTCTTGGGTTCAACAAAGTCCTTTTCCCTGGACCATCTTAAATGCAAAAACTCTTCTAACAGATCTTAATGTTAATTAGATTTTCCAAAACTCTCACATGGGATACTTTTCTGGGAGGCAGAGTGCTGAAGACAAGTACAGAGCAAGAAGGCAGAGGCTAAAAAGAAACCAACCCACCTCCAGCTCCAGCCTGGGGCTTGCTTGCTACTGTCCTGAAGAGCTTCTGCATGATTCTGCCTCTCGCAGCAAAGAATTTCCTCAATCTCTCGGCAGGATTCCTTAAGGTCTCAAAGAGAACATAAGGTCCTAACAAAGAAGAAAAGGAATTATAAATAGCTTAGTGAATTCTAACATCTTGTTAGAGAAAGGAGGTGAGAATAGGGAGCAGTCTAGCTGCACACGAGCTATCCAGCTGTCACTGTGCTAGGGAAAAGAAAAGAAAAAAAATACTCTTGGCAACGATGTCGACTGGAATTCTTTAGCAATGGGGCTGGTGATCAGTATTCACCTGGCCAGACAAAGCAATGACTTGCAGCCTCAGTGTTTGGCCTGGTTATATTCAGTTGTAAGGATTTGGCCTCAACAAAGCCCTGCACAGAGGTATAGCCCCTGGAATGCTGCAGGCTGCAAAGAGAAAACAGCTGAAGTTCATGTAAACTGAAGGGAACCCAGGCAGCTATGTGATTGAAGGGCTTCAGGGCGAATTGACACTTTTCTTCTCCTTTCCACTTGACCATCCAGCATCAACTCCACCTTAAGGCTGGTTCTCCTCATGCTCCAGCCATCGGGACTTCATGCTTCCTGGCTGTGTCTGGTAGGAGGCTGACTAGAATTGCTTCTGGAAGCTCTCTCAAAAAAGGAAAAGGAACCTTCCCAGAAATTAAAAGCAGAGCTTACCTTGCAAATCATCAGTTCGGACCCCATCAGATACTTCCTCCCAGACCATTTGGGAGTAAGGGCTGTGGGATTACTCTTAGGTCAGACAGATCTGATAGTGCTCCCAAGGCAGGGGGTATGGTGGGTGCACAGCTGAGTAGGCAGGGGTCTGCTAGGAGGGGAAGGTGGGGATCCTGCTGAGCAGACAGACACCCAGCAGTGCCAACTGCCTGCTGGAGCTCCAGTATCCACTTCCTAGGCCTGGGTGACGTCACTTCCTCAGGATTACACCATTTACTAGACCAGCAACATTAGAGTGTGGTCTTTGAGCCAGTACTGCTCTATGGTTGTCCTGTGTCCGCAAAGAGATGAGAGAAAAAGAGAGGAAGCATTTGGTCACTTTGACAGAGTAATTTTATGCTATGAAATCTAATACTAAAAATTGGGCTTGTATTTTGCACATATTTTTAACTTTTATTTTCTAGTGATTTAGCTTTATTGTACTTTTCAGCAATGTTGGTCCATAACAGATTATTTTTTAATTTAAAAGATGGTCCTCCACTATACATTTTTGTGCCTCCATTGTGGAAAGTGCGTGTAGATGAAAGGAGCAATGCCTGACCCCCAGGGTGACCTCAGCAGTGAGGACAGAACCTGGCATACAGGTGGCTCTCAGTATCTGTTGACTGAACCCATGAACAAAGGTCACAGCTGACACTGAAGTCTAGGTTTTCAAATTCCAAATCCAAAGTTGCCTCAACTGTGCCATAGGTCTGCATCTGCTGAGAAGGTAAATACGTTCACCACATTACCTGAGCTCAGAAATCTTTTGCACCTATGAAATAGCAAATGTCCTACTCTGGGGACAGTCAAGAATCAGTAGCGCAGCGAGGGGGGCAAGGGGGCCTATCATGCCCTGGGTGCCACTCGCAGAGGGACGCCAAATGATCTCCAAGACAAACAAGAAAAGCGTAGTAGAAGTGGGGAGGAAGGGGGGCGCCAATAAAGTGTCGTGCCCCGGGGCAGTTATGTTCCCTATGCCACTGTCAAGAATGTCCAGGCCCTGGCCAGTTGGCTCAGTGGTAGAGTGTCAGCCTGGCATGCAGGAGTCCGTGGTTCGATTCCCGGCCAGGGCACACAGGAGAAGCACCCATCTGCTTCTCCACCCCTCCCCTCCTCCTTCCTCTCTGTCTCTCTCTTCCCCTCCCGCAGCCAAGGCTCCATTGGAGCTAAGATGGCCCGGACGCTAAGGATGGCTCTGTGGCCTCTGCCTCAGGTGCTAGAATGGCTCTGGATGCAACAGAGCGACGCCCCAGAGGGGCAGAGCATCGCCCCCTGGTGGGCATGCTGGGTGGGTCCCAGTCGGGCACATGCGGGAGTCTGTCTAACTGCCTCCCCGTTTCCAGCTTCAGAAAAATGAAAAAGAAAAAGAAAAAAAAAGAATGTCTATGAAAGTGGTTTGAATCTCTCCTGGGATGGAGGTTATGCACCTGAGGGCTTGACAACCTTGGATGCACTGGGAAGTGCTGCCATGTCCACCCTCTGACAAGGCCCTGATGCCCCCAGGAGGAGCTCAGGGGACTGCATGCAGCTGCAGGGCTGCTGGGGGGAGGGGGGTGCACTTAGCAGAGGCTCTGTTTTCCAGTCGGAATAAAACAATTTGCTCCAGAACTCTGAGCCAGGCAGATTTCTTAAAGGTCACATTTGTATTTGTGAAGTATGTGGTTGAGGAAGGGAGAAATGTCTTCACTGTTCCATTAAGAATTATGAAAATGACCTTTATAAAGTATGAAACTACACTATCCCAAACCTTCTTGATTCCCATGTAAAACTTGGGAATCACCTCCTGGGGAACTCATGCTAGCTCATTAATATCGCCCATCCTGCTGTTTTACATTAAATCAGCAACATGGTGTCAGGAGAATCCAGTGACATCTTTTCCTTTTATTTATAAAGTAATGTATTCAAATAAGTCTCTGAGTGACAAAGGCATCCTGACAGGTCCTGAGGGGTGTTTGTGCCTTGCCTCTCTGCCCAGGTACCAATGGACAGCCAGGCCAGGATTCCCTGGGACATGGCGCCACTTTTATTCTTTTAAATGAAAGGACTAATGCCACCGCCTGTTCACGAAACCCAGCTGCCTGGGAAAGGAAACTTTCCTCTCCTCTGATTTTTAAAAGCTATAGAAAGTCCAAATGAAGTTGGGGAGGGGGAAAAGAATTTCAACACACTGTCTTCACCAAAGCCTCTCTAAGACTCTTCATCTCCTTTAATCTCTGTGCCTTTAAACAGCAGAGGAAAGACAATACATTTACATGAGTAAACAGCTGCTTTCATTTCAAACAGGAGTCTAATCTGTTTACTTAAAGGATTTAAAGCAAATAATCTAAAAGGTTTTCCAAGATGTCAGCTATCAATTTTTTTCTTTAAAGAAAAGGCTGGCCAACTTTTGGAGTACTATACAAATTAAAATTAGTTTACAGATAATTAAAGGGCAAATGTTTCAAGATATGAATATTTAATCATGGCACCTGGCTGGATTTATTCTTACTGAGTGAACAGACACCCATTAAAATTCCCTGACTTCTTCCCTACACATGTACATCCATGCACACATACTCTCACACATGCACACATCTGTGCATTCACAGAGGAAGAAAATCCTTTTGCATAATATCTTGTTCTAAATAAACTTTAATAACTGCTGGTGCTTAGCATTGTTCTTAATTTGATGTAAATTGATTTGCATTTCCCGAGAATGACACAGGAAATACATTTGATAACAAGAGTCTCTTGTGATTAAGTCCATAAACAAATGACTGGTATGGATTGTGTGGAGAAGTATTGCTGACACCTGAGTTATTTCCTTAATTGAGTGTTAAAGAGAAACCCTTACATATCATTATCATTTTCATATCAGTATCATATCACTTTTTTACATTTCCAAAGTATTGATATATGTTTGTAAGTACAGTTGACATTTCCTGAATTCATATGTCTTTAACACAGTTTAAACATTGATTTCTGACCTATCTGTAAAGAGGGCAACTCTCAGTCTGAGAATTCACGTAACATTGTATTCAATCAAGAGCCTGGCATAGAGGTGATGTTAAGTGATGTTTGTCAACTTAATGTAACTGTGTTAAGCCCCAGCCACCATGTTATGAGGAAGGCCGGACCACATGAAGAGGTCACATGTAGCTGTCCTGACCTCAGCCATTTACTACGTAAGATTCCAGCCTCCAGTCAGCATCTACAGGCAGACACAAGGCTGAGTGTGCTTTCAGATAGAACAGCCTCAGCCTCCAGGTCATCTGAGCTGATCCTAAGTAGAAAGGAAATGATCTCTACACAGATTGCAAGTTCCTGAGCAAAACGAATGTCATTGTTTTAAGCCACTAAGTTTTGCATCATTTCTTACCCAGCAATAGTTAACTGGAACAGATTTTGTAACTTTTGAAGCTCTGCCCCTATTTCCCTACTTAGACTATATCTGTAGGCAGCTGTGTTCCTTGTAGAATTTACCTTCCCCTCCACCAAAGAAAAACAAGTGTCACAGACTGCTCTACCATAAGCATGTCATAGAGATTCTCCCATCATGCATTGTAAAGTTCAATGGAACTCTAGGGAAAAATATGTTTCCCATGGGCATATTGCTAATAGAGTGGTTGATATTTTCAATAAACCAAATAGACGTCCTCAATACAAGCGATTCTCTCCTTGAACAGTGCAAACCAGAAGGATAAGTATGATAAAATAAAATAAAACAGTTTCTGTGCCAATAACCCTGATTTAGCAAAGTTCAAGCCCAGTGGTGGAATTTGGCAGTTCATACCCATTTGGCAGAACCAATATCTAATTTTTTGTTGAATTTGGCAATACTGTTGTTAAAATGGCACTTGTAATCAGGGTTCTCTCTAAGGTGGGTGCTTGGGCAGTCACCCACTATGGAAATCACAAATTTACATTCCTTACTCTTATTTAACATTCATCTGCACAACAGTGTATTTTTATATAAATTTTTATTAATTTTAATGAGGTGACATCAATAAATCAGGGTAGTCTAAGTGCCCATAGTAATATGTATTTATTTTGTCCATAGGTGAAAAAAAATTGACAGAACTTTGCTTGTAATATTTATTTATTCATTTCATAAAACTCATACTTTTGATGAAATACTACATTTTAATTCCCTCACATTTGTTACTTCAGTGAACAAACATAACATAAAGAGAAAAAGTGCCAAACAACCAGGGGTTGACAAGCTGTCATTGGAAATATCTTAAGTAACAGTTTTATTTTTTTTTTGGTCAGGTATTATTTAATATGTTTTTATTAATACTTTAAAACTCTTTCTTATAATATAATCTAGTTGTGTGCCTCTTTTATTATTCTTATTTAAGTATTAAATGCATAATATTAAGTATTAAGTATTATACCTTTTGGTATATCGTTTTTTTTTACCTATAACAGTCATTAGAACAGAGAACCAGTTGTTAAATTATTTGACTCCCACCACTGGTCAGATAAATCTGGTGTAAAGGGTTTTTGTCTCTGCTCTCACCCCACATCTCTGGAACAGCCCTCGGTGTCTCCTTCCCCTGAACCAGGAGGCAGTCGGAGATAGTAGTGTCACCCAGTCCTCACTATGACTGTGCTCCTGACTGTAAAACATACACCCAGCCCTGTCCTGTGCCCCTACTGTGGTTCAATGAGCATTCTATCTAACACCAGCTCCTTCCATGGCTCCTATGACCTGGTGCCCTGAGTATAGGAAACAGAAGAAAGGGAGCAGGCTTAGAGTGTCTGGGAGTTGTGAGATGGAAGTAATAATTTTCTATAGTTAGGAGCTAAATAGGGTACCAAATGCCAGGTGTGTTGTTGCAACTCAGAACACACTGCCCTGTGGAAATAAGCAAATGATTCAGAGATAAACTTTGGGAGCACAAGCCTTACCTGCATTTCCCATCCTCCCCTGGGAAGGTGAGCATTGTCAAGCTTTACATCACATTATATTTTTATTACATCTTACCACATATGTCAGTGTGAGTTCCTTGGGGGAAGTTCTGCCTGACAGCCATCTCTGTGTCTCCCACAGGTGTGAACACTGGCCCTAGAACATAGTAGATGCTCAACTACAGTGTAAGAGAGACCCAATAAAGCTATTCAACCATACTTGCACAGAAAAGTGTACTGTAAAAGCTTCTCATCCCCAAGCAAATGATGCATTTGCACCTTCCACGGTGGCACCTTTGCAAGGCAGTGAGCAGGGAGGTCCTATCAGTCTAAAGCTTGCATCGTTTGCACCTGCTTTCCTCTGGCCAGCAGGGATGAGCCCGACCGACCACTGCAGCAGTGAGGCCGCACTTAGCCACAAAGCAGGCATTAAAGATTTTACATGGGCTGAGCTATCAGGCTGATTTATATTATTCAACAAAGACTTGTTAAGTTACACATAAGCTTATTTTGTGTGTGTTTGGTTTGAAGTCAGGGGCAGGGGAAGATGAGTTTAGAATCCTGAATTAAATTTAGACAATCTCACAATCCAGATGTTTCTATCTGCGTTATCTATCTCAGTCCCTGCAGCCTTTGGTGTCAGGTAACATCCTTTCTGCCCACCACTGATTCCAGGTACACCTCTCCTGCCTGTGCTTTCTGCTCAGGGACTTCTCTGTTCACTGAGTCACAGCCAGGAGCATGCAGAAGGAAGAACCCTGGAGCAACCTTCAGCTAATGGGCAAGTGCTCCAACCTCCCTTGTCCCTCAGACAGAAAGCCAGGAGGCCCTGACTACTTGGCCCCAGTCGCCCATAGCAGCAGTCTCAATAATGTACCCTTACTTGGCTATCCCTCTTGCCCTGCCTCAGTCTCTCCAATCCTTCACTCCTGCATCTGCTGGGACTACTGGACAAACATTTCTCTGCTCCTGTGTCTATGTATTGGGCTTTAAGACCAACCCTAAATCTGAGGTCATAAAATGGCACCAAAATGAGAAACCATAAAATAAACAAGTGCATTTAAGAAAAATTATGAGTCTATAAATAGTTAACAACTATTTTTCTACACAAATATTCAGAGTACGTGGTATGATAATTATATTCTAAATAATTTCACTTACATTACTGAGTGCTTACTATGTGCTAGACCTTGATGTAGAACCATATATGGATTATTTTATTTAATCTTTAAAACAACCCTATAGGAGATTTTATATTGTGATTCTATGACCTACAGCTCTATGTTGATAACAATCAGGGTCTTTTTTTTTTTTTTTTAATTTTTCATCTCCATGATGGCACTGTTTACTGGGCATTCAATTAATACCTTTTTGATTGTTTATTGAAATTATTTGCAGGACTAAATAGAATATTCCAAGTAGATTTCTTTTCTCCCCAAAAAATTGTGAGTAAAAGTCAAAATTTGTAGCAAAGGGATGTGTTTCCTAATGAGGTTCTTTCATTCAGAACAGGAGACAATGGAGACACAGGAAAGGAGCCAGTGGAGGTGGACAGATGGGCAGAGGTCAGGAATGGGCAACCCAAAACCAAAAGGAAGCGATTCCTGACCCACGTTGCAACACAGCTGAGTGCATGGCACTTTGATGGAGCCATTGAGTGACACTTGACCTCAGTTGCCTAATCTGGAAATGGGAATTTTGGATCATGTAATGTCAGAGATTCCTCCTTACTTCAAAATTATGGTAAGTCTTCTGAAGTAAATAGGAAGGTCCTTTCCTTGCTGTGAAGGAACTTGTTACATCAAGTATCTAATACTATTGACCAAATTATGCTCTTCAACAGCACTCACGCTAAACAGTGTTGAATGGAGCATACTAGCACCACTCTCAAGAGAATAAATAGTTGCAGTAAGTATAAAACTTTGCTCAAAAACCAATGAGAGAAGCCGTCTTCTCTCTTGGCCACCACGTTAATGAAGTAATTAGATATGAGTAACTTCCCCTTACACAAAACTTACCAAACCTTAAGCCAACTTGTTCTGATTCAGTCTTTAATGTTCAAGGAAATGCTTCCCAAATCATTTAAATATTTCCAAAGGATGTACCTGATCTAGAAATATAGAATAGATTTCAGGTAATTTTACAGAGTGTCATCAGAGATTAACATATCACAAGGGCTTGAACCTCTGGCACTCTTAAATTAATTATAATATATAAATTTAAAACTGCATTGAACATTAGGATTGTTAGTTGAGTATGGCCAAAAAATAAATAAAACAGAAGTTAATGCACTAAAACTCATTTCAATGAGTGTGCAGTGACAGAGGTTATAAGTTTATGAGAATATGCTGTAATCAAATATTAAAAGATATGCACATTGTGATGATTATCTGATATATAATTTAACATGGAGACATATGGACCATACACAGAGGGCTCAAAATTAAACTACATATATATTTCCTATGTTTACTTTTTTAAAAATTATGATTTGTACCATGTTACAACATGGCAGCAATGAGAGTTATCACCAAAGTAAGTTATATAAGTTTGGGAAATTAGAACGTTAATACTTTTAAAAATATATTTTAGGAGAAGACAAGATGGTGCTGGAGTAGGCGGATGCACCAACATCCACCTCCCAGAAGCAAAGTGGATTACAAACTAATTTTAAGAACTATCATCTGGAAAAACCAACTTTGGACTAAACTAAGAGGACTCTTCAACCAAGGAACACTGAAGAAGCCACACTGAGACTGGTAGGAAAAAGCGGAAATGCAGAGAGGGCTGCCCACCTCCCCAGAGCAAATGGCAGCCAGGAGAGACTCCCGTGGCAGGAAGTGAGTTTAGCAGAGAGGGGAGGGTCCTGAGCCCCAGGAACAAAGCCCCAGCCTGCAGCCCAAGAGCCCAGAAAAGGCGTAAGGACAGTATTTAGCTGGAAACAAGTCAGGATACTGTTTGTGAGAAAGAGACTGATTTCTCAGACCCAGGATCCTTCTTAAAGGGATGGCACAAAACCCCTCTCTCACAACCACTCACCGGGGGACAGGGAGAGAGGAGAATACCAGAGTAGCAGGAAGAGAGTGTAATCTAGAAGGCACAGGGAGAAACATTTTGGGAGACAGCCACCCTAACCCAAATCTGAATTTGGGAAGTGATAAGTCACTTCCCAAATCTGAAGTGAATATTTCCCCCGGAAACAGCAATACTAGCAAAGGGAAGCCGGAGAGCAGCCAAACAAGCTCCCCCGCAGCATTCAGAGCAGAGTTGCTTAGAAGGAGGGAGCTTTCGGGTCTACAGTAGTGAGTGTTAGGGTCTGAGCTGCAGTGCCCGCACCCACACGGCTGAGGGCTTGCCGGAGGGTGGGCGGCAGCGGGAGATGGAAGCGCGGTTATGTCGGCAGGGGCGGAAGCCAGGTGGCCACCACTGGGCTCACGTGTGAGCTCAGTCTTGCCCAGCTGGGGAGGAGTAGACATACAAAAGCAGTCAAGCCCAGCTGCCAACAGCCTGTAATCCAGCCTGTGGGAGAAGGGCGGGAGCCCCAGAAGGGGTGGAGACCAGCCCTTGAGCAAGGGCGCAGGAGCGCAGCCTTGCCTCGCCCATGGAACTGAGGCTTGTGGCCTGACTTGGGAGCCAAAAGCCCAGAACAGGCAGAGTTCCACTACTGAGCTGAGTGTGGGCACGCAGTCCTGCCCGGCAGGTAGAGCCAAGGCTAGTAGCCGTTCCACGAGCGGGCTTCTCCAGCAAAGGCAGGGCGAAATCCCAGAAACAGGCAGAGACCCACAGCTGAGCAAAGGTGCTTGCCAGTGCCCTCAGGACTGAGCAAAATGCCACCAACAGGGGCGGAGCAAAGGCCAAGGCTACCAAGGCTTGTACACCCGAGAACATGATCACAGCCACTCCCGTGAAGAGAAAATGCGGAGTCAGAGAAATGCAACAAAAATGAACCAAGAGAAATCCCCAGAGAAATCCCCAGAAAAGGACCTAAATGAATCAGATATAACCAAATTACCAGATGCAGAGTTTAAAATAACGATTGTTAGGATGCTCAAAGATATTAGAACAATAGATGGTCATTACGAACACCTAAATAAACAGAAGCAGATATAAAAAAGGACATTGAAATAATAAAAAAGAATCAGTCAGAAATGACAAATACAATATCTGAAATAAAGAACACAATGGGGCCCTGGCCGGTTAGCTCAGCGGTAGAGCGTCGGACTGGCGTGCGGGGGGACCCGGGTTCGATTCCCGGCCAGGGCATATAGGAGAAGCGCCCATTTGCTTCTCCACCCCCTCCCTCCTTCCTCTCTGTCCCTCTCTTCCCCTCCCGCAGCCAAGGCTCCATTGGAGCAAAGATGACCCGGGCACTGGGGATGGCTCCTTGGCCTCTGCCCCAGGCGCTGGAGTGGCTCTGGTCGCGGCAGAGCGACGCCCCGGAGGGGCAGAGCATCGCCCCCTGGTGGGCAGAGCGTCGCCCCTGGTGGGCGTGCCGGGTGGATCCCGGTCGGGCGCATGCGGGAGTCTGTCTGACTGTCTCTCCCCATTTCCAGCTTCAGAAAAATACAAAAAAAAAAAAAAAAAAGAACACAATGGAAGGAATTAATAGCAGGATGGATGAAGCGGAGAATTGAATCAGCGAGTTAGAGGACACAATAAATAAAGTCATGGAAGCAGAGCAGGAAAAAGAAAAGACACTCAAAAAGTCTGAAGAAAAACTAAGAGAGCTCTGTGACAACATGAAGAGAAGTAACATCTGCATCATAGGGGTTCCTAAAGAAGAAGAGAAAAAAAAAGGGATAGAGACTTTGTTCAAACATATCATAGCTGAAAACTTCCCTCAATTATGGCAGGAAAACATCTCACATGTTCAGGAAGCACAGAGAACTCCATTAAGGAGAAACCCAAAGAAATCAACACCAAGACACATCATAATTAAAATACCAAAGCTAAGTGATAAAGAGAAAATATTAAAAGCTGCTAGAGAAAAAAAGACTACCACCTACAAAGGAGCCCCCATAAAGATGACTTCTGACTTCTCAACAGAAACACTTGAGGCCAGAAGGGAATGGCAAGAAATATTCAAAGTAATGCAGAACAAGAGCCTACAACCAAGACTACTTTATCCAGCAAGGCTATCATTTAAAATTGAAGGAGAAATAAAAAGTTTTACAGACAAAAAAAAACAACTCAAGAAATTCACTACAACCAAACTAAGGCTGCAAGAAATGCTAAGGGACCTGTTGTAAACAGATCAAAGGAGAAAAGGAATATAGCAAAAGAAAAATACAGTTTTAAAGAATAAAATGGCAGGAGATGACGTCAGAGTAATGGCGGGGTAGGAAGCAATACCGATAAATCTCCCCCAAAACTCAACAAGATCTTCAACCAGAAACAGAAAAACCTATACTTGGAGACTCCAGATGCTTCGCAATACACCGGAAGGTATGTTCGAGTGAAAAATTGGCTAAATATATAACCAAACCCTGAAGGAAAAATGGAGTAAGAAATGCTCTGCCTTCCTCACTAATCTAAACAGGGTGGCTTTCTCTGCTAACTGTGAATATAGAAACTGAGGCGGGCAAAGGGGGTGAATAGATCCAGGCCGTGGCACAAACGGCTGAACCAGGCTGTGGCACAGAGATCCAAGCCGAAGAAAAACTAATCCTGTGGCAACCCGGGCAATACAAGCTAACACTCGTGCTAAACCCAAACAAAGAAAGACAAGTGGGGCAGCCATTTTACCTGATCTCCTGGTCGGCGCACGCGCAGTTAGTGGGTGAGAGATTTCTTCCTAAGCCCCAGGAGTGGGTGCCCGTGTTACCCCACAGAGAGGCAGAGTCAGAGGCCTTTCTGTGGGCTGAAAGCAGAATCTCTGGGCAGCCCAAGTGCCCTGGGAAAGCTGCACATGGGAGGGAGCGAGAACTAATTCCAATGGTGGAAATTTTCCATGCTGGTGGGGGTTGCACTCAGAGGGAAACTCGGCTGGCCTCATATCCTGGTCTGCGCACGAGATAGTGAGCAAGAGATTCCTCCGAGTGCCTCGCCAGTGCGTGCCCATGTTATCACACAGAGGGGCAGAGTCAGGGGCCTTTGTGTGGGCCAAAGTGGAATCTCGGGCTGCCCCAGTGCCTTGCAAAAGCCGCGCACAGGGACGGAGCGAGAGCCAATTCCAACGTTGCAACTTTTCCCTGTGGTTGGGGTTTCACTCAAAACATGAGACTGCTGGCCGGATATCCTGGTCTGCATGCACAGATAGTGAGCGAGAGTTTCCTCCAAGCGCCCCGGAAGTGGGCACCCGCCTGTGTTACCGGACAGAGTGGCAGAGCCAGAGGTCTTTGAGTGGGCAGAAATCCCGCCTGATTATGCTAGCAGCTCTGACTGACTGAGCCTTACCCAGAGCCCTGTGCTGAGTGGAAATAGAATGGGGAGTTGCCTGCTCTTTGAGCCTCTTACTATCCAGGCAGAGGCAGCAACAACCCCATAGCTGGATTATCAGGCTACTAATTGAGGAAGGAAAGACTAGGGGAAAGGCTCCAGGAACACGGACTCTCTCACTGTCGGAGCCTATAAATGCTAATGAGCCTCAACTGCCAACGAGACTAAAGCACAATACATGACATTGCCATAGAGACTTATCAACTGCAAACCTCTACCTGAGCGTGCCAAAGGGGCAGAACCCGGGGTACAGAGTCACCGACAAGGAAGAGGGAGAGAAAAGAAAAAGCAAGAAGATAACCTCTCAAAATCAAGAATAATCTGCAGACTTTATAACCTATCCCATTTTATTATATTTGTTTGTTTGTTTCTCTTATCTTCATTCTTAATATTTTTTTTCCTCCTCCAATTTGGCAGATTAACTCTCTACCGGTCTTACTCTCTCCTCTCCTTGAACTACACTACCCATAAGTGTTACATCTCCCATTATCTTTTCTCTCCTCTTCCTTTCTCTCTATGAGGGTTGCACTCCAAATCCATTAACTCTATCTCTCTCTCTCCTCTTTTTTCTTTTTTCTTCTTTTAGTGGTTCCCTCTTTTTTTCTCTCTCTCTCTTTCTTTTCTCCCTCTATATTAGTTTCTTCCTTTCTCCTTTACATCTCCTCTCATTCAAACCTCAATAAAAAACAAATTATCTTATCTGGGACTCAAACTTATGTTTGTGGCACTTTGGGGGGTTTTTACTTCACCTTTTTAACTCACTAGCAGTACTCCCATCCCTGGCTCTCCATTTTATCTAGTTCTTGTTCCACTAAATACAATAGTAATTTTTTAATTTGTCCTCCCATTTTTCTGTTTTCCCCTTATTCCTCTCATCATAACTCTTAGACAACCAACACCTAAAAGCAAATCATTTTATTCTTGACCCAAATTTTTTCCTTATTTGCTTTTTGTGGGTCCATACCCCCTTCTTTTTTCTTTTTTTGTTCTTTTTTTTCTTTTTTTTTTTTTTTTTTGCCCCTTTGTTACTTTTCCCCAATTCAGGCCCTCCATTACAGGCATTGTTTGTTATAATTCACAGTTCACCACAAGATTTCCTCAAGAAAGAGGGGAGAGGAGAGGAGAGGAAAAAAGGAGGGAGGGGAAAATTTCCTTTTTTTAAAATTTTTATTTTATTATATTTTTCTTTATTTCATTATTAATTTTTTTTAAAAAAACAACTCTTCGATTTTTTATTTTTTTAACTTTTTACTCTTTATTAAATCTCATTAATATTATCAACAAAACCACCCTCAGATGCCATTAAGGAAGAGAAAATCGAATATCACGGATACAAAAGAAAGAGAGGTAACACAGCTAGATGAGGAAAAATCTATGGAGAAAAAATTTAATATACTGGAAACCTTGGAGCTAAATGACAGAGAATTGAAGATAGAAATCTGAAAAATCCTCCGAGATATACAAGAAAACACAGAAAGGCAATTTAGGGAGATCAGAAAACAAATCAATGAACACAAAGAATATATGTCCAAGGAAATTGAAACTATAAAAACAAATCAAACAGAGATAAAAAACTCAATTCACAAGCTGAAAAACGAAGTAAAAAGCTTAGCTAATAGAACAGGTCAGATAGAAGAGGATTAGTGAAATAGAAGACAAGCAACTTGAGGCACAACAGAGAGAAGAAAGAGACTCAAAAATTTTAAAAAATGAGATAGCTCTACAAGAATTATCTGATTCCATCAAAAAGAATAACATAAGAATAATAGGTATATCAGAGGGAGAAGAGAGAGAAAATGGAATGGAGAACATACTCAAACAAATAATAGATGAGAACTTCCCAAGCCTGTGGAAAGAACTAAAGCCTCAAGTTCAAGAAGCAAACAGAATTCCGAGTTTTCTTAACCCCAACAAACCTACACCAAGGCATATCATAATGAAATTGACACAAACCAACAGCAAAGAAAAAATTCTCAAGGCAGCCAGGGAAAAGAAGAATACAACATATAAAGGAAGGCCCATTAGATTATCATCAGATTTCTCAGCAGAAACTCTACAAGCTAGAAGAGAGTGGACCCCAATATTTAAAGTCCTGAAAGAGAGGAACTTTCAGCCACGAATACTATACCCATCAAAGCTATCCTTCAAATATGAAGGAGAAATAAAAACATTCACAGATACAGAAAAGATGAGAGAATTTATCATCAGAAAACCCGCACTCCAGGAATTACTAAAGGGGGTTCTCCAATCAGATACAAAGAACAAAAAAAAACAGAGCCACAAGTAAAAGCTTCAAGAAGAACACAATAAAACCAAATTTAAACTGTGACAACAACAAAAAGAAAGAGAGGGAGAAGATGGAGATTAACAGTAGCAAAGGAAGATGGAGTGCAAAAGTACTCAGAAAATAGTTCGCTACAATGAACAGGGTAGAGACCCTTTTCATTATTCAAAGGTAACCACCATTGAAAAAACCACCACAGAAGCACATGAGATAAAAGAGATAGCAACAGAGGAAAGATGTATGGAATACAAACAAATAAAAACAAAAGATAGAAAAACGAAAGAGAAGGATCAAACAAGACACAAAACTAACAGAAAGCAAGATATAAAATGGCAATAGGGAGCTCACAAGTGTCAATAATTACACTAAATGTAAACAGATTAAACTCACCAATAAAAAGGCATAGAGTAGCAGAATGGATTAAAAAACAAAATCCAACTGTATGCTGCCTACAGGAAACTCATCTAAGTAACAAGGATAAAAACAAATTCAAAGTGAAAGGCTGGAAAACAATACTCCAAGCAAATAACATCCAAAAAAAAGCAGGTGTAGCAATACTCACTTCAGATAATGTTGACTACAAGACAGGAAAAGTACTCAGAGACAAAAATGGCCATTTCATAATGGCTAAGGGGACACTGAATCAAGAAGACATAACAATTCTTAATATATATGCACCAAACCAAGGAGCACCAAAATATATAAGACAGCTACTTATTGATCTTAAAACAAAAACTGACAAAAATACAATCATACTTGGAGACCTCAATACACCGCTGACGGCTCTAGATCGGTCATCCAAACAGAGAATCAACAAAAACATAGTGGCCTTAAACAAAACACTAGAGCACCTGGATATGATAGACATCTACAGGACATTTCATCCCAAAGTGACTGAGTATACATTTTTCTCCAGTGTACATGGATCATTCTCAAGAATTGACCATATGTTGGGCCACAAAAACAACATCAGCAAATTTAGAAAAATCAAAGTTGTACCAAGCATATTTTCTGATCATAAAGCATTGAAACTAGAATTCAACTGCAAAAAAGAAGAAAAAAATCCCACAAAAATGTGGAAACTAAACAACATACTTTTAAAAAATGAATGGGTCAAAGAAGAAATAAGTGCAGAGATCAAAAGATATATACAGACTAATGAAAATGACAATACGACATATCAGAATCTATGGGATGCAGCAAAAGCAATGATAAGAGGGAAGTTCATATCACTTCAGGCATATATGAACAAACAAGAGAGAGCCCAAGTGAACCACTTAACTTCCCACCTTAAGGAACTAGAAAAAGAAGAACAAAGACAACCCAAAACCAGCCGAAGAAAGGAGATAATAAAAATCAGAGCAGAAATAAATGAAATAGAGCATAGAAAAACTATAGAAAAAATTAATAGAACAAGGAGCTGGTTCTTTGAAAAGATCAACAAAATTGAAAAACCCTTGGCAAGACTTACCAAGGAAAAAAGAGAAAGAACTCATATAAACAAAAGCCAAAATGAAAGAGGAGAAATCACCACGGACACCGTAGATATACAAAGAATTATTGTAGAATACTATGAAAAACTTTATGCCACTAAATTCAACAACCTAGAAGAAATGGATAAATTCCTAGAACAATACAACCTTCCTACACTGAGTCAAGAAGAAGCAGAAAGCCTAAACAGACCTATCAGTAGAGAAGAAATAGAAAAAACCATTAAAAACCTCCCCAAAAATAAAAGTCCAGGCCCTGATGGCTATACCAGTGAATTTTATCAAACATTCAAAGAAGACTTGGTTCCTATTCTACTCAAAGTCTTCCAAAAAATTGAAGAAGAAGCAATACTTCCAAACACATTTTATGAGGCCAACATAACCCTCATACCAAAACCAGGCAAGGATGGCACAAAAAAAGAAAACTACAGACCAATATCTCTAATAAATACAGATGCTAAAATACTAAACAAAATAATAGCAAATCGAATACAACAACATATTAAAAAAATAATACATCATGATCAAGCGGGACTCATCCCAGAATCTCAAGGGTGGTTCAACATACGTAAAACGGTTAATGTAATACACCATATCAACAAAACAAAGAACAAAAACCACATGATCTTATCAATAGATGCAGAAAAGGCTTTTGATAAAATATAACACAATTTTATGTTTAAGACTCTCAACAAAATGGATATAGAAGGAAAATATCTCAACACGATAAAGGCCATATATGATAAACCATCAACTAACATCATATTAAATGGCACTAAACTGAAGGCTTTCCCCCTTAAATCAGGAACGAGGCAGGGTTGTCCACTCTCTCCACTCTTATTTAATGTGGTACTAGAGGTTCTAGCCAGAGCAATCAGACAAGACAAAGAAATAAAAGGCATCCATATCGGAAAAGAAGAAGTAGGTATCACTTTGTGCAGATGATATGATCCTATACATCGAAAACCCCAAAGAATCCACAAAAAGACTACTAGAAACAATAAGCCAATACAGTAAGGTCGCAGGATACAAAATTAACATACAGAAGTCAATAGCCTTTCTATATGCCAACAATGAAACAATTGAGAACGAACTCAAAAGAATAATCCCCTTCACGATTGCAACAAAAAAAATAAAATTCTTAGGAATAAACATAACAAAGAATGTAAAGGACTTATATAATGAAAATTATATACCATTGTTAAGGGAAATCGAAAAAGATATAATGAGATGGAAGAATATACCTTGTTCTTGGCTAGGAAGAATAAATATAATCAAGATGGCTATATTATCCAAAGCAATATACAAATTTAATGCAATTCCCATCAAACTTCCAATGACATTTTTTTAAAAAATAGAGCAAAAAATCATCAGATTTATATGGAACTATAAGAAACCCAAATAGCCAAAGCAATCCTAAAGAAAAAGAATGAAGCTGGAGGCATTACAATACCTGACTTCAAACTCTATTATAGGGCCACGACAATCAAAACAGCATGGTATTGGTAGAAAAATAGACACTCAGACCAATGGAACAGAATAGAAAGTCCAGAAATAAAACCACATATATATAGTCAAATAATTTTTGATAAAGGGGCCAACAGCACACAATGGAGAAAAGAAAGCCTCTTCAATAAATGGTGCTGAGAAAACTGGAAAGCCACATGCAAAAGAATGAAACTGGACTACAGTTTGTCCCCCTGTACAAAAATTAACTCAAAATGGATCAAAGATCTAAACATAAGACTTGAAACAATTAAGTACATAAAAGAAGACATAGGTACTCAACTCATGGACCTGGGTTTTAAAGAGCATTTTACGAATTTGATTCCACAGGCAAGAGAAGTGAAGGCAAAAATTAATGAATGGGACTACATCAGACTAAGAAGTTTTTGCACAGCAAGAGAAACTGATAACAAAATAAACAGAAAGTCAACTAAATGGGAAATGATATTTTCAAACAACAGCTCAGATAAGGGCCTAATATCCAAAATATACAAAGAACTCATAAAACTCTACAACAAACAAACAAACAATCCCATAAAAAAATGGGAAGAGGATATGAACAGACACTTCTCCCAGGAAGAAATACAAATGGCCAACAGATATATGAAAAGATGCTCATCCTCTTTAACTATTAGAGAAATGCAAATCAAAACTGCAATGAGATACCACCTCACACGTGTTCGATTAGCTATTATTAGCAAGACAGTTAATAGCAAATGTTGGAGAGGCTGTGGAGAAAAAGGAACCCTCATACACTGTTGGTGGGAATGTAAAGTAGTACAACCATTATGGAAGAAAGTATGGTAGTTCCTCAAAAAACTGAAAATAGAACTACCTTATGACCCAGCAATCCCTCTACTGGGTATATACCCCAAAAACTCAGAAACATTGATACGTAAAGAAACATGCAGCCCCATGTTTATTGCAGCATTGTTCACAGTGGCCAGGACATGGAAACAACCAAAAAGTCCATCAATAGATGACTGGATAAAGAAGATGTGGCACATATACACTATGGAATACTACTCAGCCATAAGAAATGATGACATCGGAACATTTACAGCAAAATGGTGGGATCTTGATAACATGATACGAAGCGAAATAAGTAAATCAGAAAAAACCAGGAACTGCATTATTCCATACGTAGGTGGGACATAAAAGTGAAACTAAGAGACATTGATAAGAGTGTGGTGGTTACGGGGGTGAGAGGGGAATGGGAGAGGGAAAGGGGGAGGGGGAGGGGCACAAAGAAAGCAAGATAGAAGGTGACAGAGGACAATCTGACTTTGGGTGATGGGTATGCAACATAATTGAATGACAAGATAACCTAGACTTGTTATCTTTGAATATATGTATCCTGATTTATTGATGTCACCCCATTAAAAAAAATAAAATTAAGTAAATAAATAAATAAAAAATTATAAAATGGCAATAAACAATTACATATCAATAGTAACCTTAAATGTAAATGGATTAAATGATCCGATCAAAAGACATAGGGTAGCTGCATGGATAAGGAAACAGGACCCATACATATGCTGTCTACAAGAGACACACCTTAAATCAAAAGATGCACACAGACTGAAGATAAAAGGATGGAAAAAAATATTTCACGCAAACGGAAATGAAAAAAAAGCTGAGGTAGCAATACTTATATCAGACAAAATGGACTTTAAAACAAAGACTATAGTTAGAGATAAAGAAGGTCAGTACATAATGATAAAGGGAGCAATCCAAAAGGAAGATATAACCGTTATAAGTATCTACGCACCTAATATAGGAGCACCTAAATATATAAAGCAGACTTTGATGAACTTAAAGAATGAGATCAACAGCAATACTATAATAGTAGGGGACTTCAATACCCCATTAGCATCATTAGATAGATCCTCAAGAAAAAAAATAACAAAGAAACAGCAGACTTAAAGGACATATTAGATCAACTTGTTTTAATAGATATCTTCAGAACATTTCACCCTAAAACAGCAGAATATACATTCTTTTCAAGCGCTCATGGCACATTCTCTAGAATAGACCATATGTTAGGGCACAAAAGTGGTCTCAAAAAATTTAAGAAGATTGAAATCATATCGAGCACTTTCTCTGATCACAATGGCATGAAACTAGAAATCAACCACAACAGAAAAACTGAAAAACACTCAAACACTTGGAAACTAAATAGCATGTTATTAAATAATGAATGGGTAAACAATGAAATCAAAGAAGAAATTTAAAAATTCCTAGAAACAAACAATAATGAGCATACATCAACTCAAAATTTATGGGACACAGGAAAAGCAGTCCTGAGAGGGAAGTTTATAGCATTACAGGCATACCTCAAGAAGCTAGAAAAAGCTCAAATAAACAACTTGACCCTACATCTAAAAGAACTAGAAAGAGAACAGCAAGTACAGCCCAGAGCTAGTAGAAGGAAGGAAATAATAAAGATCAGAGCAGAAATAAATGACATAGAGGCTAAAGAAACAATACAGATGATCAATGAAACCAGGAGCTGGTTCTTTGAAAGGTAAACAAGATTGATGAACCTTTAACCAGACTCACCAAGAAAAAAAGAGAGAGGGCTCAAATAAATAAAATTAGAAATGAGAGTGGAGACATAACAAGTGACACAACAGAAATATAAAATATTGTAAGAAAATACTATGAAGAACTATACACCAAAAAACTAGACAACCTAGATGAAATGGACAAATTCCTTGAAACATATAATCTTCCAAAAATTAATCTGGAACAATCAGAAAACCTAAAAAGACCAATTACAACAAAGGAGATTGAAACAGCTATCAAAAAACTCCAAAAAAAGAAAAGTCCTGGGCCTGATGGCTTCACAAGTGAATTCTACCAAATATTCAAAGAACTAACTCCTATCCTTCTCAAGCTATTTCAAAAAAATTTAAAAGGAAGGAAGACTTTCAACCTCCTTTTATGAGGCAAGCATAATTCTGATTCCAAAACCAGGCAAAGACAACACAAAGAAAAAAAATTATAGGCCAATATCCCTGATGAATTTAGATGCAAAAATCCTCAACAAAATATTAGCAAACCAGATCCAGCAATATATGGAAAAAATCATACACCATGATCAAGTGGGATTTATTCTTGGGAGGCAAGGCTGGTACAATATTCACAAATCAATCAATGTGATTCATCACATAAACAAAAGGAAGGAGAAAAACCACATGATAATTTCAATAGATGCAGAAAAAGCATTTGATAAAATCCAGCACCCATTCTTGATCAAAACTCTCAGCAAAGTGGGAATACAGGGAACATACCTCAACATGATAAAGGCCATCTATGACAAACCCACAGCCAATATCATACTCAATGGGCAAAAATTAAAAGCAATCCCCTTAAGATCAGGAACAAAGCAGGGGTGCCCCCTTTCACCACTCTTATTCAACATAATTCTGGAAGTCCTAGCCACAGCAATCAAACAAGAAAAAGAAATAAAAGGCATCCAAATTGGAAAAGAAGAAGTAAAACTATCATTATTTGCAGATGATATGATATTGTATATAAAATACCCTAAAGTCGCAGTCAAAAAAACTATAGACCTGATAAATGAATTTGGCAAGATGGCAGGATATAAAATCAATACTCAGAAATCAGAGGCATTTTTATACACTAACAATGAACTGTCAGAAAGAGAAATTAAGGAATCAATCCCCTTTACCATTGCAACCAAAAAAATAAAGTACCTAAGAATAAATTTAACCAGGGAGATTAAAGACTTGTACTCGGAAAATTATAAAATATTGATAAAAGAAATCAGGGAAGATACGAACAAGTGGAGGCATATACCGTGCTCATGGTTAGGAAGAATAAACATCATTAAAATGTCTATATTACCCAAAACAATTTATAAATTCAATGCAATATCAATTAAAATATCAATGACTTACTTCAAAGATATAGAACACATATTCCAAAAATTTATGTGGAACCAAAAGAGAACACAGATATCCTCAGCAATCTTAAAAAGGAAGAATAAAGCGGGAGGTATCACAGTTCCAGATATCAAGTTATATTATAAGGCCATTGTACTCAAAACAGTCTGGCACTGGCATAGGAACAGGCATATAGATCAATGGAACAGAAATGAGAACCCAGAAATAAACTCACACTTTTATGGACAACTGATATTTGACAAAGGAGGTAAGAGCATACATTGGAGTAAAAACAGCCTCTTCAACAAATGGTGTTGGGAAAATGGGACAGCTACCTGCAAAAAAATGAAACTAAACCACCAACTTACACCATTCACAAAAATAAACTCAAAATGGATAAAAGACTTAAATGTAAGCCATGAAACCATAAGCATCTTAGAAGAAAACATAGGCAGTAAGCTCTCTGACATCTCTCACAGCAATATATTTGCCGATTTATCTCCACAGGCAAGTGAAATAAAAGACAGGATAAACAAATGGGATTATATCAAAATAAAAAGCTTCTGCACAGCTAAAGACAATAAGAACAGAATAAAAAGACAAACTACACAATGGGAGAATATATTTAACAATGCATCTGATAAGGGGTTAATAACCAAAATTTATAAAGAACTTGTAAAACTTAATACCAGGAAGACAAACAATCCAATCCAAAAATGGGCAAAAGAAATGAATAGACACTTCTCCAAAGAGGACGTACAGATGGCCAATAGGCATATAAAAAAATGCTCAACATCACTAATTATTAGAGAAATGCAAATTAAAACCATAATGAGGTATCACCTCACACCAGTCAGAATGGCGCTCATCAACAAAACAACACAGAATAAGTGCTGGCGAGGATGTGGAGAAAAAGGAACCCTCCTGCACTGCTGGTGGGAATGCAGACTGGTGCAGCCACTATGGAAAACAGTATGGAGATTCCTCAAGAAATTAAAAATCGAACTGCCTTTGAACCCAGCTATACCACTGTTAAGAATATACCCCAAGAACACCATAGCACTTTTTGCAAAGAAGAAATGCACCCCCATGTTTATGGCAGCATTGTTCACAATAGCAAAGATCTGGAAACAGCCCAAGTGTTCATCAGAGGACGAGTGGATTAAAAAGCTTTGGTATATATATACTATGAAATAATACTCAACCATAGGAAATGATGACATCGGATCTTTTACAGCAACATGGATGGACCTTGATAACATTATACAGAGCGAAATAAGTAAATCAGATAAAACTAAGAACTATATGATTCCATACATAGGTGGGACAGAAAAATGAGACTCAGAGACATGGACAACAGTGTTGGGGTTGCAGGGTGGGGGGGAGGAGAGGGAGGGGATTGGGGAAGGGGAGGGGCACAAAGAAAACCAGTTAGAAGGTGATGGAAGACAATTTTATCAATGTCACCCCATCAAAATTAATCAAAAAAAAAAAAAAAGAATGTGTCTCATGACTAATTCAGGCAGTTAGAAGAATAGTATAAGTATGCTAATTCTGCTTCTCAGGCCACATCCTGCAAAAGGGGCCCCAAGAAAATTGGTGATTTGGCCCCTCTGATTTTGCCAATTGGATTTAAAAAAAATAGGTCAGGAATGCCCTGAAATGGTACTAACAATATATGAGCATAAATTTAAAGGACTTTTAGATACTGGAGCTGATGGATCTGTTATTGCTAAGCTACATTGGCCTCCTTCCTGGTCCACTCCTTCAGCAGCCACAGAATTACATGGTATAGGGCAGAGCAAATCCCCTCAACAAAGTTCTAGTTTTTTACATTGGGAAGATTAAGAAGGTCATTCTGAACTTTTTAAGCCTTATGTGCACCCTGGATGGCCAGTGAATTTGTGGGGTAGAGATGTTTTGAAAAATATGGGAGTGTTGTTTGTCAGTCTTAATGGTTTAGTCAGTACTCAGATGCTTAATCGGGGATTTTTGCCCACCAAGGGACTAGGGAAAGAACAGCGAGGAATTCTCACCCCCATAGAAGTGGCACCCAATACCAGAAGGTGTGGATTAGGATATCAAAATTTAGCATAGGGGCCTTGGTAGCTCCTGCTACCTCAATAATGCATTGTGCAGACCCAAATCAGATACTTGGAAATCAGATAATCCTGTTTGGGTAGACCAATGGCCCCTTTCTCAGGAGAAACTTAGGGCAGCTGCTCAATTGGTACAAGAGCAGCTACAGCTTGGGCACATTGAACCATCTAATAGCCCATGGAATACACTTCCATATTTTGATCTTGTTGCCTCCTGGATTATCAAGGGGCATAGGCGACCCTTACAGCTTATAGGTTTTGAGCCTCAAAATTATTGTTGTTCCTTTTTTCAAAGGATCAACAACAATGGCTTTGGGAAACTTCCACTAAATGGCAAGTCGCTCTTGCAAATCAATGGACAAATTTATACTGAAATTGTCAACTTAAAATCAGCTCAAAGTCTAAAATTATTTGTTATTATCATGGCTTTTCAGCATTTGCCATATTCTCCCTTTAATCTATATACAGACAGCAAATATATACTTATGGTGTTTCCACTATAAAGACTGCTGTCTTAGGGACAAATGCTGATGAACTACTTCAGCAGTTCCTCCTTCTTCAAAGACTTGTATGTCAACATAGAGCTCCATGTTTCATAGGACATACTCGAGCTCACTCCATGCTCCCTGGAGCTTTAGCACAAGGGAATACCCTTTTTTGTTGTTGTTTTTTCTGGTTTTTTGGTTTTTTTGTTTGTTTGTTTGTTTGTTTTTGTATTTTTCTGAAGTTGGAAATGGGGAGGCAGTCAGACAGACTCCCGCATGCGCCTGACCGGGATCCACCTGGCATGCCTACCAGGGGGGGATGCTTTGCCCATCTGGAGTGTTGCTCTGTTGCAACCAGAGCCATTCTAGCACCTGAGGCAGAGGCCACGGGGCCATCCTTAGTGCCCGGGCCGGCTTTGCTCCGGTGGAGCCTTGGCTGTGGGAAGAGAAGAGAGAGACAGAGAGGAAGGGGAGGAGGAAGGGTGGAGAGGCAGATGGACACTTCTTCTGTGTGCCCTGGCCGGGAATCAAACCCAGGACTCCTGTACACCAGGCCGACGCTCTACCACTGAGCCAACTGGCCAGGGCCTAGGAATGCCCTTGTTGATCAAGCTACCCAAAAGAAAATTATTTGGAGTAACCATGACAGATCAAGCAATTCAGTCTCATACTATTCATCACCAGAACGCTGCAGCCCTGTGTAAACAGTTTCAACTTTCTCGGGAAGCAGCATGGCAGATTGGGAAATCCTGTCCAAGGGGTCCTATACTACAATCTGTCCCTTCATTTGGAGTTAACCCTCAAGGACCCCTACTAGGACAACTTTGGCAAATGGATGTTACTCATATACCTTCATTTGGCAAACAGTCCTATGTCCACGTAACAGTGGATACCTATTCTGGATTTATAGTAACCTCTGTCAGAACAGGAAAGGCTGCTAAGCATGTTATAGCTCATTGTCTGTATGCATTGTTCTATTATTGGATTTCTTAAACTGGTTAAACTGAAAATGCTCCTACATATGGAGCAAAAGCATTTACTGTATTTTGTCATTCTTACAATCTTTAAAGTTAAGGTATTATTAAAGTGTACCCAGCAAATATTTTAAGGTCAATTTAAAAAAATTTAAAGGGGGTAGTCATATCCTGGAACTCCTACGGGTCTACCATATCATGCTTTTTACTTAAAAAACTTTTAAATTTCTTTTGAATGCTGATAAACAGGAGATGCCAAATCTTTTTCTCCTGCAAACTACTACCTTCTTTATTTGATCCAGCTAATAACACTGTTTTGTCTTTTTCCAAATAGCTCCAGATATATGGAAAAGATATATATAGGCAGGTGGGGATCCTCAAACCCCTCAGTGAGATCTTCTGAGCATTGCTTTTAAGATACCAAGAGGCAGAAAAAGCCCAATAGAGATCAGGGGAACTACCAGCTTTTAGGATATGCCCCTAAAGGCTTCAATGCCCCAAAGGGGTTTCATAAGATGCCATCCGGGTCCTGCTTCATTAGTGGAAAGGAAGGTCATTGAGCTAAAGCCTGCCAGGCTTACATGCCTCTGTTGTGAGGAAACAGGGACACTGAAAGGTAGGCTTCCCTCTCGCTCCTCTAAGGGAGGGTTCAGTCTCTTCCAGCCCTGCTCCAGCCACCTATGACCTAACCTTGCCCAGAATGCTGGGGTTTGCCAAGGAAGGCTGAAGGTGCCCAGGGCTGTTGACCCCATCTATGACACTGTGGACGAACCTAGGGTATTTCTTCCAAGAAGCAGGTAAACTGATTTCATTTGCACAAGGGCCACTTAACTATGTCTTGCCTGACTAGTCAGGTTTTTTATTCTTCCCTCGAAGATCTCTGTTGTGGGTGTTGATAATCCTATTTTCTGCTGCTTTGTTTAATATATAGTTGTTTCCTTTATTCCTTCTACCTCAATGCCCCACTCATATTTCAGGCTGGGACCTACTCCTAATTTAGAGCTCTCTTTCCCCCTTTTGCCAACTTCTATTATGAATCTACCTTTGTCACCCAGCTTAGTGTATCCCAAGGTTCTCTTTACCAAGCCACAGTCGCAGAGCTCCAGGGAAAAGCAACCTGGTCTCATCTCTCCAGGCAGAGGAGAACAGACGCTCCATCTCCACACATGCTGCAGATGGCATTTCCAGTCTACCTGAATCATTACCAGCCAGAAGCAGTGGTCATTGGGACTTGGACGTGAGCTGCAAAGTATAGAATTGTGACAACAATTCCAGTGCCATGCGGACTTTTCCTAGATGTGGACTTTTCCTGGACTCCTACTCCTTGTGACAGCTCCTAACAGACTGAACTGGGGTTAGGTTGCATTTTTCAGGGATTTGGCATGGTGTTGGGGCCAACTTGGACTTGGTGAACATGTTAAGGACACTACTCTTTTATGGATTCTTGCTGTATTGGCCAAGAGTTTGCTTAAAGGCTTTAATCACTTTAAAAAATAAAAAAGTAAAAGACTAGATAAAGAATATGTGACACATATACACCATGGCAGGGGTCCCCAAACTTTTTACACAGGGGGCCAGTTCACTGTCCCTCAGACCGTTGGAGGGCTGGACTGTAAAAAAAACTATGAACAAATCCCCATGCACACTGCACATATCTATTTTAAAGTAAAAACCAAAACAGGAACAAATACAATATTTAAAATAAAGAACAAGTAAATTTAAATCAACAAACTGACTAGTATTTCAATGGGAACTATGCTCCTCTCACTGACCACCAATGAAAGAGATGCCCCTTCCAGAAGTGCTGTGAGGGCCGGATAAATGGCCTCAGGGGGCCGCATGTGGCCCGCGGGCCATAGTTTGGGGACCCCTGCACCATGGTATATTATTCAGCCATAAAAAATGATGGCATTGGATCACTTACAACAAAATGGTGGGATCTTTATAACATTATACGGAGTGGAATAAGTAAATCAGAAAAAAACAAGAACTGCAGTATTCCATACATTGGTGGAACATAAAAACGAGACTAAGAGACATGGACAAGAGTGTGGTGGTTACGGGGGGCGGGGGAGGGAAGGAGGGGGAGGGGGAGGACCACAAAGAAAACTATATAGAAGGTGACAGAGGACAATCTGACTTTGGGTGATGGATATGCAACAGAATTGAATGACAAGATGACCTGGACATGTTTTCTTTGAATATATGTACACTAATTTATTGATGTCACCCTATTAAAATAAAAATTTATTTATAAATATATATATATTTAGTAAGGATTTACAAATTTAATAGTCTTTGCTATGAAAAACAAAACAAAACATATATAAAAACCAGAGAGTAAGGGCAACTTGCACACAGAAACGGAGGAGGAGGTGTGCTGTCTGCCCACCAGCTCACAGAAAGCAAGACGGTGACCAGCGCTTCCCATTGACTCAGGATCTGGAGGGTCACTGGTGTCCCTAACAGGCTAGCGCAGTGACCAGGGAACCCTTCCGGAGCAGGACACGTGAGCATCGGGCGCCACCACCTTCAGGACGCACCACATGCAGTCAACACCAGGTTTCCGAAGACATAGTGTCTTTCCCTGTGAGCTTCCAGTGCTTAAAAGGGCCATTTTTCCCTGTAAAAAGAGGTGTCAGATCAAAACAAAAAGTAAAGGTCAGAAAAGAGTCTTCAGTGCAGCAAACGTCTCAGGACATTCTGGAATGGGTCTGCTTGGGCTCTGCGATGCCTTTCTGGGCTCTGTCATTCTGGGGTACTTTACTTTCGGCTGGTCCCGCTCACTCTGAGCCCAAAGAAGTAGTTTCAGTAATTTGGCCAGCTTGAGTGTTGACTCACGATTTTCGTAATGCAGGACAGCCTGGTTAACTTCACTGCACACCTTCTATCCCTGCATGATATGGGGAAGGTCCCCAGAGGGCCGGTGCACTCCCTGCCCGCCCTTCCCAGCTGGCCAGCTGTGTCCCTCCGTGCCTCCACCTCCCTGGATCAGGCGTTGCTGCTGCCGCCTGCCTCATGCACCTCATGGACCTTACCCCTTCTTCACTCATTATCTGTCTGAGCAGATCACACCCAATTACCATGAGTCTCAGGAGAACCTGAGAACTTTGGAGTCATCCGGAGGGGGAGAAGTAGGACAAGGATTCCAATGGCTGAAGTCCAACACAGCCAGACTGCCCACATGCATGGCCGCAGACAGTGCGGTGGCTGAGAGCAGGCTCTGCAGCCCAGCTGCTGGGGTTTGGAACCCAGATCTGCATTCACTGCATGTCCTTGGTAAGTATTTTGCCTCCTCATCATTCAATTTCCTTATATGAAAATGGGGGTGACAGTGGTATCTTCCAATTAGGATGTTATGAGGATTAAATGAGAGAATGCGTGGAAAGTTAATGGATCTGGAATGGAGCAATAAGCCATTTCCCTAATTGTATCATTTGGACCAAGATGACCTCTAATGCTTTTTTAGCAATAAAATTTATATCAGCAGTGTCTCAGAGTCAAGCAATCACAAGAATCCCCGCCCCAGCAGAGCACCCTCTAGAAGAACTCAGGAGGATTGCCCTCTTGTAATTCCTCCAAAAACTGCCTCTTTCAGAGTCTGAAGTGCTCACATGTTAGGGAGTTATGTTTATATCATGTGTCTTGCTCCCTCATTCTCCAAAAGGAACAGAGTCAGTTACAAGAAGTTGCAATTCACAAATTAATCAATCAATTAGTTGTTCCCTCTTGAGAACTGGAATGAAAACACCTGCGTTGTAACAGACAAACTCTCACATGGAAAGATTGCCCAGGACTAGGGTGGCCAAATTCATCCATATTCTCTCACAAACAAGCAAAGAAGGTGGATCACTGGACAGAAACAGGAAGCCAGAGCAGACAAGGGGAGAACAGAAATGCCATATGGCTCTAGAAGAGAGGCAAAGAGCCAAAGAGAGGCAAATAGGTCAACACAGGGCAAAAGTCACTGTCAGGGACCCTGATGATTTTCTAGTCTCCAGAATGAGGTCTCATCTGGTTCAACAGTTCCCTTTTCCCTAAGCTATCACTGTGCCCCTTCAATATACTCTATTTGACATATATAAGCATGCTTGAGTAGTGTTTTGTTCCTTAAAAAGAAAGAGCTGGCCTGACCTGTGGTGGCGCTGTGGATAAAGCGTCGACCTGGAAATGCTGAGTTCACCGGTTCGAAACCCTGGGCTTGCCTGGTCAAGGCACATATGGGAGTTGATGCTTCCAGCTCCTCCCCCCTTCTCTCTCTCTGTCTCTCCCTCTCCTCTCTAAAAAATGAATAAATAAAAAAATTTAAAAAAAAAGAAAAAAGAAAGAGCTGGCCCTGGCCGGTTGGCTCAGTAGTAGAGTGTTGGCCTGGCGTGCAGGAGTCCTGGGTTCGATTCCCGGCCAGGGCACACAGGAGAAGTGCCCATCTGCTTCTCCACCCCTCCCCCTCTCCTTCCTCTCTGTCTCTCTCTTCCCCTCTGCAGCCAAGGCTCCATTGGAGCAAAGTTGGCCCAGGCACTGAGGATGGCTCCATGGCCTCTGCCTCAGGCACTAGAATGGCCCTGGTTGCAACAGAGCAACACCCCAGATGGGCAGAGCATCGCTCCCTGGTGGGCATGCCGGGTGGATCCCGGTTGGGAGCATGCAGTAGTCTGTCTGACTGCCTCCCCGTTTCCAACTTCAGAAAAATACAAATAATAATAATAATAATAAAGAAAGAGCTGGTTATAAACCAAAAATACTGGTTTATAGCCAATGTTTATCTCAAGGCCAGACATGTAGTACAACTTAAACAAATACTTCTGGACTAGATGGACCAGGTAAATACATTCAAAGTCCATACCTTTTGACCAATCCATTGCTTTCTTCAAGATTACTAAAACCAAGGGCATTGCCCTTGGCTGTTTTCAGTCTTCCTTACTTTGTTAGTATCACAGCCACATTTTTGCTTGCTAGGATGAGAGAACAAAGTGTTCTAATGCTGAAAGAGAAAACATTTGATCCCAATTCATAAAGACACATTAGGTAGCAGGCAGACAAAGTTAGTGTATTAGCTATATTTAATGGTCCCCCATTACAGTGAAATTTTCTTTTGAGTAAACCACAAATATTTGACTCTCTAGTACTGTGTATAGAAATACATTGGTGACACCTTCAATGCCAAGGAAATGCAACTGCTGCTCCCTTCAAGAAAATTCACGCATATGTGATCACTGCTTTCAGACAATAAATTCTTCTGAAATCTTCAGAAGTTTTTATAAAGCTGCCTAAGGAAAGTGGAGATCAATAGCAGGGCCACCAACAGGAAGAAAATCAGGCTATGAAATGGTCTAAAGATACTTACAAGTAAAACACCAACGTACCCAAAGAATAATTTGGTTGAACTGTGGTTCATAAAACAGGCAGAAAATCTCAAATGACCAGGAATTTGTGATTTTAGCTAACTCTTGATCCTAACAGATGAAAAAACTATTCTCACAGCTGAGCCCTGGCCTCTCTTCCTCTCTAAATAATATTATTTCTCTCACTCTGAAGAACTCCATAAAGAGGAGTCCAGAGCTCAACCCTCTGGACTGGCAGCTCACCCCTCCCTTGATTTTGAGAAAAATCTCAACATTGAAAACCTCTTTCAAGTGACAGTAATAACAATAATAGCAGTAGTGATAATGATGCAATGGCACATACAGCACGTACTACCTTGTATTGTATTGGCCTCAGCCTATGGACAGTGATGCTACAGCCAGGAATCCTGGGGCACTTGCCTGGGTCCACATTACTTGTGGCAGCTCTCACATTTCCTCAATATGTTGAACCTGACCTTGTGGTTCTTATTATGACTGCAAGATGCTTCTCAGCAACATTCATCAGGGAAATTTGGAAGAAAAAAGAAAAAGATTTATTACTTCCAGGTCCTAGGGTACCCAGCATGCCTGGCATCCCAGCAAAGTCATGGGGGTAACAGGTAGACATGGCATGCCATGTTTATTAGGGTCGAAGATGGGGTGTCTAGGGTTTTATAGGTTCACTCTTTATTGGCAAATTTAAAACAAAATAGAGGGAATTAGGGGGTGAGAAAGAGAAGGAAAGTCACTCAAGTGGTCAGTTATCTCAGTCATCCAGGGCTTTCTAAAAGGAAAACTTCATGGAGAAGCTTGGATTTTTATCTTGCTGTGTAGATGGCCATGTGTTTATTCTATAGATGGATGTCTTTGAAAGGGATGTCTGGGCACACAGAAGGGTGATTCCAGGCACTGGTACTGTGTGCCTGCCAGATACTGACATGCATTTAATCTTCACAAAATCTATGTGGAAAACCAGATGAAACGTCCCCATTTTATGAAGCAGTACAAGGAAACCTCTTAGATTAAGAAATGGAAGGAGGGAGTTGGACTGGTTTAAATACCCCAGCTAAAGATTTAGAGATGGTTTAAATACCTCTAAACTGGTGGCTTACACTAATACGTCAGCTCTTTAATTAACCAAAAGTCTTGCTGTCCCTCTTCCCTTGTGCTACGGATAATTCCATTCAACAGTGTCAGTTGAGGACCTACCATGGACAAGTCACAGTCCTGGGTACAGATAGCTAAGACGGGCAATGACAGGAAGCCAGACTATGTTCTTCCAACAGTTGCTCCCAGAATCCTCTTGGTTGCACTGAACTTTTCAAGGAGCCAAACAGGAAACCTTCTGGAAAAGGATAAGTCCTCACAAGGGAGTTCAGGTCAGCCATGGTTGAATGCATCCAAGGGCAAAGGCCTGTTCAATGATGAATCTTTGAACTAAGTGGACCAGGTGCTGGTGGGAACCAGCTGCAAACTGGCTTGGAACAAACTGGAGGCCATTCAAGCTGAACAACCAGTATCAGACACTGTTTGTGGGGTAACACCACTTAGGATTCTAAGGACAATTTAACATTTAGGGACCCAGACCAAATTTGGAGGAGGAGAAACTATCAACAGCATAAAGGGAGAGGCCACCTGAGGGTTTGGCCTTTACTTGTTAGCCTGGGCTCCTTGCATCCTCCATCTCACCTGCCCTTAACCTTCTCCTTGAGCCCCACTAACATAGGCTTGGGACAAACTTGTAAACTTAACAAGAAAAACACTGGGTTTGGTGGAACCAGCAGGCATAGAGGAAGTAAAAGTTAATGGCTGTAACATGAAACTTCAAATGTGGCAAGAGCCCAGCTGATGGCGTTGGCACGTAAATGTCCCTTTCCAGCTCAAAAAACGCCCAGGGTACAGCCTTTAGTGCAAGACACTAAAACCCTGTGTGGCAGAGTGTAAAGGGCCCGTGTCTGGAGTTGTTTTGGGGCTAATAAATCTTGCGTCCTGGAGCATCACCAGTGGCGCTCCTCTCCTCGTGCCCCAATCAGTCTGCACAGCAGCCTCCTGCTTGCACTGCTTCCACTGAGAATGTTTTCCGACTTACAAAACTTATTCTTTAAAATCCCAGCCAAAGCAGTTCTTCTCAGCATTTAATGTCTCCCCCTCACAGTATTTCTCCTCCTCCTGACTTGTGATGTCTGTAAAATGGGGGGGAGGGGTGTCTCTAGTGGGCCTGAGTGCAGGGCAGGGTGACCTCAGGATCTCAGAAGTCCCTGACCTCAGGATTTATTAGAGTCCATTGCTAGGAGTTCTCACAACCAGAGCTGCCCAGTCCTTACTTTGTGGGCTTCTCAAGTGGAGTGGAAGAGAGCGGTGGGAGAGGCTGTGGGGACAAGCCCCTCTCCCCCAGAAACAGGGCCCCCTGCAAGCACTGCAGTTTCCCCTTGATGCTGCAATGGATCTCTTAATGTCCTCTGGTTTCTTTCTGAGCCTCATTTTTACAGGCAGAATTGTGTGCCCCCAAATCCATATGTTGAAGACCTAACTCCCATTGCTTCAGAATATAACTGTGTTTGGAGATAAACACTTTTAGAGATAATTAAGCCCTGGTCAGATAGCTCAGTTGGTTAGAGCATCTTCCCAATAGGTCAAGGTTACAGGTTTGATTCCTGATCAGGGCACATAATAAGAACAACAAATGAATGCATAAATAAGTGGAACAACAAATCAATATTTCTCTCTCACTTCCTCCCTTCCTCTTGCTCTAAAAATCAATACATATAAGAGATAATTAAAGTAAAATGAGGTAATTAAAGTGGGCCCTAATCCAGTAAAAAGATATTAAGACATAAACACATGCAAAGGAAAAGAACACATGAAAACACAAGACAAGGAGAGCCATCTGCAAGCCAGGGAGAGAGGCCTCAGAAGAAAATAGCCCTGCTGACACCTTGACCTTTGACTTCCAGACTCTGGAACTGAAATCATAAATGTCTTCTGTTTCAGCAGCACAATCTGTGGTGCTTTGTTATGGCAGCCTGAGCAGACTCACAAGCTCATAATTCTGATGTTAGAGCACTGAGGGGCCAGAAGGGTCTTCCGGGTAACCGGCCTATCACAAGACCAGTAAACGTCCCCAGTACCTTTTTCTGGTTTAAAACAAGACAGAAACATAGAGTGAAAAACAGAAGGACTTTGGGACTCACCTGCTAGTTGTCCATTTTGAGGTGTGGAGTCCACAGTAAGTGCTGGCCTCTCGCTTCTTGGCGCTGTGTTCTGCTCGGGACCAGTGCCACTCTAGCCTCTATGGAAACCATTTACCCTGGGTGGGAATGACTGAATCAGAATTGTCACTCAGAATCCAACCCTGCCATGCCCCTCAGCCCCAATAGATGAGAACATGTAGCAAAGTACCCTTTCACTGGGAATATTCCACAGACTTAAAATTTGAAGAAGAGGTCAAATTATCTACATGTTTGTCCTTCCAAAATACGTCTTACTCCTAGGTTTCTGCTAGCCTGCTCCGTATTCCCACCCTCTTCCATCATGTCCAGAAATAAACCTGGGAGCCTCTTGAATTCATTTGTGCACTTCATCTCAATCACGTTTCTCAGTAACTCATTCCATATGTATATTACCCTCTGCAAGGAGTTCTGTCTGAGTTCTCGGTTTACTCTGAGTTTCCTAATTTTATGAACAATTTCCTAACAATAAAGTCAATTAGACCGTGGGACCTGTTCCAAAGAGAGTGACAGAGTCCCCATCAGGGGTCCAGCTCAGCTTCGCCAAGACAGACGGACTGCAGGAGAGCTCTGCATGGAGGCGCAGTACTGGCAGCCCAGCCAGCGGCATGAGCTAACCCTGCAGGTATTTTTCCATCACTGAGTTCTATGACACCAAGTGGATTCCCTGACAATAAAAGGACTGCTTTACCATCTTCAACAAAAGCAAAATAAGCTGCTCCTTTTTCTGTCAGGAGAAACTCACAAAGAAACAAGTCACAACTGATTAATAAGATTTGTTTAACAATTACTGAGGGTTTTTCTTTCATTACCAGAGCAATACCTGACAAGTGCTTACTTCATGATTCAAACCGATAGATTTCAGGAAAAGCCGACATGAATAAAGAATAAACCAATACAGCTTTAATGGATCAAATACCCGCTCACTAAAAACCACACTTCTCAGATCCATGTTTTTATTAAAGCAGATTTTTATTTGGTGGTACAGATTTTACTAAACCCAGCGTTTTTCTAAACCAAAGAAATCTTATGACCAGTAATAAATTTTCTCCAAGAGATCATTTTCCAATCAGTTCCATTACAGCAAACCTGTGCCATAATACTTACCTCCAAAATATACAATTATATATATTAGCATATACCAATGAATTTTTAATTTCTTGCCTGTTAGCTCAAACCACATGAAATATTTCTGCAACCGGATATTTTTATTGAGACCAAAGCATACACATTCCAAACAATGCATTTCTATTCAAATTCTTCTGAAGCCTAATCAAAAAAGTTTGTATTATCTGTTATCAATAAGTTATTATTCAAACCATTCTTTGACTTGATTCTGCTCACTCTCTAATCTATTTGTGCACATTTTTACCAACTTCTATAATATCTTGCATATCTTTCCTGTGAAGATTTCAGAGCACAGCAAACAACATATTGACATTGTCATTATTTTGCAGATTGTAAAACATGTAAATCTTAGAATTTTGAAAGTGAGCAAAACTTATGTAGAATTTTACTTTCAAAGACTACAAACTTAGGGTTTGCTTTGATGTACTTCTTGCATTGCCAATAGTCCCAACAACACATGGTGAGCTCTTTAGGGAGAAAGCAATTGAACTCCAGTGAAAGGAAACACTAGCATGCAGAGAGGTGAATTAGAGATTCTTCTTGGGACCAGCTTTATTTGACCAAACTTTTAAAATTATCTCTCAGCTTTTTCCCAAAACTGCCACTCTTTAAAACTGGTCCATGGAAGTAACCTTTCCTAGTTACATTTTTCTTCTACCTCCTGGCCAGGATAGAACACACTTCTCCAAATTGCCTGGACATGTGTATGCAAGGCCACATGTTTCCAGGCTGGTTTCCCAGTAAGAGCCATTGCACACATGTGTGCATGCACGCGCGTGCACAAACACACACACACACACACACACACACAGCTTCTAAGTTGACACCCTGATCAGGTTGCTTCTCATGCTTACACCTCTTATTCTAACAGCTTCTTTGAACTTGTTACTTTTTTTTTTCATTTTAGAGAGGAGAGGGAGAGACAGAGAGAAAGGAGAGACAGAGAGAGAGAAGGGGGGGAGGAGCTGGAAGCATCAACTCCTATATGTGCCTTGACCAGGCAAGCCCAGGGTTTTGAACCGGCAACCTCAGCATTTCCAGGTTGACACTTTATCCACTGCGCCACCACACGTCAGGCCAAACTTGTTACTTTTAAGTAGCCTGTGGTTGAGGTCAATACCTCGAACACTGTTTTGAGCTCCTAACTCAATCTCTCTCCCCTGGGCTGGAGGCTGAGATGTAGGTCCTATATTTCTTGTGACAGCCATCCCATAATTTCCAGCTCTCCTGCTTTGGTTCCAGCTGGGAAGCAAACCCAGGTGCTAACTTGTCAGATTTCAACTAGATGCAGTCCCTTCCCAGAATGCACCTGCAGCCTGGAGCTTCCCTCCCTTAACCCGTTATACATTCCAGCCCCAAACTGAAAGTAAAAATGAAAAAAAAAAATCTAGATCAACATTTTGTTGTTTTCCAATCTTCAGGACTTTTGTTTGTTTGTTTGTTTGTACATTCAATATTTTTATAGCTACTTGTCAAAATGTATAAGACCTATTAAAAAAGAAATTTAATAGTGTAAATGTGAAGACCTAATAGACTTTATTAAGTGATTCATGAATCAAGCAGCCTCCCATCTAGAAATTCCTTTCATCCAGAGAAAGAAACCTTTCCCTAGTCAACCCTACCATTTCAGCTGGTTGAGGCTTTGGGCAACAATGGACAGGAAGCCCTCAGGTCACCTCTGCCTTCTGTCCTGCCCTGCCTCTAACCTAAGGCCTGGAAATTGGAGCTTCTATCAGCTTGAAAGGTGAAGAATAAAAAGCCAGATACAAGATACAATCATAAATTTATATCTTAAATTATTATCCAACTTCTTAAGCAATACTGAATTTGAATTTAACAACATTTAATTGAAATATACATACAGTTTTTTTAGTAAATCCAGATAATTTTTGTAGGAACCCTAAAAATACATAAATAATCATAAAAAATTGGCTTCTTTACAAGACTGCAGCACAGAATGATGCTTTGTATCCACTAATTGTTTCGCTAGCAATAAGAAAAAGACACGTGGCTAAATTAATGAAATCATGCAGACAAATAGTGACAAAAAATCATTCGTTCTTTCAATGACATAATTTCTAAAAGGATGGCATGATGAATAACTTTGTACAAGAATGCTCCATAGTGTCCCAAAGAGATTCACTCTTGAGGAAAGTAAAAAAAAAAAAAAAAAGTGCAAGGCCCTGGCCGGTTGGCTCAGTGGTAGAGTATCAGCCTGGCTTGCAAAAGTCCCGGGTTCGATTCCTGGCCAGGGCACTCAGGAGAAGTGCCCATCTGCTTCTCCATCCCTCTCCCTCTCCTTCCTCTCTGTCTCTCTCTTCTCCTCCCGCAGCTGAGGCTCCATTGGAGCAAAGATGGCCCAGGCGCTGGGGATGGCTCCTTGGCCTCTGCCCCAGGCGCTAGAGTGGCTCTGGTCGCGACAGAGCGACGCTCCAGAGGGGCAGAGCATCGACCCCTGGTGGGCAGAGCGTCACCCCCTGGTGGGCGTGCCGGGTGGATCCCGGTCGGGCGCATGTGGGAGTCTGTCTGACTGTCTCTCCCCATTTCCAGCTTCAGAGAAATACAAAAAAAAAAAAAAAAAAAGTGCTGAAAATCAACTGTGGGTCAATTGTAATTGAGAAATCTGTGGTCATTATATAAATCACAGGGAGGAGTGGGGGTGTGTACTTGTATTTATTTTTATTTTATAGACACAATTTACACGCAGGGAAGTGCACACATTTGAAGTGTTCAGCTTGGTGAAGTTTTATATATGTCCACACTTCTATAATCCCATATAGATCAACATGCCAGTCATTTCCAGCCCCCAAAAAGGATCTCGTGTCCCTAGTCAACACCTGCCCAAAGATACCCATCATTCTTACTTCCATCCACATGGATCGGTTTTGCATGTTTGTGAATTTTAGGTAAATGGAATCATACAATATGTACTCTTTCTGTCTGTAAAATTCTGTTTCAAAATACTTCACTTAATCCTTAATGCTTTCTTAATAATACTTACTTAATACTTAATAATTCTTAATACTAAGTCTCTCAGACACATAGCTATCATTATTGATTTACCATTAGCATCAAGATCTCAAAGTATTGTTATAAGACTGACATTACTTTTTTTTTTGAGCATTTTATTTTTTATTTATTCATTTTTTTTTAATAAATTTTTATTAATGGTAATGGGATGACATTAATAAATCAGGGTACATATATTCAAAGAAAACATGTCTAGGTTATTTTGTCATCAAATTATGTTGCAAACCCCTCGCCCAAAGTCAGATTGTCCTCCGTCACCCTCTATCTAGTTCTCTGTGCCCCTCCCCCTCCCCCTAACTCTCTCCCTCCCTCTCTCCCATGTCCTCCCTCCCCCCCCCCACCCTTGGTAACCACCACACTCTTGTCCATGTCTCTTAGTCTCATTTTTATGTTCCACCAATGTATGGAATCATGACATTACTTTTTATTTGCTATAAATGTTATAAATATATTGATAACATATTTTAATTATTATGTTCTAATTCTTATCCATGATGAAAATTTCAATTTGAAGCATTTTTTATAGAGCAGATATACAAGCTTACACTCATTTTAGACATTTTCTCCTGAAATAGAAAACCTAAATTGAAGTGTTTCCCTCAGTGAAACCACTGAACCTAATTCCCAGTTCAGGTCAAATGAGATATGTAGTAATAGGCATAAAAAATGCTTTTAGTCTTGATATTCAGGGTTATTTTTTTTTTTATTTTTATGTTTTTAAGAAAGAGACAGGAAGGTAGATAGATAAGAAGCATCAACTCATAGTTGTATCACTTTAGCTGCTCATTGGTTGCTTTCTCATATGTGCCTTGAAGGCGTGGGGTACTCTAGCCAAGCCAGTGACCCCTTGCTCAGGTCAGTGACCTTGGGCTCAATCCAGTGACCTTGGGCTTAAGCCAGTGACGTTGGGATTATGTCAATGATCTCATGCTCAATCTGGAAAGCCTGCACTCAAGCTGTTGACCTCAGGGACCTCAGCATCCCAGACCAATGCCCTATCCACTACACCACCAGTGGTCAGGCCAATTTAAATAAATATAAATGTTTAAATGTATCATAAATTCAACTAGTGAGTAAATTACTGTCACGTTATAGTAATAACAATAATCTCCTCTTTTTCTTTGTTAACCCAGGAGTCATTAATGCCAGGAACCAACTTAACTTCAGATCTACCTCTTTCAGTTCAAAGAACCTCACTAAATTTGCCACCTCAGGTTCTTAAGCGACAGACACTGGAGTGCTCTTAATACTCGGGAAATAGCCATTTCAGTCACGGCAAACACACAGGAGGGTGAGACAGCCAGCAGAGACAGGTCTTGGAACCAGATCCAGCCACCAAGGTGGGGCCCACATATGTGAGACAGACCCAGGGCTGGAGGACATCTGTTCCAGCATCAGAACATGATATTAAATGTTTATGGGAAGTTTAAAATCATATCAAAAGTTACCAAAATTAAAAACTTTTAAAAATTAGGTTGCATCACACAATAATGGCAGCCCACACCTGAGGAAGTGAGTTTAACAATATATGTGTCTATTCCATCCTGGCCTTTGTTTTAAAAGCCTGATTTACCTGTTTAGCCAGTCCTTCGCAGAGCTATGTAAGTTCACATTTGGGTCAGGTGAACTCAGCCAGGACTCCCAACACCCAGGCTTACAGGATATCATTGCGGTAAACAACAAGGTTACATACAAGGCCCATCCCAGTCCCCTCCCTGCAAGGAGACTTTCCTCCTGGAGGGAGCTCACCCCCCCTATGCCTTGTTTCAGGGAGCTCACCATTCAGCAAGAGCCAGGTGCCATCTGAGCACTGGCTCATCACAAGGCAATGTGGGATTGAGTGGAAGGTTTACAAAACTGAAATATTAATACAGAGAAATATGGAATTGCCAAATGCCAAATTTGCTTGTTTATTTTTCAGTTTCACACTAGAATGTAAATTCTACGAGGTTAGATTATTCTTCTGTTACCTTCCCGGAGCTTGCACATTTTAGAAATTCAATAAATGTTTGGGGAATGAAAATAAAATAAGTCATGGGGAAAGGCTTGACTTCAAAAGGACTCAAACCAGAAAGGTAGATGGCATTGGAGGACACAAAATATGGTAATGTGGTAACCACTTCTACCTTAGCTCCGTCTGAGTGACAGCTGGAAGATCCAGGCAGACAGATAATTAGCTGTAGAGGGGTCTATTCAAGGCTAAATCAGAAACTGACAAAAAGCAGAGAAAAAGTAACAAAGATAAAAGTTGGTTCTTTTGAAAAATCAACAGAATAGATATATCTCTGCCATCAGCCAGGCTGATAAAGAAAAGAGAATGAGAACACCAAATACCAAAATCAAGAATGAAAATGGCCTGACCAGGTGGTGGCACAGTGGATAGAGTATTGGACTGGGACACTGAATACCCAGGTTCAAAACCCAGAGTTCGCCAGCTTGAGCACGGGCTCATCTGGTTTGAGCAAGGCTCACCAGCTTGAGCCCAAGGTTGTTGGCTTGAGCAAAGGGTTACTCGGTCTGCTGAAGGCCCCCGTCTAAGCACATATGAGAAAGCAATCAATGAGAAACTAAGGTGCTGCTATGAAGAATTGATGCTTCTCATCTCTCTCCCTTCTGGTCTATCTGTCTCTCTCTGTCTCTGTCACAATAAATAAATAAATAAATAAATAAATAAATAAATAAATAAATAAAATAATGAAAAATGGATTATCATTACAAACCCTACATTCATTAAATGGATAATAAATATATGAACACTTTTATGCTAACAAAGTTGATAACCTAGTTGAAATGAACAAACTCCTTGAAAAATACAACTTACCCAAACTGACAAAGATGAAACAGAAAATATGAATCTCCCTATATCTATTAGAAAACTCAAGAATAGGTTAACAGTCAGTGTGTTGGGATAAGGCAGAGGTATATACAAGTGACTAAGGGTATTATGTAAACACTGCATGTCATAGAGGAGGGTCCTGTCACCAGAAAACAGGCACAAGTTTAGAGCCGGGCCCTGAGGTTTGCACTGTGGTCAGGGATGAGGCAAGAGCTTCTCAAATTCTCAATTTCTAAGTGTTTATTTGTTTGTTTTTGAGAAAGCATCTATGGTGAACCTGCTAGGAGATGTGTGAGGTCTTAAGCAGTCTTAGTTAAGCAGATGGCAGACCTATGGAGGCTGAAAAAATTGCAGGCTTTCATTTAAGTTCAGTGAAAATTACATGGAATAGAAAACTGAATTTGCATTTTAGTCTATTATTACGTTGCTTTTGTTTATCATCTATTATGTATTTGCATTCTAACCTTTTTATTGTTTTTTTGTTTGTTTGTTTGTTTTGTATTTTTCTGAAGCTGGAAACGGGGAGAGACAGTCACACAGACTCCCGCATGCGCCCGACCGGGATCCACCCGGCATGCCCACCAGGGGTCGATGCTCTGCCCCTCCGGGGCGTCGCTCTGTCACGACCAGAGCCACTCTAGCGCCTGGGGCAGAGGCCAAGGAGCCATCCCCAGCGTCCAGGCCATCTTTGCTCCAATGGAGCCTCGCTGCGGGAGGGGAAGAGAGAGACAGAGAGGAAGGAGAGGGGGAGGGGTGGAGAAGCAGATGGGTGCTTCTCCTGTGTGCCCTGGCCGGGAATCAAACCCAGGAATTCTGCACTCCAGGCTGATGCTCTACCACTGAGCCAACCGGCCAGGGCTCCTCTTCTAGTGTCTCTGGCTCAAACCCCAGAGCCATCCTTGCCTCTGCTCTGCCCCTCCTGTGCAGGTTCTGTCTGTCAGGAAATCCTGGAGTTGCTTGATTCACAGGAGCAGACACCTGCCAACTCCAGATAGCCGTACCTGAAGAACCCTGACTAATACAGCTGCCCTACAGATCCCTCTGACACGGTTTCTTACTGCTCTCCCTGCTCACAGGCCTCCGTGCCACTCTGACACAAATGACCTAGGGCAGGCGTGGCCAACAGTTTTTGCCCCCGGGCCAGATTAGAAAGAAAACTTTATTCACGGGCTGAACAAAATATTAAAATTTAAAAATGTTAAATACAAAAACAATTTGTTTAAGTAAACAAAATTTTATTATGTAATTTGTTTATGAATAAATGTAAGTAATTTAATTCAACAAATTAACAAAAAACTAATGTGACGTGTTGAGGCGCTCTGCATCGCCTATTATTTTTTTATTATCTGGCTCTATACTTGTAGTAGCTATTCTTAATACAGCCTCCAAATGTAAATCGTTCAATCTTGATCTTGTTGTACTTTTATTTAGATTCATTAAAGAAAAAGTTTGTTCACAAATATAAGTTGAGCTGAAGATTACTAAATATTCCTTGGCAAGTTTTTTTTAATTTTCATATTTTCCATTATTCAATTGCTTATAAAAATTGCACAGATGAGTACAAAAGTTGTAAATCTTTTTTTTTTTTTTTTTTATTTTATAATTTTATATTTTAATGGGGTGACATCAATAAATCAGGATACATATATTCAAAGATAACAAGTCCAGGTTATCTTGTCGTTCAATTATGTTGCATACCCACCACCCAAAGTCAGATTGTCCTCTGTCACCTTCTATCTTGTTTCCTTTGTGCCCCTCCCACCCCCTATCCCTCTCCCATTCCCCCCTCCCCCCCGTAACCACCACACTCTTATCAATGTCTCTTAGTTTCACTATTATGTCCCACCTACGTATGGAATAATACAGTTCCTGTTTTTTTCTGATTTACTTATTTCGCTTCGTATCATGTTATCAAGATCCCACCATTTTGCTGTAAATGTTCCGATGTCATCATTTCTTATGGCTGAGTAGTATTCCATAGTGTATATGTGCCACATCTTCTTTATCCAGTCATCTATTGATGGGCTTTTTGGTTGTTTCCATGTCCTGGCCACTGTGAACAATGCTGCAATAAACATGGGGCTGCATGTGTCTTTACGTATCAATGTTTCTGAGTTTTGGGGATATATACCCAGTAGAGGGATTGCTGGGTCATAAGGTAGTTCTATTTTCAGTTTTTTGAGGAACCACCATACTTTCTTCCATAATGGTTGTACTACTTTACATTCCCACCAACAGTGTATGAGGGTTCCTTTTTCTCCACAGCCTCTCCAACATTTGCTATTACCTGACTTGCTAATAACAGCTAATCGAACAGGTGTGAGGTGGTATCTCATTGCCGTTTTGATTTGCATTTCTCTAATAGCTAAAGAAGATGAGCATCTTTTCATATATCTGTTGGCCATTTGTATTTCTTCCTGGGAGAAGTGTCTATTCATATCCTCTTCCCATTTTTTTATTGGATTGTTTGTTTGTTTGTTGTTGAGTTTTATGAGTTCTTTGTATATTTTGGATATTAGGCCCTTATCTGAGCTGTTGTTTGAAAATATCATTTCCCATTTAGTTGGCTTTCTGTTTATTTTGTTATCAGTTTCCCTTGCGGAGCAAAAACTTCTTAGTCTGATGTAGTCCCATTCATTAATTTTTGCCTTCACTTCTCTTGCCATTGGAGTCAAATTCATAAAATGCTCTTTAGAACCCAGGTCCATGAGTTGAGTACCTATGTCTTCTTCTATGTACTTAATTGTTTCAGGTCTTATGTTTAGATCTTTGATCCATTTTGAGTTAATTTTTGTACAGGGGGAGAGACTGTAGTCCAGTTTCATTCTTTTGCATGTGGCTTTCCAGTTTTCCCAGCACCATTTATTGAAGAGGCTTTCTTTTCTCCATTGTGTGTTGTTGGCCCCTTTATCAAAAATTATTTGACTATATATATGTGGTTTTATTTCTGGACTTTCTGTTCTGTTCCATTGGTCTGAGTGTCTATTTTTCTGCCAATACCATGCTGTTTTGATTGTCGTGGCCCTATAATAGAGTTTGAAGTCAGGTATTGTTATGCCCCCAGCTTCATTCTTTTTCTTTAGGATTGCTTTGGCTATTCGGGGTTTTTTATAGTTCCATATAAATCTGATGATTTTTTGCTCTATTTCTTTAAAAAACGTCATTGGAAGTTTGATGGGAATTGCATTAAATTTGTATATTGCTTTGGGTAATATAGCCATCTTGATTATATTTATTCTTCCTAGCCAAGAACAAGGTATATTCTTCCATCTCATTATATCTTTTTCGATTTCCCTTAACAATGGTTTATAGTTTTCATTATATAAGTCCTTTACATTCTTTGTTATGTTTATTCCTAAGTATTTTATTTTTTTTGTTGCAATCGTGAAGGGGATTATTCTTTTGAGTTCCTTCTCAGTTGTTTCATTGTTGGCATATAGAAAGGCTATTGACTTCTGTATGTTAATTTTGTATCCTGCGACCTTACTGTATTGGCTTATTGTTTCTAGTAGTCTTTTTGTGGATTCTTTGGGGTTTTCGATGTATAGGATCATATCATCTGCAAAAAGTGATACCTTTACTTCTTCTTTTCCGATATGGATGCCTTTTATTTCTTTGTCTTGTCTGATTGCTCTGGCTAGAACCTCTAGTACCACATTAAATAAGAGTGGAGAGAGTGGACAACCCTGTCTTGTTCCTGATTTAAGGGGGAAAGCCTTCAGTTTAGTGCCATTTAATATGATGTTAGCTGATGGTTTATCATATATGGCCTTTATCATGTTGAGATATTTTCCTTCTATACCCATTTTGTTGAGAGTCTTAAACATAAAATTGTGTTGTATTTTATCGAAAGCCTTTTCTGCGTCTATTGATAAGATCATGTGGTTTTTGTTCTTTGTTTTGTTGATATGGTGTATTACATTAACCGTTTTACGTATGTTGAACCATCCTTGAGATTCTGGGATGAATCCTACTTGATCATGATGTATTATTTTTTTAATATGTTGTTGTATTCGATTTGCTAGTATTTTGTTTAGTATTTTAGCATCTGTATTCATTAGAGATATTGGTCTGTAGTTTTCTTTTTTTGTGCCATCCTTGCCTGGTTTTGGTATGAGGGTTAAGTTGGCCTCATAAAATGTGTTTGGAAGTATTGCTTCTTCTTCAATTTTTTGGAAGACTTTGAGTAGAATAGGAACCAAGTCTTCTTTGAATGTTTGATAAAATTCGCTGGTATAGCCGTCAGGGCCTGGACTTTTATTTTTGGGGAGGTTTTTAATGGTTTTTTCTATTTCTTCTCTACTGATAGGTCTGTTTAGGCTTTCTCCTTCTTCTTGACTCAGTCTAGGAAGGTTGTATTTTTCTAGAAATTTATCCATTTCTTCTAGGTTGTTGAATTTAGTGGCATAAAGTTTTTCATAGTATTCTACAATAATTCTTTGTATATCTACGGTGTCCGTGGTGATTTCTCCTCTTTCATTTTGGATTTTGTTTATATGAGTTCTTTCTCTTTTTTCCTTGGTAAGTCTTGCCAAGGGTTTGTCAATTTTGTTGATCTTTTCAAAGAACCAGCTCCTTGTTCTATTAATTTTTTCTATAGTTTTTCTGTTCTCTAATTCATTTATTTCTGCTCTGATTTTTATTATCTCCTTTCTTCGGCTGGTTTTGGGTTGTCTTTGTTCTTCTTTTTCTAGTTCCTTAAGGTGGGAAGTTAAGTGGTTCACTTGGGCTCTCTCTTGTTTGTTCATATATGCCTGGAGCGATATGAACTTCCCTCTTATCACTGCTTTTGCTGCATCCCATAGATTCTGATATGTCGTATTGTCATTTTCATTAGTCTGTATATATCTTTTGATCTCTGCACTTATTTCTTCTTTGACCCATTCATTTTTTAAAAGTATGTTGTTTAGTTTCCACATTTTTGTGGGATTTTTTTCCTCTTTTTTGCAGTTGAATTCTAGTTTCAAGGCTTTATGATCAGAAAATATGCTTGGTACAACTTCAATTTTTCTGAATTTGCTGATATTGTTTTTGTGGCCCAACATATGGTCAATTCTTGAGAATGATCCATGTACACTGGAGAAAAATGTATACTCAGTCACTTTGGGATGAAATGTCCTGTAGATGTCTATCATATCCAGGTGCTCTAGTGTTTTGTTTAAGGCCACTATGTCTTTGTTGATTCTCTGTTTGGATGACCGATCTAGAGCCGTCAGCGGTGTATTGAGGTCTCCAAGTATGATTGTATTTTTGTCAGTTTTTGTTTTAAGATCAATAAGTAGCTGTCTTATATATTTTGGTGCTCCTTGGTTTGGTGCATATATATTAAGAATTGTTATGTCTTCTTGATTCAGTGTCCCCTTAGCCATTATGAAATGGCCATTTTTGTCTCTAAGTACTTTTCCTGTCTTGTAGTCAGCATTATCCGATATGAGTATTGCTACACCTGCTTTTTTTTGGATGTTATTTGCTTGGAGTATTGTTTTCCAGCCTTTCACTTTGAATTTGTTTTTATCCTTGTTACTTAGATGAGTTTCCTGTAGGCAGCATACAGTTGGATTTTCTTTTTTAATCCATTCTGCTACTCTGTGCCTTTTTATTGGTGAGTTTAATCCATTTACATTTAGTGTAATTATTGATACTTGTGAGTTCCCTATTGCCATTTTATATCTTGCTTTCTGTTAGTTTTGTGTCTTGTTTGATCCTTCTCTTTCGTTTTTCTATCTTTTGTTTTTATTTGGTTGTATTCCATACATCTTTCCTCTGTTGCTATCTTTTTTATCTCATGTGCTTCTGTGGTGATTTTTTCAATGGTGGTTACCTTTGAGTAATGAAAAGGGTCCCTACCCTGTTCATTGTAGCGAACTATTTTGTGAGTACTTTTGCACTCCATCGTCCTTTGCTACTGTTAATCTCCGTCTTCTCCCCCTCTTTCTTTTTGTTGTTGTCACAGTTTAAATTTGGTTTTATTGTGTTCTTCTTGGAGCTTTTACTTGTGGCTCTGTTTTTTTTTGTTCTTTGTATCTGATTGGAGAACCCCCTTTAGTAATTCCTGGAGTGGGGGTTTTCTGATGATAAATTCCCTCATCTTTTCTGTATCTGTGAATGTTTTTATTTCTCCTTCGTATTTGAAGGATAGCTTTGATGGGTATAGTATTCGTGGCTGAAAGTTCCTCTCTTTCAGGACTTTAAATATTGGGGTCCACTCTCTTCTAGCTTGTAGAGTTTCTGCTGATAAATCTGATGATAATCTAATGGGCCTTCCTTTATATGTTGTATTCTTCTTTTCCCTGGCTGCCTTGAGAATTTTTTCTTTGCTGTTGGTTTGTGTCAATTTCATTATGATATGCCTTGGAGTAGGTTTGTTGGGGTTAAGAAAACTTGGAGTTCTGTTTGCTTCTTGAACTTGAGGCTTTAGTTCTTTCCACAGGCTTGGGAAGTTCTCATCAATTATTTGTTTAAGTATGTTCTCCATTCCATTTTCTCTCTCTTCTCCCTCTGATATACCTATTATTCTTATATTATTCTTTTTGATGGAGTCAGATAATTCTTGTAGGGCTATCTCATTTTTTTTAATTTTTGAGTCTCTTTCTTCTTCTCTCTGTTGTGCCTCAAGTTGCTTGTCTTCTATTTCACTAATCCTCTCTTCTATCTGACCTGTTCTATTAGCTAAGCTTGTTACTTCGTTTTTCAGCTCGTGAATTGAGTTTTTCATCTCTGTTTGATTTGTTTTTATAGTTTCAATTTCCTTGGACATATATTCTTTGTGTTCATGGAGTTGTTTTCTGAGCTCCCTATATTGCCTTTCTGTGTTTTCTTGTATATCTCGGAGGATTTTTAGGATTTCTATCTTGAATTCTCTGTCATTTAGCTCCAAGGTTTCCAATATATTAAATTTTTTCTCCATAGATTTTTCCTCATCTAGCTGTGTTACCTCTCTTTCTTTTGTATCCATGATATTTGATTTTCTCTTCCTTAATGGCATCTAAGGGTGGTTTTGTTGATAGTATTAATGAGATTTAATAAAGAATAAAAAGTTAAAAAAAATAAAAAAATAACAAATCGAAAAGAGTTGTTTTTTTTTAAAAAAAATTAATAATGAAATAAAGAAAAATAAAATAAAATAAAAATTTTTTAAAAAAGGAAATTATTCCCCCCCTCTTTTTTTCCTCTCCTCTCCTCTCCCCTCTTTCTTGAGAAAATCTTGTGGTGGACTGTGAGTTATAACAAACAATGCCTGTGATGGAGGGCCTGAATTGGGGAAAAGTAATAAAGGGGCAAAAAAGAGAGAAAGAAAAAAAAAAAAAAAAAAAAAGGAAAAAAAAAAAAAAGAAAAAAAAAAAAAGAGCGTATGGACCCACAAAAAGCAAATAGGGAAAAAATTTGGGTCAAGAATAAAATGATTTGCTTTTAGGTGTTGGTTTTCTAAGAGTTATGATGAGAGGAATAAGAGGAAAATGGAAAAATGGGGGGACAAATTAAAAACTTACTATTGTATTTAGTGGAACAAGAACTAGATAATATGGAGAGCCAGGGATGGGAGCACTGCTAGTGAGTTAAAAAGGTGAAGTAAAAACCCCCCAAAATGCCACAAACATAGGTTTGAGTCCCAGATAAGATAATTTGTTTGTTATTGAGGTTTGAATGAGAGGAGATGTAAAGGAGAAAGGAAGAAACTAATATAGAGGGAGAAAAGAAAGAGAGAGAGAGAAAAAAAGAGGGAACCACTAAAAGAAGAAAAAAGAAAGGAGAGAGAGAGAGAGAGTTAAGGGTTTTGGAGTGCAACCCTCATAGAGAGAAAGGAAGAGAAGAGAAATGATAATGGGAGATGTAACACTTATGGGTAGTGTAGTTCAGGGAGAGGAGAGAGTAAGACCGGTAGAGAGTTAATCGGCCAAATTGGAGGAGGAAAAAAAAGTCTCAAGAATGAAGATAATAGAAACAAACGAACAAATATAATAAAATGGGATAGGTTATAAAGTCTGCAGATTATTCTTGATTTTGAGAGGTTATCTTCTTGCTTTTTCTTTTCTCTCCCTCTTCCTGGTCGGTGACTCTGTACCCCGGGTTCTGCCCCTTTGGCACGCTCAGGTAGAGGTTTGCAGTTGATAAGTCTCTATGGCAATGTCATGTATTGTGCTTTATTCTCGTTGGGAGTCGAGGCTCATTAGCATTTATAGGCTCCGACAGTGAGAGAGTCCGTGTTCCTGGAGCCTTTCTCCTAGTCTTTCCTTCCTCAATTAGTAGCCTGATAGTCCAGGTATGGGGTTGCTGCTGCCTCTGCCTGGATAGTAAGAGGCTCAAATTGCTGGCAACTCCCCACTCTATTTCCACTCAGCACAGGGCTCTGGGTAAGGCTCAGTCAGTCAGAGCTGCTAGCATAATCAGGCGGGCTTTCCGCCCACTCGAAGACCTCTGGCTCTGCCACTCTATCCGGTAACACAAGCGGGCGCCCACTTCCGGGGCGCTTGGAGGAAACTCTCACTCACTGTCTGCAACCAGGATATCCGGCCAGCAGTCTCACGCTCTGAGTGAAACCCCCAACCGCAGGGAAAAGTTGCAGCGTTGGAATTGAGTCTCGCTCCGTCCCCGTGTGCGGCTTTTGCAAGGCGCTGGGGCGGCCCGAGATTCCGCTTTGGCCCACACAAAGGCCCCTGACTCTGCCCCTCTGTGCGATAACACGGGCGCGCACTGCCAAGGCACTCGGAGGAATCGCTCACTCCTTATCTGCGCGCGCAAACCAGGATATGAGGCCGGCCGCGTTTCGCTCTGAGTGAAACAGCCTCCAGCACGGAAAATCTCCACCGTTGGGATTAGTTCTCACTCCCTCCCGTGCGTGGCTTTCCCAGGGCGCTGGGGCTGCCCAGAGACTCTGCCCTCAGCCCACAGAAAGGCCTCTGACCCTGCCTCTCCGTGGGGCAACACGGGTACCCACTTCCGCGGCTTAGGAAGAAATCTCTCTTCCACTAACTGCGCACCGACCAGGAGACCGGGTAAAATGGCCGCTCCGCTTGTCTTTCTTTGTTTGGGTTTGGTGCGAGTGTTAGCTTGTATTGCCCGGGTTGCCACAGGATCAGATTTTCCTCGGCTTGGATCTCTGAGCCACAGCCTGGTTCGGCCGTTTTTGCTGCGGCGGCCTGGATCTATTCACCCCCTTTGCCCGCCTCAGTTTCTATATTCACAGTTACCAGAAAAAGCCGCCCTGTTTAGGTTAGTGAGGAAGGCGGAGCATTTCTTACTCCCTATTTCCTTCGGGGTTTGGTTATATATTTAGCCAATTTTTCACTCAATCATACCTTTGGGTGTATTGCGAAGAATCTGGAAGCTCCAAGTATAGGTTTTTCTGTTTCTGGTTGAAGATCTTGTTGAGTTTTGGGGGAGATTTATCGGTATCGCTTCCTACTCCGCCATTACTCTGACGTCATCTCTGTAAATCTTTATAATGGAATTTTTTTAAAAAATAAAGAAGTATCGCGAATCCTTTCAATCAATTATTGGAAGTTAACCCTAGATTAGTTACACACAGAATTCTTTTTCACATATCACTATCTTCTTAAATATTGCGATTTCCAATAATTAAAGATGCTTCCGCTTTTGAGTAGCTGAGATTTTTAACTTTCATTGTTGTACAATGGTTAGATATCATAGTTTATGTATAACGATTTAAAAGTACCACTAATTTCATTTCCACAGTGCGTTCATGCGGAGAATATTAAAAATTTAATCTCTGGCCACATAAACTCATTACTCATTTAATCGCGGACCGCAAGTGAGCCATGCCTAACCTAGGGCCTTTGCACTTGCTGTTCTTTCTTCCTGGACTGGGTGCCACCTAGATGGATACCTGTGCACCTCTGCAGTCCTTCTTACCTCCACTCAAATGTCCTCTGAGTAAAATTTCCCATGAGCAGCTTGCATTCTGAGTACTTGGAATCAGAGTGTACGGAGTAGATGCTCACTTACTATTTTTGAATGAAATGATTAAAGAATGAATAAAATAAGTGAATGACTACCACGGCACTACAGAAAAAAAAAAAAGAAGAAAGCTGGTGACACATGGGTCCCATTAAGACCACAAATGTGCTTTACTTGGTTCATCCAGTATTTAAAAAAAATTGAAAGTCATTGATAACTTTTAAAGGTAAAGAGAATTCTGACTTCTCTTCAAAATGAGAAGATTTGCTAATACTGGGCAAATATTGTCACATGCCAGCCATCAGTGGAACTGAGTATGTTTGGTTACAATGAACCACTGAGCCCACTGTTCTGCAGCATTGTCTGTCTGATACTCAGTCCCTATCTCCACTTTCCATTTCCCACTGTAATGCTGGTGGCTGAAGCCAGGCAGGTCCACACTGGATTCTGGCAGGCGGTAGAGGAACTGCAGAGCCAGAGAGGGTTGGGCCATTCCCATTTATTAGATTGTCACAACTGTGGGCAAGCAATCAGGCAGTGGAAAACCTCTTCTCATAGCAGCGGGTGAATGAACAGCAAAACGGCCCCTCACAGTGCTGGGCAAGTGATCCACCAAACACTGCCTGAAGGAAAGTGCCCACAGCTTCACATAGGCTACACACACATGGCTCTGCCACATGCTAGAGCACTAATCATGCAAAGTGCAAGTGAGCAAGCCCAATACAGCTATTTTCCCAACACCCACTGAGCCTTGTACATAATCAATAAAGAAGGTGTCATATCCTATGCCATGGTGGCTATTCCTCTAAAGGGTGTAATCAATATTTACCAGTAGATCTGTTCTAGGCAAATTCTAAAATGAATACAAGATTAAATCCTCTCACTTACACACAACTCCTCCCAATTATTTAGTCAAACACAAACTTAGGGGCAGCTCTTCAGTGAGTCTGACCTAATCAGGTGAGCCTTTAAAAGGGATTGGGGATCTACTGGAGAACATATTTGAAATGTGAAATGGGTACAAATGTGAAACAGACAGTCTCTGTTGCTGACTTGAAGATGGAGTGAGTTATGTGACAAGGAATGGGGATGACATCTGAGTTAAGAGTGACCTCCTGGTTGACAGCTAGCAAGGACTAGAGGCCGCAGTCCTGCAATTTCAAGGAACTGAATTCAGCCAAGACCTAAATGAGCCTGCAAGTAGATTCTTCCCAGAGACTCCAGAGAGAAACGCAGCCTGACCATCACCTTGATTTCAGCCTTGTAAGACCCTAAGCAGAGAGCACAGCCACCCCAGGACTAGATGCTTGGCCTAATGTGCTGGGAGCTAATAACTAGGCATTATTTTTAACCTTCAGTTTATAGTAATAGGTTAGACAGCAACAGAAGGCTAATCAAGGTCTTCCTTTTTGTCAAAGGATAAATGGTTAAAAGAAAAGTTTTTATAAAATTTAAAATGTTATTTTTTATCCCATATCATCATTTTATAAACAAATGAAAGAGGCACTGCTATTAAAAAAATCCAATCTTAATTGAGTTTAGTTTTTTTTATAGAGACTTTACCATGAACATTCACTTTTTATTTAATAGAGTCCTTTGGTCTTTGGACATACATGTGTTTCGACCAAAATAGCATAAAAATAAAAGCAAACATTCTGTCAATTTTTTTGCATAATTTTCTAAGCCTTTAATGTAAAGTGAAGGATAGCATTTGTATAAAGCTGCCGGCTACCACCCAGAATAAAGTAAAGAATATTTTAAATGGCTGGCTCATTGGAATGGTTCTTCTGTCTCTATAGGATCCTCCCTCAGAGGGCGTGCCATTTCAGAATTGTGAGCATCTCACATTTTAAATGCATTAATCCCTATTGAAATGACACCCAGTCTATCTGGGAAGAGATGTTCAAACCACAGCCTGCATTCCATTTGATACTCTACTGAATCCTGAATTAGAGATCACCATGAGTCATCTATTTTGTTGAGGAACATTAAAAATGGGGAAAAAAAAGAAAAAAGAACAGGAAAAATGGGTCCTCAACTGGTAGCTCAGTTAGTAAGCTCATCCTCCTAAAATCTGAGGTTTCTGTTCATAAATTTTTTAAAGAAAATAAAAATGCTCTGGTCTTAAACGCATGTGCTTTGAAGAATTTTTCACCCAGCAAGGCTATCGGAGTGGGGACAACAGCTTCGACAACGTGAGTCAGCTGCTGCTTTCCAGATGATCACTCTTGGTACACACTTCCGCCAGCTGCTGATTGGTAGGTAGTTTTGAGCTACTCTGAAAGGCATCTCCCCCCATGGTCTGAGAAATATGTGCTGGGTTTTTCTGGGATCTACATGTCACGCAGATGGAAAGCAATATTGAAAATATATGTGCAAAATAGCTTCCATACATCCGGAGACAGTTCTGAAGCCTGAGTCTTGGTTCTGTAATATAAGATGAGGCACCACAATAAACCAACATGGGTGGTAACTTCAATATAATTATTGATATTTATGGGAACATAAGAAAATGTCTTAATGAAATAAACGCCTTTTTAAATTTCTGGCTGCAAAGAAAAGGAAGGAAGAAAGTGGGAAGAGACCTCATACCAGAATAGGAAAAGGGGGGTGCTCAGTCCTGACTCTGTTTCTGAGACATCTCCTGGACTCCCTACATCCCCCTGCAAATTCCAGGGTCTCTACCGGGCTATGCTCCCCCACCGTGGCACTTGTCCCATTTCATTTTTTATGTTTGTTGTTTGTGTATTCACCTTGTAAGTTGTATGGCTGTGAGAGACTAGATGCGCATGGTTGTCCAGGAGGAAAGTTGGAGCTTCATTTAGCTTGGATTCCCCCCAAAACGGACCCTGGGACAAGGATATGAGCGCAAGAACTTTGTTTGGGTAATGATCTCAGAAGCCGGGGAAAGGGGCAAGGAGACAAGGGAAGGGAAGGCAGCCAATAGAGGTCAAGTGAGAGATCAAGTTAGGTAACTAGGGCTCAACCCTTAGAAGCAGAGTACTCCTGCTCCATGTCCCTCCATCACTAGCCCAAGGATGCTCCTTAGGGCATGGCTCCTCAGCACTGGCAGAGTGTGGGGGACCTTGTCCCATTGTACGAGAAGAATGAATGAAGGAATATGAACCGAGCACCAACAGTCTCAATAGGCAGTTATTGAAAGAATAGATGCGTGAATGAGAAAATTTATTTTTTTAATTTCAATATCTTTATGACATTGTGGTCTGTTATATTATGTGTGTTGCTCTGATTTTTTTTTATGTTTTTAAGTGGGATATAATATCATAAGAGAATAAAATGCTCCAACTTTGGATATTCAGATCAAGAACTGCTGTCCATGTAAATACCAGTGCACTTCCACCCTGGTCAAAGTGTCAAACATTGTCGTCACCCAGTGACCCCACTCACCTTATCCTACTTAATGTCGGCATCCACCCAGAAATAATAACTCTCCTGAAGTTTGTATGATAAATTAGTTTTGCCTATTCTTGAGCTTTCAATAAAAGGGATTATATTATATAATATAACACATTCTCATTCCTTTTTGATCTGTCACTCAACACAGTCCATGGAATACACTACACTGTTGGGAATCCATTAGGTGTATATGTATTTTGAGTGTTCAGACAACTCAATTTTGAAGACATAACTGAATAAATGAGTGAATTCCTGAGGTGTATCCAACTCTGCCTGCTGGTAATGCTGCTTGGCATGTCACCAGTCCTTGGAATTTCTGCCAGAGGAAATTCACGTTCCACAACCCCAGGCCATGTGTCAGGGGAACTATCCCTTCCTCCTGGTCAAAGGCAGCTGTATCCTCCTTGCAGCTGTGTATTAGGAAGTTTTATATGACCTCTCAAAAATGGTTTGAGCACTAGGGAAGATAAGCTAACTTTCTCTCTCTCTCTCTCTCTCTCTCTCTCTCTCTTTGTTTTTTAACTTAGACAATTAAATTTCACAGGGTGATATTGGTCAAGCAGAGTACATATATTTAGAGAAAACATCTCCATATCATTTGGACAGTCGATTATGACTTTGGGTGAGCTAACTTTTAAACCTATCTCCAACAACTATGAGATCCTAAACAACTCGCATTAGCTCTTTCCTTTTAAACCTCCTTGTCTTTAGAAGGAAAGTGCTGAGCTGACAGTTTCTATGGCCCCTGCTGCCCCATGCACTGGGACTGGCAGATGTTGTTCATGCATGTTCTAGCATCATCCCCACCGGCTTTTCCAAGCAAGTGGCACACCTCACTAACAGCAACACCAGCTCCCACCTGTCAGTTCAGCTCAACAGGCTTCCTTGGGATAAGAAAAAGTGCTTGCACCGTGCAGAGCCAGTCCACAAGCTGCATCCCCGTGCGCACTTGCAATGAGGCAAAGCTGGTGTGTGGGCCCTGTCCCAGCAGCCTCAACCTGGGGGGGAAGGGGAGGCAGCAAGAGAGACGGAGGTGTTTGTTAACAATAGCAGAGCAAGGAGCAGGAGGAGGCTTTTGGACATTTTCAATTGAGGGACCAGGGGTTTCATTTATGACTTAGGTGGGGATAAATACCTGCGCAGCTGTCCTTCCTGGAACATCAGCCTGCACTTGTGCTTTCAGAGGAAAGGAGGCATTCAGAGGGGTCGTTCCTGCTGTCTGTGTTGGCAGTGACCTGCTCCCCTTCCTCCACCCTTTCTGCTTACGTGCTGCACTCTCCTGCTTAAGGACTTGTTCTGAAATCAGTGCTGAACCTGGGAGGTCAGAAGTTGCCACAAATGAACACCCCTCGGTCAATGATACTTAGGAGGTCAGGTACAGACCCAGCTCTATCACTGGCATGTGTCTTACACCATTTTCTGGGTCCCCTCCCAAGGAATAAGCTCCAGTCATCCACAAAGTTGCCAAAAAAATGTATGCATCTACGTTGCTTGCCTTCCCTGCCTTGCCTCGCCGCCCTGCTCCTCCCAAATACACAATTTCCACCCAAACCTTTGTCTGAGTGTCAGTTTCTGGGGGAACCCAGACCAAGGGAATCTCCTGCCCTATTAATAAAGAGCAAATCAGAGTAGCCCAAGAAAAGATAAACACTGATGTGCCCCCAGTGGAGACTTGGTTTGGGTGGTGAGCGCACGACGCAGTGTGCCCATGGTGTTTTGGGTTGTACTTTTGAAACCTGTATGGTATTATTAACCAATATCACCTAGTAACTTCAATTTAAAGTGAACATAATGTTTAAAAATTTGTTTTATGCAAAAAATATTGAAACACTCTTGTTCTAAGGCACTCTTACTTAGATAGATAAGAAAACATCACTCCTTCAAAGGCAGCCGTCTTTCCACCATTACATCAGAGAGACGAGACCCAGGGCTACCTCAGCATCTCCTGCCTTCTGTTCACAGAAGTTCGTTTCTAAAGTTGAATCTCATGATCTATGAGCCTCTGGGCTCCACCCTGGAGCACTCATGGGTATGACAGGGGACACCACCACAGAAACATTACTCTTTACTTCCACTTCTTCAGAGTTTTCCAGGATGACATGTGAAAAATTTGCCATTAGTGAAGCCTGAAGGGTGATGGGAACAGCGTGATGAGAACAGCAGGGCAGGGGTAAGAAGAGAGGGCCCTGGGCTGGTGAGGACAGGTGCGGGGAGCACTGTGGGCCACCGCGTTCCTCCTGTCTCCCAGCCCCATGTCACACACCACAGGAATTTTACTCCCCCGCTTCCTAGGTGCCTCCACGTGGTAAGAAGCGCTATGTCAAGGAAGGCAAGGGATGCTAGAACGCTTGACAACCAGATTAAATGTCAGACAATTGTGGGGTGAAAGACACGTAATAGAGGGTGTCCTGCTTATAGAATTTAACCATCTAAGTCAGTGGTTCTCAACCTTTCTAATGCCGTGACCCCGCAATACAGTTCCTCACGTTGCGGTGACCCCAAACCAAAAAATAATTTTGGTGGCTACTTCATAACTGTAATTTTGCTACAGTTATGATTCGGAATGTAAATACCTGATATGCATTATGTATTTTCTGATGGCTTTAGGCGACCCCGCTGGGGTTGCGACCCACAGGTTGAGAACCGCTGATCGAAGTCATTTTTATTGATTTTTTAATTAATTTTTAAATTTATTGTGTTAACATGGATTCAAGTGTCCCACTCAATATAACACCCTCACCCCCCAACAACAAACCCTCTGAGCCACTTGAACAGAACTCCTTCAGTCTCTCCCCATTCTTCAATTAGAGTTTAAGCTTGTTTAATGAGCTGGCGGGCACTTGTCACCAGAAGGATTAAAGGAGTGACTGCAGTGTGGCAGCCAGCACTGGGGTGGCTAGATCCTGATCTTCTGTACAACCACATGTTCCAACATCATGAAGCCTAACAGTGACCATCTGGTCCGAGTCACTTAATGGTTTATTGTTTCCTTATGATGATTATTCAATTTGTCGTACTTGAAAATATTAATGTTTTCTATTTTGTATGTATATTTTAATTTTTGACTTTCATCTCATATTTGGGTTTGTTTTAAAAGTGCAGTTGAAAAAATTAAATCAACCAAAAATTTACAAGACCTTCTACATGTGGTCCCCAGTGCATTTTTGAAGTTGTGACTGTGAGGCTAAGAAGTTATTTCTGGGAATGAGAGTTCATCTTGAAAGGGAACAAGGTGAGGTGCCACATGGCAATCCAGCAGGCAGGGGGTGGATGGCGTGGAGTCATGTTCAGATGGCAGCCCCCAGCTCCACTGCAGGAGCAAGCTGCTCCCAGTTAACCCCTTGCACATACAGACATCAGTTCACTGCTGTGTGGACAATCACTGCAACACAAGACATTCATCAGGACAGCTCGTGCTATCACAACTTGCTGTGAATAATATTAGTCTAGGCTAATATTTGTATTAAGTGTCTAAATCGCTAAATATAGAATATGTGGGCAGAATTCCAAGGTCAGTCAGTAAGGTTTCTTTTATCCCGAAGTAATTGACAGTTTGCAGTGACAATAGATACTGTGTGAAGGACACATATAGGTTCGGCAGATTTCCCACTTACCCCACCATCTTGTACACTAAATCTGCCTTACAGTTAGTTATTTCTGAAACTTTCTTTAGTGCTAAATGGTCACCCTCCTCCATCAGATAAGTAGTTCCAGTATAATCATTGCCCTAACACTGGAGCTACTCAGTGTGCACCTTGACCAGCAGCAACAATTATCACCTGGAAAGCTTTTAGATATACAAATTCTTGCCTAACCAGGCAGTGGTGCAGTGGGTAGAGCCTGGGATGCTGAAGTTCCAGGTTTGAAACCCAAGGTAGCTGTCTTGAGTGTGGGCTCATCAGCTTGAGCAAGGGGTTGCCAGCTTGAACATGGGATTATAGATAGACATGACCCCATGATCACTGGCTTGAGCCCAAAGGTCGCTGGCTTGAGTCCAAGGCTGCTGGCTTTAGCAAGGGGTCACTTGCTCTGCTGGAGTTCCAATCCACCCCACCCCCGGTCAAAGTACATATTGAGAAAGCAATGAACTAACAACTAAGGTGCTGCAACAAAGAATTGATGCTTCTCATCTTTCTCCCTACCTGTCTGTCTGCCTCTCTCTCTCTCTCTTTCTCTCTTTCCCTCTCTCACTTAAAAAAAATCTTAAGCCCTATCCCAGTCCTACAAAACCACAGTCTCTGGGGGATATGTCCAGCCTTCTGTGTTTTAACCAGCTTTCCAAGTGTTTGCTAAAGTTTTAAATAGTACTTTACACATAAATGTTTTACATGCACCTGCTGGTTAGATGGTCCTTATATTCTGATATAAGCTTTATAAGGAAATGAGTGCTATTATGTGGCCATGTTAGAATTCCTATGTTGAATTAACATGGAGTGAATAAAAATGCAGAAATATCAGAAATAATGAAATATCAGAAATATTAAAAATATCAGAAATAATGAAAAGTGTATTGTTTAAAATAATCACTGGAATAATTGGGATTCTTAATAGAAATTACAGGGGGAAATAAATTTTAAAAAATATACAGGAACTGAACAGGAAGATAATACTAAATCCTGAGGAAACATTACAGGGAACTGAGATGTTAAATAGCATGTGAACTATCCTTAATAATACATCATTTGGTGTTCTCACCCCACCCACATCCCACCATTCCCTTATAGTTCAATAGGGCTTTCTCCCCCACCCCCTTTTTTTAAGTGAGAGGAAGAGACACAGAGAGACAGACTCCCACGTGCTACCCAACCAGGATCCACCTGGCAACCCCTGTCTGGGGTCAACACTCAGATGAACCAAGCTATCCTCAGTGCCTGAGGCTGAACTCTTGAATCAACAGAATTATACTCAGCACATGGAGCCAATGTTCGAACCAATTGATCCACTGGCTATGAGAGGGGAAGAGAAAATGAAGAGGTAAAAGGAGGGGAATAGAAGCAGATGGTCACTTCTCATGTGTGCCCTGACTAGGGATCGAAGCCAGGATATCCATACACTGGGCCAATGCTCTAGCCACTGATCCAGCTGGTCAAGCCTCTCCTCTCTCTGATAATCAGCTTTAGATAGATACAAACTATTAGCCACCACATTGTGATAAAATGTAATCTGTCTCTTTTAATACTTCTTGTTTCATTTTTTTTTAATTTGTCATTTATTTAAGAGACTCCAGAATGTCCACAATTCTTGGTTGTTATGTTATTAATCTTAATATTTACACAGCTATATTTATAATTCTTCCAGTTTTTAAATTAAAGTACACAATTTTGTGGTTTGTTTTAGCATTGTGGCTGATTTTGGAAACATATGAAACCAAATTAATATGAGGGAATTTATCTGGCTGTTCTGGAATGTGCTATATTCCATTTTCTCATTTGAAGTACTTCTCAAAACCATCTAGAAGTAAAAAGACTGGATTTATCTTAGAATTGGCAGTTCTGTTCTTGGTTTGGCTCTATCACCAGGAGTGGGGTAGAGAATATCTGAGCTGCAAACTGATTTCCCCAGACGCTGACACTAAAGTAGGTAGAACATTTTGAATAAGTGTTAGCTCCACAGCACTGGCCTTAGTTAGACTCAGGAGAACCAGTGGCCATTCTGACTCTGTCACTCATTGGCTGACTCTTTGTGCCTTGGTATCTTTATCTGGAAAATGAGAATAATAAAGTATCTGAAACTCTCATGTGGTTCTGGTGAAATTCAAATTATTTTTTTAATAAGATGACGTATATGAAATCTTTATAAACTATTAAAGCATTTCTCTTATTTTGTTGTGTTATCAACTGCTCTGTTGATGATGATGATGAACTTCATTTAGTAGGAGCTCTTAATTTGGTAGCTGGCATCTATGATGTCCTTTGTCTAGGAATCTATGATTTTGACTGTTAAGGGAAAAAGGTGAGGAAGGCAATAACAGACTCTTTGGTAGCCCACCATGTCCTCTTGGCACCGACTGGTCCTGAGCACGCAGCCTGAGTTTGACTGAAAGCTCCTGGACCCTGTTCTGGGAGCTCTATCCAACCACCAGAGTTCTTAGACAGACTGGCCTTTCTGGAGCTTAATACCCCAGGAGCAGCCTTACTTGATGACAGATGAGAATTGGAGGATTAAGTACCCCCATTTTCCTTGCCCCTCAACTAGGGACAAATCTGAGGTATGTTCTGCACAGTCCTCCAAGGAGAGCCCGGGGACTGACCCCGGGTGCCCACCATGGCCATCTGCTCATTGCAGATCTGTACCGCCTGCTTCCTTGTGCTGTCTCACTCCCACCCCTCCCAGTGCTTCCTGGGACCACCTCTGAATAAACCACTGGCACCAAGTCCTTGTCTCTGGTTTGCTTCTGGGGAAACCCAAACTAAGACAGAGGCTGTTGCAAGAGTTGAGGATAATTAGAGACAGAGAAGAGCCAAGGGGTTTAGGAGGAGCAGACAGTAATCACCATCAGAGCGTCCAGGTTTATAGAACTTGCACTTACTGAGACAAAACTGCTAATGAGCTAGAAACATGTGACTGGTAGTATCAGGTGACAAGATCCCTTTTGGTGCATGCAGGACTGACTGATCAAAACGGGAAAAGCCTACTAGAGGAAGAGAGGCATACTGGAAATTGAGAGTAAGATAACGAAGCTTGGGTGAGAGACCCTTTCAAAAACTGCAGCGGAGAGGTGTCACCAGAGCCCGGTGGTCAAGGTCAGCTTCTTCAGCATAAATCATGTTGACGGCATGTATATTTGATATGATGTGATGAAAAGAGTACTTTATCTCCACATTCTTCCTCCCCAAAATCCCACAGCCCCAACCTAACCATGAGACAAATAGAAGCTATCTAGTGCTCTTCAGGTCATAAAAAAACAGGACAAGTCTGAGAACTATCAAAGACCAAAGGAGTCTAAGGAGACAGGACAACTAAAAGCAGTACAGTATCCTGGACAGGATCCTGGAAAAGAACAGAACAATAAGGAAAGCTAGTAAAATTCAAATAAAGTATAGAGTTTTATTAATAATAATAATGTATTGATATTGGTTCATTGGTTCTGACAAAGGTGCCACAGCCAGGCAAGATGTTAAAATAGGGGAAGTTGAGTCCAGGGTATACAGAAACTCTCTGTAGTGTATTTTTTTTAATTCTAAAATAAAAACTTTAGAAGAGAAAGTTTCTGAATGTAAATTTTTGAAAAATCCTGGTATGAAGCAAATTTTATCTGAGGAATTTCCTTTTCTTCCCAAACCTGGAGAAGGTGTGTAGTTTTTACTCTGGCTGCTGCTGGCTCCAGTTCCTCCTCTGCTTATCATCCTATTCAGTATTTTTCAGCTTGAGTTCATTCTTGATGGGCCCTTTCTAGACAATCCAAATCATCACCAACTTTTCTGTGTCCCGAAATCTGCTCCTGTGATGCCCATCTCTTCCCAACCTCACGTTCAGTGGCATCACGTTAGTAGCTTGAACTCGGCCATGGTGGTTGTATATACAACATAGAAATAAGCATACAATATAAATCAGAGCTTTTTCCCCCCAGTACCAGCACACCACTGCTTACTGTCCATGCCACTCAATTGAGCATTTAATTAATTCTCTTGGCATTGTACGTTGATATTTCAAATCACTGCTTCTGGAATAGGTGACATGAGGTCCTTAAAAGGCAACTTGCACAATTAAATATATAACTCTTGCCACATTGCCAAAACTAGAATGGCTATTTAGTGGCTGTTGTGTACTGATGGGTCCAAACTCCCATCCTGGACATGTGGTACAGTAGAGTCACAGTGGGACCAAGTGCCAGATCTTAATGGATCTGGGGCTCAGTTTATTCATTTGAAAAGTTCTACAATTAGAATAGATGATCTGGAAGACTAAATCCAAACTAAACATTCTTTTTCTTTTTTTTAGAAATTAAATTTAATGGTGTGACATTTATCAATAAAAATATATAGGTTTCAGTTAAACATCTCCATAGCATTTGCACTGTTGATTGTACTGTGTGCCCATTACCTAAAGTCATATTGTTCCCCTTTACTCCCCCTTCTTCCCCACCCCCAACATTATTGAATTCTTCTGGGTCACTGGGTGATAAACATCAACTTTTTATGGTCCTTCATTCTAGGGGATTGAATGGTGAAGAGGCATTAATAGACAGTTCTATGATCAATTAAGTTTGGGTAATGTAGATTTGACAAAGTTACAGATGTCTCTGACTGCAGGACTTCTTGGTCTTTAATCAGCTTGACAGATTAGGGCACTTCATGTAATGTCAGCAACTCAGCAACTGGCACACTTATCAATATATTTCATGGCACACCAGAAAAAAATGCAATCACCAAAGTGATTGATTGATCTTTTAAGTGAGAAGAGGAATGATAGACTCCTGCATGCACTCCCAGGGAGATACACCTGGCAACCCTGTCTGGGGCCAATGCTCAAATCAACAGAGTTATTCTCAGCACTGGGGCCACGCCTCAAACCAATTGAGCCATTGACTGCGAGAGGGGAAGAGAGAGAAAAAAGGGAGAGTGAGGGGAAAAGAAGCAGACGGTTGCTTCTCATGTGTGCTCTGGCCGGGGATCAAACTCTGGACATCCATACCTGGGGCCAACACCCAGGCGTCCCCAAACTACGGCCCACAGGCCGCATGCAGCCCCCTGAGGCCATTCATCCGGCCCCTCACCACACTTCCGGAAGGGCCACCTCTTTCATTGGTGGTCAGTGAGAGGAGCACTGTATGTGGCGGCCCTCCAATGGTCTGAGAGACAGTGAACTGGCCCTCTGTGTAAAAAGTTTGGGGACCCCTGCTAGCCACTGAACTAACAGGCCAGAACAAATTTAAACCTTACATTCAAAGACCTTATCCATTCATCGGCTCAGGATTGGAATGAAGAATAGAAGTGAAGTGGGTGGGGGCAACCTGGACATCTGGCATTTGAACCATTTGCTGATTTTCAAATGATTACACAGCGGAGGCAAATCCAGGGAGGAAGCAATGTGTTTATATCACTGCTGGTGGCAAATATTTATCCTGCTCTTTTCTGTGACATTACCTTGTTTACCCTCACCACACTGCATGCCTGTGCAGTGGAGGAAGGTGCTGCTCTCGGTCTGCATCCAGGCTGCAGACCCCAAGCAGACAGCAGCGCTAGAAGCACCCCCACGTTGCTCCGCTCCTTCCAGTCTCGTTTCCTCACTGTTCCAATGTGAGACCTTAAATGTTTTCCAGTTTGCTTTGTCTGTGACGGGCTGAACTACAGGGTGGGCAAAGGCAGATTTACAGTGGTGAGTATATGAAACAGTTTATTTTTGTATTATCATTAATTAATTATTGTATTATTTCCCATAAAAACAACTGTCAACCTACTTGTGCCCAATCTTGTAATAATGATGGTTTATACTTTTATTTTTAATGTTCTTCTCTTTTGATAATTGTTTTCACATCTGTTATCTCACTCCAGCATCACAAAAACTTGTGAGATAAACGGAACAGTCTCAGGTTACAGTGGGGAAAAAGGCCACTGAAGTATTCAAGATGCCTCCTAGCTGAGTGGAGCAGACAGACCTCTGAACAAAGCACCTAGACAGGCTTTCTTTTAAGTGCAGGTGACCAGGCCCCTCCTTCAGAAATCCTGTGATAGATACTCTGGGCTATAGCATGGGCATTGGGATAGTTTAACATTCCTCAGGTGATTCTAATGTGCAATTCTGACTTTTAAACTCAGATAATTTTCTATGACACAACACTGTCATATTCATAAGTCATATTCAATAAGTATTTATTTACCCCATATTTCTGCCAACTTCTTTTTTTATCCTAATTTTGAAGAGAAAATATGAAATGTATTATTATTTAAAGTTCTCTCTCCAAGTTCATCTCAGGCCATCCATAGATAACATTCTGAAGACTTCATTAAAGTAGCTGAAGACGCATTATATGCTCGCTCACTTTAGGGTTTTCTAAGTGAGATGATATTTGCACACAAATAGCTATAAATACTCTTTTGACCCAAGGATCCCACCTCTAGAATCTGTCCTACAGAAATATTTCTTCAAATGTACAAAAATAAGTGGGTAAGAATGCTTATTGCATAACTAGTTGTAATAGTAGAACAATGAGAAGCAACCTAAGTAGCTATTAATAAAATAGTCAAATTATAGCATATGCATACTATAGAATTATTGTTAAAAATAGTGCAGTATATTTTTATAAACTGAGACATAAAAATGTTCTTGATGTATTGAGTGAGAAAAGAAAGTTGGAAAAAATTTACAGATGACCCAATATTTGATTAAAATAAGTCAACTGCTGTGTTTACATCTGAGTGTCAGGAAAAAATCTGTAAATACAGACATCACATTCTTAGTGGTAGTTAGTGCCAATAATTAAATTATAGGTAGAAGAGATTTAGGGTGTGGAAAGCTTTCATTTTTCTGTATTAATTTAACTTTCTGTCATACAAATAGTATTTATTGTATTTATGATTGCTAAAATTTATTTTTGTGTGTATGACAGAGATAGAGAAAGGGACAGATACAGCCAGACAGAAAGAGAGAGAAATGAGAAGCATCAATTCTTTGTCGCGGCACCTTAATTGTTCATTGACTGCTTTCTCATATATGCCTTGATGGGGAGGGGGAGGGGCTACAGCAGACCAAGTGACCCCTTGCTGAAGCCAGCGACCTTGGGCTCAAGCTGGTGAGCCTTGCTCAAACTTGATGAGCCTGCGCTCAAGCCAGCGACTTAGGGGTTTGGAACCTGGGTCCGCGTCCCAGTCCAATGTTCTATCCACTGCGCCACCGCCTGGTCAGGCACTAAACTTTATTTTTACAACAAAAGAAATTGATTTATTTATTATAAAAGGATGACTGTCACAGGGAGAGATCATTTCTGCCTGGTAAATAGGGGCTGGTTTCAGAGGGGATGGCATCTCTGCTGGGTCAGGAAGCGCGGCTTTGAAGTGAAAATCCAGCAGCGGGTAAGGGAGCATTCCCAAAACCGGGGAGAGGGGTTCTTGTGACCAGTTGAGAGGCACTGCCCAGCCGGAGCGCTTCCCTGCAGAGTGACATGGTGTGGTGAGGAATCCTGGGAGAAACAATAGGTGGAGGACAGACAGGTGAGGCCCAGAGTCCCAGGCCAAGGACAACGTGGATAGAATTTGTAACGCCGTGAATGTTTCTGATCTCAGGCACGATATAATCAGAGCTCTGATTTCGGAAGCTTTGCCTGGCAAGCGGTGGGCGGATGGAGCCTAGGAATAAGGGCACAGAGACCCGGAGGCCTCTTGAACAGTCTAGACGACATTACCAAGCTGGGGCAGTGAGTCCGGCACGGGGTCCAGAGTGGACTGCAGAACTTTTATGTGGAGTGGACTCATACCTCCAGGGTTTTGAGAACCACCAGCAGAAAGCATGACAATGACAGGCATCATCACATGGATCATTCATGGACACAGGGACAGGAGCCAGAGCGAGCCGGTTTGGGTCCGCAGTGAGCATGTTAACCGCTGGCTGACTGCACTGCATAGTGGGCAGTTTATGTCTTCTCAGAGAAGGGCAGATGTTAAGTATTTTTACTCCCTTAAAAGTATTCATGACTTTTAGGCCACATTTTTTTTTAATTCACCCTGTTCTGTTTCCCTTTTCCTTGCAAATTCCCTCTTTCCTCCCTCTTCATAGAGAGCTTAACAAAAATTAACCAAACACTGGGTGAAACAGGTGAAGGGATTAAGTATAAATTGGTAACTACAAAATATCAATAGTCACAGGGACGTGAACTATAGCATAGGGAATATAGTCAATAATATTGTAGCTAACAACCATGTACGGGGCCAGGTGGGTACTTGAAATATCAGGGGGACCACTTTGTAAATCATATAAATATCTAACCAGTATGCTGTACAGCTAAAAATAAAAAAATAATATGGAATGTCAAATGTAATTAAAATTTATATTTAAAAAGGAGATAAAAAAATATGCACAGGGTGCTTCCATGTTTTGTGTACTCCATTACCCATTGATAAATTATCAATATTTTAGAAAAATGACTGCTTTTAAAAGTTGCTAGCTATTGGGCTTGCTGGAGCCTCAGCTGTAGAGCATTGGCATGTGTGTAGAAGTCCCAGGTTTGATTCCCGATCAGGGCACACAGGAGAAGTGACCATCTGTTTCTCCACCCTTCCTCCTTCTCTTTCTCTCTCTTTCTCTCTCTTCCTTCTCCTGAAGCCATGGCTCAAATGGTTCCACAGGTTGGTACAGGCATGGCCAACATAAGACCCACAGGCGGAATCCATAATGAGTTTATGCGGCCCGCGGTTAAATTTTTAATATTCTCCGCTACTTTAAAATCTCAGCTATTCAGAAGCAGAAGCATCTTTGATTATTGGAAATTGAGATATTTAAGAAGATAGTGATAATGCGGAAAAGAATTCCGCATGTGACTAATCTAGGGTTAATTTCCAATAACTGGTCGAATGGATTTGCGATACTTCTTAATTTAAAAAAAAAAAAATCCATTATAAAGATTTATAACTTTTGTACTTGTCTGTACTCGATATGAACTGCGTGACATTTAGCAGCATTGTGAAACCCACATTCTTTTAGGCGGAGTTTGCCAGTGCGCACCCAAGGTCAAACACTTCGTTATTTTTGTGGTCAGGTGTGCTGAATCAAGTGGCAATGTAGCATAGACAATAGCTTCAGCTGATAACTGAAAATGTGTCCAAGCTGTTTGTAAAACAAAATAATTGTTTTATTTGCGACATAACCCCTTCAAGCTCATTCTATTAATTAAATATTGTTTTGATTGATTGCGATACAGTTTGGACATTTTACAGTATATAATTATATTTTTATAAAAATATATTTTTATTAAAATAACATTGTATATTAAAATTTTTTCACTCACATTTATTCATAACCAAATTACATAATAAAAATTTTGTTTACTTAAATGAATAGTTTTTGTATTTAACATTTTTTAATTTTAATATTTTGTCTGTCCCATGAAAAAAGTTTTCTTTCTAATCTAGCCCAGAGGCAAAAACTGTTGGCCATGCCTGGGTTGGTCCCCAGCACTGGGGATGGCCCCATGGCCTCACTTCAGGCACAGGAATAGCTTGGTTGCCAAGCAATGAAGGGTGGACAGAGGAATAGAAAACCCCCTGTGGGGGTGTTGCCAGGTAAATTCTGGTCCAGGAAAATGCAAGGTCTGTTTCCCTGCCTTCCCACCTCTCATTTAATTTAAAAAAATTAAAAGATTACTAGCTAATAATAGTAGAAATAGCAGACCACCATAATGAAATATGATTCTGTTTTAGAAAGGACACCAGGCTTGACCAGGTGGTGGCACACTGGATAGAGCATCAGCCTGGGACACTGGAGACCCAGGTTCAAAACCCCAAGGTCGCTGGTTTGAGTACGGGCTCACTAGCTTGAGCACCAGGCGGCTGGCTTAAGTGTGGGATCATAAACATATCCCCAAGATCGCTGGCTTGAGCAAGAGGCCACTGGCTCACCTGGAGCCCCCCAGTCAAAGCACATATGAGAAAGGAATCAATGAGCAACTAAGGTGACACAACTATGAGTTGATGCTTCTCATCTCTCTCTCTCTCTCTCTCTCTCTCTCTCTCTCTCTCTCTCTCTCATTATTTCTCACTAAGTAAATAAATAAAAACAAAAAAGAAGGAATGACATCAGTATGGACATTTAATTTTATTTAATTTTACTCATTATGGAAAATGATCCTCATGATTGACTAACCCACAGATCTTGAGAAACTACCCTTAAGAAGTTTTCTGTGATTAAGTGTGGTTTTTGCCTTTAAAAATAATGATGTCTGGCCTGACCAGGCATTGGCGCAGTGGATAGAGCATTGGACTGAGATGTGGAGGACCCAGGTTCGAGACCCTGAGATCACCAGCTTGAGTGCAGGCTCATCTGGTTTGAGCAAAGCTCACCAGCTTGGACCCAAGGTCGCTGGCTCAAGCAAGGGGTTACTTGGTCTGTTATAGCTGCATGGTCAAGGCACATATGAGAAAGCAATCAATGAACAACTAAGGTGTCTCAACGAAAGACTAATAATTGATGCTTCTCGTTTCTCTACGTTCCTGTCTGTCTGTCCCTATCTATCCCTCTCTCTGACTCTCTCTCAAAAAAAAACAGAAAACAAAAACAAAGAACAGTGATGTCTGTTGATGAACATTTAATTATGCACTTTGGCATAATAATTTTTAATGATACGAAATCTATCTTATCCCTTGGGCTTTGAGAAAAAGCATTATGTCCATTTTTGAGGTGAGGTAGACTCGGGAAAGGTGAGATGGAATTGATAGCAATAATAAGAATCATGTGACTATGTGAACTATAAAAAAATTCTATAACATGATAAATAAAGGGAGAGCCTTATAAACCTGAAAAAAAAAATAAGGAAATAGTTTCTCTATTGTTGCAACCTGCCATCTTTGAGAGAAAATAAAATGCCCAGGCCCACTGAGGGCCCACAGTGTGTCCACAACTCAGCTAGGGAGGATGAGGGCTTGTCTGACTTTTATTCTTGTTTTCCCTCTTTCCTCCCCTCCCTTTCGTTACTTCTGCTATGATAGCACATAGGGGGAGGAGAGAGAGAAGAGGACAGGTAGCAAGAGAAGACAGAAGGCTCCCAGACCTACTAGGGCTCACAGACAGGGACACTAGGACAGAGATCCATCCCCCACAGAGGAGGCACGTGGTGACAGACAGGGGAAGACCTCACCTGTGTTTGCCCTGCAGAGCCAGGAAAAGCATCACTGCAGCCAACTAGCTTGGGGATGCTGCTTTTCAAGTTGTTTGGGAAGAAGTCTATGGGCACGGAACTCCACTTGAAGCCAATGGACCTCTTGCTCTTCCTGAGGGCCCCAGACAGGTGGCAACACATTGGACTCATCAGGTGAATGACTGTGTTACTCTGATGTAGATGGCTTAGTGTTGCAGTGTAACGTGCCATGTAACATCCACACAGAAATGATGATAGGCTGAGGAGGGTGCTTCCTGACCTTGACTTTCTAAAAATTGAGTTATCTGGCTTGTTGGTAGCACAGTGGATTTAAAGCGTCAACCTGAAACACTGAGGTCACCCACTTGAGGCCCTGGGCTTGCCTAGTCAAGGCACATACAAGAAGCAACTATGAATTGATGCTTCCTGCTTCTCCCTCGCTTCTCTCTCTCCTCTCTCTAAATCAATAAATATTTTTTTAAAGATAATTTAAAAATTGAGTTATCTGGACACTCTGAACTATTTTGTGTACTATCTCATTCTCTCCACTCTACAAAGGACAGTGTGTGATCTTTGGAAAACAGAATTCAGGGCTGAGATGAGCATCCTTGAAAAAGAAAATGAATGATCCTCTGAAGCTTGTATTTCTTAGGAGAAGGTGATAATATTGGAATGTTGTATGAACTCTGGTCCCTGATGAAGACTCTAAGGAGACATAAATTGTAGATCTGGTTCCAACACTGTGGTCAGTCACTGTTAGTAAAACTCTAAAAACCTTGATTCTGAACAGCACTGTGTACCTTAAACTACATTCAATAAAATCTGATTTTTCTATGAATTAATATTTCACCTTTCTTACCCCAATAACAATAGTAATAACAAGAAAATTTTTCATACAATTAAAGCCTTAGAATGTAGAGTACATTTTTATAACTTAAGTAAGATAACTTGATATTGAAAGTTATCATTAATCTATCTTTAACATAATTGTTGATTTCTTTTAAAAGAGAAGAATATTTCATTTTTAATCCATTACCCTTTATGTTTTCTAACTGGAGGTTTTACTAAAATGAGTTATATCAGAACTAATTAACTAATTTATTCTGCAGACCATGATTATAGAATCTCTTCACATTTCCATGTGTTTTAAAACAATTGTCAATACTGTTTTAGTTACATTAAAATAGTAGATAAAATTAGTAAAAAACCACTTGACATACCAACTCCTCCTTATGCTACTTCCAAAAGTAGAAAAAAACACTAAAACCAAAATCTAACACTCAAATAATAAATAAATAAATAAGAATTTACAGGAAGAAAACTATTGTTTTCTGCATAAAAATCAAGCATTTATATTAGCTAACAACACTATACCAAACTTAAGGTAAATTCTAAAACTAAAAAAAGTGTCTATTTGTAATGCATAAAATGCAGTTAATTCCCCAAAGGTACAAACAAGTAGGTAGGTCTTCAGGCTATTCAGAAAAAGAAGAGGGCTCAACAGAGTACATAATCAAAGAAATTGGTTGACCATTCACAAATCACTAGGGAAACGAGGAAGATAATTTTATGATAATAAAGTTACCAAATAAATACAAAGAAAAATAAAAATAGTACACAAAGGAGGATTCATCAAGTAGGCCTATTTTGGAGAAACAGGCATTTGCATGCATTTTTATGAGGTGATCAATTGATGAACTCTTAACCTGGCACGCTTTGATCTGGCAGGCTCATTTCTGAAAATGTGCATAACAAGACATTGGATTCGACCTTAACATTTGCCAAAGGGACTGGATGGTCTCTATAAGAAAGAGACATAAATTTCCCAGATGATTCTGGCCTCCCAGCCTCAGCCCCTTCATATGCAGGCATGTGCTAGGAGGGAGGCAGGGCCTGCTCTACCCTCTGCTGGCCTCACCTCATCTCAAAAAAACCTCAAATGGATAAAAGCATCTCACCAGGCTGGGCTAGTCCCAGTGTTAAAGGGTAAATGTGTTGTTCACCTTTAACACAACTCAAGGACCCAACCAAAATGCAAGCCAGCTATTTCATTAGGTACTTATTTAAATTAGAAGAAGAAGAAGAAAAAAAACCCAGCTGATCTGATTGATGCAGGGGAAAAAAAAATGGCTATGCTAGTCTAATTGGAGAAGCCACATCTTTCTCCAGATGACGCCAGACTAATTTTTCACACTGATTTTGACTCCTCACAAAATTTATTGTACACATTGTCTTTCCTGAAACACCACATGATATGTGATTCCACCTAACAAGGATGTCTATTCTGGTGGGAATTTTAGAGTAGAGAAAACTTGGAAATAGCTCATAGATCCATCAGCAGACCTTTAGAAAACATTGTAAGAAATCCATTGAATGGAATACTCTATAGAAATAGATGATTTCAAGCATTAGATATTGATATGAAAGTATCTAAAACATTGATGGACAAAGAAGGTTATGCAAAACAGCTATAATATGACTTAATTATATGAAATTTAATGTTTTGAGAATAAATGAATATGTGAAACTAGTATATTTTTGTGTTTATGCATGTATTATGAAAAGGGGAACTGTGTTATCTCTGTGTAGTAGAACTTAAAGTAAATTTTACTTTTGTGACTTTATTTGTTTTATCTTTATTTTCTTTATTCATATGAATTATTATAACAAATATTTTAAATCAGAAAAAAATAATAAAACTCTCTATTTAAAACAAAAGGTAGAAGATGGCAGCATAGGTAAACACCATACTCATTTCCTTCCATGATCACACAAAATTACCTCTAAACTATAGGACAATCATCAGTGAGAACCACCTGAAGCTTTGCTGAACAGAAGTTCTCTAACTAAGGATATACAGAAGAAGCCACATTGAGAGTGGTAGGAGGTATAAAGACACAGAACATGCTGGTTAAACATCCATGTGTAGTAACTAAGAACAGGGAGAGATATCTCAGGTGTGGAGGTCGTCTTTTAGGAACAAGGAGTTCCAGCCCCGCACTAGGCCCTCCAGCCCAGCATTTCAGTGCTGAAAAGAGAAGTTCCCATAACTTCTGACTGTGAAAACCAGTGAAAGTTGTGGCTGATTGAGATGCAGGGCTGCTGGAGTTCCATGTGTTCTAAAAAATGCCCATGCAGAGACTTACTCAGACTCACTCACTCTGAGCTCTAGCAATGCAGCAGTGGGCGGAAAGGTCCCAAGGACATATGAGGAGGAACTGAATTATCTGGCTTCAAGACAAGGGCTGGAAGGGAAGCTTTCTCCCAGATAGAAGTGCTGGAAGAGATCATTGCTCAGTTGCTGAGCCCTCCCCATGCAGGTATAGGCAAGCTTCACTGTTTGCTCTACCCTGGTGATTCCCTGAGACTCCACCCTACCCAACTTGCACGCCACCCAAGCTGCTTCCAGTGGCTTTTCCATGGAAACAGCCTGCGTTGGATCATGCTATAGACTTCCCTAAAATCTCTCAAAAGTTTACAAACACCGAACATGAAGCATCTGGCCTTGGCAAGCTCCATGCTTCTTGCTAACCAATGTAAGGCCAAAACTTGAAGCAGCCAAACTCAGTTTCAAACTTAGTTTCTCCCAAACACTTCAAGGCTGACACAAGTAGCAGCCATCTGCAGATCACTTTGTTGCATATGTCTGCTGTCCATAGGAAGGGCATGGGCAGTTGCTGGACTTGATCTACACCTCCTGGGAAAACCGATGGCCAGTACACCTAGTGGCCACCTTCACACCACACCAGAGCCACTCTTAACCACCTCCACAAATGACACACACAAAAAGTAAATTTGGCAGGCACCAGAGCTCCTTCAAAATGAATCCTTCTCCTTTGGGCTGGGGAGAGGAGGTGTTATCCCTAATTGTTTTACCTGTTAACTCATCATTGATTTCCTTCTTGGGCTCCTTGGCCTTTGTTTGCTGTCTTTGGTTTCTTCCCTTTGACCTGGGGAAGGGACTTTGGTCAGAAGGGTGGCTTCCTCTTATCTTATACTTCACCCTGTGTCACTCAGGGATGAGGTGGCAGAGGGAACCCCTCACCTTTATGAGTGGTTATCAAGGGCTCCAGCTTTCTCCTCTCCCTGCCCACATGCCCCCACCATCCCTTCTTGTCCCCTATCCCAGTTCTCCAAAAATTAAAAAAAAATTAAAGTAAAATAAAATAAAATGAATCCTGCTCCATAGGGTTAGCCCCTGTACAACAGCTCCTTCATGGTAGTCATGAACAATCAGCCTTGATTTACCAACAGCAGAGAAGGTTCAGCCAGAATAAGAAATCACATACCTCTCACACAAGGGACACACCTGGAGCACCTGGCTGAGATGATCAGGGAAACTGTACTGGGCCCCACAGGGCACATGTTACATAAGGCCATTCTACCAAGACTGGGAGATGTAGCAATTCCACCTAATACATAGAAAGAAACACAGGGAAGCAACCAACGTAGGAAAGCAAGGAAATATGTCTCAAATGAAAGAACAAAACAAAATTCTAGAAAACAAAAGGGAGACAAGCAATCTACCAGACAGAGTTCAAAATGCTGGTTATAAGGATGTTCAGTGAGTTCAGTAAAAACTTCAACAAAGATATAGAAAACATAAAAGTAAAGATAAAAAAACAAAAAGGATCAGTGAGAAGTAAAGAATACAACAAATAAAATGAAGTGTATATTAGAGAGAATCAACAGTTGATTAGATGAAGGAGAAAATAAATTCAGTATTTGGAAGACCATGTAGCAAATACAACACAATTAGAACAGCAAAAAGAAAAAAAGAATAAAAAATTTTTAAAATGAAAGTAATTTAAGGACCTCTGGGACAACACCAGGCATTCCAACATTTGCATCAAAGGGGTATCAGAAGGAGAAGAGAAAGAGCAAGAAATTGAAAACCTATTTGCAGTACTTGCAGATAGACCCAAACAAGATGAACCCAAATAGGGCCACATCAAGACACATCACAATCAAATGTCAAAGTTTAAAGACAAAGAGAGAATCTTAAAAGCAGCAAGAGAAAAGCACTTAGTTACTTACAAAGGAGCACCCATAGGACTATCAGCTGATATCTGAACAGAAAAATTTCAGGTCAGAAGGAATTGGCAGGAAATATTCAAAGTGATTATAAATCAGGACCTCCAACCAAGATTACTGTACCCAGAAAAGCTATTATTCAGAATCAAAGAACAGATAAAGAGCTTTCCAGACAAGAAAAGCTAAAGGGAATTATCATCACCAAACCAGTATGAAAAGTAATGTTAAAGGGACATCTTGAAGAAAAAAAGAAAAAGAAAAATATGAATAATAAAATGGTAATAACTACATGCCTATTAATAATTACATTAAATGCAAATAATTAAATGTTTCAATCAAAAGACTAGGATGGCTGAATGGATAAGAAAATAAGATCCCTACATATGTTGCCTATAAGAGGCCCACTTCAGATCAAAAGACACATAGAGACAAAGTAAAGGGATAAAAAATATTTCATGCAATTGGAAATGAAAAAAAATTAAATAGCTGGGGTAGCAATACTTATACCAAACAAAATAGATTTTAAAACAAAGACTAACAAGGGACAAAGAAGGACCCAGCAGCTTCACTTCTGTGTATTTATCCAAAGAAACCCAAAACCCTAATTGGACAAGACATATGCATCCATATGTTCATTGCAGCATTATTTACAATAGTCAAGACATGGGAGCAACCTAAATGTCTATCAACAGATGAATGGATAAAGGAGAAGGGGTGCATATATACAATGAAATATAAATCAGCCATAAAGAAGGAATGAAGTATTTGGCAACAAATAGATGAACCTCAAAGGTATTGTGCTAAGTGAAATAAGTCAGACAGAGAAAGACAAATGCCATATGGTTTCATTGATATGTGAAATCTAACAAATAAATAAGTAAAATATAATTAAACTAAACAAATAAACAAGTGAACTTATAGATACAGAGAACATTTTGATGGTTGCCAGATGAGAGCAGGGTTGCGAAGATGAATGAAAAGGGGACAGGGATTAAGAAGTATAAATTGGTAGTTATAAAATAGTCATGAGATGTAAAGTGCAGCATAGGAAATATAGTCAATACATATTAACTGTGGGTGATTTCCGATGCATACTATATAGATTTATCAGGGTGGTTATTTTGTGAATTATATAAATGTCTAACCACTGGATTAGACATCTGAAACTAATTTAATATTATATGTCAACTATAATTGAAAACTAAACATTTTTTTAAAAAATTTTATTAATTTTAATTTATTGTGTTAACATAGATTCAAGTGTCCCACTCAATATAACTCCCTCACCCCCATCCCTTGTTCCCTATTTCCCGCCCTTTGCCCCCTTCCCCCTAACTCCCTCCCTCCTTCCCTTTGGTATTTGCTGTCCTGTTATCTGTATTTATGTGTTATGTATATATAATTTCACTAATCTCTTCACCTTCTCTGATCCCATACCCTTATTCCCCTTCCCTATGACAGCTGTCCCTCTGCTCCCCATGACCCCACCTCTGCCTCTATTCCATTCCTCAGTTTACTTGGTTCATTAGATTCCACATATAACTGAGATTCTTTGATATTTGTCTTTCTCTGCCTGGCTTATTTCACTTAGCATAATAATCTCCAGGTCCATCCATGCCATCGCAAAAGGTAAGATTTCCTTCTTTATCACAGCCATGTAGTATTCCATTGTGTATATGTACCACAGCTTTTTAATCCACTCATCCAGTGATGGACACTTGGGCTGTTCCCAGATCTTGGCTATTGTAAACAATGCTGCAATAAATATGGGGGTGCATATCTTTTTTTGAATCAGTGATTTGGTGTTCTTAGAATATATTCCTAAAAGTGGGATAGCTGAGTCAAAGGGCAGTTCCATTTTTAGCTTTTTAAGGAATCTCCATACTGTTTTCCACAGGGGCTGTACCAGTCTGCATTCCCACCAGCAGTGCAAGAGAGTTCCCTTTTCTCCATACCCTCGCCAGCACTTATTGTGTATTGATTTGTTAATGAGCGCTATTAAAAAAAAATAAACTGATACCAATAAAAGGATCTCCAAAGGGAGCTTTCTAGGTCCTGAATGTTAGTGGGCAAGGTGTCAGCTCTGCTAACAACCACAGGAAATTTCTGCAAATAACCCAGACACACCAAAAAAAACCTTTTTCTTTTATTTATTTGTTTGTTTGTTTATTTATTTATTGTTCCAAGGTGCCTTAGCTGAGTATATTTTATTTTATTCTCTTTCTAAGTCTCTGCAGAAGAAATACTGATAACTTTTTATTCTTTTTTTTTTTTTTTCATTTTCCCGAAGCTGGAAACAGGGAGGCAGTCAGACAGACTCCCGCATGCGCCCGACCGGGACCACCCGGCATGCCCACCGGGGGGCGATGCTCTGCCCCTCTGGGGCGTTGCTCTGTTGCATCCAGAGCCATTCTAGCGCCTGAGGTAGAGGCCACAGAGCCATCCCCAGCGCCCGGGCCATCTTTGCTCCAATGGAGCCTCGCTGCAGGAGGGGAAGAGAGAGACAGAGAGGAAGGAGAGGGGGAGGGATGGAGAAGCAAATGGGCACCTCTCCTGTGTGCCCTGGCCGGGAATCGAACCTGGGACTCCCGCACGCCAGGCTGATGTTCTACCGCTGAGCCAACCAGCCAGGGCCAATATTGATAACTTTATATGTTTGACTTCAGTAAGCATATACTGATTGCCAAGTACAATGCTAAGAACTAAAGTTTGGAACAAAAGGTGCTTCTCTGAAATTCTCAAGAAACTTTAAGGGGAAATAAATATACAAACAAATAATGTCGCTGATAATAATGTAAAGGAGGAGCAATTACTGTTTCTGGGAAGCCTGATGAAAGGCCACTCAGACAAGATGGCATTTGAGCTGGTTTTTCAACGAAGGGGGGAAGGTAGGTAAAGCAGAAAGACAGGCATTTCAGGCAAAGGGCTCTGCATGGGGGAGGGCAGAATGGGGAATCTGCATTTTACATTTAACAAGCAGAAGAGAGACCAGAGAGAGGGGAGATGAAGCAGGTTGAAAGGGAATGTGAGGACCAGAACCCTGCTGAGTGATTTGGGTTTGATGGAACCTGTAGAGGTCTATGGCAGGAGGCTGGCGTACTTGGGTTTGTTCAGCTGGAGTGAAGGATGGCAAGTCCCATTAGTGGGATTCCCCCAGCCTGCAGAGCTGCAGGCATGCTTCCCTGCATGCTCTCTAACACCCCAAGCTTGGAGATTATAAGTGGTTGGTAAACACATATTGGTTGAATGTGAATGAATGACCTAGATTCATGGAAGCTTCCACTGGTTTGAAAATGTCGGTGGAAGTGAGAAACCATCCTAAACAGTAGAGTTAATGTCCCCCAAGCCGAGGGACCTAGGCACATCTCCTGGGACTGTCTGCAGCCTCCAATCCAATAGGGGCAGCAGCCCCTGCCCTGAGGCTGAGGACACAAGGGAATTTGAACACGCCCTTCCTGCCCCTCCCTGTCTGCTCCTCCGCATCACCTTTCTCATTGCAGCTCTGCTGTTATTTAAGTTCCTTTAAAAAAAAATAAAATTCTTAAGTGTCTGTCACCACAGTACCTTGCAATGAGAAATGAAAGGTGTGGCTTTTTTGAAAGAAAAATGACAAGACAGAGTATTGGGTAACCCCAAGGTGTTGGCATGTGAGAAATAAATTTATTCACTGAGGTAGACAGAAAACCCTGTCTCCTTTTCCAGCTCTTTTTTATAATAAGTTTTAGTTGCTGTTTATGCTTTCAGGATGTGGTGCTTGGCATGAAAACCCATGTTTAGGTGAATGCATCGGGCGTCCCTGAGTAAACACTGCGACAATGGAATTCCGCCAGGCACTCAGTGAGTCTTTTATCTGTTTGCAGGAGTGACAAGTGGGGCTGGCTGCCTTCGGCCTGGAGTGGAAGCACAATTATGAAGCAAAGGATCTGGGGCTTGTTTGTAGAATTTACCTAAGAAACTGATACCTTCTGAAAGTGCCCCTTCATTCCAATGTCACTTCAGATAGGGCAGGTAAAAGGATTATACTAGTGTTGCTGGCCCCCACCCATTGTCTGTACAAGCTGACACCGAATGAGGTAACTTAACCCCCAAAGAGATAACCAACTGCTGTGTGTACTCACATTTACGACTGGCAATTCCCATGAAGCGGCTAGGTTGTTTTCTGGAGCTTTTTGCTTCATTCATTAACACATTGGTAGCAGAATCCGATGTTTCCTGATCAAAGAGGGGAGGCTGTGGAAGAACCAGCCCAGGGTCCTGCCCCTGATGCCCTTGTAACAAACTAGATCTACCAGAGAAGCAAGACTGGAGATCAGATAAAGCTCACATCTCACAGATTTCTTTACTTTTCAAATTGTGAACTTGACTTAAATTTTTCAATGTATTTTCTTTAAAGAAAAATATATTCAAAACCCCTAAAGAAACCAGAAATGAAATTTTGAGGATGGGATATATTTTGTGGTTTCTGCTTTGATGGAACAGGCTGGAAAAACCAATATCTGACCCATGTCCTTACTCTGTTTATGACTTTGAGGGCCTCAGTCATCCACCTCCATCCAGCCCAGACTCGCCACTACCCCACACCCCTTTCCCCCTCTCCAACACCCTCAACCACAACCCCCAGGCCAGACTCACCCCATCACTAAATCCCCAGTCCCAAAGTCCAAAACCATAAAGCTCTTCTACTCTTAGCCTGGACATTCTCAGGCTGATTTTAAGCCAAATTCCTTTTTATTGATAAAAATCTTATTTATTATTTTCTGAAATAGAGACATAGAATAATGCAAAGGTTATTTATAATTTCACCATCCAGATAACCCTTGTTGACAATTTAACATTTTTTAAATTATAGACCATATACATTGTGAAAAAAATGTAAACATTACAGAAGGTAAAAATAATTTTAAATAAAATTAGCATTCACCACAAAAGTAATCATTGCTAACATTACTTTGGGTTTCCTTCCAAATCAGAAAAGCAAATTTATACACCAGCAAAATATATATAACCATTTACATTATTTATATCAAAAAAAGAGTTTAACATCCACACTATTTTACATCTTTACCTATTTACTTAATTATAGATCTGAGAGAGTTTGTTGCATCTACTGTATATGAATTACCTCACTTTTTTTTTTAAGTGAGAGACGTGGATACAGAGACAAACTCAAGATCCACCTGGTAAGCCCCCTGGGGCATTGCTCTGTTGCTTAGCAACCAAGCTTTTCTTAGCGCCTGAGGCAGAGGCCACTGAGCCATCCTCAGCGCCCTGGACCAACTTGCTCCAATCAAGCCATGACTGTGGGAGGGGGAGAGAGAGAGAGAAAGAGAGAGAGAGAGAGAGAGAGAGAGAGAGAAGCGAGAGGGCAAAAGAAGCAGATGCTCACTTCACCTGTGTGCCCTGACTGGGAATTGAACCTAGGACATCCACACACCCGGCCAACCCTCTACCAGCGAGGCCTACCTCACTCTTCTTAATGACTCATTCTATGGATGCATGATAACTGACTGATCTAGCTCTCCATGAAATGCTTGAAAGAAATGCACAAATTGCAGGCAGTAGACACAGCCCCTCGGTGCCACAGTTTCCTCCTTTGAAAAATGAGAATTATAATAGCAAATGAGTTGATACATGGAAAGCACTTAAAAATGCATCTGAAACATAGTAAGCTATTATTATTATTATTAGCTATTAGTACCAACATGATTTCCCATTAGAAAAAAATTAGATAAATATTAGCCATTGTTATCAGCATACTTTTCTTTTTTTTTTCTGTATTTTTCTGAAGCTGGAAACGGGGAGAGACAGTCAGACAGACTCCCGCACGCACCCGACCGGGATCCACCCGGCACGCCCACCAGGGGCGACGCTCTGCCCACCAGGGGGCGATGCTCTGCCCCCCCACCGGGGCATTGCTCTGCCGTTACCAGAGCCACTCTAGCGCCTGGGGCAGAGGCCAAGGAGCCATCCCCAGCGCCCGGGCCATCTTTGCTCCAATGGAGCCTTGGCTGCGGGAGGGGAAGAGAGAGACAGAGAGGAAGGAGGGGGGCGGGGGGCGGAGAAGCAAATGGGCGCTTCTCCTATGTGCCCTGGCCGGGAATCGAACCCGGGTCCCCCGCACGCCAGGCCAATGCTCTACCGCTGAGCCAACCGGCCAGGGCCAGCATACTTTTCAAATAGAGATTTTTTAGGTACCATATTTCCTCATGTATAAGACACACCTTAATTTGGGGGTTCGAAATTTGGAGGAAAAAATATTATATAAAGTTATTGAACTCAAGTTTTATTCATCATATAATTCATACTACTCCTCATCCTCGCAAAAAAAAGCAGGAAATGCAAGTTTAAAAAAAATCTAACCACTGTATAAGACTCAGCCAGTTTTTAGACCCCAATTTTTTTGAAAAAGCGTATGTCTTATACATGGGGAACTATGGTAAATCTCAGTGATATCACTCCTAAAATTAGACCAACATGAGAGCCCACCTTGTATTTTTTAGCCACATCCTTCAAAACATCTAGAAAGATGGAAACATCTATGGTCCACTTTAGTGTTGGAGTTGTATTTTCTAAAACAAGAAAATTCTCTACATGAAGCCACGGCTTGAGTTCTGCTTTGTGAAACTGCAGACAACAATATGAAGGGAGAAGTTATTGAGGAGGAATAGAGAACACCGTAGCCAATTGACAATGCAAGGAAAATTGTGGTGGGCAGAAAATTGTAGAGGGCATAATGTAATTACCTGAACTGGAACGCAGCCAAGGTTTTATTATTTGGCCCCCCAAAAAATAAAAAATAAAAATATTAAACCAGATGTTTGAGGAAAGAGTTTAGTTTTCCCAAGGTAATCTTTTCATCAGTAGTAATGTCATCATATCCAGACATTAAAGAGAATCATAGAAGGTTAAAGCTTAAAGGAACAAATTCTAAGCAATTGGATAGTTCAGTCCCTCATGCTACAAATGAGAAATCAACTGACTTTTACAAGTAATGAAGCCAGTTATCAGAAGAGCCAGGGTTAACTGGAAAGTCTCTTAGCACCCAAACCAGTATTTATTCCATCACATTGCTGGCTTATTTGTATAGAGTCCTAGGATACCCATTTGTATTGAAAATAAGGCAAGACATATGTAAATGGAGAATAATTAAGTTTTTAAATTATTTCCTTTATGTGATGTCATATAAATGTTTAAGAGATGAGGATGCTTTACATCCTAGGGGTCTTTCCTTAAGAAGAGGCTAAGTGATGGGGTTCTAGGTCTCTATCTCTCATTGTCCCCTACTTCACCCTCAGTAATATTTCTTCTGAAACATTTTATATGTTAGATATCTTTTTATATTTAGAAAATTACTTTTAACAGAGTGACATTGATCAATAAGGATACATAGATTTCAGGCAAATATCACTCCATCATTTGAATAGTCAATTATGTTGTATAACCATCATTTAAAGCCAAATTATTTTCTGTCACCTTTATATTTGTCCCTCTTTACACCTTTTCCCCAATACCCCCTCCCCCTTCCCTCCAACTCTCTCTCACTGATGACCACTGCACTCTTATATGTTAGATGGTTTTACATAAAATGTGTTGATGCAAGGTTCTACTGCTAAAACAAAAAATTTCAATGCCATTGTTTTTTAGCACAAAACCCCAATGCTTTATAATTTTTAAATTATATTTGGGGAAAATTTGGGGGACTTTTATGATCTAAAGAAACACACTGGATGTCTAAGTCAAGCTTTGAGAGAGTGACTTTTTCCCCTGCACCATTTGTTTTTGTATTACCATAATGAACTAGCATTTCTAAAATGCCACTGATTGAGTATCCACATCATTTATTTAAAGCCAAACAGGAAGGGGAAAGAAGCCGAAGCTGACAAGCTTTTTGTGTGAATGTGCAGATATTATCCCCATGGTGTCACTGGCACAGCAACTACTAAAAGTATGCCTCGGTACGTTTTCTTTCTTTTTTCTTTCTTTCTTTCTTTCTTTTTTCTTTCTTTCTTTCTTTCTTTCTTTCCTTCTTTCTTTCTTTTTCTTTCTTTCTTTCTTTCTTTTTGTAATAATTTCTTAAAGCTTGACAAAGGAGCAGATAGAAAAAAGTTCTGGAGATCTGTTGCATAACATCATGACTCTTTAACACTACAGTACTGAACTCATAAAAATAGTAAAGATGATGTTTTACGTTATGTGTTTTTAACGTATTAAAACTTTTTTTTTTAAACCAGAGAAGTGTGGCCTTCTGTAGTGTTTTGTCCTTCCTGTTGGCGGGAACTCAGATGTGCTGGCTAAAGATCCAGCTGCCCTCTGACACTGTGCGGCCACCGGCTGAAGATGGTGAGGTGACAAGAGTCTGTGCAAAGAGACTGGTCCCTGACATTGAAGGCCCTAAGCCAACGTTGCATGGCCTACTTCTGGATTTCTTTTATGTAATAGATAAATACATTTCTATTATATCTCATTTAAAAAAAAAAGATTGGGCCCTGGCCTGTTAGCTCAGTCAATAAGAGCATTGTCCCGAAACAATGAGGTTGAGGGTTTAATCCCTGGTCAGGGTACACACGGAAAACAACCAAAAAAAATGCACGACTGAGTGCAAAAACAAATGCTTCCCTTTTCCCTCCCCCCTCTCTCTCTTCCTCTCTCTGTCTCTAAAGATCAATAAAAGTTTAAGCCCTGGCCAGATAGTTCGGTTGGTTAGAGCGTTGTCTCAGAGCATGGAGGTTGCCAGTTCTATTCCCTGGTCAGTGCACATACAGGAGCAACTCGATGTTCCTGTCTTTTTCTCCCCCTGCCGCTCTCAAAAAAAAAAAAGATTGCCAAGAGAAAATTGCTTTACATGTGTCAAACGTATCAAGAGAATGTAGCTGTAGTCTCAAATCACTTATGTATTATTTATTGTACTTAATGTTCTAGGAGGGCTATAATACAGAGTAGTACTGCTCAAAGTATGGTCCTCAACCCAACAGCATCAGCATCACCGATGGTAGGGGTTAGAAATGTCTCAGATCTATGACTTAGCCACGTGAGGCCCGGTGGGCTGTATTTTAGCCATCTACTCAGGGAACTCTGATGCACAGGAAAGTAGAGCTCACACAGCGTAGTCCTGTTGGTGCAGTTAGGGCTAGTGCAGGCGTCTAAACTCTAGAGTCCTGAGTTTGAATCCTTTTCCTATTTCTTAATAGCTACATAGCACTAGAAAAGTGACTTGACCTCTTCAAGAATCAATTTTCCCGACAATAAAATTGGAGAAGATCAACATTGCTCATAACCTAAGGTTACTGAGAAGATTTTATAAGATAATTTGTGTACAGCTTCTAATTGGCAAACGTGTACTATTAAATGCAGAATCAGTAAGTGTATCTTATTAGTGTTTCATGCCAGATGAAAGCCTCAGGACTTGACAGAAAATAATCTCCATAAACAGGCAAGAGAACAGTGAAAGAATGCTGGAGAATTTCTTTGCAAACAAAGGATTAATAGAACTGAAATGGTGCTGAAATCACTTGCCAAGAAAAAGTAACAAGTTAAGAAAACAATGACAATATTAATAACAGATAACATTTGTTAAATGTTTACCACGTGCCAGATACTATTCTAACTACCTTGCATATTGAAATTATTAAATCTTTCTAATGACCCTCTGAGGCATGTACTATAATTAGGTTTGTTTTATATGAGAAAAGAGGCACAGAGAGTTTAAGAAATAAGCTCAAGGTCACAGAGCCAGTGAGAGGTAAAGCCAGATTCCGTTGCAGGAATTTGGCTCTAAAGCCCATGTTCTTAAACTCGGCCCATGCATTCCTGAGTGTATTTACACTTCTGTTAAGGTGTATCTTAAGTGGAATAAAGACCTCTAACCCAGGTTAGAATGGAGGAAATGTTCAGTTCATCGATCTTTATTGAGCACTTACAATCGGTGAATGTCTTAGTTTGGGGCCTCCTGCAAGCATTGAAGGGTTTGGGTATAGTTTATTTGGGCGTTCAGGGTACACCTACACATAAAGAAAAGTAATGCAGGGAAGAAAAAGCCTGAACTCTTCAGCTGGCTATTAAGATCAGCCAGTGGAGCTCAATCCCACAGGGCCAACTCTAAAAGATCGATTCTGCAAGTTACCTTACCTACAGGGGAGAGAGCTCAGATTTTTAAACACTAACTCCTAGGAGATACCGATGATGGCTGCCCCTGGGCTGTTAATTCCCTATCACTTCCTACCACTCTGGCTTCTTGCCATGCAGCCCAAAAGCCAAGGGGCCATCAGATTCCAGAAAATATTCTAAGCTAAATTTGCTTCTTTGTAAAGAAATATTATCAAGTTCTGTAGTTTTCACACTTGAGTATCCCTCAGAATCCTCAAGACCCCTTAAAACCTGAATTGTTGGCCCCATTCCCATAGTTCTGAAATGAAAGTCTGAGTGTGGCCAGAGTTAGCATTTCTAATAAATTGGGGAGGGGGGCAGGGGGAATTTTGATGCTGGTCATCTGGTCTTCCAGCCAGAAAGGCTTGCCACAGGATCCTAAAGAAGTTGCTACACAAATTGTGTGTCTGTGTGTGGAGCAGGCATATTTGAAAAAGAAATAATAAATCACTCAGAGATACTCTTTGATCTTAGAACTTCAAACTGAACAATAGAAATGGATATCTTGCTCAGCTGATGGAGCTCCCTCCCTCCAAAAGATCTGTCTTGGCCAAGTACACAGTGGTTGGGAAGATTCGTCTTTTCCTGTGTCTCCAAGGAATGCAGTAATTCCCAGCACTCTTAAGAGATATCACTTACAGAAACTGAAATTACACAATGTCCAAGTAAAAGAAGTTTGCATTTCAAAACTACATTGTTTTTTGTTTTCTCTTTTAATGTAGAAATTTTAAACTGCTTGTTCACTCACGAAGAGTCATCAAGAACTTATTTCTTGTTAGGTGATCCTGAACGCCCCACATTCTGAGAAACCAGACCCTGGAACCACCGTTTATGCAAACTCTGTGCTGAGATTGCAGTGGACTCACAAAATAATAACCTAATTTTGATGAAACTGGAAATTATCAAGAGAACATCTTATGGTTTGCTGAATACTATGCAGAGAAATCATCTTAACTTTCAAACTTACAGAATCAACACTGTATCATTTTACTAATCCAAAAACAAAAGTCAAGTCTTAGTAACTTAATAGTACTCCAGAAGACCGGTGCTTGCATTCCCTTCTTGGCACAGAAAGAGGCTGAATAACGATGAGGATCCTCTCCTACTGCTCTGCTGTTTGACTTTGGATATTGGCCAAAGACCCAGAATTAGGAACCTGTTGTTCCTACATAAAAGGCCATAATACAAAGCATTTTATTTCATTGTGGGATCATTTTTGAAGCAATTGTTCAAGATTTGAAACTGATTAGAAGACTTCTGTTGCTTCTGTATTATTTTTTACCAGATTACTATTAGATATCAAATTTTATAAATTACCAGTTATGAAAAATCTAATACCAACAATAAATGGACTGAAGAAAGTAATTTTTCATCTCAATCCCTGGACTTTCATGAAGGTTTATGTGAAGGTCACTTAAGAACAGTTAAATAAAAACAAAACAACAACAACAAAAAAAAAAAAACAGAAGGTTTAACAGTTAGGAGCATTAAATGATGTTCTTCTTTTGAATAGATTAGCTTGATTTAGCAATTATGATAACTTCTGTTTCCTTTCACGTTGTTCTTTGAAATATGGTTGCACATTATTCTTCTGCCATAAAGATTAATTATTGTTAATTTGAACAAAATTATATCATTCTTAACTAAAAGCAGTGCCAATTTTTTATCACTAAAAACTCATTTTAAAACATAAGAAAATCACAGTGGTTTTCTAATTTGATTATTCTGACTTGAATCACTATTCTTTAAATCCAAATATTAGGGGTTTTTCCATATGAAAAAGTATATTAAATCAGTGCTGTAACTTTATGAAATTACTCATGTAGGTAAGAGAGCTCCTTTCTCTTAAATAAACTCAACAAATAAATGTGCTATACATTATTTGGTATCTGATTTTCCTAAGAGGCCCATAAAAATTCAAAACACTCTTTTCTGAGACTAGTTGGTTGCCAATGTCCTTTCTTATTTTAGAGAGAAACAGATTTTGTTCCAAGACAATAAATCTAAGTAGCTATGTAAACAAAAGAAACTCAAAGCTATACTACCCACTGATGCAAACTGATGGAACTAATAATGTGATATAATAAAAATATATATATATATATTGTTTACTCTCAACAACATTACCCACATAGTGTTACCCCATACCAGTATTTATTTAGTGGCCCTTCAGTGCTGGTTTTCTGTCACTGTCAGTAGTCTTCATTACAAGGGACTGGTTCTGTTTAAAAGATGGTATTTGCTGTGTGTCAAGTTTCTCCAGGACTCTCTGTAGGAGAATGAAAGCTAAACATAAAAGAACAAGAAAATCTTTCTTAGGTGAAGGTTTTCCTATTGACGTGTATGCTTTCATAGTGGTTTCTTAAGAGGTAAAGTTGCTTCCTTGTAATTCTTCTGCATAATATCACCAAGGAAATTTAGAGATACTACCTGTCTTTATATGAAAATTGTGTTTAATAACCTTAAAAAATTCTGTGATTTTTCAGAACCTAATCATCAGCTGGGAGACAAAATTGAATAGCTATTTGTGAAAAATTAGACCTAGAACCTACTTCTTATCCAAAATTACAGAGAAAATCAGGAATACAAACTTGCTACATTCAAAATATGATTATCTTTTAAGGTTGAACATACTTATAGAAACCATAAATCCCACTCCTATTTGCCTTAGAGAAATTAAAATTTATATTCACACAAAAATCTATACGCCAATATTTATAACAACTTTATTCATAATTGTGAAAAATTGGAAACAGTCCTAATGTCCTTCAATGGATGAAAAGATAAACTATGTGTCCATCTATACCATAGGATGATACTCAGCAGGAAAGGAAAATGAACTACTGATACATGCAACCACAGGGCCAACACCACGTAACATATGCTGGGCCAAAGAAGCCAGACAAAGAAATTGTATGTTGTATGATTTTATTTCTTTTTCTATTTTCCGTTTTGGAAAAAGTTAAGGTAAGAGGACAGAAAACACTTTAATGGTTGCCAAGGGATGGAATGGGAAAAGGCATTGTCTCCAAAGGGCAGAATGTGGGGACTTGGGAAGGTGGCAGAACTATTCTATGTTGATTGTTGCAATAGTTACGTGATCATGAGTTTGTCAAAACTTACAAAACTACACAGGAAAAAAATGAATGTTATTATATGTAAATTATACTTTTTAAAATTTATTTAGAAATTAAATTTAATGGGATGACATTGGTTCTTAAGATCACATAAGTATTAGGTAAACATCTCTATAACATTTGAACTGTTGATTACATTGTATGCCCATCATACAAAATCAAATCATTTTCTGTCACCATATATTTGTGCCCCTCTACTCCCCTCCCCCTCCCTCCTCTTCCTCTGGTAACCACTTCATTTTTGTCTATGCCCATGAGTCTTAGTTATATATCCCACCTATGTGTGAAATCATATAATTCTTAGTGTTTTTTTCTGATTTAGTTATTTCACTCAGTATAATGTTCTCTAGGTCCATCGGTGTTGTAAATGGCAATATATCATCATTTCTTATGGCTGAGTAATATTCCATTGTATATATGTACCACATCTTCTTTATCCAGCCCTCTATTGAGGAACACTTTGGTTGTTTCCATGTTTTGACTTTATTTTTTAAAGCAGTTTCAAGTTCACAGAAAAATTGAAAAGAAGATACATGGATTTCCCACACAATCAGCTTCACCATTAAAAACACCCCCACCACATTGGCATATTTGTTCCAATTGATGACCCTATATTCACTCAGATTGATCACCCAAAGTCCATAGTTTACATTAGGGATCACTCTTGGTGATGTACATTCTATAAATTTGGACAAATGTATAATGACATGTATTCATCACTGTGGTATCGTACAGAGCAGTTTCACTGTTCTAAAAATCCTCTGCTCTGCCTACCTTTTTTTAAACATATTTATTACTCTCCTACAAAGAAAATATTTTTAATTGCTTTAGGTAACACCTACTACCTTTCTGGTTCTCCTTAACTTTGAAAAACATTGATGATTATAAAATGTTTGAGTTTTTTTATTCAATCACCCCCCTTTTCATTCTAGAAAGCATTCTGGATGCTCATTAGAATGGGGAATATTGTTTCTCTACAATATGTCCAAAAATTTATTCATCATTGCTTAGCACCTTCAACAAAAGGAAATTGACCTTTCCCCAAAACTCAGTCACCCAGGAGTCTCTTGTCTTGGGAAGCCACCCATATATGAGCTAAGTTAGGAGCCCCTGAGCTATTTTTATGCATGTTGCTGTTCATCTGAAACCCCTTTTTGAACTTGTCCTGTTGAATATTGGCACCACCTTTTGAAACTTTGTGCTGACCTCCACTACATACCATCTTGTTACACTCTACTTTAGCTAACATGTTGAGACTTGGGTCCACTTCCCTGATTGCTGTTGGCAAATCTGACCAGTTACCACCTGTGTATTCACCCCCTTTCATAGCAAAAATGTTATTTGATTAAATCAAAGTGATGGTGAGATATAATTTTCTGTCCACCAGAGAGGGAAAAAAAATATTTATATTATCAGAGATGATTCAGATAACATGGATCTCTTACCCTATTGTAGAAACAAAAACAGGTCAAGACGTTTGGAAGGTAATTTAGTTGTAGCTGCCAAAGGTTAAGGCTTTTGCTCCAGCAAACTTACTTCCAAGGATTAGTCGTAGAAAAAATATCCATTTATGTGCAAAACTTTATATACAAGGATGTTCACTGAAGTATTATTTAAAATAACAAGTAATTGAAATAACAATTTAAGGAAGTTGTTAAATGTTTACTTATTCATAATAAATATTAAGCATATATGTCTGGATAGAACTACTATGTGCCAAACATTGTTCTAGAGTTTTCCTTGCATTGTTTTATCTCCATTTGCAGATGAGGAATAAAGAGGTTAAATTATTGCACAAGGGGCAACTGTCTTATCTCCCAAATTCAGAGTCAGCCAGTCTAGGGAAAAGCTAGGACTCAAAGTAAGGCTCCAAAACACATACTTTTCACTGCTACATTTTTCTATTTTCTATTCATTTTAGTATTTGAGGATCAAAATACAAAGAAGTTTCATATCACATTGACATTATAACTAAACTACAGAACAACCATCATTATGAACCACCTGAAGTTTGACTTGAAGAGAGGTCTGATAACTAAGGATATACAGAAGAAGTGAAGTTGAGACCATTAAGAGGGACAGAGTCAGGAAATGGGCTGGTCCCACATCCACATGTAGTGAGTAAGAATCAGGAGGAATAGCTCAGCTATAGACTTTCCCCACTGAAGAAAGAGGGGTCCTAGTCCCACACCACATTTGTCAGCCCGGAAATCCAGTGCTGGGAAGAGAAGCCCTCATAACTTCTGGCTGTGAAAACTAGCAGGGATTGCAGCTGAGTGAGGAGGGCTGCTGGAGTCTCAGGCATTCTTAAAATGCCCATGCTTGGATTTACTCAGAGTCACTCACTCTGAGCTCCAGCACTGGGACAGAAGCTCAAAAGACATTAGGAACATACCAAGAGAAACCAAATTGTCTGGGTTCAAAGCTAAGGTTGAAGAGGCAGCATTCTCCCAGACAGAAGTGTTGGCAGAGGCCACTGTTCCTTTGTTGAACCCTCCCCCCACCCAACCTGCAGGTGCAGGTGGGCTCCATCTCAGAGCCTCCATCAACCTGACTAACACTCTTCACCCTACCCAGGTGATTTCTTGCCCAACTTGCAAACCACCCAAGCTTATTCCATTGTCTTTTCCATACAAAGGCCAGTCTTGGCACCTGCTGCAGAATTTTCTAAACTCTCCCAAAAGTTTACAAACACCAGACAAGCATCATCTGGCCTTGGTATGCCCAGTACCTCTTGTTAAGTAGAACCTAACCTGGCACTAGCAGCATTAAGCCTTGGTTTGCAAGTAAGCCTCTCTGAGGCACCTTCAAGCCCAGCACAAGTGGCAGTCATCTTCAGATCACTTTGTAGTTTATATAAACTGACCCTGGGTACAGCACAAGCAGCAGCTGACCTTGGCTTATAGCCAAGGGAGAGAGCCAATCTCTCCAAGGGGCCCCAGAAACAACAGCTAAGGCTCAGCTACAACAGGATCACATACACAAACCCCACAGACGACATACCTGGAGTGCCCAGCTGAGGAGGCCAGGGAGATTGTGACACTGAGCCCCACAGGACATCTACTACATAAGGCCACTCTACCAAGTCAGGAAGATGTAGCAGTTCCACTTAATAAATAGAAATAAACACAGAAACAGCCAAAATGGAGAGACAAAGGAATATGTACCAAATAAAAGAATAGAACAAAACCCCAGAAAAAGAACTAAATAAAACAGAGGCAAGTAACTAGTAAATATAGAGTTCAAAACTGTAGTTGTAAGGATGTACAAAGAACTAAGTGAGAATCTCAACAAAGAGATGGGAAACAAAAATGAAGATGAAAAAAGATAAAAAGAAAACATAAAAAAGAGCCAGTCAGAAATGAAGACTACATTAGAAGGAATAAACATTAGAAGAAATTTGATTGGATCAAGCAGAGAACTGAATCAATCCTTTAGAACACAAGGTAAAAGAAACCACTCAATCAGAACAGCAAAAAGAAACCAAAAAATGAGACTGGTTTAAGGATCTGTGGGACAACATAAAGCATAACAATATTTGCTTCATAGGGATACCAGAAGAAGAAGCGAGGAAACAAGGAATTGAAAACCTGTTTGAAGAAATAATGACAAAACTTCCCTCATCTGGCAAAACAAACAGACATACAAGCCTAGGAAGTACAGAGAGTCACAAACAAGATGAAACCAAAGAGACCCACACCAAGACACACCATAATTAAAATGCCAAAGTTTAAAAACAAAGAGAGAATCTTAAAAGCAGCAAGAGAAAAGCAATTAGTTGCCTACAAGGGAGCTCCCATAAGACTGTCAGCTGATTTCTCAACAAAAACTTTTCATGGGGGAAGGGCACAAAGAAAACTAGATAGAAGGTGACAGAGGAAATCTGACTTTGGGTGATGGGTATGCAACATAATTGAATGACAAGATAACCTGGACTTGTTATCTTTGAATATATGTATCCTGATTTATTGATGTCACCCCATTAAAAAAATAAAATTATTTTAAAAAAAAAGTGGGAATAAATTAAATAAAAAAAAAATTCAGGCCCTGACCAGATACAGCATCATGTTGAAGCACAGAGGCTGTCAGTTCAATCCCCGGTCAGGGCACATACAGGAACAGATCAATGTTCCTATTGTCTATATCTGTCTGCCTGTCTGTCTCTCTCCTCTCCTCTATCTCTAAAATCAATAAAATAAACACTAACAAAAACTTTTCAGGCCAGAAGGATTGTCAGGAAATATTCAAAGTGATGGAAAGCAAGGACCTCCTACCAGCAAAGCTATCATTTAGAATCAAAGGACAGATAAAGAGCTTTCCAGACAAGAAAAAGCTAAAGGGGTTATTACCACCAAACCAGTATTACAAGGAATGTTAAAGGGACATCCAGAAGAAGGAGGAGGGGAAAAGAAAAAGGAGGGTGAGAAGGAAAAGATAAAAAAGAAGAAGATTAAAAAGGAGGAGGAGAAAATATAAAAAATATGAATAACAAAATAATAATATGGCCCTGGCCGGTTGGCTCAGCGGTAGAGCGTCGGCCTGGCGTGCGGGGGACCCGGGTTCAATTCCCGGCCAGGGCACATAGGAGAGGCGCCCATTTGCTTCTCCAACCCCCCCCCCTTCCTCTCTGTCTCTCTCTTCCCCTCCCACAGCCAAGGCTCCATTGGAGCAAAGATGGCCTGGGCGCTGGGGATGGCTCCTTGGCCTCTGCCCCAGGCGCTGGAGTGTCTCTGGTCACAGCAGAGCGATGCCCCGGAGGGGCAGAGCGTCGCCCCTGGTGGGCGTGCCGGGTGGATCCCAGTCGGGCGCGTGCAGGAGTCTGTCTGACTGTCTCTCCCCGTTTCCAGCTTCAGAAAAATACCAAAAAAAATAATAATAATAATAATAATTACATACCTTTCAATAATTACGTTAAATGCAAATGAATTAAATGCTCCAATCAAAAGACATAGGGTGGCTGCATGGATAAGAAAATAAGACACATATATATGCTGCCTAAAAGAGACCCAATTCAGATCAAAAGACATACAGCGATATGTGGAAATAAAGGGATAGCAGAAGATATTTCATGCAAATGGAAAATTTAAAAGACTGGGGTAGCAATATTTATATTAGAAGAAATTGACTTGAAAACAAAAGCTATAACAGGAGACAAAGAAGAACCCAATGGTTCTGGATGTCCCTTTAACATTCCTTGTAATACTGGTTTGGTGGTAATAACCCCTTTAGCTTTTTCTTGTCTGGAAAGCTCTTTATCTGTCCTTTGATTCTAAATGATAGCTTTGCTGGTAGGAGGTCCTTGCTTTCCATCACTTTGAATATTTCCTGACAATCCTTCTGGCCTGAAAAGTTTTTTTTTATGTTTATTTTATAATTTCTGGGAATTTATCTGAAAAAACCTAAAACACTAATTTGAAAAGACATGCATTTGTGTGTTAATTTGCCACATTGCTTTCAATAGTCAAGATATGGATGCAACCTTGGTGTTGATTGATGGACAAATGAGTAAAGAAGAAATAGTATATGTGTACAATAGAATATTACTCATTGTGACAGGGAGTGAAATCTTGCCATTTGCAGCAACATGGATGGATCCGGAGTGTGTTGTGCTGGATGGGGTGGGTTGGACAAAGAAGGACACGTGTCATATGATCTTACTTATATGAGGAATCTACAAAACATGATAAATAAATGAGCAAGGCAGAAGAAAACTCATAGATACAGAGAATGTTTTGATTGTTTCTACGTGGGTTTGAAAGTTTGGTGAAAAAGGAGAAAGTATTAAGATGTGCAAATTGCCAGGTATAAAAACAGTCATGGGGATGTGAAGTACAGCATAGGGAATAGAGTCAATAACATTGTAATAACCATGTATGATAGTGCAGATGGGTAAAACTTATTGGAGTGATCACTTTATAAGGTATATAAATATCCAATCACTGTGTTGTGCAACTGAAACTAATATAATATTATTTGTCAACTGTAATTGAAAAATAAAAAAAAATTCTATTTTAAAAAAGAAAAGCATATTTCCTATGAAGAATAAGACAAACCCATGTGAACTTACATAGGAGTCCCAAAGCTCATGACTTGAAGTGGGAGAGCTCAAGATGTGTTGTATATGAAAAAAAAAAAGATCACTGACTAATACATATGTAGTTCTATTTGCATGATATAGATAGAGATATAGTTAGATACAGATATAGGTAGATGTATACAATTTAAAAGGAAATGAAACAGCTTTGGGGGTGTTTGCTGTTAATTATTATCTACTAAGTGTTTTATAATAAAAATAGATTTGATTTAGTGGTGAACACACAGTAAAGTGAGAATATACAGATGATGCATTATAGAAGTGTATACTTGAAACATATAATTTATTAGCCAATGTAACCTCAATAAATTCAATAAAAACATTTCTAGAAAAAAAGGAAAATATGTTTGTATTTGTTTTAGTGATGTCAAAGGCAATAAAGAGAAATACAGAATTAAAAATTAAGATAAAAATATTTTTTAAATTTTTGTGTTGACGTGGTTTCAAGTGTCCTACTCAATATGACACTCTCAGCCTTCTGCATTGTGCCCATATTCCCCATGAAAAGTCTTTTTTCGTTCCCATTTCACCCCATTTGCCTCTCATTCTCCTACCTCCATCTCTTTTTTCCCTCTGGGAATTTCTACCCTATTATCTGTATCAATGTGTTACATATATATAATTTGGCTAATCCCTTCACCTTCTTTGATCCTATCCTCTCATTCTGCTTCTCCTTGACAGCAGTCCATCTGTTCCGTGACCCTGACTCTGTTTCTGTTTTGTTCCTCAGTTTATTATGTTCATTAGATTCCACAGATAAGTGAGATCATATGGTATTTATCTTTCTCTTCCTGGCTTATTTCACTTAGCATAATAATCTCCAGGTTCATCCATGCTGTGGCAAAAGGTAAACTTACCTTCTTTTTCACAGCTGCATAGTATTCCATTGAGTGCACTGATGGACACTTGGGCTGTTTCCAAATCTTGGCTATTGTAAATAACCTTGCAATGAACATAGGGTTACATATCTTCTTTTAAATTAGTGTTTTGGGATTCTTAGGATATATTGATAATTGTGGGATAGTTGGATCATAAGTCAGTTTCACTTTTAATTTTTTGAGGAAACGCCATACTGTTTTCCATAGTGGCTGCACAAGTCTGTTTTGTCACCAGAAGTTCAGAAGCGATCCCTTTTCTCCATACCCTCACCAACACCCTCATCAATGTGAGGTGAGATCTCATTGTAATTTTAATTTTCATTTCTCTGATTATTAGTAATGTTGAACATTCCCCATGAAAAGTCTTTTTTCATTCCCATTTCACCCCATTTGCCTCTCGTTCTCCTACCTCCATCTCTTTTTTTCCCTCTGGGAATTTCTACCCTATTATCTGTATCAATGTGTTACATATATATAATTTGGCTAATCCCTTCACCTTCTTTGATCCTATCCTCTCATTCTGCTTCTCCTTGACAGCAGTCCATCTGTTCCCTGTGACCCTGACTCTGTTTCTGTTTTGTTCCTCAGTTTAATTTTCATTTCTCTGATTATTAGTAATGTTGAACATTTTTTCATATGACTCTTGGCTATCTGTATGTTCTCTACTATTATTGTTTTGCTGTCTATCTCTCTCATTATGTTCATCAAAATCTGCTTTACATATTTAAGTGCTCTTTTATTGGGTGTGTAAATATTTACAATGATTATATCCTCTTGTTCGATTGCTCCTGTTATCATTATGTAGTGACCTTCTTTGTCCCTTACTGTTGCCTTTTTTTAAAGGCTATTTTGTCGGATATAAGTATTGCTACTTTAGCTGGGGGGGTTTTCATTCCATTTGCATGAAATATTTTTTTCCATCCCTTCATTTTCAGTCTATGTGTATCTTTTGTTCTAAGGTGGTTCTCTTGTAGACAGCATATACACAGGTCTTGTTTTTTTATCCATGCAGCTATCCTATGTCTTTTGATTTAAGTATTTAATTCATTTATATTTGAGGTTATTATTGATATGTACTTATTCATTGCCACTTTATTCTTTAAATCTATAATACTCTACTTTTTTTTCTCTTCTTATATCAGGTCCTTTAACATTTCTTGCAGTACTGTTCTGGTGGTAATAAACTCCTTGAACCTTTTTTTATCTAGGAAGTTATTTGTCCTTCAATTTTATTTATTTAAAAAAAATTTATTTACTGAGTTTAGTGAGAGACAAAGGGAGATAGAAGGAGAGACAGGAACATCAATCTGTTCCCGTTTGTGCCCTGAGCAAGGATTAAACTGGCAATCTCTGTACTTTGGGACAATACTCTAACCAACCAAGCTATCCAACCAGGGCTTCTCCTTCCATTTTAAATGATATCTTTGCAAGTAGTCTTGCTTATAAGTTCTTGTTTTGCATCACTTTGAATATTTTTTGCCTATAGTGTTTTTGTTAAGAAGTCAGATGTCTGACCAGGCGGTGGCGTACTGGATAGAGCATCGGACTGGGATGCGGAGGACCCAAGTTCGAGACCCCGAGGTTGCCAGCTTGAGCACAAGCTCATCTGGTTTGAGCAAGACTCACCAGCTTTAGGCCAAGGTCACTGGCTCGAGCAAGGGGTCACTCGGTCAGCTGTAGCCCTCTGGTCAAGGCACATATGAGAAATCAATCAATGAACAACTAAGGAACTGCAATGAATAATTGATGATTCTCATCTCCCTCCCTTTCTGTCTGTCTGTCCCTATCTGTCCCTTTCTCTGACTTTCTCTGTCTCTCCCACAAAAAAACAACAAAAAATAAAATAAAATAAAGAAATCAGATGTCAGCCTTATGGGAGCTCCTTTGTAGGTAATTAATAGCTTTCCTCTTGCTATTTTTAGTATTCTTTCTTGTCTCTCATCTTTGATATTTTAATTATGATGTGTCTTGATGTGAGCCTCTTTGTGTGACTTTTTCATTCATCAGTTTAGGGAAGTTTTTAGCTATGATTTCTTCAAACAGGTTCTCTATCCCTTGTTCATTTTCTTTTCCTTCAGGAACCCCTGTGATGCAGTGTTGTTTCTCTTCATGATGTCACAGAGCTCTCTTAGAGTTTCCTCAGTCTTTTTGAGCCTCTTTTCTTTTTGCTGCTCTGCTTCTGTGCTTACAATTACCTAGGCTTTTAAATTTCTGGCAGTCCTCATTTCAGATTTTGTATTTGTTATTTCTGAATGGTTCTTTTTTATGGTTTCAATGTCTTTTTTAGTGCTTTTCATCAGTTTTCACTCTGATTATCCATTCTTACTCTAAGATCCTTAAACATCCTAATAACTATTATTTTAAACTCTGCATTTGGTAGTTTAGTTACTTCCATTTCATTTTGTTCTTTTTCTGGGGATTTCTTTTGTTTATTCATGTGGGTTATATTTTTTTGTCTTCTCATTTTATCTGTATATTAGGTAGTTCTGCTCTGACTCCCAAATTTGTTGTGATGTCTTTATGAGTAAGAGAAGCTCAGTGGTACTAACCTCTGGGCCACATGAGCTCCTTGCTCTCATGTTTCCCTAGGGTTTTAGTTACTCCCTCCCCCTGTTGTTTGTGGGTCTGGAATGTTGTTGGTCATTTCACGGGTGGGGTTATCCCTTCAGGATGGCTGGCTTTAAGGGTCAAAGTTGATCACATGTTTTAGATGCTATGCAGTGTCTGTCCTATGGGGCATGCTTAATCTCCACAGTGTCTGGTGCCCGCTGGACTCCTCCTTTTCATGGGCCACTTGTGCAGCTAGCTGAGTCTAGCATTGGTGCACTATGCCACCCACTACTGGCTGTGTTGATTCTGGGTCTCCTTGGGCAGGGTTCAAGTATGGATTAGTATCAGCCATTGTTTGTAACCCTCTGTGGGCTACCTGCCTGTAGCTACTGCTCTGATCACTGATCGTGTTTACATTTTCTGTGCTTAGGTGTGTGTAAGAGAAACCAATCTGTGCATGAGGATCAGCATTCTCTTGCTTAGCATTTATAGCAGTTCCCTAAAAGGGCCCAAGCTCTGTAAACTTTGTCTCTATTTTTCAGCTGCTCCATCTTCTCTTGCCGCTGCCTGGTCTTCCTGCAAAGTCTTTTGTAGAAAGACTGTTGTTTGGGCTCAGACTAACCTCACCCAACCAACCCCTCTACAGGTTGCAAGCTTGATGGGTTAGGGCAGCTGAGGTTGGGAATACAACATTAGTGGGATCCCCTACTTTAAGGGCCTCTTGATCAGGAGCTCAGTGCAGTGAAAGTGGCCCCTAATTCAGAGACTAATCTCTCAGACACTGCTGGTTACTCCAATGCTCTTCATCTCAGCAAGGTGACCAGCAGGTTCATATTGGGTGGTGCCAACAGTTCCCAATGCAAAAGTTCTTCTAGCTGTGGAGCCCAGTCTCAAGGAGGAAGACCAAGAGAGTCTTCCACTGGGGCTGACTGTACCCACACAAAAGTGGCTAAGCCCCTCTACTGATCCCACAAATAAGTTCCAGGGAAACTACACCTTGAATATCCATGTTTCAAGCCTCTCTCTCACCTCCATGAAACCTAGCCCAGTGGAGTAAGATATCCAGGCCCCAGGCCAGCCACCTGTGAAGTTTTACTCTGTCCAATGCATGTGTGAGCCACTATACAGAAGCTAACCACAGAAATCGGAACTTGCCTCAGATGGGCCCATCTTCCCTCAGATACACCATTAGCAAGGGTCATTGTGTCCTGCTCTAATGCTTTCCACAGCTGGTCATTGGATGTGCTGGCCTTAGGTTTCCCTGGAGGGAACCCGGTGCAGACCAGTGTAAGACACTGCCAGTAACTGGCCCTCAGTGACCTTCTTAGAGCTACAAGGAAACCAGAGCTTATAGCTGTCTCTGTTGGTTCCAGTTACACATGGAAATACCAAGCCACACACCTAGGCTGGCTTTTACCAGCACTGGGCCTGGTGACAAGTCAGCAAAAGGCCCAAGGTTTCTTGAGACCCACTTCCTGCAGCCTCTGTCTGCTGGCTGCTTGTTGGGCTCAGCCACTGAAAAAACCTCTGGTAGAGTGTAGAGCTTGGGGTAATTCAGGGATTAAGAAAAGTGGTGAGTGTGGCTCCCACCCCACAGCCACAGGTGTCAGTCAGCCCTGACTTTTTTCTCAGACCTCAGTAGGATGTAGCCACTAGGAATCTGGTGGGTGTGGCCTCTGAGACCCAGAGATGTGGTCTGTCCACAGTCCAATTTCTACTGAATCTCCTGTGAGGCAAAAGCACCATGATATTTTCAGGAGTTCATAGGGGAGCTCCGGCCTCAATGCCAGACAACTGAGTCACTGATGCACCTCTTGCTTCCTGGCCAAGGCTGCTTACTTCTCACAACAACCCCATCTCCGTAGGGTGGGGCAAGAGAGATTCCCAAAGGTAGGGAAGTTGCTTTCCCCAAGACTGATGCCGCACCAAGAAAACTGCTCCATCCAAGAGAGATGATGACTGTAGCATTGGAAAATGACTCAGCTCAGGGGTTCTGGTGGCTGTCCCCCAGCATGTCTCTTGCTGGGCCACCAACTTCACACTCTTCTCATGTGACTCCAGTCCTCTGCCATTTCTCTGCTGAAGTCCCAGGTAAGTGGCTGTAAATGAGATTTTCTGCTGTGGCCCTTTAAGGAGTGTGTGTCTCTGAGAGCTTCATCTCTTTCTTGCAGACAGAAACCTCAGTTCTTTTCACTTCCAAAAGCTGTGTGGGCAGCTCTTCTAGGCTCTGGGGCTCTAGACTGGGGCTCCTGACGTAGATCCTAGGACCCACACCTCTCAAGGTGATTGTCCCCACAGCTGGGAGTCCCTCCAGACCCTCAGCTGCTGCTCACTCCTGGGAGCAGGACTTCCCTTTATTTAGTCCAAAGTTTGTTTTTCAAGATAACTGTTCTTAAATTTGGTTGTAATTCCAATTTGATCTGGGAGGTGGCAGTTGGAACATCTGCCTACTCCGTTGCCATCTCAGAATCAAGACAGAAAAAGATTTTAAATGAGACAAGATCTAGTATGACCTTATACCATTTTGCCAAAACATTAAGCCTGCAGTATAAGATCAATTCTATGAATCAGTCAATTTTTTTTTACTTTAAACAGATTTAATAAAATATAATTTTTAGAGGCAAAAGTGACCAAGTGTATATTTTTATGAGTGCTGACAACTGTATATGTTGTGAAAATACCACCAAAATTAAGATATTGAAGAATTGCATCACCCCATAATTTTTCTTGTGATTTTGGAAAACAATTTTTTACTCCCATCATCAACTTCAGCAATAAATGATCTACATTCTGTGCTTCATCTTTGCAATTTTAAGATTTTCTCAAAAATTGAATCCTACCAAATCATCTGTGCTATGTTTCTATTCTTCCACCTAATTCTTCCACATTGCTTTTAATATCCACCTATGTTTTTGCTTGTATCAGTAGTTTATGCTTTTGTATATGAATATACCAACAAATGTTGTTGGGAAAGTGGATATCCACATTCAGAAGAATTAAATTATTTCCTTATCTTACATCATACACAAAAATCAACTCAAAATGTTTTATAAAGACTTAAACACAAGACCTAAAATTATAAAACTTCTAGAATAAAAAATAAGAAAGAACTTATTGGCATTGGCAATGATTTCTTTGGTATAACACCAAAAAGTATAGCCAAAGAAATAAAAAATAATTAAGCAAGACTACATCAACCTACAAAATGAATAAAGGACCACAACAGACGTTTCTCCAAAGAAGATCTACAAATCTCCACAGTTATGTGAGAAGGTGCTCAACATCAATAATTATCAGTAGAAATATAAATCAAAACCACCTCATACCTGTTAGGATGACTATTACTAAAAATGAAGAAAGAAAGAAAGAAAGAAAGAAAGAAAGAAAGAAAGAAAGAAAGAAAGAAAGAAAGAAAGAAAGAAGAAAGAGAAAGAGAGAGAGAGAGAGAGAGAGAGAGAAAGAAAGAAAGAAAGAAAGAAAGAAAGAAAGAAAGAAAGAAAGAAAGAAAGAAAATTTCTGGAGAAACCAAAAGCTTTGTACACTGTTTGTTCTTGGAGATACAAATGTTACAGCTGCTATGAGAAAAAATATGGAAATTTTTTTTTCAGCAATTTCACTCTAGATATATACTGTATATCCAAAAGAATTGAGATAAACATTTCAAAGAGATATTTGCACTCCTCTGTTCACTGCAAGATTATTCACAATAGCAAAATATGGAAACAACCTAATTGTTCATTGATGGATGGATAAATAAATAAAATATGGTATATACAGTACTTATAATTGAATATTATTCAGACTTTAAAAAGAAGGAAATTCTGCCATTTGAGACAACCCAGATGAACCTGGAAGATGTTACACTAAGAAAAATAAGCTAGTCACACAAGGACATATAATACATGATTCCACTTATATAAGGTTTCTAAAATAATCAAACTTATAGAAACAAAGAGTAAAAGGGTAATAATTAGTCATTACGAAATCTCTTATTCAATCTTGCCTTTCACACAAATAATTTTATATAATCATCCAGCCCACATTTCTCCATATCTTTATTTTTTCCTTTTTTATGAGTTGAAAGGTGGGAAGGCAGAGAGACACCTGCCTGTGCCCCCACCTGGATCCACCTAGCAAGTCCCCTACCAGGGTGATGCTTTGCCCATCTAGGGCATTGCTCCATTGCTTGGCAACTCGGCTATTTTTAGCTCCTGAGACAGAGACTAGAAAGCCTTCCTCAGCGCCAAGGACAGAGGAAGGGAGCCAACTTGCTTGAATCAATTGAGCCATGGCTGTGGGAGGGGAAGAGAGAGAGAGAGTCAGAGAGAGGAGGAAGTGAAAAGGTGGAGAAGCAGATGGTTAGTTCTCCTGTGTGCCCTGACCAGGAATCAAATCCAGGATATCCACACACCATGCCAAAGCTCTACCACTGAGCCAACTGACCAGGGCCCATTTCTCCATATCTTCTACAAAAAAGTATCTTGAAATGTTTTCAAATTTTTCTTGATCTACTGATAAAATGTAGGTTTAAATTTTAGCTTCACTTCTAGTGATTTAGTTAAGATGCTTAACCTCTCTATATCTCAATTTAATCATTGCTTAAGTAAAGATTTTTAAAGAAACAGTTTCTACTTCAAAGAATATCATGAGGTCTAAATGGTAAAATCTGTGTAAAGCACTTAGAGCAGAGCCTAGTGAATAGTAATGATTCAGAATGTATGATTGCTGAATCCTCCTGATCTTTTACAAAAGGAAGTGAGGCCAGTATAAAGTGATTTGTTGTAATGGTTTTGTGTTGACTGTTGCCAAACTCCCTGCTAAGTGCTCAGTGACCACAATCAGCCTGTTTTCCTGTTTTCATTCTTCCCTCATCTCTGTCACTATCCATGATCACATAATGGCCAAAAACAATGGTTTTTCATGAGTCCTTAGTTCCAAGATATAGGTTGTCTGGTTCCAGGGAATGAAATACTTTAGGGGGCTAAAGATTTGAACTCCATATGTCTCTGACAACATTCATTTCATTCTTTCCTGCCAAAGCCATGAGTGAACACAAGCAATAATGGTTAGAAAATATAATGAAAAGAAAATATCTCCTCTGAGTAGAGCAGATATTTGAAAATACACAGAAGGTGTTCCTACTTAAGAGTTAGATTTAAGGATCTAATAGTTCCTTGAAAAAGTAGGTTGAAAGATAAACCATTTCAAGATTAAGATATACACATTTATCTTCCTTTGTTTTTTTTAAGAGAGTCAAATCTGTTCTTGAAAATAAAATTGAAGTTGCTCATTTTTTTCCATAAACAACACACATAATGAATTATCTACTATTCTAGTATTTACTTTTAAATACATGAGAAATTGAAAATACTTATTAAATTAACAAAGCATAGAAAAGTTGATAAGCTTTTATAATTTTCACAAACTTAGTATTATCTTACACTATCTAAATCAACAAAAAGCTAAGTGATTAGCTTTCATATATTCTTTCAAGTGTTCAGTTTTATTTTCTCTTATTTTCACATTGTGTTTTGTTGATTTTCACACTGTTAGATCAAAGTGTACAAATACAATAAGAAGAAGTATGAAAGACCTGAAAAGATTTAGAAACAAAACCAATGACTTCTGGCAAGTACATAAGTTTACTGAACAGGGTAGAAATATGTAGATATTGTAGAACTGCACTGTCTAATCAATATGGCAGCAACTAGCATAGAAGCTATTTATATTTTATTTCACTTTAATTAAATAAAATGTAAAATTCAGCTCCTCAGTCCAATTTCAAATGCTCAATAAGTAAAACTAGTAGCTTAAATAGTGTACAGCTTTATCACAGAAAGTCCTTTTGGATTATATTGGTCAAGAAAGTGAGCTACTAGACATATGCATTTGCAGTGTCTTTGACATTGATCAGTATGTATTTTACAGGGGAAGGAGATAGTCAATTAATGCAGTGAATCAATTAAGAAGAGATCAGTTATGCCCTGGCCAAGTAGCTAGACTGGTTCGAGTGTCATCCTCATATGCCAAGGTTGTGGCTTAGATTCTTGGTCAGGACACATGTGGGAGTCAACCAATGAAAGCATGGGTAGGTAAAACAACAAATCAATGTTTCTCTCTCTCTCTTTCTTTCTCTCTCTCTAAAACTAATAAATATTTTTTAAAAAAATAGGAGGTCAGTTATGAAAGGTTCCATTTTGCCTAACAATTAGGTGTTTGAGAATTCAATCTAATGAGGGTTCTTAATTAGAATCATCAAAAGAATACAGGAGCCAACTTGAAAAGTTTTTTGATGGGTTATGACAGAATAATAAAGACACCAAAAAGAATTGTGATGACCTGCCCCTGGGCATGGTTCTAGTAAAAACTGATGTTAGTATGCAGCTTGGTCCTTCCCACCCACACCTGAGCCTAGTATAGGCAGCCACAAACTGTGAGTTGCTTGTAGTTCCAAACATGGTCAATCATAGGCAGCATTTTACATTGGCCTGCACCAGGTTCCCAACCAAGAGACCCAGAATCATGAGACTCACTGGAAAGCCTCAAACAACATCATAGCAGAATCCAATTAGCTTCACAAGCAGCATATGCAAAGGGTGATCTGATCAGGTACCAATCCCAGCTGAGGAGAACCCCACTTCTTGGGGTCAGCACCCATACAGCAGCTCACACACTTTGATTGTGGTGGAAACCCACAGTCAGCCAGCCTGTGGGATGAAATGATGCACAGCAGGCCAATTACAAACCATTCTCTTTTTTTTCAAACCATTCTTAATTTTAAAAGGAGTGTACACATAATCCACACAAAGGTCATTCCTGAAACACCCAGTGTGGTCGTCAAGAAAAATGCACCACTGGATGCAACAGATCACTTACTACATAAGGCCACCCCATGAAGACTGGGAATTATAACAGATCAATCAATCTAATATATAGAAACAAATACAAAGAGGCAGCCAAAATGAGCAAAAAAAAAAAAAAAAGAAAGAAAGAAAAAGAAAACACAGGCCCCAAATGTCCAGAAAAAAAGACCTAAGTGAAATGGAAACAAGCAATTTATCAGGTATAGAGTTCAAAGTAATGAGTATAAGGATGCTCAAGGAACAAAGTGAGAATTTCAACAAAGAGATAGCAAGCATACAAAAGGACATAGAAACCATAAAAAGAAACCAATCAGAAATGAAGAATACAAAATCTGACATCAAGAATGCGCTAGAAGGAATAAACAGTAGTATAGATGAAGCCAAAGATCCAATCAGCAATTTGGAAGATAAGGTAGAAAAAAATATCTAATTAGAGCAGCAAAAATAAAAAAGAATAAGGAGAGTCTAAGAATCTTTGGGACAACATAAAGTATAACAACATTTATATTATAGGGGTACCAGAAGAAGAAGAGGAAGAGGAAGAGCAAGGGCATCAGAAGCTATTTGAAGAGATAATGACCACAGATTTCCCTAAACAGGTGAAGAAAAAAAAAACACAAGTCAAAGAAGTGCAGATAGTCTCAAATAAGATAAACCCAAATAAGCCCATACCAATACATAAAATAATTAAAATGTCAAAATTAAAGACAATGAGACAACCCTAAAAGCAGCATGAGAAAAGCAGTTACCATATTTTTCCCTCTATAAGATGCACTTTCCCCCAAAAAAAAGTGGAGGGGAAAATGTCCATGTGTCTTATGAAGTAAAAAATATGGTATTTTATTAAGTATTTTAATACACCATTTAATTCAGAATATTTTTTTTCTTATTTTTCTCCTAAAAACCCTAGGTGTATCTTATGGTCAGGTGCATCTTATGGAGCAAAAAAATATGATAGTTACTTACAAGGGAGTTCCTAAAACACTGTCAGCTGATTTCCCAACAGCAACATGTCAGGCCAAAAAGGGAATGGTAAAATATTTAAAGTGATATACAGCAAGCACATACAACTAAGACCAGCAAGCTATCATTTAAAATTGAAAAAATATAAAGAGCTTCCCAAAAAAGAAAAAGTTGTTAAATGAATTTGTTACCACCAAGGTAGTTAAAAAGGCCTTCTTTAAGAAGAAGGAGGGGGAAAACCCATGGGAACACAGTTAAAGTAAAAAAAAATTGTAATAAATATGTATCTATCAATAACCATTTCAAATGTAAATGGCTTAAATGTTCCAATAAAAAGACAAAGGGTAGGTGAGTAGATAAGAACGCAAAACCCAAATATATGCGGTCTACAAAAGACCCACGTCAGAATGAAAGATACACACAAACTAAAAGTAAAGGGATTTGAAAAGATATTTCATGTGAAGGAAAATCAAAATAATGTTGGGGTAGCAGTACTTATACCTGACAAAATAGATTTTAATGCAAAACTGTAGTAAGAGATAAAGAAGGACATTACATAATGATGAAGGGAGAAATACAAAAACACGATATAACCCTTGCAAACACTTATACACCCAATGTAAGAGCACCTAAATATGTAAAACAAATCTTGATGGAATAGAGAGAGAGATCAACATTAATACAATCATTGTAGGTGATTGTAACACCTCATTGACATCAATGCATAGATCATCAAGACAGAAAATCAATGAAGAAACAATGTCCTTAAATGACAGACTAGATGAGCTGGATTTAGTTAATATCTTCAGAGTATTCCACTCCAAAGCAGCAAAATATGCACTCTTTTCAATTGCACACAGAATATTTTCTAAACTAGACCATGTGATAAGACATAAAACATCTCGACAAATGCAAAAAGATTGTAATCATATCAAGCATCTTTTATGACCATAATCATATAAAACTAGAAAACAATCACAAGAAAAAATTAAAAACATACAAAGACATGGAGCCTAAATTACATGAATGGGTTAACAACAAAATCAAGAAAGAAATCAAAGAAAATGAGAACACAACAACATAAAATCTATGGGACAAAGCAAAAGCAGTCCTAAGAAGAAAGTTTGTAGCATTACAGGCCTACTTCAAGAAACAAGCAATATCTCAAATAAAAAAATATAACCTTACAGTTAAAAGAACTTGAAAAAGAACAACAAATGAAGCCCAAAGTGAGTAGAAGGAAGGAAATAATAAAGATCAGAGCAGAAATAAACAACATAGAAACTAAAATCAAACACAAAGGATGCAAAAAACTAAGAGCTCATTTATTGAAAAGATAAACAAGTTTAACAAAACTTTAACTAGACTCATCAAGAAAAAAGAAGGACCCAAATAAATAAAATCAGAGATGAAAGAGAAAAAGTAACAACTGACTCCAGAGAAATACAAGAGATGATAAACAAATATTACAAACAACTTTAGAGAGGGAGAAGACAATGATGGAGTAGGCAGATGTTACAACTCCCATCTTCCAGAACCAAAGTGGATTACAATTTAACTTGGGAACAATCATCTTGAAAAACCAACTTTGAACTAAGCTAAGAGGAATCTATAACCAAGGATCACCGAAGGAACCACACTGAAACTGGTAGGAAGGGCAAAGACAGAAAGGGCTGCCCCACTCCCAAGAGCAAGCAGGAGCCTGATAGTGTCTAAAGGCAGGGTGGGTAACCTGGAGAGCTGAGGGTCTTCAGCCTGAGGACCAGAGACCCTGCCTAGAGATCCAGAGATTAGAAGAGACATAGGGACAGTATTTAGTTGAAAGAAATGCCAAGTTACTGTTTGCAAGAGGGAGACAGAACTCTCAGGCCCATGCTCCATCTTAAAGGGATCATGCAGAAAATCTTGTTCACAGCTACTTACCTGGAGCTCCGGAAGCAGGGAGCACCTAGAGGACTGGAGTTGCAAGAGGAGAGTGTAGTTTCAGAGGCACATTGAGCGACTGTGGGAGACAGCCACTTTAACCTCCATACTGGGTCACTCCCCAAATCTAAAGTGGCCATTTTCTCCTGGGAGAAGTAACGCCAGCAAAGGGAAGCAATTATCCCACCCAAGAGAGGCTCTCCTACTCTAGTCAGAGCAAAGAGTCACTTAGAAACAGGGGCCACATCAGGGACACAGGTTTTGAGTGCTGAGGTCTGGCCTACACTGCCCCCCTCACTCTGCTGGGTACTCTCTAAAGGGCAGGAAGGCCCAGCAGGAGCAGAGCTGGCAATTGAGGCAGGGATGAAAGCCAGAGGGGCAGCCTGCGAGCCCACGGGAAGCAGCCAGTGTGCCTGCAGGAGGTGGAGACCAGCAGGGCATCTTGTGCTCCCATGGGGGGGCATCTCCCAACAGGATGGCCAGCACACCAGCGTGGGACATAGCCTGGTGAGGCAGCCCAACAGAGGCTCAGAGGCCCACGGGGAGGCCTGTGCTGTGGCCCGTGAGCCTGCACTTCCAGCAGTGACAGTGCCCAAGCACACAAGGAGGTGGTGGTGGTGGCAGGTCAGTAGACAGACCTCACCTCAAGAATAGAGAAGCCACACCCACTTTCCAAGAGTATATAAAAGGCAGCTTAAGAGTGCAGCTGATATTTACAATAGCATCTGGGCCCCGCAGAGGTAGCCACAAATTCTGGATCACCTGTAGCTCCAAGAAGGGTGCTAAAAGCCAATCATAAGCAGTGACCCACACTGGTCTGCACCAGGTCTGTCCACAAAGGTCCAGGGCTGGCACATCCAGAGACCAGATATGGAGAACTTCAGCTCAGGACCTAACAACACTAGTTAGAGTGGTATCTTAAGGAAGGGCTTCTCACACCCGACCCAGCTAAAGCATAGAAAACACTGATACAAATAGCAAAAAGAGCAGTAGCAGCAGACAAGTAGCCCACAGTGAATTACAAACAACAGCTGAGGCCAACTCAAGTAGATCAAGAAACAACACAACTAGAAGCAGGAGGCAGAAAACATCAACCCTATATTCAGCTAATTACACAAATAGCACACCCAAAAGGAGCAGTCTATACACAGACAAAATGGGAAGACAGAGAAATGCAATCCAAATAAATCAACAAGAGAAATCCCCAGAAAAAGAACTGAATGAGATAGAAATAACCAACATACCAGAAGCACAGTTTAAAATAATGATTTGTTAGGATGCTCTAGGATCTTAAAGCAACAATAAACAGACATAATGAGCACCTAAATAAAGAGATAGAAAGCATGAAAAAGGACATTGAAATCATAAAAAAGAATCAGAAAAAAATGACAAATACAATATCAGAAATAAAGACTAAACTAGAAGGAATTAAAAGGAGGATGGATAAAGCAGAGGGTCAAATCTGCGATTTAGAGGACAAGATAAGCAAAAGCATGGAAGAAGAACAGCTAAAAGGAAAGGATCAAAAAGTCTGAGGAAACTCTGTTAAGAGAGCTCTGTGACAACATGAACAGAAACAATATCTGCATAATAGGGGTTCCTGAAGGAGAAGAGAAAGACCAAGGGATAGAAAATCTGATTGAAGAAATTATAGCTGAAAATTTCCCTAAATTGATGAAGAAAAAAGTCACACAAGTTCAAGAAGCACAGAAAATCCCATTAAAGAAGAACCCAAAGAGACATACACCAAGGCACATCATAATTAAAATACAAAATTAAGAGATAAAGAAAGAATACTAAAAGCTACAAGAGAAAAGCAGTCAATCACCTAAAAAGGAGCCCCCATTAGAATGGCATCCAACTTTTCAACAGAAACACTAGAGGCCAGAAGGGAATGGCAAGAAATATTCAAAGTAATGCAAAACAAGAGCCTACAGCCAAAACTTCAATTTTATCATTTAAAATTGAAGGAGAAATAAAAAGCTTTCCAGACCAAAAAAAAAAAATCCTCAAGGAAATCGTTACAACCAAACCAATGGTGCAAGAAATGTTAAGGGGCCTGTTGTAAACAGAACAAAAGGGAGAAAAATCTAGAAAAAGAGGAATGTAGATTTAAAGAAAATGGCATTAAACAACTACATATCAATAATAACCTTAAATGTAAATGGATTTAATGCTCCAATAAAAATACATAGGGTAGCTGCATGGATAAGAAAACAGGATGCGTACATATGCTGTCTAGAAGAGACTTACCTCAAAACAAAAGATACACATAGACTGAAAGTGAAGAGATGGAAAAAAATATGTTATGCAAATGAAAATGATAAAAACAGTTGTGGAAGCAATACTTATATCTGACAAAATAAACTTTAAAACAAAGACTATAGTAAGGGATAAAGAAGATCATTACTAATGAAAAAGAGAGTAATCCAACAGGAAGATATAACCATTATAAATATCTATGTGCCTAATATAGAAGCCTCTAAATATATAATACAGATTTTGATGGACATAAAGGGCTAGGTCAACAGCAATACAATAATAGTAGGGGATTTCAGTACCCCACTAACATCAATGGATAGATACTCAAAAAGAAAATTAACAAAGAATCAGCAGCCTTAAAGGACACACTAGAATAACTGGATTTAATAAATATCTTCAGAACTTTTTACCCTAAAGCAACAGAATATGCATTCTTTTCAAGTGCTCATGGTACATTCTCTAGGGTAGACCACATGTTAGGAAATAAAATGAGTCTCAATAAATTTGAAAAGATTAAAATCATATCAAGCATCTTCTATGATCACAATGGCATAAAACTAGAAATCAACTACAATAGAAAACTGAAAACCATTCAAACACTTGGAAACTAAATAGCATGCTATTAAATAACAAATTGGTTAACAGATCAAGAAATAAATCAAAAATTTCCTTGAATCAAATGAAAATGAACATACAACTCAAAATTTATGGGACATAGCAAAAGCAGTCTTGAGAGGAAAGTTTATAGCATTACAGGCATACCTTAAGAAGCAAGAAAAAGCTGGAATTAACAACTTAACCTTGCATCTAAAATAACTAGAAAAAGAAAAGTAAACCCCAGAAAAAGTAAAGGGAAGAAAATAATAAAGATCAGAGGGGAAAAAAATGACATAGAGTCTAAAAAAAAGTACAAAAGATCAATTAAACCAAGAGCTGGTTCTTTGAAAAGGTAAACAACATTTATAAATCTTTGACAGACTCACCAAGAAAAAAAGAGAGAAGACTCAAATAAACAAAATTAGAAATGAGAGTGGAAAAGTAACAAATGACACAGCAGAAATACAGAGGATTATAAGAAAATACTATGAAGAACTGTATGTCCAAAAACTAGACAATCTAGGAGAAATGGACAAATTTCTTGAAACATATAGTCTTTCAAAATCAATCTGGAAAAATCAGAAAATCTACACACACTGATAACAAATGAGATTGAAAAAGTTATCAGAAAACTACCAACAAACAAAAGCCTTGGGCCAGATGGCTTTACAGGTGAATTTTTCCAAATATTCAAAGAAGAACTAACTCCTATCTTTCTCAAGCTATTTCAAAATATCCAAGAGAGGGAAGACTTCCAAGCTCCTTTTATGCAGCAAACATAACCTTCATTCCAAAACGAGACAAAGACATTTCCTTTTTTTTTTTTTTACACAGACAACAGAGATAGAGTCAGAGAAAGGAATAGACAGGGACAGACAGACAGAAATGGAGAGAGATAAGAAGCATCAATCCTTAATTTTTTGTTATGACACCTTAGTTGTTCATTGATTGTTTTCTCATATGTGTCTTGACTGTGGGGCTACAGCAGACAGAGTAACCCCTTGCTCGAGCCAGTGACCTTGGTTCCAAACTGGTGAGTTTTGCTCAAACCAGATGAGCCTGTGCTCAAGCTGCCAACCTTGATGTCTCGAAGCTGGATCCTCCACATCCCAGTCCGATGCTCAATCCACTGCACCACCACCTGGTCAGGCCGAGACAAAGACATTAGAAAGAAAGAAAATGATAGGCCAATATTCCTGATAAATTTAGAGGCAAAAATTCTCAACAAAATATTAGCAAACTGAATCCAGCAATACATGAAAAATATTATACATCATAATCAAGTGGGATTTATTCTGAGGAGGCAAGGCTGGTATAATATTTGCAAATCAATCAATGGGATTCATCAGATAAACAAAAGAAAGGAGAAAAACCACATAATAATATCAATAGATGCAGAAAAAGCATTTGATAGAATCCAGCACCTATTTATGATAAAAACTCTCAGCAAAGTGGGAATAGAGGGAACATACCTCAACATGATAAAGTCCATCTATGACATACTCACAGCTAACATCATACTCAATGGACAAAAATTAAAAGCAATCCCCTTAAGATCAGGAACAAAGCAGGGGTGCACCTTCTCACCACTCTTATTTAACATAGTTCTGGAAGTCCTATCCACAGCAATCATGCAAGAAAAAGAAATAAAAGGCATCTAAATAAAAAAAAAGAAGTAAAACTATCATTATTTGCTGAGGAGTTGATACTTTACATAGAAAATCCTAAAGTCTCAGTCAAAAAACTACTGGACCTGATAAATGAATTCAGCAAAGTGGCAGGATATAAAATTAATATTCAGTAATCAGAGGCATTTTTATACACCAAAAATGAACAGTCTAAAAGAAAAATTAAGAAAACAATCCCCTTCACTATTGTAACAAAAAAAATAATAAAGTATCTAGGAGTAAATTTAATGAAAAAGGTTAAAGACTTATTATACTCAGAAAATTATAAAACATTGATAAAAGAAATCAAGGAAGATACAAACAAGTGAAAGCACATACCATGTTCATGGATAGAAAGAAAAAAACATCATTAAAATGTCTATATTACCCAAAGCAATTCATAAATTCAATGCAATACCAATTAAAATACCAATGGCATACTTCAAAGATATAGAACAAATATTCCAAAAATTTATATGGAATCAAAAAAGAACAAGAACAGCCTCAGCAATCTTGAAAAAGAAGAATAAAGTGGGTGGTATCACTCTTCCTGATATCAAGTTATACTATAAGGCCATTGTTCTCAAAACAGCTTGATATTGGAATAAGGACAGACATATAGATCAATGGAACAGAATGGAGAACCCAGAAATAAACCCACATTTATATGGACAATTGATATTTGACAAAGAAAGTAAATACATACAATGGAGTAAAGACAGTCTCTTTAACAAATGGTGTTGCGAAAATTAGACAGGTACTTGGAAAAAAATAAAACTGGACCACCAACTTACATCATTCACAAAAATGAACTCAAAATGGATAAAAGACTTGAATGTAAGTTTTGAAACCATGATTATCTTGGAAGAAAACATAGGCAGTAAGCTCTCTGACATCTCTTGCAGCAATATATTTGCTGATTTATCTCCACAGGCAAGTGAACTAAAGGACAGGATGAACAAATGGGACTATATAAAATTAAAAAGCTTTTGTACAGCTAAAGACAAAATGAACAGAATAAAAAGACAAACCACACAATGGGAGTACATATTCAACAATACATCTGATAAAGGGTTAATAACCAAAATTTACAAAGAACTTGTCAACATCAGGAAGTTTAAAATCTAATCAAAAAATTAGCAAAAATAAATAAATAGACACTTCCTCAAAGAGGACATACAGATGGCCAATAGGCAGATTAAAAAATGTTCAACATCACTAATTATTAGAGAAATGTAAATTAAAATCACAATTAGATATCACCTCACACCTGTCAGAGTGGCACTTATTAACAAAACAACACATAATAAGTGCTGGTGAGGGTGTGGAGAAAAGGGAACCAACCTGCATTGCTGGTGGGAATGCAGACTGGTGCAGCCACTGTAGAAAACAGTATGGAGATTCCTCAAAAAATTAAAAATAGAACTGCCTTTTGACCCAGCCATCCCACTTTTAGGAATATATCCTAAGAATACCAAATCACTGGTTCAAAAGAAGAAATGCATTCACATGTTTATTGCAGCATTGTTTACAATAGCCAAGATCTGGAAACAACCCAAGTGTCCTTCAGTGGACAAGTGGATTAAAAGGCTGTCATACATATACACAATGGAATACTAAGCGGCCTTGAAAAAACAAGGAAATCTTACGTTTTCCGACAACATGGATGGACCTGGAAACTATTATGCTAACTGAAATAAGCCAGGTAAAGAAAGAAAAATATCATATGACCTCACTCATTCGAGGAATCTAATGAACAATGTGAACTGAGGAACAGAATAGAGGCAGAAGCGGGATCAAAAGGACCAGAGGGGAGAGAAATGGTGCCGTAAGGAGCAATACCAATAAATCTCCCCAAAAATTCAACAAGATCTTCAACCAGAGACAGAAAAATCTATCCTTGGAGCCTCCAGAAGTTCCACACTAAACGCGAAGGTATGATTGAGCAAAAAATTGACTAAATATATAATCAACCCCAAAGGAAATAACAAGGAAGAAACATTCCGCCTCCCTCACTAACCTAAATAAGGGCTTCTTTCACTAGGAACTGAGAGTATAGGAACTAATGCGGGCATGGGGTGTGAATAGAACCAGACTGCGGCACAAACGTCCAAACCAGGCTGTGGCACGGACATCCAAGCCAAGGAAAAACTGTGCTTGTGGCAACCCAGTCAACACAAGCTAATGCTCACGCCAAACTCAGACAAAAAAAGGCACTTGGGACAGCCATCCACCCTGATCTCCTGGTCGGCATGCGCAGATAGTGGGTGAGAGATTTCTCCTAGAGCCCCGGGAGTGGGCGCCTATGTTACCAGACAGAGGGGCAGAGTCAGAGGCCTTTCTGTGGGCTGAAACCAGAGTCTTGGGGTCGCTCCTGTGCCCCGAAAAGCAGCGCATGGGGAGTGAGTGGGAGCAAAATTCCCTATGCTCAAACTTTTCCGTGCGGGCGGGGTGCCTCACTCGGAATGAGAGGCAGCCGGCCTGATCTCCTGGTTGGAGAGCGCAGATAGTGGGCGAGAGATTCCTCCGAGTGCCCCGGGAGTGTGCGCCCATGTTCCCGGACAGAGGGGCAGAGTCAGAGGCCTTTGTGTGGGCTGAAACCAGAGTCTTGGGGTCGCCCCTGCACCCTGAAAAGCAGCGTGTGGGGAGTAAGCAGGAGAGAAATTCCCTACGCTCAAACTTTTCCATGAGGGCAGGGCACCTCACCCGGAGGGAGAGGCGGCCAGCCTGAACTCCTGGTTGGCAAGTGTGGAGAGTAGGTGAGATATTCCCCTGGGAGTGGGCGCCCGTGTTCCTGGACAGAGGGGCAGAGTCAGAGGTCTTTGTGTGGGCTGAAGCCCCACCTGATTATACTAGTGACTCTGACTGATTGAGCCTTACCCAGAGCCCTGCACTGAGTGGGAATAGAGTAGGGATTAGCCAGCTCTTTGAGCCTCTTACTGTCCAGGCAAAGGCCGCAGCAACCCCATAGCTGGATCATCAGGCTACTAATTCAGGAAGGAAAGACTAGGAGAGAGGCTCCGGAATACGAACTCTCTCATTGGCGGAGCCTGCAAATGCTAATGAGCCTCAACTGCCAATGAGACTGAAACCCAATATATGACATCGCCATAGAGACTTATCAACTGCAAACCTCTACCTAAGCATGCCACAGGGGTATAGAACCTGGGGTACAGAATCACCAACCAGGAAGAGGGAGAGAAAAGAAAAAGCAAGAAGATAACCTCTCAAAATCAAGAATAATCCACAGACTTTATAACCTATTCCATTTTATTATATTTGTTCATTTGTTTCTCTTATCTTCTTGTCTTGATTATTTTCTTCCTCTTCCAATTTGGTCGTTTAATTCTCTGTTAGTCTTACTCTCTCCTCTCCTTGAACTACACTACCCATAAATGTTACATCTCCCATTATCTTTTCTTTCATCTTCCTTTCTCTCTATGAGGGTTGCACTCCAAATCCCTTAACTCTCTCTCTCTCTCTCTCGCTTCTTTTATTTTTTTCTTCTTCTTGTGTTTTCTTCTTTCTTTTTTTTTCTTCTTCCTCTATATTAGTTTCTTCTTCTCTCTTTTACTTTTCCTCTCATTCAATCGTCAATCATGAACAAATTACTTTATCTGGGATTCAAATTTTTCTTTGTGGTGCTTTGGGGGTTTTTTACTTCGCTTTTTTAACTCACTACCAGTGCTCCCAACCCTGGCTTTTCATTTAATCTAGTTCTTGCTCTGCTAAATACAATAGTAATTTTTTAATTTTTTCCCATTTTTCCTGTTTTGCTCTTATTCCTCTCATCATATCTCTTACTCAACCATCACCTAAAAGCAAACCATTTTATTCTTGACCCAGATTTTTTCTTTTTTGCATTTTGTGGGTCCATGCCCCCTTTATTGCCCCTTTATCACTTCTCCCCAACTAAAACCCTCCATTATAGGTAGTTTTTGTTCTATTCAGCACAATATAATGCACAGTTCACCACAAGATTTTCTCAAGAAGGAGGGGAAAGGAGAGGAGAGGAAAAAAAAGAAGGGGGGGAAATAATAATTTTTTTATTTATACTTTTTTATTTTTATTTTTTTAACTTTTTAGACTTTATTAATTCTCACTAATACTATCAACAAAAGCACCCTCAGATGCCATTAAGGAAAAAGAAATCGAATATCATGAATACAAAAGAGAAAGAGGTATCACAGATAGATGAGGAAAAATCTATGGAGAAAAAATTTAATATATTGGAAACCTTGGAGCTACATGACAGAGAATTTAAAATAGAAATCTTAAAAATACTCAGAGATATACAAGAAAACACAGAAAGGCAACTTAGGTGTAACATCTTAGAGCAAGTGGTGCAGGCCACCAGCCATGAAAACTGAGTACATCCAGTACATGGCTGAAGAAAGAAAAAAAAAAAAGATAAACAACCATTAGAAATGTAGCAATATTTTCCACAGAACTCTATGTACCCAACGTCAAGGAAGCCCTACCCTAGAGATTTAGCTAAGAACAAGGTCAGCTAATCGCACCTCTCCTGCGCTTGTAAACATTGCTTGCTTGCTCAGCCTAGATAGCCACCCTATAAAAAGGAGCCATTTTAGAAGCTCGGGGCTGCAGTGCTCCCTTGCGTGGGTTGCCTGCAGTCCCTGCGCAAGTTTGCAATAAAACTTACAAAATTCACTTTGGGTTTGCTGTGGTCTGTCTCCTGGGATGTAACACATGGAGGCCCCCAGCAAGATAGGCCGTGTAAGACCCCTCGTCACAGAGTGGGCTGCAGTAGACATTGGTAGCTGGCCAGCCTCTGGCAGTTGCTGTTTGGAAACTGAATTTGGCTGATTCGAAACATTTGGAGTCTCGAGACTGTTTGGTAAGGAAGCTTCCTCTTTGAATATTTGGAAACAGAGCTCTAGTTAGAAAAGAGTGTAGTGGAGCAGGTGGGATGCCACCTGATTTCTCCTCTCCCAGTCGGGGAACGCAGGACGCTGCCTTTTCCCTTTGGTTTTAGTTTAGAAGTTTTGTTTGTTTGGGGCACATATTTGGTTTGTTTGTCTGCTTCACCCATTGCTTCCTCACAGGATTCCTTTGAGAGTCAAGGGCCATGGGTCAGGGGCAATCTGCTGCCCTAACACCTCTTCAGCACTTGCTTGATAACTTTTCTGATTTCTCTCGCAGGGTATGAGACTATGGGACTCCTGTTGATTCTGCCATGTTGCGGACTCTTTGTGAACTAGACTAGCCAATTTAAGAGCAGACTGGCCAAACCAAGGATTGCTAGACCCATAGAAAACATAGAGAGTTTAGTGCATTATCACCAGCACCCACCTGCAGGCACGTGGCACGATCAGTATGCAGCCCAGTATAGCAGCAGAGATAGAGAAAGAAAAGGCAGCCAGGCTGCAGTTGGCTGCAGAAGTAGCAGAGAAAAGGGAAAAAAGAATAAGAAGCAGCAGGCTCCCCTCACAGTTTCAGGCACTTGCCCCTCCCCCTTGGGCACTGGGAATCCCAGGCACCCTGATTCCCTTTTTTGTATAACAAAGAAACTTCTTTCTTAGCTAAGGGGCTGTGCCACTGCTTAGTCAGGCAAAAGATAACAGTGCTGTAAGCTAGAGGTTATCATCACCTTGCTACAGCCCCTGCCCTCCTCTGCTTTGGCTTGGGACATCTCCACCTCCATGTGGAGCCAGACCAGAGGAGAAGATTTAGGGAATTATAGGGTTACTATGTTCCTGAGGAAATTGAGGACCTTATGTAAACTAGAATACCCCACTGTTAAGAAAATAAGTTTATAAAATTGTGTGTTTTTTTAGTTTACTACCCCGACCCTTATAATGACTTAATGTTGTAAAGGTCTGTAGGTCAAAAGAGGGTTAACATCTCTTTGCCAGCTAGGAAGCCACAAAATAGTAACTACATTTTGACCATTCCTTATTTTTTCTGAAAATCAGTAGTTCATTAGGAATAGTATTGATAGTTTATAATCTCTTATTGTAAATCGTACTAAATTTGTACTAATAGTAAAGCATATGGAATTGTATAGTCTGTCAAATACAAAGACTTCCTTTTTGTATCAAGGATCTGTTGTTGTAAAAAAAAACATTTTCTATGTTAGAAATGTATATGTTATTTCAACAGTCTTTTGTTAATTCTTCTTTTCATTTGCTATTTCATAGCCTGTGATGTTAAAATTTTAGTTTAAATATTAGGGGATATATAATAATTCAGTAATTGTTAACTGTTCAATGTTAGGTCACAAAACCCAGAGTAACAAATATTACTATCGATTGGCTTAATAGAAGAATTCTTAACATAATAGGTAGAAAGGAGAACTCTAGAGACATAATCCTGAACCTTCACCTGATTTACCACCACAAATCAAATCTTTTCTTTCCTCAGTCTAATAGACTTCTTTAAATACAGGATTCCCAATTTTGCTCTCTTAGTCAAGCCCCTCATTGAGATCTTCTGAGCATGGCTTTTAAGGTCTATAATGACCAAGGAAGTAACACAAAAGGCAAATAAGGCCTAAAAGAAGTCAGGAAATACCAACTTTTGGATCCAGCGCCCTAAGGGGCTTCATAGCATTTCATCAAGGCCCTGCTCCAGAGTGGAAAGTAAAGTCATTGAACTGAAGCCTGCCAGGCTTCCCGGCCCCACCGGTTGACACACCTGTGCTGTGGAAAGAGGGATATGAGAAGGCAAGCTGCCCCCTTGCTCCATGGAGGGAGGGTTCAGTCTCTTCTAACCCTGCTCCAGCTACCTGTGACCTGACCTTGCCCAGCATGCTGGGAATTGCCACTGAAGGCCCAAGGACATCGTTCACGAGCCTAAGGTATTTCTTCCAAGTAGCAGATAAGCTAATCTCATTTCTTGTAAACACAAGGGCCATCTACTATGCCTTGCTTGAATATTTAAGTTTTATTTATCCCTCAAAGATCTCTACTGTGGGTATTGACAATCTGATTTTATTGCTTTATTTAATGTTTAGTATCTCCTTTATTTCTCTTATCTCAATGCCCCATGCCTATTATAGGCTGGGACTTGCTGCTAATTCCAGCTAGAAGCAGTGGTCACTAGGACTTAAACTCTAACTGCAAAGTATAGAAATGTAACACCCTTTCCCTAAGTACTTACAGGTTTTATAGATTACTCAGCAAATTGTTCAAAGACTGTCCAAGAGGCACTTCTAGCAGTACACCACCCAAGGACTGACTCCCACGTAGACGAGTCCACACACCATGATCCTGACAACTCCCACTACTGCCAAGGTAGAAGGCATACCTGCCTGGGTCCACCACAGCCGGCTGAAGCTTGCAGTCCCAGCAGAAACACCTTTGTGGACAGCAAAGACTAACCCCACCAACCCTTGTAATCTGACCCTGAGAAGGTCAGCATGCCCTGCTTCAGCCACAAACCAGAAATTAACTGGTCCATGCATGGCTAATGCCTAGAGAAACTCACTAAGGACTCCCTTTTAATTAGACTTTGGGGAGGGAGGGAAACTAAGGTAAAGGAAAGCCAGGTAAGTCATCTTAAGGTTTGATGCATGTACTGCTATGAGTCATACAGAAAGGGGGTGTAGGTCCCTTGGCTGAGAGAGAAGCTACAAGGTAAATGAAAATTATATATGTGCTCATAGCTACCACTATAGAATAACCTATGAATATTGGTCATGTGTCCAATAGGCTACTTAGGAAAAGGACACCTCCAAAAGGCAAGCTTTAAAAGAGGATTACTTATTACTAACTTAGTCCTCGCTGAAGGTTAAGGTTTTTAGAAATAAAGAATTCTGATAAATTGTAAAGAAATTGTATGGTTTTAATGATATAAGGTGTAGAGGTACTTTTGAAAGAAAAAGGAAAAGCAAGTTGTTATGAAGGCCAGTTATTTCTAGATAAGAAAGTGCATAAAAATTGAAGGTTTATGTAAGTTGCAGAAGGTTTGTGCAAGTTGTAAGAAGTTAGTACAGAGAAGAAAAATACAAAGCAGGACACGTGCCTTGTGTATCAGCCCTGCAGATATTGTAGGAAAGGAGTTTATTATCTTAGAACAGTGTGTGTTTGTATACTTTTGCAAAAATATTGTACAAACGTGTTGAAAACATTGTAACCTTGTAGATTTCACCTATAAATACCCCTCTCCCCCTGAGCTCATCGCTGACTGTTGTGAGAGGCATAGTAGACTAGTCACTGGTCAGTGTATAAAAACCAAATTGATTACATCAGTTTAGGGTCCAGTTGCAGTTTGTAGTGGTTGCACCACAGCATTTGTTATTATACCCAGTTCAGATGAGCAATACCAAAGTTCAATGATTTGAACTAGTAAGAAGAAAACGGGCGATGTAACATCTTAGGACAAGTGGTGCAGGCCACCAGCCATGAAAACTGAGTACATCCAGTACATGGCTGAAGAAAGAAAAAAAAAAAAAAGATAAACAACCATTAGAAATGTAGCAATATTTTCCACAGAACTCTATGTACCCAACGTCAAGGAAGCCCTACCCTAGAGATTTAGCTAAGAACAAGGTCAGCTAATTGCACCTCTCCTGCCCTTGTAAACGTTGCTTGCTTGCTCAGCCTAGATAGCCACCCTATAAAAAGGAGCCATTTTAGAAGCTTGGGGATGCAGTGCTCCCTTGCATGGGTTGCCTGCAGTCCCTGCGCAGGTTTGCAATAAAACTTATAAAATTCACTTTGAGTTTGCTGTGGTCTGTCTCCTTGGATGTAACACAGGAAGCTCAGAAAACAACTCAGTGAACACAAAGAATATATTACCAAGGAGATTGAAACTATAAAAACAAATCAAACAGAGATGAAAAACTCAATTCATGAGCTGAAAAATGAGGTAACAAGCTTAGCTAATAGAACAGGCCAGATAGAAGGTAGGATTAGTGAAATAGAAGACAAGCAACTTGAGGCACAACAGAGAAAAGAAGAAAGAGACTTAAAATTTTTTTTAAATGAGAAAGCCCTACAGGAAATGCCTGACTCCATCAAAAAGAATAACATAAGAATAATAGGCATATCAGAGGGAAAAGAGAGAGAAAATGGAATGGAGAATATATTCAAACAAATAATAGATGAGAACTTCCCAAGCCTGTGGAAAGAACTAAAGCCTCAAATTCAAGAAGCAAACAGAACTCCGAGTTTTCTTAACCCCAACAAACCTACTCCAAGGCACATCATAATGAAATTGGCACAAACCAATGACAAAGAAAAAATTCTCAAGGCAGCCAGGGAAAAGAAGAATACAACATATAAAGAAAGGACCATTAGATTATAATCAGATTTCTCAACAGAAACTCTACAAGCTAGAAGTGAGTGAAGCCCAACATTTAAAGTCCTGAAAGAGAGGAACTTTCAGACATGAGTACTATACCCATCAAAGCTATCCTTCAAATACGAAGGAGAAATAAAACATTCACAGATATAGAAAAGATGAGGGAATTATTGTCAGAAAACCCCCACTCCAGGAATTACTAAAGGGGTTCTCCAACCAGATACAAAGAACAAAACAAAACCACAAGTAAAAGCTCCACCAAGAACACAATAAAACCAAATTTAAACTGTGACAACAACAAAAAAAAAGGGGGGTAGGAGAGGATGGAGATTAACAGTAGCAGAGGACAATGAAGTGCAAAAATACACACAAGATAGTGCACTATAATGAACAGGGTAGGAACCCTTTTTATTACTTAATGGTAACCACCATTGAAAAACCACCACAGAAACACATGATTTAAAAAAGATAGCAACAGAAGAAAGATGTATGGAATACAACAAAACAAAAACAAAAGATAGAAAAACAAAAGAGAAGAATCAAACAAGACACAAAAGTAACAGAAAGCAATGGATAAAATGGCAATACGGAACTCACAAGTGTCAATAATTACACTAAATGTAAACTGATTAAACTCACCAATAAAAAGGCATAGAGTAGCAGAATGGATTTAAAAAGAAAATTCAAATGTATGCTGCCTACAAGAAACTCATCTAAGCAACAAAGATAAAAACAAATTCAAAGTGAAAGGCTGGAAAACAATACTCTAAGCAAATAACATCCAAAAAAAGCAGGCATAGCAATACTCATATCTGATAATGCTGACTACAAAACAGAAAAAGTACTCAGAGAAAAAAAATTGTCATTTCATAATGATTAAGGGGATGCTGAATGAAGAAGACATAACAATTCTTAATATATATGCACCAAACCAAGGAGCACCAAAATATATAAGACAGCTACTTATTGATCTTAAAACAAAAACTGTCAAAATAGAATCATACTTGGAGACCTTAATACACCGCTGATGGCTCTAGATCCGTCATCCGAACAGAGAATCAATAAAAATATATTGGCCTTAAACAAAACACTAGAGCACCTGGATATGATTGACATCTACAGGACATTTCATCCCAAAGTGAAAGAGTATACATTCTTCTCCAGTGTACATGGATCATTCTCAAGAATTGACCATATGTTGGGCCACAAAAACAACATCAGCAAATTCAGAAAAATCAAAGTTGTACCAAGCATATTTTCTGATTATACAGCCTTGAAACTTGAATTCAACTGCAAAAAAGAGGAAAAAAATCCCACAAAAATGTGGAAACTAAACAACATACTTTTAAAAAATGAATGGGTCAAAGAAGAAATAAGTGCAGAGATCAAAAGATATATACAGACTAATGAAAATGACAATATGACATATCAGAATCTATGGGATGCAGCAAAAGCAGTGATAAGAGGGAAGTTCATATCACTTCAGGCATATATGAACAAACAAGAGAGAGCCCAAGTGAACCACTAACTTCACACCTTAATGAACTAGAAAAAGAAGAACAAAGACAACCCAAAACCAGCCAAAGAAAGGAGATAATAAAAATCAGAGCAGAAATAAATGAAATAGAGAACAGAAAAACTATAGAAAAAATTAATAGAACAAGGAGCTGGTTCTTTGAAAAGATCAACAAAATTGACAAACCCTTGGCAAGACTTACCAAGGAAAAAAGAGAACTCATATAAACAAAATCCAAAATGAAAGAGGAGAAATCACCACGGACACCGTAGATATACAAAGAATTATTATAGAATACTATGAAAAACTTTATGCCACTAAATTCAACAACCTAGAAGAAATGGATAAATTCCTAGAACAATACAACCTTCCTAGACTGAGTCAAGAAGAAGCAGAAAGCCTAAACAGACCAATAGTAGGGAGGAAATAGAAAAAAACTATTAAAAACCTCCCCAAAAATAAAAGTCCAGGCTCAGATGGTTATACTAGCAAATTCTATCAAACACTCAAAGAAGGCTTGGTTCCTATTCTACTAAAAGTCTTCCAAAAAATTGAAGAAGAAGCAATACTTCCAAACACATTTTATGAGGCCAACATAACCCTCATACCAAAACCAGGCAAGGACAGCACAAAAAAAGAAAACTACAGACCAATATCTCTAATGAATACAGATGCTAAAATACTAAACAAAATACTAGCAAATCGAATACAACAACATATTAAAAAATAATACATAATAATCTAGTGGGATTCATCCCAGAATCTCAAGGATGGTTCAACATACATAAAACGGTTAACCTAATACACCATATCAACAAAACAAAAAACAAAAACCACATGATCTTATCAATAGATGTAGAAAAGGCATTCGATAAAATACAACACAATTTTATGTTTAAGACTCTCAACAAAATGGGTATAGAAAGAAAATATCTCAACAGGATAAAGGCCATCTATGATAAACCATCAGCTAACATCCTATAAAATGACACAAAACTGAAGGCTTTCCCCCTTAAATCAGGAACAAGACAGGGTTGTCCACTCTCTCCACTCTTATTTAATGTGGTGCTAGAGGTTCTAGCCAGAGCAATCAGACAAGACACAGAAATAAAAGGCATCCATATCGGAAAAGAAGAAGTAAAGATATCACTTTTTGAAGATGATATGATCCTATACATTGAAAACCCCAAAGAATCTACAAAAAGACTACTAGAAACAATAAATCAGTACAGAAAGGTTGCAGGATACAAAATTAACATACAAAAGTCCATAGCCTTTCTATATGCCAACAATGAAACATTTGAGAACAAACTCAAAAAAATAATCCCCTTCACGATTGCAACAACAACAAAAAAATACCTAGGAATAAACATAACAAAGAATGTAAAGGACTTATATAATGAAAACTACAAATCATTGTTAATGGGAAATCAAAAAAGATACAATGAGATGGAAGAATATTCCTTGTTCTTGGATAGGAAGAATAAATATAATCAAGATGGCCATATTACCCAAAGCAATATACAAATTTAATGCAATTCCCATCAAAATTCCAATGACATTTTTTAAAGAAATGGAGCAAAAAATCATCAGATTTATATGGAACTATAGAAAATGCCGAATAGCCAAAGCAATCCTAAAGAAAAAGAATGAAGCTGGGGGCATTACAATACCTGACTTCAAACTATATTATAGAGCCACGACAATCAAAACAGCATGGTATTGGCAGAAAAATAGACACTCAGACCAATGGAACAGAATAGAAAGTCCAGAAATACAACCACATATATATATATGATCAAATAATTTTTGATAAAGGGGCCAATAACACACAATGGAGAGAAGAATGCCTCTTCAACAAATGGTGCTGCGAAAACTGGAGAGCCACATGCAAAAGAATGAAACTTGACTACAGTTTGTCCCTTGTACTCAAATTAATTCAAAATGGATCAAAGACCTAAATATAAAACTAGAAACAATAAAGTACATAGAAGAAGACACAGGTTCTAAACTCATGGACCTTGGTTTTAGAGAGCATTTTATGAATTTGATGCCAGAGGCAAGGGAAGTGAAGGCAAAAATAAATGAATGGGACTAAATCAGACTAAGAAGTTTTTGCTCAGCAAGAGAAACTGACAACAAAATAAACAGACAGCCAACTAAATGGGAAATGATATTTTCAAACATCTGCTCAGATAAGGGCTTAATATCCAAAATATACAAAGAACTCCTAAAACTCAACAACAAACAAACAAACAATCCAATAAAAAAAAATGGGAAGAGGACATGAACAGACATTTCTCCCAGGAAGAAATACAAATGGCCAACAGATATATGAAAAGATGCTCATCTTCACTAGTTATTAGAGAAATGCAAATCAAAATTGCAATGAGATACCACCTCACACCTGTTAGATTAGCTATTATTAACAAAACAGGTAATAGCAAATGTTGGAGAAGTTGCGGCGAAAAAGGAACCCTCATTCACTGTTGGTGGGAATGTAAAGTAGTACAACCATTATGGAAGAAAGTATGGTGGTTCCTCAAAAAACTGAAAATAGAACTACCTTATGACCCAGCAATCCCTCTACTGGGTATATACCCCCAAAACTCAGAAACATTGATACGTAAAGACACATGCAGCCCCATGTTCATTGCAGCATTGTTCACAGTGGCCAAGACATGGAAACAACCAAAAAGCTCTTCAATGGAAGACTGGACAAAGAAGATGTGGCACATATACACTATGGAATACTACTCAGCCATAAGAAATGATGACATCGGATCATTTACAACAAAATGGTGGGATCTTGATAACATTATACGAAGTGAAATAAGTAAATCAGAAAAAAACAAGAACTGCATTATTCCATATGTATGTAGGACATAAAAATGAGACTAAGAGACATTGATAAGAGTGTGGTGGTTACAGGGGGCAGGGGGAGGAAAGAAGGAAGAGGGGGAGGGAGAGGGGCACAAAAACTAGATAGAAGGTGACAGAGGACAATCTGACTTTGGGTGATGGGTATGCAACATAATTGATTTACAAGATAACCTGGACATGTTTTCTTTGAACATATGTACCCTGAGTTATTGATGTCACCCTATAAAATTAATAAATAAAAAAAAGGACCAGAGGGAAAGCGGTCACAGGTAAAGGGGATAAGAAGATGGAATCAGGGAAGGGATAGAGATTAGTGAAATTATATATACATAACACAGCATTATAGAGAGATAGACAGCAAATCCTAGAGGGAAGTGGGGAAGGCATTTGGGGGAGGGGGCAAGGGGGATGTCGAGAGGATCAAGGGGTTGGGGGGAGATATATTCATTGGGACACTCAAATCTATGTTAACACAATAAATTAAAATCAATAAAAAGTTTTAAAGAAAGAAAACAGAAGCAACTTTATGCCAGCAAATTGGACAATTTGGACCAAAAGAATACATTCCTAGAAGTATACAATCTTACAAAACTTAAAAAAAAAAAACACAGAACAATCTGAACAGACTGATTACAACTAGTAAAATTGAAGCAGTAATCAAAAAACTTCCAACAAACAAAAGTTCTGGACCAATGGCTTCAACAGTGTATTTTACCAAATTCAAAGAAAAATTAACACCTATCCTCAAACTATTCCAAAAAATTCAAGAGCAGAAAAGACTCCCTAGCTCATTTTATGAGCCTAGCATTATCTGAGTTCCACAACAAGATAAAAACAAGGAAAGATAAGAAAAGGTCATTATTCCTGATGAACATAAATGCTAAATTCCTCAAAAAATATTAGCATTTAGATCCAGCAATACATTAAAATAGTCATGCAACATGATAAAGTAGGATTTATTCTGGCAATGCAAAGTTGGCACAACATTAGCAAATCAATAAGCATTATACATCACATAAACAAAATGAGAAATAAAAATCATATGATCATATCAGTAAGATGCAGGAAAAGCATTTTATAAAATCCAGCACCCATTTATGTTAAAAACACTCAGCAAAGTGGGAATACAAAGAACACACCTCAATGTAATAAAGGCCATACATGACAAACTCATAGACAACATCAAACTCTATGGGAAAAAACTACAACATTTTCCTTAAGATCAGGAACAAGACAAGGATGTTTGCTATTATCACTCTTATTCAATATAGTACTGGAGGTCCTAGCCTCAGCAATCAGACAAGAAGAAGAAATAAAAGGCATCCAAACTAAAAAGGAAGAAGAAAAGCTCATTATTTGCAGATGACATGATACTGTAAATAGAGAACCCTAAAGATTCCACCAAGAAAACTACTAGTACTAATAATAAATTCAGTAAAGTAGCAGGATACAAAATAAATATCTAGAAATCAGTTGCATTTTTATACACGAATAATGTTCTACCAGAAAAGAAAACAATACCACTCAGAATTTCTTTAAGTAAAATAAAATATTCAGAAATAAATGTAACCAAGGATGTAGAAACCTGTACTCAGAAAATTGTAAGACACTGAAGAAAGAAATTGAAGAAGATACAACAACTGAAAGCATATATTATGTTAATGGATAGAAAGAATTAACATCATGAAAATGTCCATATTACCCAAAACAATCCATGGATTTAATAAAATTTCTACCAAGATACTAATGGTGTATTTTACAGAACTAGAACAAATATTCTAAAATTTTATATGGAACCAAAGAAGACCCCGAATAGTCACAGCAGTCTTGAAAAAGAACAAAGTTGGAGCAACCACACTACCTGATATCAAAGTATACTTCAAGGTCATGGTAAACAAAAGAGCATAGTATTGGCATTAAAACAGAAATGTAGACCAATGGAACAGAATAGAGAACCCAGAAATCAATGCATGCTTATATGGTCAATTAACATTTGACAAAGGAGATAAAAACATGCCCTGAGGTAATGACACTTTATTCAATAAATGCTTTTAAGAAAATTGGACATATATGTGCAAAAAAGTAAAACTAAACCACCTTCTTATAGCATATACAAGAATTAACTCAAAATGAATTAAAGACTTAAATATTAGACACAAAACTATAAAAGTCCTGGAAGAAAACATAAGCAGTGGACTCTCAGATATTTTTTGAAGCAATATTTTTTTAGATATATTCCTTTGGGTAAGAGAAATGAGAGAAAAGATAAACAAATGGGACTACATCAAACTAAAAAGTTTTTGCACAACAAAGGAAACCATCAAGAAATTAAAAAGATCCTGACTAGCCAGTGGCACAATGGATAGAGCATTGGACTGGGACCCAGAGGACACGGATTTGAGGTCCCGAGGTCGCTGGCTTGAACACAGGCTGATCCAGCTTGAACGCAAGGTCTCCGGCTTGAGCCTGGGATCATAGACATGACCCTATGGTCACTGGCTTGAGCCCAAAAGGTTGCTGCAAGGGGTCACTCGCTCTGTAGTAGCCTCCCCCCACATCAAGGCACATATAGGAAAGCAATCAACGAACAACTAAGATGCTACATCAAAGAATTGATGATTCTCATCTCTCTCCCTTCTTGTTTGTCTGTCTCTATCTGACCCTCTCTCTGTCTCTCTCTCTCTCTGTCTCTGTCACAGTAAAAAAATAAATAAATAAATGATGAGAACCCACTAAATGGAAGAACATATATTGAAAATTTGTAAAAACCTTATAAAACTCAACACCAAAACACAAACAATCCAAATAAAAAGTGGGCAAAGGACCTGAATAGACATTTTTCCAAAGTTAACATAAAGATGGCCCATAGGCCCTGGCCGGTTGACTCAGCAGTAGAGCGTCAGCCTGGCGTGCGGGGGACCCGGGTTCGATTCCTGGCCAGGGCAATTCTCCACCCCCCCTCCTTCCTCTCTGTCTCTCTCTCCCCCTCCCGCAGCCAAGGCTCCATTGGAGCAAAGATGGCCCGAGCACTGGGGATGGCTCCTTGGCCTCTGCCCCAGGCGCTAGAGTGGCTCTGGTCGCGGCAGAGCGACGCCCCGGAGGGGCAGAGCATCGCCTCCTGGTGGGCAGAGCATCGCTCCTGGTGGGCGTGCCAGGTGGATCCTGGTCGGGTGCATGCGGGAGTCTGTCTGACTGTCTCTCCCCGTTTCCAGCTTCAGAAAAATACAAAAAAAAAAAAAAAAGATGGCCAAAAGACACATGAAAAGATGCTCAATGTCACTAGTCATCAGAGAAATGCAAATTAAAACTACAATGAGATATCACTTCACACTTGCCAGATGGCTTTCATTAACAAATCAACAAACAACATGGGCTGGCCAGTATATGGAGAAAAGGGAACGTTCCTGCACTGCTGGTAGGAATGCAAACTTGTACAGCCACCGTAGAAAACCGTATGGAGTTACCTCGAAAATTAAAATTGGAACTACCTTGTGACCCAAAGATTTCACTTCTGAGAATTTATCCAAAGAAACCCAAAACACTAATTCAAAAGAATGTATGCACCCCTATGCTTATTACAGTGTTATAGTCAAGATTTGTAAGCAGCCCAAGTGCCAAAGAGTAGATGGGTAGATAAAAAAACTGTGGGACATTTACTCAATGGAACACCAGAAGGCCATGAAAAAGAGAGAAACCTTACCTTTGAACCAGCATGGATGGACCTGTAGATCATTATGCCAAGTGAAATAAGCCACTCAGAGAAAGACAAGTACCATATAATTTTACTCACATGTGTGGAATATAATGAACAAAAAGAACTAAAAAGCAAAATAGAGTCAGACTTTTATATAGAGAGCAAGCTGACAACTGTCTGGTGGGGAAGGGGGCAGTTGTTGAATGAGGGACGTGGAGGGATAAAACAAAAACGGACCAAAAAACCTCATGGACATGGACAATAGTGTGGTCATTGTGGGCAGGGGTGGCAAGAAGAAGGTGTAGAGGGATAAAAGGTGATGGACGAAGACTTGACTTGGGTTATGAACATACAATGCAGTGTACAGAGACGTGCTGTAGAGTTAAGCTTGAAACCTCTATTATTATATTAACCAGTGTCACCCCAGTAAGTTCAATTAAAAATAATAATTGATTCATTAAATTAAAACGTGTCAAATATAGAAAGTCAATGAGTACATAATGTTAAAGAAAAAAGCTCATCTGTTATTATTGATAGTTCCTAAAGCAAGAACTCATTACACATTAGTCATCAAAAATTGGTAAAGGAAAAAACTTCAAGAATTAGGCTGTCTTTCTTGTATTTCAGAGTAACCACATAGTTCATGAGAGAAAGTTTTTCTTTATAGAAGAATTCTAGCTAATAAAGTCAGACAGAATTAGGAAATCACTCTTTTGTGGCCCTTAATGCAATAATGAATGTAAGCAGAGTTGCATTTGTCAGTGTTTAACACTGGCCAGAGTAACGGGAGGGCCCAATTTGTAGCATTGGCCATTTTCTTGGGTGTGAATACTCCATGGCTGATTTCAAACTGTGAACATGATATCACTCAGAAATTCTGATAAGGAACTTTATAGTGATGTATCAGGCTGACAACACCTGCCAAACATTATAAGCCCCATCTTTTGTTGCAGGGTTCTGTATTATGTTGTATCCTTGCGAAGAAAACATGTAATCCTCAATTTAAACAATCTTCCAGATCAACGTCCAGTTGACAGAAAATATTAAGGATAGAGGAACAAATTGAACATCATCCCAAGGGAACGAACATCCAAACCCTGTAAGTGAGACAGTCTCCAGCTCAAATACCCAATGTATCCAACAAACCATTAGAAAAGGAAAGAACAGAAAAGTAAGTAAAAGACAGACAAGGAGATTGTTAAGAAATAAAAGATACTTAAGGGCTATAACTAGAAATAATGTAATATGTGATTCAAACAAACCAACTAGGTATTTGGTATATTTGAATATGAATGGATATTAGCTGATATTAAGAAATTATTTTTAGCTTTCTAGATTTATTAATGGTGTGATGGTTGTATTTTTTAAAGCTCTTATTATTTAAAGATGCATTTATGCTAAACTATTTACAGGTGAAATTAGATGATCTCTGTAATGTGCTCTAAAATACTCCAACAAAAATAAAATATAAAGAGTAAAGAAATATTAAACAGACTGGTAAAATTATGAGCATTTTTAAAGCTGTGTAAGGGCACATGTAAGTTTATTACACTATCCAATTTTGTGTGTTTCAAGACTCCATGAAAAAATATTTTGAATAAACCTTCTATTAAGTATTATAAAGATAAAAAAACATATTTTTAGAAAAAATAAGTAAATTCAATTTTCTCTGTATGGTGAGATAAATTATGAGGGATTATAATACTTTTGTATTTTTTGTATTTTCCAAAATTTTTATAATAAACATTTATTATTCTTACATCAGATATTTCTAAATGCATTCAAATTTTTAAATTCAAGAGAAAATATGAATTCAGTGGCTGAGATTCTTATGGCAAATGTTTCCTCATACTAAAAATGGATTAATGGTATTCATATTATAAACAAACTAATATTTAAATCCTCCCAAATTTTCTTCTAAAACATGCCATCATTTGATGAGAAAATCTGTCTTTTTAGTTTCTAATTATTTAAAACATTGGGAAAATGCAATAAGAGCCAAAAGCCACTGTTTAATAATAGTTTCCTAATGTTTTCAAGATCAACATGGTTTCCCATCTGGGAACAGCAGACAAGGCCACCAGATATGAAAAACAGGGACCCTTTTGTTCATTCTCTAACACATTTGTGTCCTCTGCACAATTTCTCTTTCCTTCTCCATCCTCCCCCTTTTCCTTTAGTGTTTCTTCTTCTTTCTCAATTTGAATTTGTGGAGCCACTGGATTGCATTAGAGACAGGGTTCAAATCCCAACTTGGCCACTAGCAAATCCCTGGGTTGCTGCAAAATGAGGGCATTAAACTCCAATATATTCTTCTTCTGCTAACATTTGCCAAAGTACAGAAATCCTGATAGTAAGTAATTTGCATTCTACTGGGAAGAAAGACTTAAGTTTTCCTAGCCATGAAGGTATAATTTGTAAATGCTGAGGAATTAGGTAAGATTATACCGTGAACATATGCATAAATACATGTACATTAGGGAACATTAAGTAATTTACAAATCGTGTAAATTATGCCGCACCTGAATTGTAAATTATGAAATGGTTTCCTGTTAACTGAAGATTTAACATTGCTCCCAGAAAAACTTGCCTTCCTCCTTAGGAATCATTTCCTCCCTGCAGATGTTGGCTAATGACTTAGCATTTGTTTCCCACCTGCACTTTCAGGGAGTCTATTTGTGCTTTCATTAATGACTCCAGAAACAGGGCTTACGCTTAGCAACAAATATAAAAAGAATATACAGCAATGACTGGTTTTGTGGGGTACCTGAAATAAAACACTAAAATATGTCAAAGTAAACTTATTCTCATAAACAAATAGAGAAAACTGTTATCTCTGTAGTGGTGAAAATAGCACAGAATAAATTAAAATAAAACTGATAAAACTAGGGAGCTCTTGCAAGATTTGATGATGAAGTTTAGTAAGCACAAATTGCATTTGATTGAGCTTATCTACCCATCACGAAGAAGTATGGGTGGTGGATATGAATCTTCATGCACAAACAGGTGTACAAGAAATATGCATTTTGTACCCAAAAGGAGAGAAAAAGTCTGGCTTTCTTTGTGAAACAAGAAAATGACACACGCAAATTAATATCTCAGTGAATTATCCATCTTCATGAAGTCTAAAGTGATCTTCAACACCTTTGACTATGTCGGATGTTACCTCAGATTTGACTTGACTCCCCACGGCTAAAGGAAAGGGAGAAACTACACTCAGGGGTCCTCCCTGTGCCTGATTAGCATAGAGTTTGTAGTAAAGCAGTATTTTGTGTGATAGCATCTCATATAAAACTCAGTAATTTGTTCAACAAATGTTTATGAACACCTATTGTGTGCATACCATACTCATTACTGGATAACACTAATGAACAAGACGATTCTATTCCTGCCCTAATGGAGCCAGTGGCCTCATGGGGTAGACAGACAACAGACCAGAAGACAAATATATTACTTCAAATTGTGCTAAGTACTGAGCAAGGACGTGCCACGGTGATGGAACAAACTGAGGTGTGATATCACTTTGGATAGAGTGTTCAGGAAAGACCACGGATGGAGACGTTTAAGCTGAGAGGTGAAGAAGAGGGAAAAGGCAGCCAAGCCAAGCATAGGAAGAACAGCATTTGAGACATGGGAACAGCACATGAGTTGGGTTTACCTGAGCAGCCAAACAAAGGCTAGCATGATTGAAGATCAGTGAACAAAGCAATGAGATAGATGTGGGCACAGGCAAGGGTACCATCCTCAGGGACTTTGAGGGTAAGACTTTGAATTTTACTTTAAGGGAACGAGCACCTCTGATAGGTTTCAAACAGAGTGACATGATCTCATTTGTGCTTTCAGAAGCTCATCGTGGTTTAAGGAGGGTCAGAGCATTGCCCCCTAGTGGACTTACCAGGTGGATCCTAGTCGGGAGGCATGTGGGAGTCTGTCTCCACCTCCCCTCCTCTCACTAAAGAAAAAAGTCAAAAGAGTTGTTGCTTCTGGGCATGGATGGAAGAAAAAGGGCACATGGGAACAGCCTGGGAGGGTAGGAATGGCTGTATTTTAATAGGGATGTGGATTATATAGGTGCTTACATTTGTCAAGGTGATAGAAGTGTGCTCTTAATATGCATACATGTGCATTGCATTGTATATAAATGATAGCTCAATAAAACAATATTATTTTTAAAATAATAAAAGTTAAATACTTATCAAGCTTTGCTATGAAAAGCTGAAAACATTCAAAGTAAAGAATAAAATTCTAATCAATAGAGCTATTGTCATTTCCCCTACTTAGCAACCTAACATTAGTAATTATACATCAATAATTAAAATAACAAATGTGGAAAAAACCTTGTCCTTTTATACCCTTGGTCTCATTTGTCTCTATAAGATATGTAAGGCTGGTCTTGTCATTAAAATTTTACAAATTCAGAGATGCTGAGTGAGCTGCTCTTTACTGAAACAACACAGAGGAATGTTTTACCCACTCCTCTAGGCAGGACTGAACCCAGCTGCCTACAGAGGTTACCTGTTTACTTTCACACCTGTGTCATAGGTACCCTCTTCTTCTCGTATCTCTTCCCTCCTGTCCTACTGATGCTTCTCTGAGTCACTTCCCACATCAATGGCTGCCCGGAAACATACTCTGAGCATAGTTCCTCCTGAGAGGCCTCTGTGTTTCCAGGGACTCTGGGGGCATGCTTCATAAGAAATCACAAGGCCAGCAGTGCCTACCTTACACCTCTGTCCCCTGGCACTTTGAGCTTCTCCTCCTTGTCCCCACATGTTTCTTCTCATCTCCTACCCCCTCCCTGCTGAAAGCTCCTCTCTAAGACAGACATTTCCCCTTACCCATGGCCCTCAGGAGCACTCACTCCTGCTCCAGCTGGAACCTGGCTCTCACTTGAAGGTGAGCTTCCCCTGGAACCCTCTTGAGGGTCATCTGCTGTATCCCTTCATGCTTCATCCATTTCAGAGTCAGGAGGTAAGAGCTGCCACCTCTTTATCCACAGTGTCACATCCAGGTCCTGACTCGGCCTCCCTTGTCCTCAAACTGCTGCTTCCAGACTCATTACCCCCAGTTGAAGACCCTGATGGCTCCTCACTTTAGGTGCTCAGCCAACCGTAGTGATTTCTATATAGGCTGAAGGCTTTCCACTTCTTTTCCAAGAACATTTACTTGTCAGTAGCGCACCTTGACCACACACCGGACAAGTGCAAGCAGTAGACACTCACAGCCAGTGACAGTGAGAATAGTGGTTCCTCGCCCCTCAGTGAGCCAAGCCTGCTGCTTGAGCACCATTGCCTCAGAAGGGCAAGTACGTCTATTAGTGGACCCTTCACTGACTTCTCTCTTCTCTCCCTGCTCCCTTCTAGGTCCCCTGGGATACTTCCCAAATAAGCCACCTGCACACAGTTCTTGTGACAGGTTCTAATTCTAGGGAACTCTCAACTAAGAGACAGCTCCCTACCATTAGCTGCTGCTCACTCACACCCCCTCAGGAGGGACTTCATTCTGAAACCTCTGTCCTTCCTTCTACCTACTGTCAGCCACTCCTGGTGATACTAAATCTGTGGGACCTCGAGCCCCACCTCTCACCCTCAGGTCTTGGGCCACCCATCACCAGTGACCTCCTGTCCCACACCACCCTACAATGCTTTCCCTTGGGTTCACCCTGGGTCTTGTCTTAGAACCATTTAAATTTCCCTTCATACTTATACTCTCACCAGAACCCCTTTTTCCTCCATTTTCTCACTTGATTACTCCCACTTCCCTTTTCTTCCTCCTCATTGAGGTTTCAACTTTCTAAACTTTAGCAGGCCCTTCTCCCCCAGTCCTCATAAACCACTCTACCCTTCAACTCTACCCCTATCGATCACACTGATGCCCTGGCCTCCCTGCACTGTGAGTATACCATATATTCATATGTGCTCATATGAATATACATCTGGTTTCTTGATATTTTTGAAATTTCAGATGTAACACATATGTTTCCCCTCCACACACACATTAAAAATTTAATACATTCTTATTCTAGTATCACAAAAGTAATATGTCACCATGTGGAACAAGAGAGTCAAGTAATTTTCTACACCAGTGTGCTATGTTATGGATGCTCCATCTGCCAAACAGTGGACACGTGTGCTGAAGATTGACATTGTTATATTCACTTGATGAACCAAGTGGCAAATACATCCCAGTTGGACTAACAGGAATGTTGATGGTATTCGTAATTTAACAAGGGAGTCTGCATTTATGTGGGGAGTGAGGGTCTTAATTTTTCTCCCATTTGTTACCTGAACAAGCAGGGGGCTGAAATACTAGTCCAAAGTTGGGCATGAAGTATGATGGGACTGGCCCATCATTCCCCAGGGCAGGAGGCTTTTGAATTACTGCAGATAGTTCCTCCAATAAAAGGACATCAATTTCCCCTTGAGTCATGACCCTACTAGGGGACTCTAAGGCATTATTGCTATTTCATGGAGTACTATACCAGGTCACATAGTGCTCTGTGAGTGCACTGCAGGAACAGTTACTCTGACCACATGGGAACTGCCTCACAGTCCTGAGGACCCTGCAGGGTGCCTGTGGGCACTCACTGAGCAGATGTGGAGAGGCGGGGAGGATGAGTCACATGTGTGCACATGCGCCTGCAGGAGTATGTGTTCAGGGCAGGGGACCTGGAACTAGAGGCTCTCTTCCCCATCATCTCAGGCCAGTTTGCCAACTGCCAATAATCTTGGTGCTAAAAGTATGTCAGGGTCAAGGATTAAACCAAAAATGTAAAATGTATCCTCAACAGCCCTGATTCCCACCTTTGGAGTTTCTCTCCACCTCCTCTAGCATGACTCAGTTCTCCAGGAATTGTGGTACTTTCAGGAACAGTCCAGGGTAAGAGCTGAAGGCAGAGATGGAACGCCTTCTTCTTTCACATCCTCCCCATGCTAGTTCCTCCACTCTCCCCATCTCTGTTGAGAAGCTGCCTCCCCACAGGCTGGGTACCTCCAGTCCCCTACATTCTCATGCCCTTCATATCCAGTCAGCTTCCCAGTGGCCCCACTTCTCCAGGTCTCCAGTCACACTTGTCTTCTTCATTCACAAGTCTGCTTCATGTCTTGATTGCCCTGATAGAAATCAACAGTTTCCCAGCTGGTCTCCCCACTGCAGTGCTCTCTTTGACATGAACTGATTCTATGTATAGATGCACACCTTGGCTTCTATTACTCCCTTGTTCCAAACCTTCAGTGACACTCCCTTACATTCTGAGTGGCATCCCCGACCCTCCATAAAACGACCCTGGTCCCTTGTTCCAGCCCCCAAGTCCCTCTTTCAGCCTTGTCCACTCTGCATTCTCCCTTCAGCTCCTCTCACTGTGCTTCAGCAGGAACCCAGCACTGCTCCATGCAAACACCAGCCTCTCCTCGTCTCCATACAAGACCACACGCCTTTCGGACACAAGGGGGAATCTGAAAGAAAGTGAAGAAGGTGAATGATCTTATTTTGAACATTCCTGCTTAACTGATTGTATTAAAGACTTGCTGTTCTCTTTGTTCATCTATTGTTTTAGTTCAATGTGATCTCTCTCTTTCTCTCTTTCTCTCTCTGCCATCTCCATCCTCCTGATGTCTTGGTTACACTGCCTCCAAATCCATCTTCAGTACTCAGTTTGGAGCTTGAGGGTCTCTATTATTCTGGATGGGAGTAGCTAATATACACACACAAGTGTGTGTATGATTGTTTCTCACCATATCGCATTTCACTTTTCGCAGTCTCACTGTATCATGGATTTTTAAATTGTATATATCTAATTTTGTATAACAGATTTTTTTGCTATGCTATATATATATTTCAGTGCAAACATCAAACACTACTCTTTATAGATACATATAGATTATATAAATGTAGATGTAAGATATAAATACAGATATACTCACATATATAGTCTTCAGATATTCATGGCATATTCTCTATGTATATGTCATATCTGTAGATAAATATGGAGAGATTTATTTTAAAAATTTGCTCCTACATTTGTAGACAATATGAAGTGTGAAGTTTGCAAAGAAGGCTGGCATACTTAAGTCTCAATGGAGGCAGAAGACCTTCACTTTCTGGGGACCTTGGTCTTCTCTCTTACAGCCTTCAGTTGATTAGGTGAGGGGTATTCACATTACTGTGGGCAATCTGTTTTACTCAAAGTCTATTGATTTAAATTCTGGTCTCATCCACAAAACACCTTCACAGCAACATCTAGACTGGGTATGACCAAGCAACTGTTTGCCATGGCCTAACTGAGCAGAGACATTGGTGAGTTTATAGTCACTTATAAATTCAGCAAACATATGAAAAAAAAATTTCTGTGACTAAGTAATACATGTCGTACGAAATTTAAACACAAACAGCAAGCAGAGACTCAGAGATCCCTGACTCGGCCCAGAGAGGACTGTCACCATGCTCAAAAAGTGTGTGAACATGATTCTTTTTTTATTAAATTTATTGGGGTGACATTTTTAATAAAATAATATAGGTTTAAAAGTTACAATTCAATAATACATTTGTATGTTATATTGTGTGTTCACCACCAAAGCCAAGTCTCATTCTGTCACCATTTATCCCATTTTATCCTCTCCTACCTCACCCCACACCCCTTTTCATCTGATAATCACCATACTCTTATCAGTCTATAAGGGTATTTTTATTTGCTTAATCTGTTCACCTTTTTCACCCAACCCCCAAACCCCCTCCCCTCGGACAGCTGCCAGTCTGTTTTCTGTAACTATGAGTCTGTTTCTATTTTGTTTATTTTATTCATACCACATTACCCAACTTTGGACCAGTATTTCAGCCTTGTGCTTGCCCAAGTGGCAAAAGATAGAAAAATTAAGACCCTCACCCCCCATATAAATGCAGACTCCCTTGTTAAATTACGAATATTATCAACATTCCTGTTAGTCCAACTGGGATGTATTTGACATTTGGTTCTTCAAGAAAATATAACAATGTCAATCTTCAGCACACATATCCACTGTTTGGCAGACAGTACATCCACAATATAGCACACTGGTGTAGAAAATTACTTGATTCCCTTGTTCCACATGGTGACATATTACTTTTGTGATACTAGAATAAGAATGTATTAAATTTTTAATGTGTGTGTGGAAGGGAGGCATATGTGTTACATCTAAAATTTCAAAAATATCAAGAAGCCAGATGTATATTCATATGAGCACATATGTATACACACATATACTAAACATCTCTTTAAAATGGAACAGTTTTGACCTATGGTGGCACAGTGGCTAAATCGTCAATCTGGAATGCTGAATTTGCCTGTTTGAAACCCTGGGCTTGCCCGGTCAAGGCACATATGACAAGCAACCAATGAACAACTAAAGTGAAACAACTATGAGTTGTTACTTCTCACTCCCCACCCCTTCCCTGTAAAATCAATAAATAAAATCTTTTTTAAAAATTCCCTGACCAGATAGCTCAGCTGGTTAAAGCATCATCCCAAAGCGCAGAGGTTGCTGGTTCGATCCCTGGTCAGAGCGTATCCAGGAGCAATGTTCCTCCCTTATTCTCTCTCTCTCTCTCTCTCTCTCTCACTAAAATCAATACTTTAAAAAAAATGGGACAGCTTCATTTGTATCCTTTGGCGTTACTGAAGAATTTTGAGTGAATAAAACCATAAGAAAACATATGGAAGAGCACTGAATAGATTATAAATATAATCTACATTGTTTTAGTAGCATCCTAGAGAGAAAGAGGACGACAATGGTACTTTTTGGTTGTTTGTAGCTCATGGAAGCTCCTGTCAGGGACATTTCTTACGTATCATATCATCCCATCTGATGTTGTGAGGGACCATTTTCTTTAAACTGAGGAATAAGCTAATCAAAAAAGTGCACAAACAAAATATGAACTAAAATTTGTCTTAATCTGAAAATATGTGGCCCCTCACCCCTACTCACACCATAGCCGCATCTCTGACCATGTAATGAATGCTTTCAAAACACTCACTAGCAAAGTTTATGGTGATTGTATGCAGTGTGCAGAAATTGCTTTGAAAGTCTTCTTGGCAAAATTATACTTTCTGACTTAGAAGTTGGGGACACTGACCTTGTGTGGTGTCCTTCTTTTCTGCTTCAGGACACCACTTTCCCCACTCACATTGGGTGCATAAAACGGGATTATATCCTGTGGTTGGATTGCTCCCTTTATCATTATTCAGTGTCTTCTTTGTCTCTTACTATAGCCTTTGTTTTAAAATCTCTTTTGTCAGATATAAGTATTGCTAATCCAGTTTTATTTTTTTCATTTCCACTTGCATGAATTCTCATTTTCCATTCCTTTATTTTAGTCTGTATGTATCCTTTGTCTGAGGTGGGTCAGCTTTTGCTTTCTTTTCCATGCAGCAATCCTATGTCTTTTGATTGGAACATTTAAGCCATTTACATTTAAAGTGATTATTAATAGGAACATATTACTGGCATTTTATTATTTTAACTATGTTTCTCTGTTTTTTATGCTCCGTTTATTATTATTATTATTTTATTCTTATTCTTTAAGCAGGCCCTTTAACATTTCTTGTAATACTGGTTTGTTAGTAACAAACTCTTTTAGCTATTTTTTGTCTGGAAAGCATTTTATTTCTCCTTCAGTTTGAAATGATAGTCTTGCTGGATAAAATAGTCTTGGTTGCAGGCCCTTGCTTTTCATCACTTTGAATATTTCATGCCAATCCTTTCTGGCCTGAAATGTTTCTGTTGAGAAATCAGCATACAATCTATGGGAGCTTCATTGTAGGTAACCAACTGCCTTTCTGTTGCTGCTTTTAAAATTTACTCTTTTTCTTTTAAACTTCACCATTTTAATTATTATACTGGGGACAAAATTTTTGTTGCATTCACAAAAACACTTGTTCTTACCTAATTTGAGTGTGCTGATCTCAAATCTGACATTAGTTTTAGTTTTCTCTGCAAGCTATAGTTTTTTTGCAATTCAAGATTTTAGGTTTCATCTTATTGTAAAATTTTCAACATGTAGTTTGACATAATGAAGTAGAATGTCTTTTTGGGCATCATATTTGTGAAAATATAATAATTTATATAATGCAGTAAATACACTAATACAGTAAAAATATGATTGCATCAGGATTTGTCTACAATTTCAAAATAGAACATATTAAAACACTTATTTTAATCATAAAATTTGCGCAAAACGTATTTAAGTTCTAGCTGTCAAGAAATAGCCACCATTCTGTTGGACTGTAAGTGGTAATACCTAGCAAAAATTTGCATTTGTAGCTCTTGCGTTTGTGTACTTGTTGAGGACAATCTCATTTGATGTTCCAGCAGTAGTCTACTCATCACTAACAGCTCCAAGATTTTTGGGAAACTTATCAAGGTGACCGTTCAGGAAGTGAATCTTAATGCTCATGTTATATTCAATGTCACGGAAAGCCAACAGCATGCTTTGAACCAGAAGTTCATAGTTTTCTGCTTTTTTGTTGCCAAGGAAATTCTTTGTAACCGCCACAAAAGACTACCATGCTGCTTTCTCCTCCTTATTCATCTTCCTGGCAAATTTTTCATCACGTATAAGGGTTCGAATTTGAGGTCCATCGAATACACCTGCTTTTATCTTTTTGAAAGACAAGGCAGGAAAAGCAGAAATAATATGTTGAAAGCATTTACTTTCTCTATTCAAAGTCTGATCAAACTGCTTCATTAAGCCAAGTTTGATGTGAAGTGGGGGAAAAATGATCCTATCTCAATTAACTACAGGTTCATTCACAATATTTTGCATCCCTACTTCCAGAGCTTCATGTTTCAGCCAATCCTTCTGTATCCAGTGTTTCTCTCAAGCTTGGCTGTCCCATAAACACAAAAAGCAAGGATACTTCATGAAACCTCTCTGTTGTCCTAGCAGGAAATTTACCATTTTAAGATTCACACAAATGATCCAGTTATGCTCCTCATACTTCAGAAAGTCGAGGACAATTTTATGTCATTATAATCTCACAGATGAGTTGAATAACCAGTTGGAACCGCTGCATAAGCATTACTGTTGTGTAGGAGAACACATTTCAGACTCCATTTAGAGCTGTCAAGAAATAGCCGCCATTCTGTTGGACTGTAAGTGGTAACACCTAGCTGGCTGAGAAGACTACTGATATTATGACAGTATATGAAGTGTTTGTCTTTGGAAAAAAAGTCCACAAAAATTTGTTCAACCCTCCTGAAATGGGATACTTTAGCTGACCAGTGAAATACATTCTTTTCTTGAAGCCTGGAGACTAATAACTCAGCTGTTTTCTTTGATAGGCCCAAATATCTTACCAAGTCATTCAATTTGGGTTGGCTAAACTGCCGAGGGGTTAATGACTGCTTAGCATCAGAAGAAGACCCTTCAGATTCTACAATCATTTCCTCATGCATCTTATCAAAATACACTTGATCACTGTGTTCACTTTCTTCGTCCTTAGAAGAAATAAAAACATTGAAAACTGGAATCGAGAGTGTCTCAGAGTGTGGGATAAGTCGTATTGCTGAAGGAATATTAGGATATGCGATCATATGCCATTTTTTTCTTGCTGATGCCCTTTGTATAGATCAGACAGAAATAACAGTCACTGCTCTGGTCCTTAGGTTCACACCAAACCATGGGAATACCAAAATGCATTCCTTTGCATTTTCCTTTTGTCCAGTCACAAAGCATTTCCTCACAATTATGACACACAATATAAGGAGCCCAATTCTTGTCTTGATCATCAAGGGGAACTTGAAAAGAGGCACATGTCACAAATGATGAAATATTGCGCCTTTGACATTGAAGTGTATAACAGCCACATATATATAACAGAAGGTGTCAGGACTATTCTTACATTTACACCTACTCAAAGAAGCCATGATTCAATCTTAAAACAAAATAAGAGGACGTTTTTATCATATAATAATTTTTTACATTTAAAAACAACTACAATTATGTAAAAGTGATGTTTGTAAAACATTAATTGCCTTGTGGTTATGTTCAATCCAAGAGTTGTTGCCCTTTAACTCCAATTTAAAAACAAATGTATGCCATTAACTGTAACAAAAAGAAATTAAAATTGCATAAAAACTAGAGCATGCACCATAAAACAGATTTTAGATTTGGAATCAGTGATGCAGACATATATATGTAAAAAATGTTCTAAAACCTCATGCAACAGAAAATGAAAAAAAGATTGTTCCCCAGTGTTATGTGTCTTGGTGTGGGCCTCTTTGGATTTATCTTGTTTGGAACTCTCTGCACTTCCTGGACCTGTATGTCTTTTTCCACCAACAGATTAGGGAAGTTTTCTGTCATTGTTTTTTTCAAATCAATTCTTAATTCCTGTTCTCTCTCTCTTCTCCTTCTGGTACTCCTATGATGGGGATATTGTTATACTTCATTTTGCCCCATATGTCTCTTAAAGTATTCTTATTTTTTCAAGCTCTTCTTTATTTTTGCTGCTCTGTTTGGGTGTTTTCTGCTACCTTGACAGTCAGGCATTAAAGGGGAAATTTTTCCCTGTTCTAAATTCATACAACTCATTTCATCTCAGATTCTGCCAGTAGACCCATCGCAGAAAGGTTGGGTCACTGGAAGTGGGAAGAAGGAGAGGTACTGGTCAGATTTGGGAGAAGTTGGGAAGTGTGTCCTTGTTCCAGAGCCACACAACTCAGTCTGTCCCAGATTCTGCACATATTTTGGCAGGGTGGAGCCATCAGTAGTGGATAAGGTGGGGCTATCCACTCTCTAGCCTACCTAGAGAGTAGGGCTAGTAGATCTCTCTTGAGGTGGAGGCACCACTCAGGTTCACGAGGAAGTGGGGGAAATGGCCCCTTTGACTAAACCACACAACCCAGTATCTGACACCCCCTCAGTCTTCTCAGACCTCTACACCCAAGCCCAGTTAGCTTACTCCTTAGCAGAGCGGATGCTCTGCAGATTGGGTCCACAGGGTGACCAGAGGGTAAGGCCTTACCCCAGGCTGGTGCCATATGGATAGGAGTGCTCCACCCAAGAGAGGTGGTGTTTGCCTGCAGAAGAGTCACTGAACACAAGAGGTCTAGCAATTGTCACTTTAACTCTCTCCCCAGAGACACAAACCCCAATCTCTTTTCATATCACTCTAGTTTGCTCAGCCCTCCCTATGCCAGAGCCCAGAGTGCATGACTGCAAATGAGATTTTGTGTGTGGGCCCTTTAAGAGGGCACCTGTGTCTCTAGCAGACTTGTCTCTTTCTGGCTGACAGAATCCCCGCTGCTTTTCACAGCCAGATGTTACATGGGCACTTCTTCCTGGCTTTGGTGCTCTGGAATGGGGGGCCTAGCTTGGTGTTGAGACTCCACACTTCTTTTGGGGAGCCTTTGAAGCAGAGATAATCCTTGGGAATGTCAACTGTTACCCACAGGAGCAGAGCCAATACTTTTCATGTCTCTCCACTTTCTTCCAGTCTCGATGTGGCTTCTTCTGTGAATCCTTGGCTATTAGTCTTCTGTTCAGCGAGTCTTCAGTTGGTCATTCTGGATGATTGTTCTATAATTTAGTTGTAATTCCAGTTGGATCTGGGAGGAGGTAAGTGTGGCTTCCACTCACTCTGCTGTCCTCTTATTAAGTAAACATGATTTTTATCTGTTGGAAGAATTCCAGTGAAATTTCTAGGATAAGAAAGTCAATGCATTTAATACTTTGAAAGATATTTCCCAATTGTTTTCCAAAAAAATCCCGTATTAATTTAAGCTCCAACTAGCACTGTATGAGAGTATTCTTTTTCCCACAGCCTCAAGAGCACTGTGTATTATTACAGATTAACCTCAGCATATCTTCAATGTTTTGACCTCTGCCAAATTAATAGGTGAAGATCTTTTCAAGCCATTTGTATTTCTTCTTCTGTTTCTATCCTTTGGGAAGTTTTTTTTTGGTTTTGGTTTTTGGGGGTTTTTTGCTAATTTATAAGAAGTCTTTGTATATTAAAAAAAATTAGTTTGGATAACTGGGATATCATTGTTGCAGCTCCAAAGTCTTTTTTTAATGAGATAAATAGATACATGCGTAGATTAATGAAATAAGTAGACAATGACCACTTAAAACACATACTTGGGAAAGCATGGACTAGGCCTTAGGTGTGAGAAACAAATCTTAGTTTTCTAATGCTTCTGCATTCTTCCCCACCCCTCCCTTTGAGGCATATATTTCAGTATTATGATCCCTCTTAGACAAGTCAGGACTCCTTATTCAGTAAGTAGAAATGGGGTTAATGAACTCTCCACAGGAGAAGTTTGCTTCTTTGACAGCTATCTGGCATAGTATTCACTTCTGAACATTTGTCGAATATTCTGAATAAATATTGCATTTTTATAAATCAGAGCCTAACTACATGAACCTCATGTCAAGTCAAAGAGCATGCTTGCAGGTAACGTGTGTCTGCAATCAGTTTGTGCTGCTTCACAAGGCAGCTTTAGTGTACTAGCAGGAGAAAGGAGGAAAGTTTTTGGATGTGGGCACAAAAATGCCAAACTCACATCTGCCTGTCCCAGCTTCAGTCATATTCAAGTGTTGGTGTGGTCATGGCCAATTCACTTGAAAGCCGATATGTTTCCAACCTCATATTAGTAAGAAAACAATGTTTTCTGGTTCTACCCCAGTTTTGGTTTGGAGAGGTTTTGTTGTTGTTACTGTTTTGTTTTGTGGTGTTTTTTTTTTAAAAAAAAGAACAGTTCTTGCACCGACTTGGCTTATAGAACGCAGCTGTTCTGAGGCTGGTCCTCCCCATGGTGGTTTGCATTTGTGCAAATCCTCATGCCTCCTCGGTTCTTCCAAAAATCTAAATCAACCTTGATGCTTAATAAAGCAAAAGCTTCAGAAGTAAAAAAGTTTATTCTTGCAATTCTTACGGTGTTTTTAACCATTTGCAAATAAATTATGTTTGTTTAAAACAGAATGAAAGCACCTACAACTTCAAATATTTGTGCCAATTATGTATGGGCTATTAAGAGCATTAAACTCCACATGCAAATCAATTTCAGCAAATCGAGTTTTCAGGATTTTTCTGCAGTATAAACACTGAGTGTTTCTGAAAACTTGTGATAATGCCAAAGAGCCATATCTCCTGCATTTCCTTCTTTCTGGCTTTTCATTTTGTTTTATGTTATAATTTTATTTACTCATATATACACTGCTTGGTCAAGAAAATGATTAAGATCGGCATTGTAGATTAACCATAACCAGAAATAAAGATTTTCGCTGGTATATCAATGAATGAGGTTTTCTGATCACTTTTGGTTTTAAGATATTTTCATATTGCTTTTTTTTAAATTTTATTAATTTTAATTTATTGCGTTAACATGAATTCAAGATTCCTACTCAATATAACTCCCTCACCCTTCACCTCCTTTGTCCCTTCCCCCTGGGATTTGCTGTCCTGTTATCTGTAACTCTGTGTTATGTATATATAATTTCACTAGTCCCTTCACCTTCCCTGATCGCATCCCCACAACCCCCTTCCCTCTGACAGCTGTCCCTCTGCTCCCTGTGACTCCTCCTCTGCCTCTATTCCATTCCTCAGTTCACTTTGTTCTTTAGATTCCACATATAAGTGAGATCATATGATATTTGTGACCACTTTTGTTTTTAATTTTTATTTTTAATTTATTGTGTTAAGATGGTTTCAAGTGTCACACTCAATGTAAAACACTCTACACACTGCATCATGCCCCCCATGCCCCATGCAAAGTCTCTTTCTGATCACTTTTTAATTATTGTAATAATCTTTTTTTCCCTAGAACAATAAGAAATATTTTAGCACATTAAAAATTAACAAATATCAAATGACATGTCACAGTGTCCAGATACAGTTCAGCCAACATGAGGACAGGAAACATACTATGTCATCTAGTACATCCTTAAGTGGATGCAAACAGACCCCCTCTTCTGTCAGACGCAAATCTATGTGGAATGAGTTAGAAAAGCCATGTATTATACCCTTAATTTAGTTTTTTATTCAATAGAAAAAGTAAAATTGCAGTTTCCACTTTTTTACCTCAAAGGGGTGTCAGGAAAAAAATATATAGTGTCTAGATTGCCAAAGATAGCTATTAGACTGAGAAATTAAAATTACTTTGCCTCTTTGTGGTTCTGAAAAATCAGTTAAAACATTTAATGCAATGATCTCAGTATTTTAAAATACCGAGATTCCCCTCCAAAGGTCATTGGCACCAAGCGCCCAGCTGCCCCTCCACGGCTCTCTGGGCCAGCCTGGTGCCTGCCAGCAGTCACAGGCTTTGTGTATATTCTCCTTACAGATGGATCCGTATGGTCCTCAGGAGGAATTTTGTTTTGGGGGTGAAATTCTGTAAATATTATCAATGATAAGGACATCCTTGGATATGGTTGTAAAATATTAGACAGGGCGGTTTGAAAGAAGAGAAGTCTATTTTCTTTCTGGAGGCTGAAAGTCCAAGAGCAAGTGTCAGCATAGCCTTTGTCACTGGCAGATGACTGCTTTGTCCTTGGGTCCTCACATGACACAGGGGGCGCTGGTATCTCCTCCTCTTCTCATAAGGGGATTAATTTCATCATGCGGACTCCACCTAATCACCTCCCAAAGGCCCCCTCTCCACTTGCCATCATTTTGGGGGGAAGGGCATGAGTATAGGAATGGGGGGGGTGGCAATCCCATCTATAGTGCTGGGAAAGAGTAGGTGGGGGATCTTTGAACCTGGGACACATGAGCAAAATCTGTGTATGATGATCCCAGTAATTTTATTGCTGCTTTCCCTGCTTCCTTCTTCTTGAGCTCCTGAAAGATCATGTTCAAACCAGAGTGAAAGAATTTCCACCTCCCGTGCTACTTGGGGTAAAAGCAGAAATCCTCACAAGGGCCCCATGCGATTGATCGCCCACCTCTGAGCACTGTTCTCATCTCCACTGCTCAGCGGCATCTCTGGCTCTTCCCTGGCCTCGGGAGCTTTGGTTTCTCTGTCTCCTCTGAGTGGACCCCTCTGTTGCCAGCTGTCCAATGGCTCTCCACCCCCCTTTCTTCCATCCCATTGTGTCCCATCTCATAGCATTTTATCTGACCCGCTCGCCTGCCCACCATCAAAATAAAAACTTTCTCTCCTAGACCTCTGCACTCTCCATCTACCCACCCTGCCTCATCTCTCTTCCTAACACTTCTCATTCTGACACAGTGTTTAGTTAGTCACTTTGTTTATTTCCTGTCTTTTCTCACCCAAAGCTCCATGAGGAAAAGATTGTATCAGTTTTGTTCACTGCTGGGTCCCCTGTGCTGGAACACAGCAGGCTCTCAACTGGAAAGCAGATGAAAGGAACTAGCAATTCATCAGTCCCTGTTCCTCCACACTAGCAGGGGTTCTCAGTTATTAGGGACATTATTGATATTAGGGACAGTTATTAGTAGCTGACTTTGAAGTGACTTCTCTATGTCAGGAAAGCTCCTCAAATTACCCAGAAGCACTGAAATCTACCCGATTTGTGTCTAGTCGAGGTCCCACCCAGCCAGCCCTGCTTTTGCACATTGCGGATGTCATGCCCTGGTGTGTGCACGTTTCCAAGAAGCTGACCCTCTGCAATCTTGTGTGCGGAGCATCAGAATCCAAGTGAGAATGACGAGTTAGCCATCATGGGAGTACATGGATTTATTCTATGGCACAAAAGTAAATAGTTTGAACACTTCTTATTGTATCTTTACCGGCAAGGCCACACATGAACATTACCAGTGTCCTACTAGGTTTTGGGTGAAACCAGTAAACCAGGTAGGACTGCATAATTATCGTCAAGATACAGGGTGTGGTTTTGCTACCACTTTCACCCATGTGCATCTACAAGACACAAATCACAAACACGTCTGAAAAGTGACTGTGTGGCAGGCACAGCCAGTGCTCCAACTAATCCCCTCAACTCCACCTCCTCCAAGAAGGAAGCACTGCTCACTCTCCAACAGTCAGCACCTGCACTTCTCCGCCTCAGGGACTTCCCAGCCTTTTCCACCATGCAGCAACCAGAGGTGCCTTTAAGGACATCCCTCAATTATGATTGGTAGAACTTGGTATGTAAATGCTCCTTCTTTCCAAGGCATGTTCCATACTGCATGGCAGTGTTCCCCAGATGGGTTAAGGTCCAGTGACCCACAGAGAAAAATGGATTGATGATCCACCCACTAAGGGTTTCCCTCTTTCCTGTCTCTCTTCTTCACACCTCCCAAATTAACTTTTGTCTTTGCATCTGGGTCAACCCAAACCAGGACAGAGTAATAGAATTATGGGAACTTGGTGAAAATGAAGGAATCACCCAGTCCCACCTTATTTTACAAGCCAGGCAACTAAGACTCAAGAAGTAACTGATTTCCCAAGAATGTAATAATTCTTAACTCAGGATTCATTCCGCGCATCCTCTCTCTCCAGAGTCAACCTGGGGATGTGGCAAATATCTTCTTAGTAGTTTATATCCTAGAACATACCACCCTCAGATTATAATAACAAGTAAGTATTTCATATTCATAGAAACGTATTTGGGTTAAAATAATCCCTACAAATTAACATATGTGAAAATCTTAAAAGATTTCATCATTATAATATATGAAAATTTAACACTTTGCAATAAACTCAACATACACTTCTTTTGAGATTTAGGAATAAGTTCAAAACCTGAACAAAATACATGAAACAAAATAGAAAGGGGCTTAGAAGTATAAGTATATTCCTAAGGTTTTGAGGCTCCTGATTACCAAATGAAAGGCCCTGAGGGTTCCCTCACAAGCATGGCCCAGAAATCCCTCCGCAGCAAAAAAAAGGTCAAGCTGGAGGAACTGCTGGAACTCTGATTTTAGAATCTCTGCCTCCAACAGCTGTGTACATTCCAAAAATTATTTCAGAAGTCCAAACGGTAATATTACTGCCACCAAAAATGAGCTGTGTAGAAAGAACTCTTTAGTGACCTGTCATCAATGGGAAGGCACTGCCAGCAGTCAGCCCGAGTGACGTTGCAGGAGATGGAAATGCTTCCTTAATGTTCTAATTTATGGTAGGCTGTATAGGCTGGGACCCCCTCTGCTAATGGCTTCCTTCTGTGCATGGCACTCTCTGGGACTTCAAAGGGTGACTGACCACTGGGTGGAAGGAGAAGATTAAGGACTCAAGACTGCTATCTTGACTGACATGCAGATTAAATGGAAAATGGGACATTAGGAAAAGTCAATGAAGTCCTTAACTAGAGGAGATAAAGCAAAGGGATGTATTTTTTGTGAGCACTGAAATGATTAGACACTTGCCTTTCTTATAACCTGACTTTGAAGCTGATTTTCCCATCTGAGCCTTCATCCCTCAACATTCACTGCTCAAAAGAGAATACATGTAAGAATGTGTGTAATCCAGAGGCCCTTCACCAACAAAGCAGCGAATCACGTTGAGCTTCACAGTGCAGCATATGCTTTCTGTTGCTGTGTTAGCATTTCTTTTTTAAAAAAAAAAAACATTAATAATTTTTAGTATCTCTTATTGTCCAGTGTCATGCTAAATGCATCAGGTGCTTATCATTCTTATTAGACATGGTTCTCTTGGCCAAATGGAGATGGCAAAGAAATTAGCAGGAAATTTGAAATAAGTTAGATGAGGGGACACTGCCCAAAATAAGATTTTGGAGACACTGCATTCCCCCAAAATAAGATGTTGCACTCTCTTAAGCTATGTGGTGGCAAGAGCAAAGATTTAGGGCTCAAATTTAGATCAGAGTGGAATCCTGACTCAGCTGTCAACTTGTTGTGGACCCTTGCTCAAGTTACTAGATCCCAGTGAATCTCAATCTTCTCATCTGTAAAATGAGAGTCCCACCTCCCTTTAAGAGTTATTTAGAAGAACTAGTTAAATGACTACCAAAAAGGAAAAAAGGTGACTACAAAACCCTCATCACATTTTTTCATTATTTCTTTACACTTCAGTATATTCTGCTAGATTGAAGCTTCACTGGAAAGAAAAGCTCTTGTTGCTCTGTGCCCCAATGTCTGGCCGAGCAAATGCTCAAACAATGTGCATGTTCTTACTGATCTCTCACCTGCACTCTAAGGAAGATGCGTCCTCCTTGGAGATGCTGAAGCAGGAGCTTGACCAAAGCCATGCACTCGACATTCACTCAACGCCCAGCCCACATGACCTGAGGTCAGATGCCATGAGTTTGGTTGTGGAGTGAAGTCAGTAGTTGATTACCCACTAACCATTAGAGAGTTTGTCTATAACTGTCACTCCAGGAGGAAATCATTATAAACAAAATGTGTGAGGAAAAACCAAAAAGCTCGTATCAAAAACTAAATATCTTTTATATCTAAATTCAAAATATCATTGCAGCTTTCAATTCCTGAGATTATCATTAGAGGAGAGAGCAGAGAGAGGCCACGTGGAGGAAAGGAGAAGCAGCCAAGATGGCGGAGTGCTGAAGGAGAAGCCATTTTGTGTAGAAAGAAGGAAATGGGAAACAGAAGTAAATAAGGCTGGTGAGCTAGAAACCTTTGATTCTAGGAAACTTGGATAAGTCAGTGGCTTTTGGGAGCCCTGAATGGAAAAGGAAGTGTGTTCCCACTATGTGTATTGCTTGCCTGCCGAGTGCAAGCTAGGATTAAAGCTGATGGTCTACCAAATATATATTATTACATCAAAGAGATAGGATGAGAGAGAAGAAACTGCCTTTGTCATGGAGTGAGAAAGTCCAGCTTTCAGCCCTGATCATGCCATGTGGACTCTAAGTGTCCCCCTCCTCTCCTGTAAGAATATTTGTTCCAGCTGATACATGAGAGAGCATGAACTTTAGAGATGTAGACTAGCTCTGAAATTCTTAAGTGCTACTCAAATGCAAGTCACTATCATTTCTCTATACCTCCAAAGAATTCAGAGGAAATTATACTATTTCTATCTGTTTGAAATACAACTACAGGTTCTATTTGTTACCTACATTACAATTTCCAGAGTGTCGGCTGGGAAAATTCTTGATGTGCCATATTTACTTGCAGTCAATAACATATAGTAGATTTGCACGCTATAAAAATGCCTAGCTGGTGCCTGGTGTATACCTAGGGCTGGGGGATGGCGTTTGGAGAGACAGAATTTCTGAGAAAGTTTTTCAAAAGTCATAAATCTGGTCTGCTTCTCAGGCTAATTGAATTAGAATTTTTATTTCAGTATCACCACTGTGGGCCATTTGACTAGATTGTGTGATGCCACCAAGTTGCCAAAAAAATAAGGTTCACCTTGACCTTCCTGTGCTGGCACCGCTTAGTTCTCCTATGTGGTGAACTGTATTCTCTGCTACAACTCTTATTTCCTTTCCACTGTTGCATTGTAAATGGATTTTACTCCTTCACCCAATGAGTGTCAGACTTGGTCATATGATGTGTTTTAACCAATGAAATGGGGCAGAAGTAACAGTGTACAAGTTCAGAGTCCAGACCTTAAGAGACATTACACATTCCTTCTCACCCTTCTTGAGCATCTGTGACAAGCATGAGAACACTATGTCCTGAATCACTACTGATCCCAGATGCAGGAAACCAGAACCTGGCAACAGCTTGAAGCTAAGCTGCTCTCACTGATCTGCAGTCCCTCAATAAAGAAAAAACTAATTATTATTGTTTGATGTTGCTGAGATTTTTATAATATTTATTGAACATGATTATTACAGCTTGTATCTAATACACCTTACCAGAGTAAAGAACATATGAATCTACATGGTATCTCTCTGATTTAGTGAGTCTTTTTATACTCTCAGCTCCATTAGCAGTTTTATTGATTTATTTGACTTGATTTTTATTAACAGCAAAAAGATTTTATAGGAACACTGTCAGCATTTGAGGAGAGATTATTCTAATTCTATCAATCTCAGAATTTACTGGTGAGTAGACTACAGCTTGACTAACTTATAAATGAATGCCAAAAAAAGAAAAAGGCCAAGGAATTCTCCCTGCTTACTCTTTATCTGCTCAGAGTCAAAAGACTTGAATATTTCTCCACTAGGGCCCATGTAGCTCCAGGATTCAAGACTCAAGTGGGTTTCCCTTCCCCCCAACAAGACTTCATAGTAAATAAAGACATCAGGCTTATACTGTGTTTTTATAACTCTTCCTGAGACCCAAATCATCTTAACAGCTTGAGCATAAACTGTCCCACTGGATGGATGTAAATCCAGGCAGTCGGGGCCAAAAGAAAATCTGGAAGTGGGCCCAATACCTCCTGCCTCCTCCACTGTGCTGTGGATCGAAGTGTGGTTTCTGAAAAGCTCTTCCCTTCTCTCACATTTGTCAGGAACGTTTCTTTGCTCAGGGAAAGAAGCAGAAGCACAGTTTTTGAGAGTTGGACAGATATCTTGGTGTGCTATTTCTTGACTCACACCTAGTGACCTGATTAGGAAAACTACTTCAGGCAGCTTTCTGGCAGAGGGTGGCCTGGGGCAATAGAGAGAAGCAGTCTTGAAAAGACCATCTTTGGTGCTCAGGGAAGTTTGGCAAGACCATATCTCAGCAGGACCCCCATTGCTTCCATGAAATACTTGGAGAACATACAATATTGTTGGCTCCTGCAGATGTTTATATAGTACTCACTTAAGATATAAATGCCTTCTACTTTTCTAAATCATCCTATGTCATTTTAAAATATGCTAGTTGCCATTTTCAATCTTTTCCCATCATTTAAAGTTAAAAAAAATAAAGCAAATTAAGACTTTGTAGGCATGAAAAATGAGAATAGAAAATATTCATTGAGCCTGACCAGGCAGTGGTACAGTGGATAGAGCATAAGACTAGGACATGGAGGACCCAGGTTCAAAACCCCAAGGTTGCCAGCTTGAGCAGGCTCATCCAGTTTGAGCACAGGTTCACCAGCTTGAGCGCAGGTCACTGGCTTGAGCCTGGGATCATGGACATAAGCTATGACCTCATGGCTCCTGGCTTGAGCCCAAAGGTCGCTGGCTTGAATCCCAAGGTTGCTGGCTTGAGCAAGGAGTCACTCACTCTGCTATAGTCCCCCAGTCAAGGCACATATGAGAATGAAATCAATGAACAACTAAGGAGCTGCAACAAAGAATTGATGCTTCTCATCTCTCTCCTTTCCTGTCTGTCTGGTCTTATCTGTTCCTCTCTCTGACTCTCTCTGTCTCTGTCAAAAAAAAAAGAAAAAAAGAAAATACTCATTGAGCACCTTCTGGTCCCTAATGCCCCTTTATGTTCTGATATTTCCTTTGGTCTACACAAAAAGCCTAGGAGGTAGACAGGATTATTAGCCTCATTTTTCCTAATAAGAAAACTGGACGTATAAAAATTAAACAACTTGACTGAGTCTACAAGACTGGAAATGGTTTTGGTACCGTAAGGACTTTATCAACATGACTTTCATGTTGGTTCAGTTGGATGCTACTTTGTATTAGAACAGTGTCCATGAATTGTGCTGGCCTTTAAAAGCCATCTATCATGACTAAGTAGAAATGAGCACAGACTTAAGCAAGTGTTAATGATAATCCAGAAAACAAATGATCCAAGCATCATTTAATTAACCAATTAATCAGTAGAGAGCTGAGCAACTTCTGTGTGCAAGATTCTAGCAACTGTGCACATATTAATAGCAAAAGTATCACAGCCACACCTTGTAAGAAATTTACGCCTAATAATAAGAATTTATTAATATAGTTAAGTACGGTAATGTGGTGTTTTATTAAGCTGTTTTATCTGTTAAAGAAACATGCCACAATATTTAGAGGTTAAAAATTATGTAAAATTAGATTCAAAAAAATCTGCAAGGTGAGTGATGAAGCTGGATAATAAGAAAGGGGATTCTCCTCGGCCGTTTGGCTCAGTGGATAGAGAGAGAGTCAGCCTGGAATCTGGACGTCCTGGCTTCGATTCCCAGTCAGGGCACATCTGCTTCTTTCCCCTTCCTTCTCCCCCTCCTCTCCCTCTTCCCCTCCTGCAGCCAGTGGCTCAATTGGTTTGAGCATCAGTCCCAGGCATTGAGGATAGCTCTGTTAATTCAAGCATCAGCCCCAGACAGGGGTTGCTGGGTGGATCTTAGTCAAGGTGCGTGCAGGAATGTGTCTCTCTATTTCCCTTCTTCTCACTTAAAAAAGAAAAAGAAAGAAAAGAGATTTATTCTATTTGTATACATGTTTGAATGCTTCCACAAGAAAAGTAAAAAAAAAAAAAATCTTTATCATTTAATGAGTTTGCTTACTGGTTCTTCACATGTTAACTAAATTAAGGAAAAGTAAGTTAATATTTAAAAATAAAACAAATTTACATGAATAATTGAAAAAATCAGTTCAGGTCTGACACCAGGGAGGGGGCAGGGATCTGGCTGCTCTGGAGACTGGGAGAGAACAGACTTCAGCTTCAGGTAGAGGTGGGGTCTTTCTGATCTATGTACATTTTTCAATCAAATTTAAGTCAGTTCTCCCCATCAACTTCAAAAAAAGAATACCTAGTAGAGATTCCAGTTGGTGATAGAGTAGGGGGACATTCCAATTGCCACCTCCCAGGACTGAAGTGGAGTTATAACTAAATTTAAGAATTATCATCCTAAAAAAGAAATTTAGGACTAAATTAAGAAGAGTCTATAACCAAGGATTGTAGAAGAAACCACACTAAGACTAGTAGGAAAGGGAGAGATACAAAAAGGGCTTCCCCTGCTCCAAGGAGTGAGCAGTGGCTGAGAGTCCAAATGTTAACCCTGAGAAGGGAGGGTCTTATGCCCCAGGCCGAGTGCTCCAGCCTAGAGCACCAGAGCCTAGAAGAAGTACCCACATAACATTTGGTGGTGAAAAGAGTTGAGGTTCCTGACTGCGATAAAGAGACACAGGCACCCCCTTAAAAGGTCAATGTAGAAGATCACATTTTTAGCTGGTTACCCTAGGCTCTGGCAGAGGGAGGACTGTAAAGACTGGAGTCACATGAGGAGAATGTTGAATTGGCAGCCTCAGGGAGAGACACAGTGGGGGACAGGCACTAAGACCCTTGTGCTGAGTCATTCTCCAATAAACAGTCTAATATAACATCTTTCTTGGGTGGAACAATGCCCTCTGAGCAGCAGCACGTTAGAGAAAAGCAACTACTCCACCCTTGGGAATATCTCCTGCGCCATCCTATGGATATTGGGCCCTGCTGAGAAGTAAGCAGCCTTGGCCAGGAAGCAGGGGCGTGATGGTGACCTAGTTGTCTGGTGTTAAGGTTGGAGCTGTTCACCCCACCAACCTGAGAACATGACTGGTGCTTCTGCCTCATGAGCAATTCAGTAGAAACTGACCAGACTGTGAGCAAATCAAATCTCTGGTTTTCAGAGGCCACAACCACTGGAATCCTAGTGGCCACACCTTACTGAGGTCTTTGAAAAAATTCAGGACAGACTGACACCTGGGGCCTTAGGATGGGAGCCATACCTACTACTTTTCTTAATCCTTTAATTGTCCCAGCCTCTATACTCAAGCAGATTTTTTTTCAGAAGATAGGCCTAACAAGAAGCCAGCAGACAAAGGCAGCAGGAGGCAATTCTTAGGGAACCTTGGGCCTTTTATTGAATTGCCCCCAGGCCCAGTACTGGTTAAAGCCAGCCTAAGTATGCAGCTTGATTTTTCCATGTGTACCTATGCATAGCAGAAGCAGTCACAAAATCTGGTTTACTTACAGCTCCAAAAAAGTTGCTGAGGGCCAGTCACAGGCAGTGTCTTACACTGGTCTGCACTAGGTTTCCTCCTAAGATGCCCAGAAACAACACATCCCATACCCAGCTACAGATTACATCAGAGCAAAACCTAACTAGCCTTCTTACCAGCATATCCAAAGGGAGAGATCATTAAGCACCAAATAGAACTGAGGCTAACTCCACTTTCTGTGATCAACACCTGCACAACAACTCACATATATTGGACAAGGTAAAGGTTCACACTCAACTGGCCCAAGTCCCAGATATCCAGCCTTACTGGGCTAAGTTCCACAGGGGGAAGATGAGATGGGTGTGGAGCATAACATTCAAAGTGTGAGTTCCTTAAAGCCTATTCTTGGGACCAGTCAAGGAGCTTAGCTACTTTCTGGGGAGACACAGTCAGGTCCAGTGGAAGATTCTCTCAGTCTTCCCCTCTAATACCAGGAGCTTACCAGCTGAAAGAACTTCTGCCCAAAGGAAGAATCCAGCAGGCATCAGACACTGCTGAGAATAACTACGCCCTATAAGACGGACACTGCACAGCATCTAACACATGTAATCAAGGTTGACTTTTAAATGGAACTAGCTTGAAGGGTTAACACTACCCATGAAGGGTCAACAATATTCAAGACTCATATGCAACAGGAAGGTTAATATAGCCCTTGACAAACATCCCTAGAGCAAGCAAGGAGCCAAGGTTGTCTAGAGGTAAGTACTACTGACCTTACATTCCTCATAAAGACATCACAACAAATTTTAGAGTCAGAGAAGAGCTACCTAATACACAGACAAAATTAGCAGACAAAGAAATATGACCCAAATGAAACAACAAGAAAAATCCCCCAAAAAAGAATTAAATGAAATGTAAAAAAACAAATTACCAGACAGAGTTTAAAATATTGGTTATTAAGATGCTTAAGGATCTTAAAGTAAGAATGGATGATCACAATGAGAATTTATTAAGCATTAAAAATGACATTGAAACCATAAAAAAGAACCAGTTCGAAATGGCAAATACAATATCCGAAATGAAGACTGCATTAGAAAGAATCAACAGCATGTTGGATGAAGCAGAAGACTGAATCAGTAATTTAGAGAACAAGATAAACATAACCACAGAAGCAAGGAAGTAGAAAGAGAAGAGGTTCAAAGAGATTTTGGAAACTCTAAGAGAACTCTTGTGATATTATGAACTAAAAAAAAACATTAAAACCATAGGGGTTCCTGAAGGATAACAGAACAAACAAGGGGTAGAGAACTTATTTGAAGAAATTATAGCTGAAAATTTCCATAAATTGATAAATAAAAAAGTCACACAAAGAAGTCCACAGCAAAAAACATCCTAATTAAAATGCCAGATAACAGAAAAAGAAAGAATACTAAAAGCTGCAAAAGAAAAGCAATTAATTACCTACAAAGGAGCCCCCATAAGGCTGACATCTAACTTCTAAACAGAAATGCTACAGGTCAGAAAGAATTGGAAAGAAATATTCAAAGTGATGCAAAACAAGAACCTACAATCAAGACCACTCTATCCAGCAAAGCTGTCATTTAAAATTGAAAGAGAAATGCAAATCTTCTCAGAAAAAAATGAGGTGGCTAAAGGAATTTATTACCATCAAACCAGTACTGCAAGAAATGTTAAAGGGCCTGCTATAAAAAGTGGAAATAAAAAAAATCAAATCAAGAGAAAGAGGACCATAGATTTAAAAAATAAAATGGCAATAGATAAGTACATATCAATAATAACCTTAAATATAAATGGATTAAATGCTCCAATCAAAAGACATAGGATAGCTGCATGGATTAGAAAACAAGATCTGCATATGTGTGGTCTACAAGAGACCCACCTCTGAACAAAAGATACACAGAGACTGAAAGTGAATGGATGGGAAAAAAAATATTCCAATGCAAATATTCCATTCCATTTCATTCCATAAAAATGAAAAAAAAAAAAAAAAGCTGAGGCAGCAATACTTATGTCTAATAAAATAGCCTTTAAAACAAAGGGTATAGTAAGGGACAAAGAAAGTCATTACATAATGATAAAGGAAGCAATCCAACAAGAAGATATAACCATCGTAAATATTTACGCACCCAATACAGACATACCTAAATATATAAAGTAGATTTTAATGGACATAAAGGGAGAGATTGACAGCAATACAATAATAGTAGAGGATTTTAACATCCCACTAACATTAATTGATAGATCCTCCAGACAGAAAATCAACAAATAAACAGTGGGCTTAAACGAAACACTATATTAACTGGATTTAATTGATATCTTCAGAAGATTTTACCCCAAAGCAGCAGAATATGCACTTCTTTCAAGTGCTCATCATACATTTTCTAGGGTAGACCACATGTTAGATCACAAATCAAATCTCAATAAATTTAGAAAGATTGAAATGGTATCAAGTATCTTCTCAGACCACAGTAGCATAAGACTACAAATCAACTACAAGAGAAAAATTAAAAAACATTCAAACATTTGGAGGCTAAATAGCATGTTATTAAATAACAAATTGGTTAACAATGAGATCAAAGAAGAAATAAAATATTTCCTTGAAACAAAGGAAAATGAACATACAACAACCTCAAATCTATAGGACACAGCAAAAGCAGTCAGGAGAGGAACACTACAGGCCTACCTTAAGAAGCAAAAAAAAGCTCAAATAAACAATCTAACTGCACCTAAAAGAATTGGAAAACAACAATCAAAGACCAGAGGAAGTAAAGGAGCTGGAGGTAAGGAGAGGGGAACAAGGGGGTGAAATGGGGGTGGGATGAGACTTTACAGAAGACATAGGGACACAATGCAAGGGTAGAGGGTGTTATATTGGGTGGGACATTTGAACTCATGTCAACACAATAAATTAAAAATATACAACAATAGTAGCCTGATCTGTGATGGCACAATGGATAAAGTGTAAATCTGGAATGCTGAGGTCGCCAGTTGGAAACTCTGGGCTTGCCAGGTCAAGTTACATATAAGAAGCAACTACTACAAATTGATGCTTCCTGCTCCTCCCCTCCACTTCTCTCTCTCCTCTCTCTAATAAATATTTTTTTAAAAATATTAATTTAGAACCAACTAGTATTTGTATAATAAACTGAAAGTAGTGTCTAGTTCTTTACATAGTTTTGATTACAGAATCATAAATTGCTTTTCTTGTAGTTATAAGAAAACCAGATTGCATTGGGCTCTGCACCAAGGAAGGTCTACTCAAACAGGAAGCAGAGTAACCTGAGACCCCAGACCTTGCTTATATTAGGATGACATGATAATTCCAAGTAGAGAGATCAATGTATGAGTCTAATTTGGGCCCTGAAACAGGCAACTGTAGGACCACCTAGGGGATGGCACATATCTCCAAAGGTAGCTTCTAGGTGACGTCAAAAGGAACAAAGAAAGGAGGACCTAGAATTTTCCTGTGAACATATAAATCTGAGCCTGTGTTTGAAATTACCAAGACACTGGGCACTTCTGGTTACCCTGGTTCAATAGAAGTTGGATGTCCTCTTTGCCTGTCTCTTCTAATAACAGGTAGACTCCCTACAAGGGAGAAGACCAAGTGCAAAAGAGGTAGAGGGTCCTCTCCAGGAACCCCAATCCAAAAGCAGAACAAGGAGCCAAAACATCATCTGACTGGAAGAATAGATAGGGGACATAAAACTCCAACAGATAACTCAAGGCCAGATAGCACACATACAAAATGGTGTAGAAGAAATCTTCCCTACTTGCTGAAGGAGGACATGAGGAGGGACATCAATGAATTCTAACTGATAAACTCAGAGAAGTGGTCACAGAAAAGGGGTCAGTAAAGAGAAGTCTTGACAAATGTGACATCTTGTGCTCACTGGAAATTGGGAAGAGAAGAGCTTTGCAGACTCTGGAAACTTAATTTACAAAAGTCCAGAGGCATCAGGGCACAGAGATTCCCTTCTGGAAATAAAGGTGAAATCAGTGTAATAGGTTCCAGATGTGTGGAAAGAGCTAGTCACACAGCAGCAGTTGATGTTTTGCTCTGTAGGTTATGGGGAGCCGCTGCAATAACCTGTATTTCAGGAAGGTAATGCTAGTGGCTGCATGTGATTAAGTGGGAAAGAAGAGAGACCATTGGAAGCAGGGGGCTTAGGTGGGTGAGAGGCTGCAGTAAAGACCTAAAAGGGAGAGAATTATGGGGCTTTGATGGATGCATATGAGATTCTAGAAGGAGAGGCTGGCTGATGGAATAGGTCCATCAGGGAAAGGCTGCAGACAGAGCAGAACAGGGATCTAATACAGCATCAACAGCCTACTCCTCTTGTGTCCCTCCCTGCTGGGAGACAGCCTGTGGTGTAGGGGGCGCTGCAGGACCACCTGCTCTCCTACCAAGTTTCATCAGGGCCAGGACTGCACACTTCAGAGCTCCAGGACCAAACTTCAAAACAGACCTCCTCATCCACCAGGATTTGATTGTTTCTGACCCTCTTGAGTTTAGAATTTTCTTAGTCCCCTATTTTTTTCTGAGTAATAATTACCTCACCTTAAAGAGATCCTGTCCTACATACAGATTGAGTGACATGAGAGGGCTCCGTGGTGAATCAAGAGATGCCCTCATAATCCAACTTGAGCTGACTACATGAAAGATGGGCTGATAATCTGCAGGCTTTTCCCCCCTTCAGAGCCAGAAGCCATAGTTACATGTGCTGGGTGTCCAACTGCAGCACTGTAGACCAATGAGGATGTGAGCTAACTAGAGTGCAAGGATGACACCAAGTCCCACTTGAGGAGGAGCTGGGAAAGATCAACCACCAGAGAAGTACTGTGAACAAGTTCTTTCACATCCAAAACAGGCCGCTACCCTCCCTGCAGCTGTGACTTCCGTAGATGCATTTGCAGTGTCTGGGTGAAAGCTTGAGGAGGATCTTGGGGTAAATTTTGGTCCTTGGTAGCTTATTTGGAGGATTTTATGTGGACAGAAAGTAAAAACCAGCAAAGAGAAAAGGAGTAAAGATAAAGCAGGAGCGAGGTTGAAGTGTGCTGAAAGGGACACTGAGTTCTGAGACAGCGAAGCTACAGGATGGATCAAGATGACGGGTGACCAGGGTCTCTCTAATTGGTGGCAGCAAAACCTGCATTAGAAAACTCGGAATATCAAAGTGCCTTTCAATTATTTTATTTTTTAAAAAGTAATTAGCATATTCTAAACAGTCACGGGATCTAGACTATTTAAATAAAACACACATTTAGCCTCGGTTTCAAATTTCTGCTTCTCCCATTAGTATAGTAGCATTCTCTAATTTCTTGCATAGCTCTCTACATCTGTGTTCTAGAGCTGTCAGTAGTGTTTAGTTGACTTGGATGATAAAATCGTAGTTTTAAAAATCCCTTCAATCTTCACATGATACCAGGAAAATGAGCATCATTTCCTCACTTCTCAATTACACTTTCAATCAAAGGTGTTTTTTGCAGTGTCCCAGCCTGGATAACACTGAAAGGCTACATTGCCTTTGGGCTTGCAAGTGCTTGTGCTGAGATTTTAGTGCTAACAGCAACAAAAAGTACACTTTACGATGAAAAACACAATATTGTTTATCACACTAATTTACTCCATTTTGAGTGTGTGTTAGTTCTGAGAAAGGTTTTGTCACTGTGACTTGTGGAGAGAAGTAAATGAGACCTGGAGTGTTTTATTTTAGCATGTCTGTTTCTCATAAGCTGTGTCACTAGTACTCTCATCACTGTACCAGAGTGTATTCAATTTGTATCTACTTTTCTATCCTATGCGGACTATTATCATTTAACTGTGGAAATCTGTTTATAATTTAATCAAGGTATAGATTACACTGAGATGAGACCTGAGACATTTTTAGTAACCATTGTCAACAAACTGATTCTCGTACTGATAGCTAGTGTACAAACCAGAATACCAGCGGTACAGGATAAGAGTCAGAAATAATGTCATTTGGGCTTTCACTGTGAAGGAAGAGATATCTTTGAACTATGCCAGCCTGGCCTGTCTAGGTCAGTACAATATTTGCTGTAAACCCATAACCTCTGCTCCAAGTAAATTCAATTTCTCTGATTCATTTGTCTTCAGGAAAGGAATCCACAATTCAGGTCCTGCCTTTAACATTTCCTTCCAGTGTGTCAGGAATGGCCTTCACTTGCTCAGTCACCTCACTGTCTGCTTTCCTTTCAAACTTTGCTGTCGTCAGTAGTGAGTAAAATGAAAATGAACCCTTGTTTACTGTCTGATGGGTTTTTTGGCTTCCTTCTTACTCTGCCTTTCCCTATCCTCAGTGCTCAAACACAGCACACACACTCAGACATGCACACATAAACACTCATGTACACACAGTCACATACTTGTACACATTCACGTGGGAACATGCTCAGATGTGCACACACACACAGGTAAGTTCATATACTGTGTCCCAGTGCACTTACAGGTACAATAAAAGCACGCTTCTGCCTCTGAGACGATGGCTTTCAGTCGTTTTTCCTGCCGCTTTTACTTTTTGCTCGCCCTCCTTTTTCTGAAAACTTGTACAAACACCACAACCTCCTGTGGCTTGGACTCTAGTTAGAGGATTCTACACACACATTCCATGTTCTCTTCCCACCCAACTACATGCCCCCAAAATGTGGGCTGGGCTTTAGACATTGTTTTATTCTATACAAATTACTAAATATCATTTAAAATTCATTAAAATAACACATAAAATAAGTAAATTACATAAATACATAAATCCAATCCCACTGAGAGAAGGGAAAATGTGATTTAAAAAAAAAAGAGCCTGACCAGGCGGTGGCACAGTGGATAGAGCATTAGACTGGGATGCAGAGGACCCAGGTTCGAGACCCCGAGGTCACCAGCTTGAGCATGGTCTCATCTGGTTTGAGCAAAAGCTCACCAGCTTAGACTCAAGGTCACTGGCTCCAGCAAGGGGTTACTCGTTCTGCTGAAGGCCCACGGTCAAGGCACATATGAGAAAGCAATCAATAAACAACTAAGGTGTTGCAACGCGCAATGAAAAACTAATGATTGATGCTTCTCATCTCTCTCCGTTCCTGTCTGTCCCTGTCTATTCCTCTCTCTGACTCTCTCTCTGTCTCTGTAAAGAAAAAAAAAAAAGACATCATAAAAGTTTACTCCATCTAATCAGTGGCAGTAAAGAAGGAAAGAGAGGCATAGAAAAAATGGGTTAAATAGAAATAAAAAATAGAATGAGAATAGACAAGTTCGAACATATCAAAAATGGCAATACACAAGAATGAATGCAATTAGTGAATCAAGTGGGACTGGTGAGACGTTACAAAACAAAAATCACACTGCAGCTCTATACTGTTGACAAGCCAACTAAACTAAAAGAAGGATGCAAAAATAAATATATTTTTTTATTTTTTATTTTTTATTTTATTTATTCATTTTTAGAGAGGAGAGAGAGAGAGACAGAGGACAGAGAGACAGAGAGAGAGAGAAGGGGGGAGGAGCTGGAAGCATCAACTCCCATATGTGCCTTGACCAGGCAAGCCCAGGGTTTTGAACCGGCGACCTCAGCATTTCCAGGTTGACACTTTATCCACTGCGCCTCCACAGGTCAGGCGCAAAAATAAATATTTTTAATATTTTATTTATTGATTTTTAGAGAGAGGGGAGAGAGAGAGAGAGAAAGAGAAGGGGGAGGAGCAGGAAGCATCAACTCCCAAATGTGCCTTGACCAGGCAAACTCAAGGTTTCGAACCGGTGACCTCAGTGTTTCAGGTCGATGCTTTATCCCACTGCTCCACAACAGGTCAGGCCAAAAATAAATTTAAGGTGATTATACAAAAATAAACTGGGAAGTCAACTATACCTTAAAAAAATAAGCTAGACAAACTATGTTAAAATCAGGCCACATCATAAGATATATTCATGGCTATTTCACAGGTTTAAAAAATGACAGTGGTGCCTGACCTGTGGTGGCGCAGTGGATAAACCGTCGACCTGGAAATGCTGAGGTCGCCAGTTCGAAACCCTGGGCTTGCCTGGTCAAGGCACATATGGGAGTTGATGTTTCCAGCTCCTCCCCCCTTCTTTCTCTCTCTGTCTCTCTCTCCTCTCTCTCCCTCTCTGTTTCTCTCTTCTCTAAAAATGAATAAATAAAATTTAAAAAAATGACTGTGGTAATAAGTATATCGAAAACTCAATCTCACTTATAATTAAGTAAATGTAAATCAAAATGACAATATTTTAACTTATCAAATTAACAATTAAAATTCTAATGATATATATGTGGGGAAATAGTGACTCTTTTCTAGTTCACAAAATAAGCCAAGATTTATATACAGGACCTACTTTGCAGCATTCTTTATAGTAGTAAGAATCTAGAAAATATTAAATGTCCTTTAGTTGGGAAATTGTCAAAAAATATTATAATTATACACTTTAGCTGATAAACAGAATGAGGTAAAGCTGCGTGTTTTGATATGGAAATATAGGATCCTTTTGGTGAATATAAACAAGTAAGTATCATATATTGATGTATACGCTTTTCTGGAAGGATAAAGAAAGATGTGGTCATCTCTGAGGACCTGTACAGATGGGATATAGGAATGGAAAAAAAGGGTGTTTGCATTTCACATCAAAGCTTTTTGTATGTATTTTCTCACCACTGAAATCCAATGCACATTTTCATGTCAGCAGGGATTCCTTGAGTGATGGGATTGATCATCTTTTTGTTCATTTCTGTATAGTATTCTTTAATAGCAGAATAAAAGTATAAAAATTAAAGTAAAAGAATTAGACCACATCAATTTGAATACAACAAGCATTGAGAGGGACAGAGAGGCTAGAACATTATGATATAAGGTTTATATCTTCCCAAAAGCTATAACAACTTTAAACTTGAATGCACCTAATAAAGTAGCCTTGGAATTAATAAAGCATAAACTGATAAAAAAAAAACAAATGAAAATGAAACACTGACAAACTTATAATAGTAGAGAATTTCAAATTATTGCTCTCAATTATTTTGTATGGTCTACAGAACAAAATAAATTGGTAAGGATTTATCACATAAACAAATTTGAAGAAACCATACAGTCAATTTGGTGACCAAATATAAAATTAGAATAAGAAGAAAGATAAAGTGGAAAAAGAAGATGAAAATAAAAAGAACTACTTGAAATGTTAAAACACTGATCCAAATAGCTACTAAAAAAATCAAATTGTAAATAAATTATATAGTCTTAATTAATAAACCATGAAATATTTGATATCGAAGTATATGGGATGAAGACTGGGGTGCACTCAGGAAGACTTACAGCACTACTGCATTTATTTAAAAATAAGAAAGACTAAAAATAGGTTAAACTTTTAACTCGAGTATCTAGAAAAAAGATAAAAATAAATCTACAGGTAGTAAATGAAAAAAGAATAAAAGTTATTAAAATAGTAAACCAAAAAAAGTAGGATTTATCTATTAAGTCAAAAGTTGCTTATTTGAAGACCAATAAGAAAAGCAAAGTCTAGAACTATCTAATTTAGAAATGGGAAGAGAAGAAACAAACAAGTAAGTTTGGAAATGAGAGAAGAATCATGGAATTATAAAGGAGAATTTTTAATTATTAAAATTGGTTTAAAAATGTAAAAATGCTGAGTAGGTCATAAACTCTGGGAGAAATTACGTCATAGCTGTGAGGCACCTGAGGTGATGGACGCAGAAGGTGAGCAGGTGGATTGAGGAGTGAGACCAGATAGGTGAGCACAGTCAAACTGATGGGTCTTGAATGCCACATGAACATGTCTACATTTTCATAGCCACTAATGTCACAGTGTCATAGTGACATGGGATTCACGGGGCAGAGCATGGTCCCCTTCTTCTGTAAGCTATGAAAATGTAGACATGTTCATGTGGCATTCAAGACCCATCAGTTTGACTGCGCTCACCTATCTGGTCTCAGGCCAGACAGGGATGGCATGGGCAGGTTAGGGAGAAGTAAGGAGGACCGCAGCCATGCAGTGTCATGGGCATTGGAAGGGGGCCGGGCAGAGCAGCACTGTGAACACCACCTCAGAGGCCTTCTTGGGCAGTTGGCACTGCCTCTCCAGCTTTGGCTTCACATTCACAAATGAAAGATTTGCAGTTGCACCAGCTCCTGACTTTAATGGGCTCTATTTTTTGCAGGTACCTTTTGTCATAAGCCCAGGTGTTTTACAGAGGGAGGTATTCTTGCTTTTTGTTCTTCAGATGAAACTGAAATTAAATTTCATGGCTGAATTCATCTTTTCTCTCCCCCTAGTGAAAAGATTACTGACAACTTATGTGCAATATTTCTAATTTGCATAATCACAGGGTGGCAACTTTCATTTAGCCTCTTATATGGTGATGACGATAAGATGAAGACAAGGACAGCTAAGCACAGGGCTAAGGACTGCACGATATCATCTACTTTTTTTCTCACAGCTGGGTGAAGTATGTCACTAATATCCCCATTTCACTTATTAGGAAACTGAGATTTTTAAAAAATGTATTTTTTCCCAGATCTCATGATTAGTAAAAGATGATGACAGATGTAGGATTCAACACCTAAGTCTCTTTTAATTCAGCAGTTTTTGACATTCCTTTCTTCTACTGGATTACATATCTCTTCCAACCTCCATGAAAAAAAAAATAGCACAACTAGCAAATATTTTACTACCTCAGTATCACATGGTGGTTCAGTAGACCAGAGGCTCTGGAGTGAGATTAAAATGCTTGGATCTCACCTGGGTTTTGTCATCTGTGGAAGTAGAATAATAACACATCACATAAAGTTGTTGTGAGGACCTAATTGAATTGTATCTGTAATTTACTTAGTCCTGGGCCTGGCACCTGAGGACCATTCAATACACGTTGTCCATATTGTGGCTTTGATATTGATTGGGTTCCAAGTACAGTGCTAAGACCCTCCCATCCATTAGCTTATTTAATTCTCACAACACCCTCTAAGAAAACTGGGGCTCAGAGAAGCTCCATCGATTGTCAAGGTGACCAGCTAGTAAGCAGCCCTACTGGGACTTGAACCAGATCTGACTGAAAATAAATCATGTTCCTCTGTTACTTAGACAGACATCACAGAGAGTAATGAAATTACTGTGAAATAAACTCAGCAAAAAACTTGTCCACAAACTATTTGGGGTCAATGTACTTGCACAGCACTATAGGTAATATTTTTTTAAAGAAAAATATAGCAACCTTATCCCCAAAGATCTTGACGTTGAATAGGTATGTGAGTTAATTACACTAGAAGGCAGAAAAATAAACCACTCCTATAACAGCAGTGCAGGAAGTGTTGGGTGGCAGCAAGAGAGGTCAGGGATGCTGGTGGCTATAACAGGGACTATGTGGTGAGATGGCATCTGAGCCGAGCCTTGAAATATGAGTTAGAGGTTTGAGAGACACTGGAGTAAAATAATTTCTAAGTAAGAGAACAGCTTGAGGGGAAAACAAGCAAACAAACAAAACTCTAGTTCTGGAGTTTGACGTGTGTTTCAGATGTCAAGTCTAGTGTGGTTAGAAAAAGTGGCATGTATCCCAGGAACATTAGTCTTCACAAGATTAATAGCTGCCATTCTGTAAAGGCAAAAAAGAGATTCCATGGCCAAGTAAGTGGGGGAACACAGAATTAAACAAAATTAAATGGATTTTTTAGGTTTCAGGACTTCTCAGAGTTTAGATTGTGCTGACACATCTTTTGAACATCCAAGAGTGGGACAGAATGGGCGATGTTGTCCGATTTCTTGCCCTGAAACCCTTGTGCAGAGGAACACTTCAGAGTACTGCATTCCTTGGAGTGCACTGGGAAATGCAGGTCTGGAGCACAAGGAACATGGATATCCATCCAGGGTAGGAAAAGAAATGGAGCAAGGGCATGAAAAAACTCAAATGCCAAATTCAATTATCAAAACTTTTTTTTGTAGATAATGAAAGTCCATTGAAGGTTTCAGGATGGGAATGACATAAACAGATTCATTATTTAGGAAGACTGATCTGGTTGCAGAATGAAGGAAGAACAAGTGGGTTGGTGGAGGTGGGGAGTGGGAAGAATCATGAGCCTACTGAACACTGAAGTGAGAGATTGTGGCTCGGAAGCAGGCAATGGGGAAGAACAGACTCGTGCAGGCACCCTTCAGAGGACAGGGTCAAACAGTGTGAGTGAGGCATCAGACGTAGAAGATAGGGAAGAAGCAACAGTATATAGCTCCAAAGTATTGAGTTTGCTTTTCATTGAAGGAAATAATTCTGAAAATGAAAAAGGCCTGGGGCATTTGAGATAAGGTGAAAGGAAGGATCACTAAGAGAAAGTAAATTTAATTCAGGACATGCTAAATTTGAGGTACCCACAGGGCATCTGGGTGTGTTTATTGTCAATTACTGTGAAGAGCACTGTAAAAATCCACATGGGATTTTGTAGAGGTGGGACTAGCCAATTGAGGGTTGTCAACTCAGCTCACAGATGCTGAGTAAAAAGGCAGAAGAGTATGAAGTACTTCATCAGGTATGTGGAGAAAAAAGAGACGTGACACATACAATCTTCTGGCTGGTGTCCTATGGACCCCTTTAAGCCTCTACTTCTGTCATTAAATTTCCATTCCTCTTTATCCACCCCCACCTCCACCCTTGCCGATTAGCACCCAATTCTCCATTCTTATCTCTATCTTGCCACTGCAAAAGCTGGCCTTGGTACTTAGTTCTCCCTACTGCTCTTGGCTGACTCTTTCTGCATAAGGGGTCCACCAGTGTTGTGGACCATTAATGGCAAAAAGCCATTATAGATTCAAGGCTTAGCAAAAGGCTAAGTTCTACCCCCTCCATCTCCATATTTGGCTTTGATGCTGAGTATTTGCACCCACTCCACTTGCTTCCTTGGGTTGCTGGAAGCAATATACATGCCCTTCCTCTGACTCTTTGTTTGTTTCAGGTGTTTGTAGATTTCACTAATTATCCTGTTTTTGCCTTGGGAGAGTTCCTGTCTTAGCCTTTGATGTGCAACTTTGTATCAGGGTCCTTGATTTGCATATGTCTATATCATAAAGCAAACTGGGGCTATGAGGCACTCAGATACTGCCAGGCAGTTTGAAGAGTCCTCCTGGTCCCACTGTTTTTGTTTTGACAAAGTGTGTTTCCTCAATTCTGCACCGTTATTTGGAGCCGCGCTGGTCTGTGGCAAGTGGCATCCGAACAGACGACTTGAGTATGAGTACGAGGAAATTAAAACTGAAGGAAGGTGACGGAACTCCCCAAAGTGAAGTGTGCACAGTGAGTAAAGAAAGTTTTTGGGGAAAGTGTAGTTGGGAGTAAAAGAATATGGGACAGATAGGGTAAAAAATAAGGGACCTTTATGTAGAAAAGTTTTCATATGAAGACAAATCGTCTGAAGAGTATCAGTGTGAGCTGGAAACAGAGGGATGTGAAAAGGAGGATAACTTGGAGTCTGAGAATGACAGGGGGGATGAAAAATCCATGGCTATGGCTGTCTTAGCCACAGGGCCTCCGCTGCCCTCAGCTTCTTCCTACATTCAATCCTCTGCTCCTCTGTTCCCTTATCAGGCTGATTACCAGGCTCAAAATGTAGGGGAAACAATAAATGATGGCTTTACCCATTTTCCTGTTGTAGAAAGATAGGATGATACAGGGAGACTAGTGCGAAAACATAAACCTGTACCTTTTAGAACTCTGAAAGAGCTTAAACTTGCTTGTGTTCAGTATGGGCCTACTGCCCCTTTTTCACTTGGTTTATTAGATACTATTAGTGCAAAGGCTCTTCCTCCAAATGACTGGAAGGCGATTGCTTGTGCTTCTCTCCGGGGGTGATTATTTGCTGTGGAAGTTGGACTTTCATGAAGGGGCTGTTGAGGTAGGAGAAAAATCTCAGCATAGTCAACCTGAGCCGCCAGTTATAGCGAATAGAGAATTTGAGAATGGATAGGAGACTCAGGTATTAGGAAAATTACAGCTTTTCCTGTCATGGTCTGATTTTCTTTAATGTTTTGACTGCAGTCTTCTGAACTATCATTTTGTTTCTTTCTTGTTCTTTGCCTGGAGGTTGAGGCAGGGGACCTGTGTTGGATCTGACTATAGGAAATATCCCAGCAGCTGCCGAGAGCAAATTTTCTCGGGGAGATTTTATTTAGTCACATCCTTCAGTCCCTCTGTCAGAAAATGCCCTGACTAATATTAGGTAGGCATCTTTCTAATCTGGATGTGCTCTGAAATCCTGGGTTTCTCTCTGGTTTGTCTGGTTCGTCTAATTCTTATTTCTGTTTAGTCTTTGTTTAATGTTGTCAAAATATATCTGTTTTTAAGGCTTGAATTAAGGTTTTTTTGCATGCAAAAATTGGAAATCCTGGCTCTAATATTTAGAAAAAATAAAATGTTTTTAGAATTTGTAAGGAGCACTCATTTAAATTTAAATAGAATAAAATGTAGATCCTTAAGACTTACTGATTTGGTTAGTGCATTGTGAGGTGTGTTTAGAGTTAGGAGCCAAATAGCAACTTAAATATTAGGAAACTCCTGCAAATCTTTGTCATGCTCTTTTTACTTTAATTTTTTTGAATACTGATGTACAGGGTCATTCAGCAGCAGAGAAACTCTGTAACCCTGCAAGGAAAGCCATCCCTGAAGTGCAATGGAGGGACCCGCTCACAGGAATCTGGCAAGGGCCAGACCCTGTTCTCTTATGGGGCCGAGGATATGTGTGTGTGTTTTTCCTAGGTCTGCTGAAGCTCCTCAGTGGATCCCTGAATGACCGGTGAGACACCATGATTCTGGATGAGAGACTTCACAAGAGCAATTGCATAAGACTTATTTTACTATACTCTCTTCCCTTTCTCAATTATTATTATCTAATTTTTTAATGCTTTAGATCATTTTATTTCTTTCCTGCTCCATTGCTTGAAAAGAGGGTGAAAGGGGGGCCTGATTTGGGTGTTGCTGAACAGAGATCTCATATGGCCGTCTTGAGATTTTTCGAGAGGGATCTCTGTTTAGTATACATCCTTATTATGTTCTTATTAAGGTAGCTCTACTTAAGACCAAGCAGGCCATAGTTTAATCTCTAAAACCCCGGTTTTACTCTTGATTTGTGTTATTGTATGTGAAGTCTTTGTTTAAAGTGTAAGTGTCTTTGTTTATAAGGCCTGAATTAAGTCCTTACATGAAAAATAATAATAATAATTTTGGAAATGCCGGCTCTAGTATTGAAAACAAAATAAAAATAATTTCATTTCCCTATATAAATATAATTTTGTTTGGAATAAGTAAAGCACACTCATTTTGGATCCAAAAGACTTGCTAATTTAGCCAGGCTGCTCCAGGCCACAAGTGGAAGGCTTGAAGCAGCATAGATTTACATAATAAAAGTGTAAAGATTTTTTTTACTATAGGAGAATAATGAAGATCATACTAGGATTTTTCAGTTTTGATATGTACTCTCTAAAGTGCTGTTAATTAATGTTAAGGGAGTGTTTTGATAAGTGTGGGAATGTTGTTTGAAGGTGCATTTACTCTTATTTTCGTTAAAAGTTAACAAAGTCAAGAATTTCTTGCAATCTTTGAAGTCAAAATATTGTAAAGTATGCTTAACATTTGCTTGAAGATCAATTGTAAATAATATAAAAAGAAAGGGGGGGGGAGTCATATCCTGGAATTCCTTCAGGTCTACCCTATCATGCTTTTTACTTCAAACAGTTTCTTTTGAATGCTGATGTACAAGAGATGTCAATTTTTTTTTGTCCTGCAAACTACTACCCCTTTTTTATTTTTATTTGATTCCAGCTAATAACACTGTTTTGTCTTTTTCCAAATAGCTCCAGATATATAGGCAGATAGGGACTATCAAGCCCCTCAGCGAGATCTTCTGAGCATGGCTTTTAAGGTACCAAGAGGCAGAAAAAGCCCAAAGGAGATCAGGTAAAATATTAGCTCTTGGCATACGCCCTCAAAGGCTCCAATGCTCCAACTGGAACTTCATCCGGGCCCTGCTTCAATAGTGGAAAGGATGGTCATTTAAGCCAAAGCCTGCCAGGCTTACATGCTTTTGCCGTGAGGAAGAAGGGACACTGGAAGGTAGGCTTCCCCCTCGCTCCTCTAAGGGAGGGTTCAGTCTCTTCCAGCCCTGCTCCAGCCACCTGTGACCTAGCCTTGCCCAGAATGCTGGGATTTGCCACTGAAGGCTAAAAGGTGCCCAGGGCCATTGGCCCCATCTAGGACACTGTGGATGAGCCTGGGATATTTCTTCCAAGTAGCCGGTAGACTGGTCTCATTTACACAAGGGCCACTTAACTATGTCTTGCCTGAATAGTCAGATTTTTTATTCTTCCCTCGAAGATCTCTGTTGTGGGTATCGATAGTCCTGTTTTCTGCTGCTTTGCTTAATATATAGTCTTTCCTTTATTCCTCCTGCCTCAATGCCCCACTCATATTTTAGGCTAGGACCTACTCCTAATTCAGAGCTCCTTTTTTCCTTTTTTGCCAACTTACAAATTTACCTCTGCCACCCAGCTTAGTGTATCCCAAGGTTCTCCTCACCACCCCATGGCTATAAAGCTCCAGTATAGGACCCCTGGTTTCATCTTTCCAGTTTAAAGAAAATGGAAGCTCCATCTTCATGCGTGCTGCAGATGGCTTTTCCAGTCTACCTGGGTAATCACCAGCTAGAAGCTGCGGTCATTGGAACTTTGACATTAACTGCAGAATGTGGAAGTGTGCTGGCAATTCCAGTGCCATGTGGACTTCTCCTGAATGTGGACTTTTCCTGGACTCCTGCTCCTGTAACAGTTTTTGATGGACTGAACTGGGATTGGGTTGCATTTGCAAAGATTTGGAATGGTGTTGGTGCCAACTTGGACTTGGTGAACACGTTAAGGACAATACTCTTTTATAGATTCTTGTTGTATTAGCTTAAAGAGTTTGCTTAAAGGCTTTAATCACTGTGATGAATTAGTATACTTGTTTTGGGTATCTGTTAGCATTAGCTATACTATTTTTGTGTTTGTTCTGTATTTTTTCCATCTGCCTCCAAATTAGAATCTGGGAAACTAGGAAATCAGATAAGTGCAAATCTCAGCACACAAATTAAAAAGAAAAGGGGATATGTTGTGGACCGTTAATGGCAAAAAGCCATTATAGATTCAAGGCTTAGCAAAAGGCTAAGTTCTACCCCCTCCATCTCCATATTTGGCTTTGATGCTGAGTATTTGCACCCACTCCACTTGCTTCCTTGGGTTGCTGGAAGCAATATACATGCCCTTCCTCTGACTCTTTGTTTGTTTCAGGTGTTTGTAGATTTCACTAATTATCCTGTTTTTGCCTTGGGAGAGTTCCTGTCTTAGCCTTTGATGTGCAACTTTGTATCAGGGTCCTTGATTTGCATATGTCTATATCATAAAGCAAACTGGGGCTATGAGGCACTCAGATACTGCCAGGCAGTTTGAAAAGTCCTCCCGGTCCCATCGTTTTTGTTTTGACAAAGTATGTTTCCTCAATTCTGCACCGTTATTTGGAGCTGCGCTGGTCCGCGGCACACCAGTCCTCATCTAATCATCTGATCAGCACAAAAGACCTTAATCTTCAGATTGAGCCTGCCAAAGCAGCCTTGGAAGGACCAGAGACCAAGGCTTCTATTTTTATTTGAGTTCCCCCAAAGCAGATCCTAAGGCAAGGATTCACATACATAGATTAATTGGGAGGTAATCAGGGAAGTGGGAGAAAGAGTCAGGGAAGGGAAGGCAGCCAGTAAAGAATTTTGTAAATGAAAAAGTTCTTTCTGTGGTCAAAAGGGCCTCAGTCCCACTGGGAATCCATGGGGGACTATATAGAAAACACCTCATGATTGTGTGTTTACCCACCGGTTCCCGTCCATCATTGTCCATGAGCTACTTCCTGATGCATTAACTCCTCAGGATTTGCAGCTTGTATGTGTACAAGACTACAAGCTCCTAAGTTCAAGAAAAGCTCAGGAAAAGTTTCAACTTTCCAATAAGAAAACATCAGGGCCACACCCACAGCATCTACTACAGCAACTAATAAGCAAAGTAGTCTGTTCAACTGAAGATAGAATCCTTGGAAAGGGAAAAGTTTCTCTCCTGGGAAACTGGCCAATACCATCCCAAAGGAGAAACCTGAGTCAAATGTGCTTATTTCATGCAGTTAGCAGTATATTTTAATGATCCTGCAAGCTCAGCAGTCACTACCAACACCAAATTTCTCTTGGCGCTCTCCCTTATATTCTATACACAGGTCAAAGAACTCTCAGCCTCGAATGAAAGCATTATTGACCAAAATTGTTTCAAATGTCAAATACACATCCCAGAAATGAAAACCGATCAAACCAAAGCTTAGAGAAAGTATGTGTATGTCGGACTTACCCTATAAATTACTTTTAGCTTTGATTAAATTCCTTTCTCTCTAACAAGTTTTCAGACTATCAATTATTATAATGGACAGGACTGCTGGACTTCTAAAGGAGGCTTAGTAATTGCATTCAAATGTATTCTTACAAAACATGCTCAAGGCCTGGCATTTGAATACCAGTCTAGAGGAGCAAAAGACATGAGGAAGACTGAACACAAAGAAACAGTTAGCCAGCTGGTCAACCAGCAAATCTGATTCATAACAAGGTATGCTTAATATTCAAATACAAAACCTGGGTAAACTTAATTTCCATAAAAGTGATGTTTACCTAATTTAACAGGGCACTTTCCTGAATTATAGGAAATGTAGAATTTTGTAACCCATGTATCATAAGCACTTTTGGAATACCATTCACTTTAATGGAACAAATTGACATACAAAAAATTTGCAGCCACAGGCCTGTATGTATCCCTGTTGACTTTTTTCCTAGTCACAAATAAAGTGAAAATAAATCAACGTTGCCTTTTCCCAATCTCAACAAGGTCCTAAAGTTTTTGGCTTGGCCTCTGGTATTTATAGCTATAAGAAAATTTGTCTCCAGAGTAATATTTTCACAAAGATTCTCCATGAAAAACAAAGTTTAGACATAAGCTTGCCCTAAAGCTATATATTATATGTATATATATATAGTATATATTTCATATATATGTATGTGTGTGTGTATTTGTATAACCAGCCCTATGAAAAAAATGAACCACCTCATCTATGAAATGGTAATAATACATGTTATAAACACTAAATGCATTAATAGCACTGAGCCCAAGGCCTGATACAGGATAAGAGTTGAATAAATTTTGTTTATTTTACCCAAGTCTCTTAAGGAGCTGTATGGCTAAGCTCAAGGATCATCTTCTCTCTGGAGTCTGATGACTTCTGTATCAATCTGACTTCACTCAGGGTGCTGGAGCCCTGTGAGTAACATGGAATGGGGATGTATTACAAGAATTGATATGCTATATGGGAGCTTGTGGCAATGCCTAGAAAGTCCATTGCTTCTGCATCTGGTGGTGAGCATGAAGTCACCAAGGTTGTTATGGTGGGCTCCCTGGAAGAAAAGCTGGGGCTGGGCGTGAAGAGAAGCCCACAGCACAGGCTGGAGCCCACATCCCCACAGCCCTTCTCACCATCTCCAATATTGATGACACAGATGATCTTCAGAGAAATCTGGTGCCTTCACCACAGAGCTGCATCAACTGAGCTTAGGATTTGAAGAAAGCAAAGGAGAAGAAGGTGAAAACAGGAGGAGTCTGCACTAACCAGATGAGCCATCACACAAGGATTGCTTCTTCTCTTCTGCCCTTAGATATCACACAATCAAAAACTAGAACTATTCATGGGAGGAAATTCTAGAAAACATAGTTCCATGTAAGTGAAACAGAAAAGGAAGTCATCATAACTTCCTTTCCTGAGGGATTGGTGTGCCTGTCCCCCAAGAGGGCTGCTTGGATGATTAAACAAGATAATGCATATAACATCCTCATTCCCTACCATTCTCTGTGCAATGAAGTCTGCACAGAGATGTACAGCATACAACTATTCTTTGCTTAACAACTGTAATTTATTCTTGAAAACCTGTCCATAAGTAAAAATTTATTAAGTCTTAAATTTTTTCTTTAATATTAATTCGGGGGAGAGGAAATATATAATGCATTCCATTTCAACCAAAGTTTTAAAAGTTCACAAATAGAAAACTATATCATTTGTAAAACAAAAATAACTTTACCTAAGTAATAAACAATGTAACAAATTGTTTACACATCAAATGTAAAGTAATAAAGATTTATTATTTTTATTGTCTTCTTTTTTTGCACATTTTCCTCATTAATTTTTAAATTAAATTTATTGGGGTGACATTGGTTAATAAAATTAACCAATTTCAAGTGCACAATTCTATGATACATCATCTGTATAGTACATTGTGTATTTGCCACCCAAAGTCAAACATTTTTCTGTCACCAGATATTTGACCCCCTTTACCCTTGACTACCTCCACTCACCTTTGCCCCTGGTAACCACCACACTGTTGTTTGTGCCTATGAGTTTGGTTTGTTTGTTTTTCTTGTTCATTCATTTGTTGCTTTCATATTTATATCGCACATATAGTGAAATCAAATGATTCTTGGCTTTTTCTGCCTGACTCATTTTACTTAGCTTATTATTTTCAAGATTCATTTTTTTCACAAACGACAGTATTTGTCTTCTCTTATGAATAAATAGCATTCCATTGTATATATGTACCACATCTTTTTTAAACTCTTTTTTATTCATTTTAGAGACAGGAAGAGGGGGAGAGACAGAGTGTGAGTGGGGGTGCATAGATCCTTTCCTATATGTGACCAGACAGGGATTGGACCAGCAACCTCTGCACTTTGGAATAAAGCTCTAACCAACCAAGCTAACCGGCCAGAACGTACCTCAGCTTCTTTATCCAATCATCTATTAAAGGACACTTTGGTTGTTTCCATGTCTTGATCACCATGAATAATGCTTCAGTGAACACAATGGTGCACATACTTTTGTGAATAAATGTTTTCAAATTTTCTTGATAGATACACAGAAGAGGGTTTGCTGCATTATATTGTAACTCTGTACTTAATTTTTAAAAGGATCTCCATGCTTTTTTTTATACTGGTTGTACCAATTTACATTCCCACCTCTCCAACATTTGTTATTGCTAGTTTTGTTGATAATAGCCAGTCTAACAGGTGAGGGATAATATCTTATTGTAGTTTTGATTTGTTAATAGCTAGTGAAGTTGAGCAAATTTTCATATATCTGTTGTCCATTTGCATGTCTTCTTAGGAAAAGTGTGTGTTTGGGTCTTCTGCACATTTTTTAATTAGATTGCTTTGTTTGTTAGCTTACTTGTTTGGTGTTGAGTTGTATCAGTTCTCTATATATTTTGGATATTAACCCTTTGTGGGAGCTGTTGTTTGCAAATATCTTCTCCCATTTAGTTGGTTGCCTTTTTGTTTTGTTGGCAGTTACTTTTGCTCTACAGAAGATTTTTAGTTTGATACAGTCCCATTTATTAATTTTTGCCTTTCCCTTGATGTGGAAGTCAAATTTATAAAATCCTCTCTAAGACCAAGGTTCATAAGTTTAGTACCTATGTTCTCTTTTATGTAATTTATTGTTTTAAGTCTTTTATTTACATCTTCGGTTTATTCATTTTGAGTGAGTTTTTATATATGGAGACAAACAGTAGTCTAATTTTATTCTTTTGCATGTGGGTTTCCAATTTTCCAAGTACCATATATTGCTGAGGCTTATTTTTTCTTCCCCGCCCCCCTAGTCTTCAGGGTCTCCCATAGCCTTTCTTTATTAAATGTTTTAATTTATTGTGTTAATAGGTTTCAAGTGTCCCACTCAATATAACACCCTCATCCCCCCAAAATGTGGCCCCTTTAATCCCCCCCTTTGCCCTTCTTCCCCTGACTTCATCAGCCACCTTCCCTCTGGGATTTGCTGTCCTATTATCTGTATCTATGTGTATATAATTTTGCTAATCCCTTCACCTTCTCTGATCCTGATCCTGTCCCTTCACCCCCTCTTCCCTTTGACAGCTGTCCCTCTGCTCCCCATGACCCTGCTTCTGCCTATATTCTGTTTCTCAGTTCACTGTGTTTACTAGGTTTCACATATAAATGAAAACATGCAATATTGGACTTTCTCTATCTGATTTATTTTACTTAGCAGGTCCAACCATGCCATTATAAAAGGTAAAATTTTCTTCTTTTTCACGGCTGCATAGTACTCCATTGTGTATATGTACCACTGTTTTTTATCCACTCATCCATTGTCAGACACTTGGGCTGTTTCCAGAATTTAGCTATTGTAAACAATGCTGCAATAAACATGGGGGTGCATATATTCTTTTGAATCAGTGTTTTGGGATTCTTGGGATATATTCTTAAAAGTGGGATAGCTTGGTCAAAAGGCAGTTCCACTTTTAAATTTTTGAGAAAATGCCATATTGTTTTCCACAATGGTTGCACAAGTCTGCATTCGAACCAGCAGTGCAGGGTTCCCTCTTGTCCACACCCTCAACAACACTTGTGTGTTGATTTGTTAATGAGAGCCATTCATACAGGTGTGAGGTGGTATCTCATTGTGGTTTCAATTTGCATTTCTCTGATGATTAGTCACATTGAACATTTTTTTTGTATGCCTATTGGCCATCTGTATGTCCCCTTTGGAAAAACATGTATTCAGATCCTTTTTTAATTGAATTGTTTACCTTGCTGGTGTTAAGTTTTAAAAGTTCTTTATAGATCTTGATTATTAACCTCTTATCAGACATATTGGCAAATATTGTCTCCCATTGTGTCGGTTGTCTTTTTATTTTGTTAATAGTGTCTTTTTCTGTGCTAAAGCTTTTCAGCTTGATGTAGTCCTATTTGTTTATTTTATCTTTTATTTCACTTGCCAGTGGAGAAATATTGGCAAAAATATTGCTACAAGAGATATCGAAGAGTTTACTGCCTATGATTTCTTCCAAGATTTTTATGGTTTTGTGACTTACATTTCAGTCTTTTATATATCTTGAGTTTATTTTTGCACATGGTGTAAGTTAGTGGTCTGGGTTTTTGTTTGTTTGTTTGTTTGTTTGTTTTTGCATGTTCCTGTCCAATTTTCCGAACACCATTTATTAAAGAGACTGTCTTTACTCCATTGTATACTCTTGCCTCCTTTGTCAAATATCAATTGCCATAAAACTGTAGGTTTATTTCTGGGTTCTCTGTTCTGTTTCATCAATCTGTATGCCTGTTCTTATGCCAGTACCAGGCTGTTTTGATTACAATAGTCTTGTAGTATAACTTGATATAAGAAAGTGTGATACCTCCCACTTTTTTTTATTTTCAATATTGCTGAGGCTACTTGGGTTCTTTCTTGATGCCATATAAATTTTTTGGAATATCTGTTCTAGATCTTTGAAGTGTGCCATTAGAATTTTAATAGGAATTGGATTGACTCTATAAATCACCTTGGGTAGTATACACATTTTAATGATATTTATTCTTCATATCCATGAACATGGTATATGCTTTCACCTGTTTGTATATTTCTTGATTTCTTTATTCAATTTCTTGTACTTTTCTAAGTACAAGTCTTTGACTTCCTTGGTTAAATTTATTTCTAGGTATTTTTTTGTTGTTGTTGAAATAGTGAAGAAGATTTTTTTCTTAATTTCTTTTTCAGACAGTTTATTGTTGGTGTGTAAAAATACCATTGATTTCTGAAGGTTAATTTTATATTCTGCCACCTCACCAAATTCATTTAGCAGGTCTAGTAGTTTTTTAACAGAGACTTTAGGGGTTTCTATGTACAGTATTATGTCATCAGCAAATAATGACAGTTTTATTTCTTCTTTTCTAATTTGGATGCCTTTTATGTCTTCCTTTTGTCTGATTGCTGTGGCTAGAACTTCCAGGACTATGTTGAATAAGAGTGGTGAAAGGGGACACTCCTGTCTTGTTCCTGATCTTAAGTGGATTGCTTTTTGTTTTTGCCCACTGAATATGATATTGGCTGTTAGTTTGTCATATATGGCCTTTATGATGTTGAAATATGTTCCCTGTATTTCCACTTTGCTGAGAGTTTTGATCCTAAATGGATGCTGAATTTTATCAAATGCTTTCTCTGCATCTATTGTTATAATCATGCAAAATTTATTCTTCTTTTGTTTTTTATGTGATGAATCACATTGATTGATTTGTGAATATTGTACCAGCCTTGCCTTCCCAGAATAAATACCACTTGATCATGATATGTGACCTTTTTAATGTATTGCTGGGTCTGGTTTGCTAATATTCCATTGAGAATTTTAGCATCTATCTTAATCAGTGATATTGGCCTATAGTTTCTTTCTTTGTGGTGTCTTTACCTGGTTTTGGAATTAGAATAATGCTTGCTTCATAAAATAAGCTTGGAAGTCTTCCCTTCTCTTGAATTTTTTGGAATAACTTGAGAAGGATAGGTATTAATGCCTTTTTGAATGTTTGGTAAAACTCGTCTGTGAAGCCATCTGGCCCAGGACTTTTGTTTCCTGGGAGTTTTTGAAAACTGTTTCAATTTCATTTGTTGTAATCAGTCTGTTTAGGTTTCTTGAATCTTCCAGATTGAATTTTGGAAGATTACATGTCTAAAAATGTATCCATTTTGCCTAGATTGTCCAATATCTTGGCATATATATCTTCATAGTATTTTCTTACAATCCTTTGTATTTCTGTGGAATCAGTTGTTACTTCTTCACACTCATTTCTAATTTTCTTTATTTAGATTTTCTCTCTTTTTTCCTTGATGAGTCTGGTTAAAGGTTCATCAATCTTGTTTACCTTTTCAAAGAGCCAGCTCTTGGTTTCATTTATCTTTTGTATTTTTATGTCATTTATTTTGCTGTGATCTTTAACATTTCCTTTCTTCTACTTCCTCTGCACTTTATTTGTTGTTATTTTTCTAGTCCTTTTAGGTTCAGGGTTAGGTTGCTTTTGTTTAGATTTTCTTGCTTCTTAAATTATGCTTGTAATGCTATGAACATCTCTATTAGGACTGCTTTTGCTGTGTCCCATAGATTTTGGGTTGTTGTATATTCATTTTCATTTTTTTCTAGGAAATTTTTTATTTCTTCCTTGAACTCATTGTTAACCCATTTGTTATTTAATAACATGCTATTTAGCTTCCAAGTGTTTGGATGTTTTTCAGTTTTTCTATTGTAGCTGATTTTAGTTTCATGCCATTGTGGTCAGAGAGGATACTTGATACAATTTCAATCTTCTTAAATTTATTAAAACTTGTTTTGTGTCTTAACATGTGGTCTATCTTAGGAAATGTACCATAAGCACTTGAAAAGAATAAATATTCTGCTACTCTGGGGTGAAATGTTTTTAAGATATCAATTAAATCCAGTTGATCCAGTGTGTCATTTAAGGCCAATGTTTCTTTAATTTTCAGTCTGGAGGATCTAGCCATTGATGTTAGTAGGGTGTTAAAACTCTCTACTATTATACTATAGTATTGCTGTTGATCTTGCCCTTTATGTCCATCAAAATCTGCTTTATATATTTAGGTGCTCCTATATTGGGTGTATAAATATTTATAATGGTTATATCCTTTTGTTGGATTGTTCCCTTTATCATTATGTAGTGACTTTCCTTGCCCCTTTTCCTTTCCTTGCTTTGTTTTAAAGGCTATTTTGTCAGATATAAATATGGCTATCTCAGCTTTTTTTTTTCATTTCCATTTACATGAAATATTTTTTCCATCCCTTCACTTTTAATCTATGTGTATCTTTTGTTCTGAGGAGGATCTCCTGTAGACAGCATATATACAGGTCCTGTTTTCTTATCCATGCCCTATGTCTTTTGATTGAAGCATTTCATCCATTTATATTTAAGGTTATTATTGATATGTACTTTTAATTGACATTTTATTATTTAAACCTACAATACTTTTTCTCTCAATTTTTTTTTCCTTGCAAGTCCCTTAACATTTCTTGCAGTACTAGTTTGGTTGTAATAAATTCCTTGAGTCCTTTTTTGTCTGGGAAGCTTTTTATTACTCCTTCAATTTTAAATGATAGCCTTGCTGGTTAGAGCAGTCTTGGTTGTAGGTCCTGTTTCGCATCATTTTGAATATTTCTTGCCAATCCTTTCAGGCCTAAAGTGTTTCTGTTGAGAAGTCAGATGTCATCCTTATGGGGGCTCCTCTGTAGGTAACTAACTGCTTTTTTCTTGCAGCTTTTAGTATTCTTTCCTTGTCTCTTAACTTTGTCTTTTTAATTATGATGTGTCTTGGTGTAGGTCTCTTTCAAATCATCTTTAAAGGAACTCTCTGTGCTTTCTGAACTTGTGTGACCTTTTCCCTTGTCAATTTAGGAAAATTTTTAGCTAGGATTTCTTCAAACAGTTTATGCCTTGTTCGTTCTTTTCTCCTTCAGGAACTTCTATTATGCAGATGTTGTTTCTCTTCATGTTGTCTCAGAGGTCTCTTAGAGTTTCCTCAGTCTTTTAAACCTCTTCCCTTTTTGCTGCTCTGTTTCTATGCTTGCATTTATCTTGCCCTTTAAATCACTGATTCAGTCATCCACTTCATCCAGCTTGCAATTGATTCCTTCTAGTGCAGTCTTCATTTCTGATATTTTGTTTGTCATTTCTGACTTGTTCTTTTTTATGATTTCATTTGGGGGGGAGGTATTTTTCTGAAGTGAGAAGCCGGTTAGAGGCAGACAGACAAACTCCCGCATGTGCCAGACAAAGATCCACCCAGCATGCCCACCAGGGGGCAATGCTCGGCCCCTCTAGGGCTTTGCTCTACTGCAATCAGAGCCATTCTAGTGCCTGAGGTGGAGTCCATGGAGCCATCCTCAATGCCTGGGCGAACTTTGCTCCAATGGAGCTTTGGCTGCGAGACAGGAAGAGAGAGAGAGAGAAAGGAGAGGGGCAAAGGTGGAGAAGCAGATAGGCGCTTCTCCTGTGTGGCTTGGCTGGAATCGAACTCAGAACTTCCACATGCCAGGCCGACACTCTACTGCTGAGCCTAGTGGCCAGGGCCCTCAATTTGTTGTTGTTGTTGTTGTTTGCTTGCTATCTTTTTGTTTAAGTTCTCAGTGTGATCTTCCACTGTTACTCTAAGATCCTTGAGCATCTTAAAAATCATTATTTAAAACTATACATCTGGTAGTTCTGTTACTTCGATTTTATGTCATTCTTTTTCTGGGAATTTTTTTTGTTGATCCATTTGGTCATATTTCTTTGTCTGCTTATTTTGTCTTTGTATTAGGCAGCACAATCTGACTTTGAAATTTGTTGTGGTGTCTTTATGAGAAAGATGGGCTCAGTAGTACTGACCTCCAGGCTTCCTGAGTTCCTTGCTCTAGGAATGCTTCCTAAGGGTAGTATTTACCCACCTGTTACATGTGAATATTGAATGCATTTGGTCCTTTCACGGGTATGGTTATCCCTTCAGGTTGCTGATTCTAGGGTCAGTCTTGATCGTGTGTATTAAATAATGTGTAGTGTCTGTCCTGTTTGGTGTATTTATTCTCCATGGTGTCTGGTGCCTGCTAGGATCCTCCTTTGAGTGTGCTGCTTGCATAGCTAGCTGAGTCTAGTGTTGGTGCTGTCTGCCACCCACTATTGATTGTGTTGATTCTGGGTCTTTCTGTGTTGGCATAAGCCATTTTTTTTAACCTGCCATGGGCTACCTGTCTGATGCTACTACTCTGTTCACTACTCAAGTCTGAATTTTCTGTGCCTGGGTAGTGTAGGAGGGGCCAACTGTGTATAAGGATCAACTTACTCCTCCTTAAAGCTCACAGCAACTCTGTAAAAGCCCCAAGTTCTGGAAGATTTGCCTTTACATTTCAACTGCTCCACCTCCTCTTTCAGCTGCATGGTCTTCCCACAGAGTCATCTGTAGAAATATTATAGTGTGGACTCAGACTGGCCTCACCCTACCAACCCCTCTACAGGTTGTAAGCTTGATAGGTTAGGGCAGATAATGTTGGAAATATGTTAGTGGGGCCCTCTACTTCAGTGGTCTCTTCATCACGATCTCAGTGCAGAGAAAGTGGCTCCTATTCCAGAGTCTAATTTCTCAGACACTGCTGGAAAGTCCAATTCTATTTCTCCCCAAATAAGGTGAGCAGCAAGTTCAGATTGAGTGGGGTCAACAACTCCCTCTGAGTTCTTCCAACCATTGAGCCACTGGTCTCAGGGAGGAAGACCAAGAGAGTCCTCCCCTGGAGTTGACTGTGCTCCCCCCAGTAAGTGGCTAAGCACCACAACAATAGGCTTGCAGGGACACACACTTTATTTTTTTTTATTTTATTTTAAAGATTTTAATTTGTTGTGTTTACATAGTTACAAGTGTTCCCCCAAATATATCTCCCTCCCTCCCCCCTTGTGTTCTCCTTGATACTCCCTTTGCCCATCCCACTTTTCCTCCATGATTTACTATCCTGTCCTCTATCTCTTTGTCTTATGTGTATATACTTTCACTAATGTCTTTCCTTTCTTTGATCCCCTCCTCTCATCCACTTTCCCTCTGCCTGCTTTTCCTCTGGACTCTTTACCCCATTCTCTGCCTCTCTTCCATTCTTTAGTTCATTGGATTTCTCATATGAGTGAGGTCCTTTGATATTTTTAGTTGTCTGCTTGGCTTATTTCGCTTAGCATAATAGAATCCAGGTCCATCCATGTTGTCGCAAAGAGTAAGATTTCCTTCTTTTTCATTGCCGTGTAGTATTACATTGTGTATATGTACCATTGCTTTTTAATCCAGTCATCTACTGATGAACACATGGGCTGTTTTCAGATCTTGGCTATTGTAAACAATGCTGCAATAAACATGGGGGGTGCATTTCTTCTTTTGAATCAGTGATTTGTTATTCATAGGATATATTCCTAAAAGTAGGGTGGCTGGGTCAAAAGGCAGTTCCATTTTTAATTTTTTGAGGAATCTCCATACTGTTTTCCACAGTGGCTGCACCAGTCTGCATTCCTACCAGCAGTGCAGGAGGGTTCCCTTTTTCCACACCCTCACCAGCACTTGTGATGTGTTGTTCTGTTAATGAGCGTCATTCTGTTAAGAGATATCTCATTGTGGTTTTAATTTGCATTTCTCTAATAATTAATGATGTTGAACATTTTTTTCATATGCCCATTGGCCTTCTGTTTGTCCTCTTTGGAAAAGTGTCTAATCAGTTCTTTTACCCAATTTTTTATTGTATTGTTTACTTTCCTGGTGAGTTTTACAAGTTCTTTATAGATTTTGGTTATAAATCCCTTTGGACGTGTTGACAAATATGTTCTTCCATTGTGTGGGTTGTCTTTTTATTTTGTTCATGTTGACTTTGCCATGCAAAAGCTTTTTAGTTTGATATAGTCCCATTTGTTCATCCTGTCCTTTATATCACTTGCCCGTGGAGTTAAGTCAGCAAATATATTGCTGTAAGAGATGTCAGAGAGCTTACTGCCTGTTTTCTTCCAAGATGATCATGGTTTCACAACTTATATTCAAATTCTTTATTCATTTTGAGTTTATTTTTGTGAACGGTGTAAGTTGGTGGTCTAGTTTCATTATTTTGCATCTATTTGTCCAATTTTTCCACCACTATTTGTTAAAGAGACTGTCTTTACTCCATTATATGCTCTTACTTCTTTTGTCAAATGTCAGTTGTCCATAAAAGTGTGGGTTTATTTCTGGGTTCTCTGTTCTGTTCAATTGATATGTACACCTGTTCTTATGCCAGTAACAAACTGTTTTGAATACAATGTCCTTGTAGTATAACTCGATATCAGGAAGTGTGATACCCCCTGTTTTATTGTTCTTTTTCAAGATTGCTAAAGCCATTCGTGGTTTTTTGGAGGTTCCATATAAATTCTTGGAATATGTGTTCTATATCTTTGAAGTATGACATTGCTATTTTAATAAGAATTGCATTGAATTTATAGATTGCTTTGGATAATATAGACATTTTAATGATGTTTATTCTTCCTATCCATGAACAAAGTATATACTTCCACTTGTTTGTATCTTCCTTGATTTCTTTTATCAATGTTTTATAATTTTCCAAGTACAGGTCTTTAACCTCCTTGGTTAAATTTACTTCTAGGTACTTTATGTTTTTGTTGTTGTTGTTGCAATAGTGAAGGGGATTGTTTTCTTAATTTCTCTTTCAGATGGTTCATTGTTGGTGTATATAAATGCCACTAATTTCTGAATATTAATTTTATATCTTACCACCTTTCTGAATTTATTTATCAGTTCCAGTAGTTTTTTGACTGAGACTTTAGGGTTTTCTATATACAGTATCTACTCATCAGCAAATAATAATAGTTTTACTTCTCCTTTTTCAATTTGGATGCCTTTTATTTCTTCTTCTTGTCTGATTGCTGTGGCAAGAACTTCTAGAACTTCTAGAACTATGTTGAATAAGAGTGATGAAAGGAGTCACCCCTGCCTTGTTCCTGTTCTTAAGGGCATTGCTTTTCATTTTTGCCCATTGAGTATGATGTTGGCTGTAGGTTTGTCATAGATGGCCTTTATCATGTTGAGGTATGTTCCCTGTATTCCCACTTTGCTGAGAGTTTTGATCATAAATGGGTGCTGGATTTTATCAAATACTTTTTCTGTATCTATTGATATTATCATGTGGTTTTTATTCTACTTTTTGTTTATCTGATGAATCATGTTGATTGATTTGCGAATATTGTACCAGCCTTGCCTCTCTGGAATAAATCCCACTTGACCATGATGTATGATTTTTTTCATGTATTGCTGGATCTGATTTGCTAATATTTTGTTGAGGATTTTAGCATCTAAGTTCATCAAGGATATTGACCTATAGTTTTCTTTCTTTGTAGTGTCTTTGCCTGGTTTTGGCATGAGGATTAGTTTGCCACATAAAAGGAGTTTGGAAATTCTCCCCTCCCCTTGAATTTTTTGAAATAGCTTGAAAAAAATAGGAATTAGTTCCTTTGAATATTTGGTAAAATTTGCCTGTGAAGCCATTTGGCCCAGGACTTTTGTTTGTTGGGAAATTTTTGATTACTATTTCAATCTTTTTTGGTGTAATTAGCCTGTTTAGGTTTTCTGATTCTTCCAGATTGATTTTGAAAGATTATATGTTTCAAGTAATTTGTCCATTTCACCTAGATTGTCTAATTTTTTGGCATACAATTCTTCATAATATTTTGTTACATCCTTTGAATTTCTGCTGTGTCAGTTGTTACTTCTCTACTCTCATTTCTAATTTTATTTATTTGAATTCTCACTCTCTTTTTCTTGGTGAGTCTAGTTAAAGTTTCTTTTTGCTGCTCTGTTTGTTTTAAAGTTTATTTTGTAAGATATTAGTATTGCTACCCCAGCTTTTTTTCTTTCTGTTTGCATTTTGTTTACCTTTTCAAAGAATCAGCTCTTGATTTTATTGATCTTCTGTATTGTTTATGTTTGGTCTTTTGTCTGTTCGTTGTTTTTGCCTCTATGTCTTTTATTTCTGCTTTGATCTTTATTATTTCCTTTCTTCTACTTCCTCTGGACTTTACTTGCTGGGGGGTTTTTTTCTTCTTCTTTTAGGATTGGGGTTAAGTTGTTAATTTGAGCTTTTTCTTGCTTCTTAAGGTATAACTATAATGCTTTGAACTTTCTTCTCAGGACTGCTTTTGCTGTGTCCCATACATTTTGAGTTGTTGTATGTTCATTTTCATTTGTTTCAAGGACGTGTTTGATTTCTTCCTTGATCTTATTATTAACCCTTTCATTATTTAATAGCATGCTATTTGGTCTCCAAATGTTTGAATATTTTTCAGTTTTTCTATTGTAGTTGATTTCTAGTTTCATGCTGTTGTGATCAGAGAAGATGCTTGATATGATTTCAATCTTGTAAAATTTATTAAAACTTGTTTTGTGTCCTAACATGTGGTTTATCTTAGGAAATGTACCATGAGCACTTGAAAAGAATGCATATTTTGCTGCTTTGGGGTGAAAGGTTCTGAAGATATCTATTAAATCCAGTTGATCCAGTGCAGGGGTAGTCAACCTTTTTATACCTACCGCCCACTTTTGTATCTCTGTTAGTAGTAAAATTTTCTAACCACCCACTGGTTCCACAGTAATGGTGATCTATAAAGTAGGGAAGTAACATTACAAAATTTATAAAGCAGAGTTACAGCAAATTAAAGCATATAACAATAATTACTTACCAAGTATTTTATGTCAGATTTTCACTAAGTTTAGTAGAGTAAATCTTTATAAAACAATTTACTATAGTTAAATCTATCTTTTTATTTATACTTTGGTTGCTCTGCTACCACCCACCATGAAAGCTGGAATGTCCTCTAGTGGGCGGTAGGGACCAGGTTGACTACACTGATCTAATGTGTCATTTAAGTCCGCTATTTCTGTGTTAAGTTTCTGTCTGGAGGTTCTATCCATTGATGTTAGTGAGGTATTAAAATTCCCTACTATTATAGTATTGCTGTTGATCTTACCCTTTTTGTTCATCAAAATCTGTTTTATATATTTAGGTGACATATATTAGGCACATATATATTTATAATAGTTATATTTTCCTGTTGTAATGCTCCTTTTATCATTATGTAATGTCCTTCTTTATTTCTTACTATAGCCTTTGTTTTAAAGTTTATTTTGTAAGATATTAGTATTGCTACCCCAGCTTTTTTTCTTTCCGTTTGCATGAATTTTTTTTTTCCTTTTCTTTACTCTCAGTCTATGTGTATCTTTTGTTCTGAGGTGAGTCTCTTGTACACAGCATATGTACAGGTCCTGGTTTGTTTGTTTTTTATCCATGCAGCTACCCTATGTATTTTTATTGGAGCATTTAATCCATTTACATTTAAGGTTATTATTGCTATGTAGCTTCTTATTGCCATTTTATTCTTTAAATCTATAATCCTCTTTTTCTCAATTTCTTTTTTCCTTTGCTCTTTTTATAGCAAGCCCCTTAACATTTCCTGAAGTAGTGGTTTGGTTGTAATAAATTCCTTTAGGGTTTTTTGTTTGTTTGTTTGTTTGTTTGTTTTTTATCGGGGAAGCTTTTTATTTCTCCTTAAATTTTAAATAATAATCTTGTTGGATAAAGAAGTCTTAGTTGTAGGCTCTTGTTTTGCATTACTATGAATATTTCTTGCCACTTCCTTCTGGCCTCTAGTGTTTCTGTTGAAAAGTCGAATGTCATCTTTATGGGGGCTCCTCTATAGGTAATTGACTTCTTTTCTCTTGCTGCTTTTAATATTTTTTCTTTATCTCTTAACCTTGGTATTTTAATTATAATGTGCCTTGATGTAGGCCTCATTGAATTTCTCTTTACCAGGACTCTCTGTGCTTTTTGAACTTGTGTGACTTTTTCCTTCAACAATTTAGGAAAGTTTTCAGCTATGATTTCTTCAAACAGGTTCTCTAACCCTTGTTCTTTCTTTTCTCCTTCAGGAACTCCTATGATGCAGATGTTGTTTCTCTTCATATTGTCACAAAGTTCTCTTATAGTTTCCTCAGACTTTCTGAGCCTCTTTTCTTTTTGCTGCTCTGTTTCTGTGTTTTTATTTATCTTGTTGCCTAAGTTGTTGATTCAATCTTCTGCTTCATCCAGCCTGCTATTGATTCCTTCTAGTGTAGTCTTCATTTCTGATATTGTAATTGTCATTTCTGATTGATTCTTTTTTCTATTTCAATGTCCTTTTTGATGCTTGCAATTTCTTTACTTAGGAGCTCATTAAATCCATCCATTGTAGCTCTGAGATCCTTAAAAATCTTAATAATCATTATTTTAAACTCTGCATCCATTAATTTGGTTAGTTCCATCACATTCAATTCTTTTTCTGGAGATTTCTCTTGTTGATTCACATAGATTACATTTCTTTCTCTTCCCATTTTTTCTGTGTGTGGTTTGCAAGCTTATCAGGGTTGTGCAGCTGAGATTGGTGTATGGAATGTGGCCCCTTCTCCAGGAATTTATCCATCAGCCTCTGCTGGTTGCTTGTATTTTCATTCTCTTTAACAAGTTGAGCTGCTTAAAAGTCTTAATTTTCCTGCTGTTTGTTTGCTGAGCCCAGCAGGGAACTTCTGTGTTTAGGACAGGGTAGTGGGCTTATCTTGCTCTTTGGCTTAAGTTAAAACTATATCCAAGCCAGAGGAATGTGGTGGGTGTAACCTCTGAGAACCAGAAGGTGTGGTCTGCCCAGTTACTGTTTATATCAGAAGGGAGAGGTGTAGCTCAGGTCTCCCTGGAAACCTGAGTCACTGCTCCTCCCCTTTACATCCTCCTTTCCAAATAGCTTTTCATGCTGATTGGAGCTGGAGATCTTTTTGGAGGCAGGTCCATTGGCCTTACACTAGGCTTGTGCTGGAGGGAGAAAGTGACACTCCCCTTCCTTATGGATGCCTCAGAGAGAATGACTCCACACAGATGGTCTCCCTTTCACCATTTGTATTCCTGCCTCAATCCCCCTTCTCTCCTCCTGCAAGACCAATCCTCTCAGCCCTCCTGGCCCCTGGAGCCCCAGACAAGTGGCTGTGAGTGAGATTTTTTGTGCTGGCCCTTCAAGGCTGCAACTTCTTCACAAGCTATTTCCCGCAGAAAAAAATCCCACTCTTCTCCCCACTCAATGCTGTCAGGCTGTCTCTAGACTGCGGTTCAGTCCTGGGACTGAGGACCCCCACCTGTCTGGGTCTCTCTTCCTGCAATGAGAATTTCTCTGGACCCTCAGCTACTTCTCACTCCTGGGATCAAGGGAGCCTCCACTGCATTCCTGTACTTCTTACCAGTCTCTGTTTAGGTTTCTTCTGTGGTCCTTGGTTTTTGAGTCCTGTTCTTTTAGTCCAAAGTTGGTTTTTCACAATGATTATTCTTAAATTAATTTGTAATCCAGTTTGGTCCTGGGAGGTGGTAGTTTGTATATCTGCCTACTCCACTGCCATCTTGGAATTGATTCAGAAACCACACTTTAAATTTCCATGCCCCACGCCTCTCTCTCTTCCCCCTGTGGAACCTAGGTCAATGGGGCAGGATCTTCAACACCCAGGTCGGCTGGCTGTGAAGCTCCATCCTACCCATTGTGCATGAGCTGCTGTGCCCATGTTGACCACAGAGAGTAGAACTCACCTCACCTGGGCCCAGTATCTGATAAACCCTCCCTTAGGAAACACCACTTGCAAGGGTTGTTAGGTCCAGAACTGATGTTCTACACAGCTGGCCATTGGATGTGCCAGCCCTAGGCCTCCCTGTTGGGAACACAGTGCAGACAAGCAGAGGACAGTGCCTATGACTGGCCCTCAACTACCATCTTGGAGCTACGAGCATTCCAGAGTTCATTGCTGCCATTGCCGGTCCCAGGTCCACATGGAAATACCAAACCACGCACCAAGGCTGGCTTTTACCCACTTTTGGCCTGGGGAAATGTCCACTTAAAAGGCCAAGGTTCCCTGAGTCCCACCTCCTTCAGCTTCTGTCTGCTGGCTGCTTGTTGGGCTCAGGCACTAAAACAACTTCTGGTAGAGTCTAGTAGAGCTTGCCACAATTCAGGGATTAGGAAGGGTGGTGGGTATGGCTCTGCCCCATGGCCCCAGATATCAGTCTATCCAGATGTTTTCCACAGACCTGAGGAGGATGTGGCCCCAGGAATCTGGTGGATGTGGCCTCTGAGACCCAGAGGTATGGTCTGCTTGCAGTCTGGACGGTTTCTACTAAGTCTCCTGTGGGGTGGAAGCACCAGTCATAGATTTGGGAGCATGCAGCGAAAGCTCCAGCCTCAGCATCAGAAACTGAGTCACTTATGTGCCTCTGCCTCCTGGCCCCTCAGAACAACCTGTCACCATGACTGGGGTAGGAGAGACTCCCAAGGGTGGAGCAGTTGCTTTTCCCCAGTCTGATGCCTCTCAGAGGGGACTACTCTGCCCAAGAAAGATAGGAACTGCAGTATTGGAGAGTGACTCAGTACAGGATGTCTCTTCCTGGGCCACCAACTTCACTTTCTCATGCAACTCTAGTTCTCTCAGCCTTCCCCCACTGGAGCCTCGGGTAAGTGGCTATGAACGAGATTCTCTGCCCTGGCATTTTAAGATGGAGCCTGCATCTCTGAGAGCTCCATCTCTTTCTCGCAGACAGAAACCTCAGTTCCTTTCAGTGTCAAATGCTGTGTGGGTGCCTCCTCTGGGGCTCTATGCTGGGATGCTCTGCCTGGGGCTTAGGACCTATACTTCTCAGGGTGACCTTCTCTGCAGTGAGAGTTCCTCCGTACCCTCAGCCACCACTCACTCCTGGGAGCAGGACAGCCCTTTCTATGTCTCTGCCCTTTCTATATCTCCACCCTTTCTATGAGTCTTGGTGTGGCTTCTTTGATCCTTGGTTATAAACTCTTCTTTGTTTAGTCCAAAGTTGGTTTTTCAAGTTGATTATTCTTAAATTAAATTGTAATCCAATTTAGTTCTGCTTGGTAGCAGTTGGAATGTCCACCATCACCATCTTGGAATCCCTTGAAGAGGCTTTTTTTCTTCAGTGTATGTTTTTGGCCCCTTTCTCAAAAAATTATTTGTGCATAAACATGTGGGCAAATTTGTGGGTTCTTCATTGTTTTATTGGGCTGTGTGTCTGTTTTTCCACATATACGATGATATTTTGAGTATTGCAGCTTCACAGTGTAATCTGAAGTCAGGTAGTATGATACCGTGGCTTTATTCTTTTTTCTCAGGATTGTTTTGGTTATTCTCAGTCTTTGGTGTTTTCTTACAAATCTGATTATTTTTGTTCTATTTTTTTAAATACTTTGGTGATTTTGATAGGTATTACATTAAATGTATATATGACCTTTTTTATTATTTCTGTGCTCTCTATCTATTCCATCTGTCAATATTTGGCCACTTTTAACTGTGTTTATTCTTCCACTATATAAACACAGAATATCTGCTCATTTCATTGTGTCTTTTTCACTTTTTTTTTAAATAGTGCTTTGTAGTTTTCAGTACATAGGTCCTTCACATTCTTTGTTAAATTTATTCCCATGTATTTTATTCTTTTTGTTACAATCACAAAAGAATTTTTTTCAGTCTTTCTGAAATTTCATTGTTAGTATATAGGAATACAATGGATTTTTGTACATTGATTTTGTATCTTGCAGCTTTATTGTATTTATTTATTGCTTTTAATAGTTTTGGTATTCACCAACGTTTTAACATTTGGAGAAATTAATTGTTATATCACACACAAAATGCACCATGCATGAAAATAAGGCAAAATACAGGCTGAAAATAGAAGCACTTCAATGTGTATGTGAATGGCACACATGTGTAAGGGATCTGATGCTGGTTTAAACTGCTGCCACTTTATCCCTCATTTAGCCTAAATGCATGTACCTAAACTTTATAGGTTCACTAAATAAGGCACACAGTCCAATTTTTCCCATGTGATGTTCTTTGACTAATGACTATGATATTAAGTAAATTGATGAGTGTGTGCCTTTGCTTAAAACTGTAGTGTCAAAAATAACTTCTTATAATATACTTATTTAGTGAATTTGAGGAAAAAACTTATTATTTTTTAAAAAAAATAGAAAGGGGGAAATATTAACCTGGAAAGTGTTATAATCTTTCAAGAACTTTAATGGTGAAAAGTTGACATCTGTACAGTCATTATGTAAAGAAAATCTGTAGAGGATCCTTCACCTGCATACCTTATTTAATTCGCAAAACTACTGTTGAAGTGCGGTTTTTATTTTTAAGTTAAATAAAGTACAATAAGTGCTTCAAATACCATTGGATGCTAGAAATGTCTTCTGTATTTAAAAATCTAACTAGCAAGCAAAAAAGGTTGGGGAATGTGACAGAACCTGCTGTCTCCTCAATATCAATCTCTTCTATTCCTTATTAAAAAACAGTTGATTTTGTTTGATAAAACAAGGTACCTAGTAAAAAAAAAATACTCAACCTGCCAGGCTCCTTTGCATCTAAGAGTACCCTCTTGATAATTCTTGGTGTTATCAAGGTAAAACCTGGAAAGATGAAAGTCCTAAACCCCAACCTATGTAAGGACTTTTCCATAACCCCCATGTAGACAGCAGAGGCTCCAAAAGAGTGGACCTTGTCTGGAGAAGGACGGCCCAGGCTTCCAGGGCCACTGGGCCAGTAGGGAACTGCCGGAGGAAATGGACATCTCCTCCCAAAATATAAAATTGTTACACAGTTTTATTGTTACACAGAGACTGAAATCTGACTCAGTTCTTTCCAATTTGACATAAGCAGAAATATGCCATTGGAGCTTCCAAGGAAGCATTGTTTTTCAGGTAATTAGGTTTATATTTAGTTAAATTTTTACCATTGCTCCCTTCTCTTCTCCCCACCGGGAATGCAGTCCCAATTCCTAAAGATGCAGGGCACATCCTGTGACACTAAAAGCAAAATTCCCCAATTTAGGGTGAAAATCATGACGAAGAAGGGAGCCTCAGATGCTTATAATACTAAGTAGACCTGCACTGACCCTGAGACGCCCACTTCTGGCCTTCTGGCCTCTTAAAAAATAAAAGCTGCTATTATTTAAGTTTTGTGTTCCATATAACTGAATGAAGTCCCTAAGTCTTACAGAAAACAGGTTATTTAAGTTTGCCAATGTTTCACATATTTATAATGGGGTTTACTTCTTTAGAAAGTAAACTGGCTTTGTAATAATGTGAAAAAAAATGTATTGAATAATTTACCCAAAAATGTCCATTTTAAAAAATATGTCTAAAATAAGAAGGATCTTAAACTTCAATTAACACTTTATTGCCCCAAAATAAATGTTTTACAAATACTCCTTTTAACCTGACTGAAAATTTTATTTCATGTTAATAATAATAAAATATGATAATGACCTCCAAATCAGATGAGTCATGGTTATGGAATTTGTTGGTTCATTTATTGATCCATTATTTATACCTAGAATCTTTTTTAAAAATTTAAAAAAATATTTGCAATGAAAGATGAATATAAGACAGTGACATTAAAATAAGGATTAAAAATTAATAAAACATGTTTTCAAAAAGAAAGAATGATTGTAATTTAAAATTAACACAAGAATAATGAGTATGTGGCCCTGGCTGTGTGACTTGGTGTATAGACCATCATCTCAACACACCAAGGTCACAGGTTCTATCTTGGGTCAGGACACATAGAAGAAGCAATCTACAACCAAATGAAATCATTAAGTGGAACAGCAAGTTTCTTTCTCTCTCTCTCTCTTTCTCTCTCCTCCTCCTCCTTTCCTTCCTGTCTCTCTTTCTTTCAAATAAATGAAAGCATTTAAAACAAAAGAAAAGAATAATGAGTATGCTTAAACATATTTAACTCCTAGCTTCCTTTAAGTCAAAGCAAAGAAAGGAGCACACTGAATTACTGTGTTCTTATTAGCTGGCAGAGGAAATGTCCCAATCTGTGTAAAAAAAAAAATGTTTATCTACAAAAGAAAAGGAATCAAAAACTCTAAAAGGAAACTATTATATAAATTCTTTTTTTTTACTTTTTATTCTCAAATAATTTTAGATTTAAAGAGCTACAAAGATAGTACAAGGAATCCAGTAAACTCATAACCCAATGTTCCTTAATGTCAACATCTTATGCGATCTGAGTTTTATGTTTTCTTCTTTTTTTTAATTTATTTAGAAAATTAAATTTAACAGGGTTGCATTAATCCATAAAATACATAGGTTTCAGGTAAACATTTCTACAGCATTTGAACTGTTAATTATGTTCTATACCCATCACCCAAAGAAAAATTGTTTTCTGTCACGGTATATTTGTCCCTCTTTACACCTTTTGCCAGTCCCTTCCCCTTAGTCCCCTTGCCCCTAGTAACCACTTCACTTTTTATCTATGTCCATACATCTCAGTTTTATATCCCACCTATGTGTGAAATTATACAGTTCTTAGCTTTTTCTGATTTACTTATTTCACTCAATATAATGCTCTCAAGGTCCATCCATGTTGTCGTAAATGGCACAATGTCATCATCTCTACGGCTGAATAGTTTTCCATCGTATGTATGTATCACATGTTTTTCTACCCAATCCTCTATCAAGGGACACTGGTTGTTTCCATGTCTTGGTCACTGTGAATAATGCTGTTATGAACAAAGGAGTATATGTATCTTTACATACCAATGTTTTCGAGTTTTGGTGGCAGACACCCATTAGAGGGATTGCTGGGTCATATGGTAGTTCTATTTTTAATTTTTTGACAACCACCATACTTTCTTCAATAATGGTTGTACCAGTTTACATTTCCATCAGAAATAAATGAGGGTTTCTTTTTCTCCACGGTCTCTCCAACACTAGTTATTACCTATCTTATTGATGACAGCCAATCTAACAAGTGTGAGGTGCTATCTCATTATAGTTTTGATATGCATTTCTCAAATAGCTAGTGAAGATGAGCATCTTTTCAATATCTGTTGGCCATTTGTATGTCCTCTTGGAAGAAGTGTCTGCTCAGATCCTCTCCCCAATTTTTAATTGTATTGTTTGCTTGTTTGTTGCTGAGCTTTGTGAATTCTTTGCATATTTTGGATATTAACCCCTTATCAGAGCTGTTGTTTGTAATACAGATTCTTAGATAAGGTATCCCCACTGATATCACAGTAATTTGCATTTATATATCACTCTGAAAGTTTCAAAGCATCTTTCTTTTATTCTACAACAACCTAATAAAGTAAGCAGAGCAAGTATCAAAATTATTCTTATTTTACGGAGTCTGTGAGGCTGGTACTATTAGTGCAATTCATTAGAGAGTTGAAAACCTAAGATTTAGGAAGGTTGAAAAACAAGCCTGGGAAATGGAGGGGACAGCAGTGTCCATGCACTGAAGAAACTGTGGGGTGAGTGAGGAAGGTTGTGGGTGAGTAAGTGCTCTGGGGATTTGGGTTAAGCTGGAGTTTCCTAGAAGACATTGAAGAAGCAGTTTCATGCATGAGGTTGATGTTTTAGGGGAAATATTAGGGCTGGAGAAATTAACTAAGAATCAAAAAGTAGAATTGGTATTTAAAACCATGGACTTACTGACGCCATCCAGGGAGAAAGTACAGGTGAGGACAAAGACAGAGTTCTGGGACCTGCCAAAATGTAGCGACCTGACAGCAGAGGAGGAGCCAGCACAGGAGGCAGAAGAGAGGCTGGGGATGCAGAAGGAAAAACAGGGGAGTGATCATGCTGGAGAAGGCGGTCAACAAAGCCAAGAGGTTAGACGTGGACATTGGCTTTGCCAGACTAGGTACCAGTGTCCTTGACAAGAGACAGCAGAGTAGTAGGATGACAGCCAGACAGAAGGACATAGAGGAGAAATGGAGGCCAAAAAGGGAGTGAGGACTATGAATAGCTCTCTGACTTCTTGTTACAAACAAGAGCAGAAAAGTAAGATGACACACCTGGGTGTTGACTTTGAGACAGGAAATGGGAAGAAACAATTCAAGACAGGGCTTTCTGGAGGAAACATTGCCCTGTGTGAGAAAGACAGTAACCCTCCAAGCACCTGGAACAACCAAGACAAACTTCTGAGCAGTTTGGAAACTCACTAACTTCTGTTTCTGTGAGCCTGAGGTCAGGCCTCAGAGTGTTTATAAACCTTAGCTCATGGGATTTATTTTACAAGCCAAGGCAACGATAATATGCAAGAGATTTTTCTCCTATCTATCCAAAACCAAAAGAAAAGATACTCTACAACTCAGTCAATCAATGAGTATAGTGCCCCTCTTCGATTTTCTATGCCTATGACAAGTTTTTTTACTTTCCAGATTTTGCCTCCTGATTGCCACCTCCTTCATAAGGTATGCCACACCTTCCCAGCTCTCAGAAATACTGGAGAAAACCTCGGGCATATCTGTGTCTGTAGGCTCAGAGGACTATAGAGGAAGGCAGGAATTGATGGGAGAGGAGGAACTACATTGAAACTTTGTATCCTGTCCCTGGGGCTAAACCAGTTCTCCTGATTCTATCCTCACCTCTCATTGCCCCCCACTAGTAAGATTTCCCAACAGTGTACAGAATAAAGGTCAATTTACCTTCTAAAAAGCTCAAATTCTTGGTGTTATCAAGGTAAAACCTGGAAAAATGAAAGTCCTAAGCCCTAACCCATGTAAGGACTTTTCCATAACCCCCATGTAGACAGCAGAGGCTCCAAAAGAGTGGACCTTGTCTGGGGAAGGATGGCCCAGGCTTCCAGGGCCACTGGGCCAGTAGGGAACTGCCAGAGGAGATGGACATCTCATCCCAAAATATAAAATTGTTACACAATTTTATTTTTAAAATTATGTATGGAATTACATATATTTAAATAATATATAATATTGAGTTATAATAATTCAATGCATATTTTTACAAATACATAGAATAAATGTGCTGTTTAGAAAATCTTCACAAATTGAACATACTAATGACCCAGCCCCTGGGTCAAGAATCAGAATCTTCCAGTTTCATTTTCAAATAATTTATACTCTCTCTGAGATCAAGAATTCTGATGAGACTGAAATCATATAATGATTAAATTTTGTTCTTCAGAAATATTTATGATGCTCTTATTTTTATTAAGTATAAATTTAACCTCAAGTTATTCTAGATAGTTTTACATAAACTTGATACAGAAGAACTCTTATAAATCAAAATCAGCTCATAAGAGTCAAAAATCATAATCTGCCACATGCAAGTAGATAGAAAAATGATGGGGAAAGGCAGTAAAAAGGTTAATCCAGAGTCTGTGTGGTGGATATAAGAGCATTTACGGTAGAAATCTTTCAACTTTGCTAATACTTGACGAATTTCATAATAAATTTCTTGTTTACTGGGATAATATCTGAGTTTTGGTCTTCCCCTTGGAAAAAAAATACAATTAGATAAAAGTTGATGTTAAAAATGATGAACTAGATTGTAAATATGCAGATTCTATGATAAAATTACATATGAATACTTTTAAATGTAAGTCATTATTATCAATAACAAATATAGTATGTTTTGTGTGTGTTTTCTAGATCATATTCTGTGTGCCAGCCTATCACTGAATCCTCCAAAACACTGTGCAATAAAGTCATCTACTGCAAGCATCAAAGACTGACCTAGAAGATCACATACACTTCTATCAGTCGATCCCTTCTATTTGGGATTATCAAAAGAGCTTTTGAAGCTCAATTGCATTGACCCCTTCAACCACTGGTCAGAAGGCCACATTCCAGTGGCTAAGGGGCCTTGATCAAAAGATAATATAGCCAGTGATAGCCAGAGCACCAGCCCTTCCAAGAGCAAACTTAAGTATCAGCTGCCCCCATGGTAAGCACTTTCTGTGACAAAGAAAATCCAAACAAGCCTGTCTAAAGATAAAGACTCACAAGACAGGCAGGTGAAACAATTCTGTTGTAGTGTGGTTCTAATCCTGCACTTCTTTAAAATATCTAGCACCAATAGGCAAATTGGCAAACACATATATTTAAGGGCTGTTCATCTGCGCACCTGCTCTGCCTGGGTAATGGTGCAGAAGTTGGCGCTACTGTATGGGAAGCTGGATCAGAGCATCCCGTAGCCTCCCAGCTCACTCCCAACAACTGCCTCTCTCGGGGCCAGTACCCACTTATTATCTCAAATGAAGAAAATAGGTTTTAAAAAGTACAACATTAAAAATAAAAGCACAAAAATTGATCAATGCAAAGCAGTCCCACTGGCTAAGCAGAGCCTAAACACGTGCCTAAAACATCATATGCCTCCAGTATACCCCAAGACAATTATGCACAAAGCCAGGAGCCTCAGCCTGTGTTGTAAATCCATACATCTGGATGACCACAAACCCAGTGCCTGTTGTGAATATTAAACAAAGAAGCAATATTGCAGCCACCAATTCCTGTGTACCTGCCATGTGCTACCTATTTGCAAATGTGTCCTTATTTCTCACAACAAACATTCAGAGAACGTACTGGGAACCCACGTAAGAGATGATGACAAGGAAGTCTGAGTGAAGATCTCATATTACTAGATGGAGAAACTAGAATATAAGGCAGCTTTGCTTGACTCCAAAACATATATCCCTTTGAGTCATATGCCAGGGTGGTCCCAGGGTTTGGTGTACTCATACCCTGTCACTTCCTCCTCACAAAACGGAACCTGAATATATACTGCTCACAAAAATTAGAGGATATTTTAAAATGAAAATGAAACAATAAAAAAGAAGCATTTGATTTTGTTTTTATTAAACAAGAACATCAGAAAAGCAAACAACAAATCAAAAAAAGTTGTTTGGTTATGCAAATGAGATGCCAACCAACTTTTATTTCATTGGTGAAAATGCACTACACAAAAGGCTGAAAGTACTGGAGTATCTGCACGTTCCCTGATCCCCTAATTTTTGTGAGCAGTGTATTTAAAGGTCCTCCGTGTTAATTAAAAAAATATCTCAAGGCATTCAATTTTACTTGAACAAATTTTTTTTTCTTTCCTACCAAAACAGTTTTCAAAATTATTATTTCCCATTCCACCAAAATTTAATCATTTGCTTACCAATTTACTTAGTAGTAAGTTTACTTAGTAGTAAGTTGAAGTGTGTCTTTAAATCTAGTTGCTTATTTTTGCTTAAATAAATATATTTTAAACAGAAACTTAATATCACTACCATAGAGAGTAAAACAGTATCACCTTAAATAGAAAGTGACTTTGACAATTGATACATAAGTTTGAAAGTAACTTTCAGTGAGTAAATAGGTAAATAATTTGTGATACATCCAAATATTGGAATATCACTCAGTGCTAAAAAGAAATGAGCTATCAAGCCATGAAAAGACATGGAAGAAACTTAAATGCATATCAATAAGTGGAAGAAACCACTCTGAAAATACTACATGCTGTATGATTTCAACTCTATGGCATCCTGGAAAAGGCAAAACCATGGGGTCAGTAAAAAGGTCAGCGGTTACCAGAGCACGGGCAAGGGGCAGGGTGATGGGGAGAGGGGTGAACAGACGGAGCACAGGGGATGCTTAGAGCAGTGACACTGCTCTGCGTGATACTGTGAGGGTGGATACATGTCACTGTCCATTTGTCCAAACCCATAGCATGTACAGAACCAGGGGTGAATCCCAATGTAAATATGGACACTGGGAGATGATGATGTGTCCACGTAGTTTCATCCAAGTATAAAACAGTCGCACTCCGCTTCAGCGTGGTGACAAAGGGGGCGGATGTGAATGTGTGGGATGGGGTACACGGGAAATCTCCATACCTTCCACTCAGTTTGCTGTGAACTTAAAACTGCTTTAGCCTGACCAGGCAGTGGCGCAGTGGATAGAGCGTCAGACTGGGATGCAGAGGACCCAGGTTTAAGACCCCGAGGTCGCCAGCTTGAGCAAAGCTCACCAGCTTGGACCCAAAGTCGCTGGCTCGAGCAAGGGGTTACTCGGTCTGCTGTAGCCCCCGGTCAAGGCACATATGAGAAAGCAATCAATGAACTAAGGTGTCGCAACGAAGAACTGATGACTGATGCTTCTCATCTCTCTGAGTTCCTGTCTGTCTGTCTCTATCTATTTCCCTCTCTGATTCTCACTCTGTCTCTGTAAAGAAAAAAAAACTATTATAAAAAACTGCTTTAAAAATATAGATATATATATAGATATATATATAGATATATATATAGATATATATATATGCCTCAGCTAAAATCATTCTACAAGGAGGCATAAAAATTGATAGAGAAATAAAGCCTTACCCTAAATGTGGTGAGAAATAAGCTCTCGAGGCAGGAAAATTTTTTTACCTGTTGTCCAAGAGATAACCATTTAAACAGGTAACAAGTACACATAATACCAAAACAGTATACTGATATTGGGTCTTAGTAGGCCTGAGCTTTTATGACAAAATTGTTCAGCTGAACGCTGGATTGGACCACATCAGATTAAAAACAAAGCATCAACTCCTTGATGCAGCCAGTCAGGGTCAACCAGATCCAGGTAAAGTAGATGAGTTTGGATTTTAAGAACCCCTGGCTCCTTTTCAGTGCTGCATGAGCCTCTAACCTTCCATCACTACCTCTGCCACCCCTGTTCAGCATTCAGTTCCCCTGAAGCCTTGCCTAAAGTGAGCTGCAACATAATCCCTGTCAAGAGTGGGTGATAAGGCTGATACTACACAGCAGGCAGCAGTAGATGCACTTAAGAGGGAGATCAGAGAGACCTCATGCCCCGAACCCAGCAGAATTTCACTTCTACTGTTGGAATTCTACTGTTCAGCTTGTTGAGCACGTGATGAGGCCAGTGGAGTGTTCCCAGGCCTCTCCAATCAGTGACCTTTTCATGAGGTAAGCTTTATACTTTATTCATAACCGCTCGTTGCCTTTGCTTTAAAAGCTATAAAAGTCAAACTTTTTTTAACAATTAAGAATTTTTCTTTCTTATCATTATTGATAAAAAAAGATTGCAAGAGAAAGTCCCATATATATATATTTTTTGTATTTTTCTGAAGCTGGAAACGGGGAGAGACAGTCAGACAGACTCCCGCATTTGCCCGACCGGGATCCACCCGGCACGCCCACCAGGGGGCGATGCTCTGCCCCTCCCGGGGGTGGGGGGGGGTGGGGGGGGGTGGGGGGGTGGGGGGGGGTGGGGGGGTGGGGGGGGTGGGGGGGGTGGGGGGGTGGGGGGGGGTGGGGGGGGTGGGGGGGTGGGGGGGGTGGGGGGGGTGGGGGGGGTGGGGGGGTGGGGGGGGTGGGGGGGGTGGGGGGGTGGGGGGGGTGGGGGGGGGTGGGGGGGGTGGGGGGGTGGGGGGGGTGGGGGGGTGGGGGGGGTGGGGGGGTGGGGGACGCTCTGCCGCCACCAGAGCCACTCTAGCGCCTGGGGCAGAGGCCAAGGAGCCATCCCCAGCGCCTGGGCCATCTTTGCTCCAATGGAGCCTTGGCTGCGGGAGGGGAAGAGAGAGACAGAGAGGAAGGAGGGGGGGTGGAGAAGCAAATGGGCGCTTCTCCTATGTGCCCAGTCCGGGAATCGAACCCGGGTCCCCCGCACGCCAGGCCGATGCTCTACCGCTGAGCCAACCGGCCAGGGCCAAAAGTCCCATATTTTAAAGATCAAAAAACTTGCAGTGGATAATCCACAGCCTAAATAGGTTGAGGAAGAAAATGTGTGTGTGTGTATGTGTGTGTATTCTCATGTTCTGTTCAGTACCGCCTGCCAAGAAGTAGCCCTACTTTGATACCTCTATTTTAGCATTTTTCACATAAGAACTCTCTCTTCTTGAGCTTGAGATAGACAAGAGTCATTTCTTATTTGGGTCCCCAACACAATGCCTGATCATCACTTCAGCTGAAATAAATGAGTGAATAAATGTGCTCTATTTTGGAACCCATTCTCATATAAATAAAATACTTTCCACTCACTTTATTTCTATTTTTGAATCCTAAAATTCAATTGAGGAACAAGTCTTAGAGGATTTTATTTTATATTCTTTAAAAAAAAAGCCAGTGACCTTTTTCTCCCAACCCCTCATCCCCATCTCTGAGAGCAGTCACTCTGTTCTCCATATCTATGAGTCTGCTTCTATCTTGTTTGTTAGTTTATTTTTTTTAATAATTTTATTTTTTTAATGGGGTGACATCAATAAATCAGGATACATATATTCAAAGATAACAAGTCCAGGTTATCTTGTCGTTCAATTATGTTGCATACCCACCACCCAAAGTCAGATTGTCCTCTGTCACCTTCTATCTTGTTTTCTTTGTGCCCCTCCCCACCCCCTTTCCCTCTCCCATTCCCCCCTCCCCCCCCCTAACCACCACACTCCTATCAATGTCTCTTAGTTTCACTATTATGTCCCACCTACGTATGGAATAATACAGTTCCTGGTTTTTTCTGATGTACTTATTTCACTTTGTATCATGTTATCAAGATCCCACCATTTTGCTGTAAATGATTCGATGTCATCATTTCTTATGGCTGAGTAGTATTCCATAGTGTATATGTGCCACATCTTCTTTATCCAGTCATCTATTGATGGGCTTTTTGGTTGTTTCCATGTCCTGGCCACTGTGAACAATGCTGCAATAAACATGGGGCTGCATGTGTCTTTACGTATCAATGTTTCTGAGTTTTGGGGATATATACCCAGTAGAGGGATTGCTGGGTCATAAGGTAGTTCTATTTGCAGTTTTTTGAGGAACCACCATACTTTCTCCCATAATGGTTGTACTACTTTACATTCCCACCAACAGTGGATGAGGGTTCCTTTTTCTCCACAGCCTCTCCAACATTTGCTATTACCTGTCTTGCTAATAACAGCTAATCGAACAGGTGTGAGGTGGTATCTCATTGCTGTTTTGATTTGCATTTCTCTAATAGCTAAAGAAGATGAGCATCTTTTCATATATCTGTTGGCCATTTGTATTTCTTCCTGGGAGAAGTGTCTATTCATGTCCTCTTCCCATTTTTTTATTGGATTGTTTGTTTGTTGTTGAGTTTTATGAGTTCTTTGTATATTTTGGATATTAGGCCCTTATCTGAGCTGTTGTTTGAAAATATCATTTCCCATTTAGTTGGCTTTCTGTTTATTTTGTTATCAGTTTCTCTTGCTGAGCAAAAACTTCTTAGTCTGATGTAGTCCCATTCATTAATTTTTGCCTTCACTTCTCTTACCTGTGGAGTCAAATTCATAAAATGCTCTTTAAAACCCAGGTCCATGAGTTGAGTACCTATGTCTTCTTCTATGTACTTAATTGTTTCAGGTCTTATGTTTAGATCTTTGATCCATTTTGAGTTAATTTTTGTACAGAGGGAGAGACTGTAGTCCAGTTTCATTCTTTTGCATGTGGCTTTCCAGTTTTCCCAGCACCATTTATTGAAGAGGCTTTCTTTTCTCCATTGTGTGTTGTTGGCCTCTTTATCAAAAATTATTTGACTATATATATGTGGTTTTATTTCTGGACTTTCTATTCTGTTCCATTGGTCTGAGTGTCTATTTTTCTGCCAATACCATGCTGTTTTGATTGTCGTGGCCCTATAATATAGTTTGAAGTCAGGTATTGTAATGCCCCCAGCTTCATTCTTTTTCTTTAGGATTACTTTGGCTATTCGGGGTTTTTTATAGTTCCATATAAATCTGATGATTTTTTGCTCTATTTCTTTAAAAAACGTCATTGGAAGTTTGATGGGAATTGCATTAAATTTGTATATTGCTTTGGGTAATATAGCCATCTTGATTATATTTATTCTTCCTAGCCAAGAACAAGGTATATTCTTCCATCTCATTATATCTTTTTCAATTTCCCTTAACAATGGTTTATAGTTTTCATTATATAAGTCCTTTACATTCTTTGTTATGTTTATTCCTAAGTATTTTATTTTTTTTGTTGTTGCAATCGTGAAGGGGATTATTCTTTTGAGTTCCTTCTCAGTGTTAGTTTATTTTTGTTCATTAGATTCCACATATAATTGAAATTATATGGTACTTGTCTTCTTCTGACTGGCTTATTTCACTTAGCATAATAATTTCTGGGCCCATCCATGCTGTCAAAAAAGGCAAACCTTTTAGACCCAGACAACAGTGTGGAGACTGCAGGAGGGAAAGGAAATGGAGGAAGTGGAGGAGAACTTGACTGTGTGTAGGGGTGAACAGTATACAGATGATGTGTTATGGAGCTGTACACCTGAAACCTGTATGATTTTATTAACCAATGTCACCTCAATAAATTCAATACATATGTTTTTTTAAAAGAAAGGCCAGCGAGAACTTTGGCTTGAGGTCAACTGACCAGTTGGGCTTCTGACCCTGTTATTTGTATCCGCCCTTTGACGTCAGTCTCCATGTGTCAGTTTCCCATCTACAGCTTGGGAGGGCTTTGTGGAGATAAACTCTGCTTGTGGAGGATGGACACAGTCCCGGATCCCAGGCGTTGGATTTACACTTGTTCCTAATTCTCTGTCAGACTCTAGCTTAATCACTTTACCCCTCAGGACATTAGGGTCTAAGCCTAGATGTTTAGGGTATTTAAATAATTTTTTTTTTATTTTAAAGGTTTTTATTTACTGATTTTATAGAGAAAGGAGGGAGGTGAGCAAGAAGTATCAACTCATAGTTGTCCCACCCTAGTTGTTCATTGATTGCTTGTCATATGTGCCTTGACTGGGCAAGCCCAGGGTTTCAAACTGGCAACCTCCACATTCCAGGTCAATGGCTTATCCACTGCACCACCACAGGCCAGGCAAACTGACACAAGGATTAGGATACAAGTCACTAATTTAGGAAGCGATTTCAAGAAGCACTGAGAGTGACAGAGGAAGAGATACACTCGATCAATAAAGTATATGGTTGAAAGAGTTGCTGCTGTGACCAGCTGGGGCTCAGCCCCACAGAACCCCCGAGTGATGGTGCGGCTCACACCTTTGAGTGGCTGTCACGTTATCAGCTGCAGCTACCTACATCTGAAGGCTCGGCTGGGACTGAAGAGTCTCCCTCAGGACGGCTCCCCCTCATGGCTGTTCAGAAGACCTCAATTCCTTGCTGACTATTAACAGGAAGCCTCAGGTTTTTGATACATGGGCCTCTCCATAGGGCTGCTGGAGCTTCCTCATGACAGGGCACCTGACATCCCCCAGAGCAAGCAATTCAAGAGAGACCAAGAAGTAATCCATGGTGCCTCTTATGCCCTAGTCTTTAAAGTCCCACACCATCACTTCCACCTCACTCTAGTCTTTAGAAGTGACTCAAAAGTTCAGTCCACACTCAAAAAAGAATTCAGCTCCATCTCTTGAAAGGCATATCAAATAATCTGGAGATATACCTTAAACCACCATATGGGCAATGTTTTTTTTAACCCCTTTAAACCTATCACATGAAACTTTATTCTCAGTTTGAGTTCAAATCTCCCAGTTCCATCATCCCAAATGTACATGCCATGATGGCCCTCTTAGCCTTCTCTAGGAAGCCTTCCCCAAAGTCCTCACTGAAATCCCAAAGCACTTTGTACCTTCTATAGCACTAATCATTTTTTTCCCTCCAAATTATATTAATATTTGTGTCTTATCTTTTACACTTAGACAGTAAGTTCCTTGAAGTAAGGCCCAAGCACATGTTCATGAGTGCTTCTTCAGATAATCTCATTTTTACTCAGTGACCTAGACTAGGAATCAGGGGAACTTTAAGGACCAGATAGCAAACCATTGATGTCTGTCACAATTATTTTCCTCTGCTCTGTAGTGCCAAAGCAACTTTAGGTAATCTGTAAACATATGGTGTGTCTGTGTTCCAATCCAACCTTATTTACAAAACAGCCAACTGACTGCACTCAGCCCATGGGCCATAGTTTGCTACCCCTGAACTGAAATATGGCCTAGGTTTCATCAAAACTCTAAGACTCAAAAATTGTGATTGCTGTAATGGTTTTTTTTTTATTTCTTTTGTTGTGGAATTATGTATATCTTCTGCTAATTCTACAGTCTGGATGCATTTCTTTTATAAAAAGGAACATTTTAATTTCACAAACATTTTTAGTTTTAGAAGTCACTTTAAGGGAATAGAGGCTGGCTGAGGTATACATACTTATAATGATATGTTAACCTTTTTCTTACCATTCTTCTACTACCAAAAGTCCCTATGCTTTTCTATCTCATGTGAAAAGCAACTTGTTTTATTCCCACTCATAGAAAGACTACAATTCTGTCACAGCTGAACAGTAATTTCTATACAAAGCTAAGTTTTAGATCGTTGTTCTAAAAAAAGTCTTAATTTCACTTTTGACTTATATATTTAAATGTTTAGTTTCTTTTATAATAAGAGATATGTGTGAATAGCAATAGTTTAATAATCAGTGACCCACAATTATATACGTGAATACAATGCAATTATTTAAAAATGGAATTGAACTCAATACGTGTATGATACAAAAATAAATAATTGTGAAGTTTTATTGAGGCAGCAAGAGGATGTGAAGGGATATGAGTTTGAAAAGTCAAAGTAGGGGTTTTCACGAGGAAATAACATTGCTCAACAAAGCCGGTCTTAAGAAGCTTAGCTCACCTTTACAGCAGTGGATGTGAGGCTTGAAAACCACGGTGGCAGTAAATGAAACCTGCTGTTTTCAGGGAAATGTCAGGATGCAGACTGTATTCTTGTTTGAACAGTGCTAAAAAGGAGGCTACTGTGTGTGTCTGACAGTGACAAATGGCTTCCACAGAGAATAAGGCAATGTCTGCCCATTTCTGCTCTCAGCAAACCTGTTTTGCTGGCTGTCAAACATTTGGCATCCTTTCTATCTGTCTCAAGTGATTACTAGAAATGATCATGAATTATTTACTGTCTTAAAACTTACACAGATTCCTTCATTTCAAATATTTCACATCACCTTAAACTCTTTATGCGATAGAAGAATGTTATCTGAAATGTAATTAGTGAATAAATGTTGAAGACATTCAAACCAGCTTTTGACAGTCTTTCTCTCAGCTTATCACAACTTTTCCCCAATCGTCTGTGGAACTTTGAGAAAGTATATTTGAACCTCAGCACCTTAATGTAAATGGAATAAAAAGAAAGAAAAAAAAGAGGCTTATCTCACAAGTGAAAAGATACATACTTAAGTCAAATTCTGTGACCGTTTACTGCAAAGGATGGCCCAAATTTGCTGAGTTAGCTAGACCTAAAAAATGATTTTAAAAAACAAACCTAGAAAACATTTTTTTAAATATTGTGCAAAGATCTACAGTCATTGTTTTTAGGTAATAAATTTTTGAAAATGTTATTTAAGAATATAGTTGCCCCATCGAAAAGAGAATGGATAAATAAATTTAATTCTACATTATAATACTCTATAGCAATAAAAAATAAATGAACTACAGGTACCCATAAAACATGGATAAACCTGACACACATAATGTTGAACAAAAGCAGCCAGACACAAGAGTCATTGCATTTATATAAAGTTGAAGAACAAGCAAAGTAACATACAGTGATAGAGGTCAGAGGGGTGCTGATTGGAGGTAGAAATGGAAATAGACTAGGAAGAGGCATGAGAGAATCTTGCGGATTCTATCTTTTAAATTTTTTATTTGTTGATTTTAGATAGAGAGGAAATGGGAGAGAGAGAAAGGGATAGAAACATCCATCTGTTTCTGTATTTGCCCTCAATAGGGATCAAACTGGCAACCCTTGTGTACCAGGACAACTCTAACCAACCGAGCTATCTGGCCAGGGCAGGATTCTTGATCTTGGTGGTAGTTACATGGATCTATGTGCTTATAAAACTTTATCAAGCTGTACACTCAAGAGCAGTGTACTATGTACTTTGCTGTATGTATGCTAATGCTCAAGTTTTAAAATTCTTAAAATAAAAAAAATCAAGAGATTGTAAATAACTCTGAAATAAGAAATAATAAATGTAGAAAATATCCAACAGGACACCAGCAAATTATTAAGTGGGAAATGCAGCCTTGAGAATATGAGTGGGGAACAGAGGAAGAGAAGAGATGGAAACAGAGGGAAGAAAAAGAAGAGTAGAAGCAGGAAGAAAAAGCACTAATTAGGAGTGTAGGGAAAATAAAGAAATTAATTATGTACTTAACATTTACAATATCCCATGTAATCTACAATTTCTTCACACTTACCTTTTAATATTCTATTTTTTTAATCAAAAAGAATAAATTGGCAAAAAAAAAAACCTCTAGAACTTTGGGAACAAAAAAAAAAAGAGGAGGAAGAGAAAAAGAAGGAGTAGAGGCAAGTAGCCCTCTGACTGTATAGCAAAACATTCTAGAAAAGCACAAAATTCCAACCGATGTGGTAATGGTACAAAATCCACGGGCAAACACAGTGAGTAAAACCAACAACCCAGGAACAAGTACTTTTAATTTAATATATTACAAAAAAATCATCAAACATGAAAGAGAATGAGGAAAAATATTCAATAAATAATATTAACCTGGATATCCTTCCCAGTGTGGAACCAGATACATTCTCTGAGGGGCTAAATGGCCCACAGGCTTAGGCTATGTGCCTAAGATAAATATTTGTATAAAAGCTGAAATAAATAACGACTATGAACATGGAGTTAACCTAAAAACATGTTAGAAAAAGTACAAATGATTGCGTTGCATCAGAAGTCCATATTGAAACATTCATAGCTCTTCCTCTCCCATGTGGTCAGAGGTTACCCCAGATGTGTGATGGGACCCCCCAGATGTGCAATGGGAGAGCTGAGTATCAGGAGGAGAGCATCAGCAGGCCCTCTTGGGTCTTCAGGAAGGACGAGGTGCACCGAGTGCTCCCTGAAGTTTCAGTGCAAAACCAAAGACCAAAACAATATTTTGAATATTTTTTGTTACTGAATATTTCCTTTCTGATTTTTCATTGCTGAATCTCTCCAAGCTATTCTGGCTATCATTTTTAAAAAAACCAAAAAAATAAAATAAAATTCTTTTTTTGGTTGAGTATGTTAGTGACCTGGTGGTACTGATGACCCAACCAACGCGTAGCAAGCTGGTAGAGCCCCCAGATAAAGCCAGCTCCTTTGCCCATGGCACTTTTTCCTCATTCAGGCCATAAATTCCTCACCTTTTCCACATTTCCCTTCCCACTCAGCATAAGTTATATCTGGTAGGTAAATTGTTGAGGCACTTTATTCAGCAAGTAGAATTGAGTTACAATTACCTGCCAGACCTCCTGGCAAAGCAGTAGGGACTCAATGTTGAGCCATATGGACAAACAGCCACAGAAAAACCGATAGCAAGTGGTATATATGAGCAGAGTTGCAAAATCTCTTAGCCTTGCCAATGTAGAATTCATGCAAACATGTACAATTTCAGTTAGAGGAATTCAGTTCAGTTTTCCAACAGTAAGAGTCTCCCTCGCCATGACTGCAGCTGTGCATCCTGGGATAAAGTAAGTAATGCTTCAAGTCACTGCCGAGGCCATTTGACGAGGGTGCCATCTGGCACATAGTCTTTACATTCCTTTTCCAAAAACCCAGAGCTCTCAGTCCCCAAGGGTTCAGGCATGGGAACTGATGGAAAAACAAGGTGGTCCTAGGAGATACCAGTGAATCGGCCCCCAAGTTCTTAAGAGAAGCTGTTGTAAGATCTCCCTTAACATATAGTGTAGGTTGGTAATCTGAAGCCCAATATATTATGTGACCAAGACCGGAAAAGGATATGAGAGATTTGGGGGAAATATCTATTTTACTTATATTTCAGGTAGCACCTTTCTCCAAAGAACTCAGGGGGCTGCTTGAACACTAGAAAGCATTATATACAGTGCTTCTGTTCACACATGTTTGCACGGATTGTTCAGTCTGCTTCCTCTGTGGTTTCTTTTCTCCCTTTCTTTCTCTTAGTACCACTCACAGTTGTAATGTTCTGGTATATTCATTTACTTAAATGACTTGAGACTTAAGTTTTAAGAATCTAGAATACCAAGATGACATGCTTAAAAAATAGAATTTTTTTTTTACAATTACAACGTGTGATTCAGCCTTTTGTATCTTACATGTTGAATAAATGCATCCGCACACTAAGATATATTAACAGCATGTCCTGCTTTTGTCAAAGTGCCAGTAAATGCACATCCAGCCACTGGGAGCAAAAATGCCTGAGAAAGTAAGAACAGCTGTTCTTCCTATGAGGGATTAAATTCAAGGTGATTCTCCCCGAAGGATGACATGTGACCCAACAGATATCAAAATAATAGCTGTAGTAGGCCATTTGGCAATGGTTGGACAGAAGGCTAGAGATTGAATTTGAAGCTACAGTGGGTTTCCTAAGCCTGCCCTGAGGGGAGACCCACGCCTCCATGGCTCCCCATCCAGCGCCAAGTGCAGTAGCTGCATCTCCCTGCAGTCAGGAGAGTGACAGGAGGAGGAGGACCTGCACTGGGCTGAGAAGGGTGTGGAACAAGAGCTCCCGGCACTGACTCATGAAAGAGACAGCCCAGAAGAGAAAGAAAAGGTGGGATTTGAGTTGGTTTTTTGTGGTTTTGTTTTTGCTGTTGAAGCCTAGTAGCCCCACCTTTGGGCAGTGCAGACCTGAAATAACTATCACCAGTCAGACCAGTGCCTTCCTTTGGGGAAGAGTAAGCAAGAGAGAGGCTGAAAGTCTCCATTCCAGAGCTGTTCCCCCATGAAACGTGGAGATAAAAAGTGAGGAGGGAACTAAGTGCCAATTTTCCATGCATTTGTCAGAAAATAGTGTTGCTGGTGAGACTATTTTAAGTGTGGACATTGCTAGTGTTTCTCACTCTTGAGGATGTAGAGGGAAGGAATGTGGGCAGGAAGCTCACCAGCCTCTATCCTGACAATCACCGGTAGTCAGCCACACAACTTTTGGAGAAGAGATGATGGAAAATAACCACTAACATGGCATTTTAAGGTGTTTGGGGGCCACTAAAAAGTTGTATGGTTTGACCTCCTTTACAAAGTAGCACCCTGGCTTTCCCCTTCATTCCACTTGCTGCCTCCCTCCCACACCCAGCCTTGAGGTGGCACACTCCGTTCAGCCTCCAGCTGCGGTCAGGCTGCAAGCCACATTTGTGACGTCCCTTGGCTCATTTCCTACAGAAGGAAAAAAGCTAACTGAGGAATTTGTGGCTGTTCTCTTTGGTGTTATGAATAAAGCACTTACGCTCATAGTTCCTTTCCAAGCTAATTGTCTTCCCGGCCCGCAGTACAAATTACCTCACTGTACACGTGTCCCAAAAGCAATAAAGATGCTTGCCCAGCTTTCTAAATCAACTGACCGCTAGAGACCAATATCTCCTGAGCAGCTTTCCTACTGTATACACCTCTTCAAGTCCAGGTGGTCAGATGTGTGGCTGCAGTCTTATGTTGTGTCCATGAATGAGTGACGAATGTGACTGCCTCCATCAGAAGTGTGGCTTCAGCCCAGCTCAAGATGAGGATGCAACAAAGGTCAGCAAACAAGCCAGCTGACTCTTGCTGGCACTGCTGCCACCACTCTGCTCGCTCCCATGGTCCCTCTAGCAGGTCCAAACACTCTCGCTCTTGCCTTAGCTGCAGAACCAAACCTTAAATGTGGTTGCTTTAGGGAGCTGTGGAGTCTTGAAAAGAGAACGGACGAACACCTGGTCCACATTCTGGTTCAGCACTTTATTAGACATGTCACTTTGGGAAAATCAATCCTCTTAGTCTCAGACAAGAATAAGTGAGATATTTTTCTAAAATTCTGTACATGATTCTAGCTATGGTAGACTAGCTTACAATAAGCCAAACTTCCCATATAGAACAACTAAAAACATTGAATAAGTATATTTAAAATATCTGTTTGGAGGCATCAGAGAGTTAAGGAGGCAGCAAGAATTTGAAGGGTCGTGATCCAAGACAGAAGAAAACTAAAGGTGAGTCTACATTTGGTCCAACCTTTCTCCTTGAGAAATTTCTGGATTCCAAAGCAGCACCTTATGTCCAGAAACAAGAGGGAGAGGAGGGAAAAGAAACAGCAGTAAGTGACAACTAGCAGTCTGAGATATGGTAAGTGCTATGTTAGGTGAACTCACAAAGCTGGATACAGGGAACAAAAATTAGAATCAATGTACCAAACAGAAGCCCCGGGAAACAGCACTGGCTTTGGAGCGGGACCTATACAAGTGTACACCTTAGAAGGAAAAGCAAACCGCAGGCAGAGAGCAGGGAAAGCCAGGCACAGCTCCCGAAGGGCCGGGAGGGTCGCCCCCCAGCAGTCGGAGTGAAGCATAAGTCCATGGAGAGGAAAATAAGACTGTCCATAGCCTCTCGTTATCACTAACATTTACCAAATATAATAGCTGGTGTTTATTAAGAAGTACTCAGCATACCAAAAGACAAGTCAACATGACAATAGACAAGTTTAAAAAATAGACCTACAGAAAGTCCAAGCAACAAGTTACCAGAAAAAAGGACTTTAAGTACCCATAATAAATATATTCAAGAAAATAGAAGAGGAGAGATTTCAGCAGATAATTAAAAACAATTTTTTAAAGAATTAAATGTTGCCTGACCTGTGGTGGCGCAGTGGATAAAGCATCAACCTGGAACGCTGAGGTCGCTGGTTCAAAACCCTGGGCTTGCCTGGTCAAGGCACATATGGGAGTTGATGCTTCCCGCTCCTCCCTTCTCTCTCTCTCTCTCTCTCTCTCTCTCTCTCTCTCTCTCCTCTCTAAAATGTATAAATAAAGTCTTTAAAAAAAAGAATTAAATGCAAATTTCAAACTAAAAAATAAAGAAACTGAAAATAAATGCTGAATAGTTGGGTTCAAAAGAAGATAAGAATTGGTGAATTAGAGGAAGATCAGTAGAAATTAATCAAATTGGGGCACAGAAGGAAAAAAATGGAAAATACAGAAAGGAACATAAAAGAAATATGGGACACAGAGAAGAAATGTAACATATAGTATAATTGAAAACTCAGAAGTAGGGGAAAAAATGTTGCAGAAAAATTACTTAAAGAAATAACGACCATAAACTCCGAAAGTGATGTAAAACATCAAATGTTAAATTTGCAACACTTATGCACCCCAAGCAGAAAAACATGCAAAGAGATTCACATCTAGGTTTCCATAGTTCTATTAAATAGAGCAAACTGGGAGGAAAGGTGGGGGGAATCAGTAAGAATAGAGAATATTTCAATGAGATAACAGCAAACTTGACTTCAACATGGGTAAAATGTTATAAATATATTTTTAACCCATGTGGAAAATTTAAAAAGTAAATATAAAAGGAAATTTTAAAAAGTAAATATAAAAATAAAATTGAGTCATAAAACAAGTTTCAACAAATCTTAGGGATTTTAAACAAAAGAGTGCATGTTTTCTGATCATAGTGGAATTAAGCTAGAACTCTAAATTTAAAAATATATAACTTAAAAAATCTCCTAATGCTTTCACATTAAGTAATACACTCCTTAAATCTCTATAGGCCAAAGAAGAAATCACAATGGAAATTTGAAATTCATAGAATTCAATGCTAATAAAAATATAATGTATCAAAAGTTTTGGGATACAGTAAAGCCATACTTAGAGAAAAATGTATGACCTTAAAAAGAAATATTTAAGAAGAAAAGTAAAATTAATGAGAAACTCCAGAAATTTGTTCAGAGAAAGGACAAAGGTGAGAACAATAGAGGTAACAACAGAAATAGGTGGAACAGGAGAGCAGCATGTCCGCTGCCGACCTTAGAGGCAGTGACAGACGAATCTCGGGTCTGCAAGTTGATCCGTGCTTGTTCCAGTGCTGCTAGTGGTGATTCTGCTTGTTTGAGCAGTGTCCTATCTGTGCTACTTTGCAGGTGAATACTAGAAACATTGTAACTTTGATGTTGTTGCCAAGGATCTCTATATCTAAAGACTTTAAAACTGTAGAGTATGAGGAAAGGATTGTACTTGAACTTGAAGAACTGACTATCAGTAGCAGAATGTAGGATAAATAAGATTCTCTAGTCAGGAGCTCTTCGACTGGATCTTCTGTCGGTGAGTCCCAAGCTCAGAAAACCAGCAAGATGGCTGCAAACAAGAATAAGAGCCCGAGCTCCTTGGCCCTTGCCAAGGTGATCATGGCTGGCAGTGGAAGGGTGGGCAAGTTGGCACTGACACTTTAGTCCACGTGTAATGAGTTCGTGGAAGATGTGAACCTACCAAAGACGACAACTGGAGAAAGAATGTACTCCCTGGTAGAGAAGTCCAGATAGATATTCTGGACTCTCCTGGACAAGAGGACTGTGCAGCAATTCGAGGAAAATACTTTGGGAGTGGGGAAGGTTTTCCCTGGTATTCTTGATCACAGAATGTGAATACCGTATTTCCCCATGTATAAGACGCTCCCACATATAAGATGCACCTTAATTTGGGGACTTGAAATTTGAAAAAAAGAGTGTATTACATACAGTTATTGAACTCATTTTATTTATCATAAAATTCATACAACTCCTTATCAAGAGCAAAAAAAGTGGGATATGAAAGAAAAAAAGGTAAAACCACTGTATAAGATGCACCCAGTTTTTAGATCCAAAATTTTTGAGAAAAGAGTGCGTCTTATACATGGGGAAATACAGTAATTTACGGCAATGGCCAATTCAGGGGCCAATCCTCAGTGTTAAGACTGAAGAAGATGAAATTCCATTGCTAGTGGTGGAAATAAAGTAAGACCTGGAGAAGTGGAGGTGGGTGGTGTGTGTGTGTATTAGGTGGAGACCTTCACCAAGACTCAGGCTAATGTGAACAAGGTGTTCTTTGATCTAATGAGAAAAGTCAGAGCAAAGAAGATGTCAAAAAACAAGGACAAGAATGGCAAGAAAAGCAGTAAGAACAAGAAAAGTTTTAATGAAAGATGCTTCTCACTATGAATGCCACAATGGTAGATGAAATATGTTGCCACTAAGGACATAAGCAGATCATGAAGACAAGACTAGTCTAATTCTTGGTGTGTTCCCTGCTCGCCCCAACCTCATTCACACAGACTTCTTTAAATGGAGAAAAATGTGAATCAGTGGCTGATAGAAGAAATAAGCCCTTGACCCTGCAATGGACCAGCTACTTTGTCAGGAATTTGGGGTTCCCTTCTTCATCCCTCCCTCCCTTCCAGAAGTTTAATCATATGTACTTCTAGAGGTAAGAAATAGTCCAATGCTAATTACAGTGAAAGAGGGTTGTCATAGCACCTTATGTTTTTCCCGGTTTCATAACATTAGCACCTTGTATTTTAAAATTAAAATGTCTTATTTTATAAGTTTTTGAGAAAAAGGGTAGGGTAAGCCTCTCCCAACCTTTGTCAGCTTAACAGTAGTATTCAGAAAAATCCATTAAACTCTAATGATGCTGAAAGACTCAGATTTGGGAGGGGGTACATTTCTTGAATATACCCAGTGAGTCTGAAGCATAGCTAAAATAATAAATTTGAGTTGGGCCAAAGAGGTCAATATCAAGCTCATATTTCTCATATATGAAAAATAAAAGTTGTATTCTTGGTATTTAAGTATTGGCCAATCATAGTCTGTGTTGGCTATTTTCTTCCTGTAGCACCCTGACTTTTGGGTAGGAGCTTCTTTTTAATAGACTAAATGAAGACTCAACAGTAGTATACTTTATAAATGATGCACTTTGCTAATGAGACTTCAAAAATATTATTTGGCTAAATCCTTTTTTAATTGCCACCTTCATGGTTAGGCTCCTCTTCTCCACCAGTAATCAACACATTTAGTACTCTGATAGCTTCTCTCTGCATGCGGAGATGGAGGGAACCTCTTCTTTAAGTGTAGCAGTTCTTCTGAAGAACACAATGAGTTACAACTGCATTCTACAGTCATAAAGAAGAGCCTGTGGTGACATTTTGCTAACTCTTACAGAACTGCAAGTGAGTCTACATTTTGATTGGAAGAGATTGGGAAGGAGAAGCCATTGCTCGTTTACCTCTGAGAACTGGCTGTGGTCTCTAATATTTTTTTTCTGAGACAGCTATATAGTTAAAAAAAAAAAAAAGCTTTTTATTACTGAGATATTGTTAATCTTTCTTTAATCAATATCCTAAATTCAGCAACCAAAAATTTCCCATCAGGAAAAAGAGTGCTGTGATGAAAATCCAGTGTTCACATTTTCTCTGTTTTCCAGCAGTGACATTTCACACATAGGTGCCAAAAGTGAATTTGGGTGTGGAGAGCAGAAACCTTTCAAATGTATGGTTATTATAGAAATTATACTCTGATTGGAAAACAATCTTGTGTAACCTCTTAAAGAATCATGGCCTTTGAGGGGGGCAGTCAAATACAAAAAAAAAAATGCTGAAATGGAAAACTAATATACAGCACAAAAATCCACAAAGCCAGAAGTTGTTTCTAGAAAAGAAGACAGTATGGGAGGAAGACACAAAATATCTAAATCAGGAGTGACATCAAGATAACATCACTGTAAATCTTAGAACATTGAAAAAAATGAGAAAGCATTATAAACAACTAATTTTAAAATAACGCCTTTATAACACAAATAGAAAATATAAATCTAAATAATTTTACAACAGTTAAAGAAAACACTAAATATATTAAATATATATAAAAAAATTCCCTCAAGGAAAGTATAATCTTAATGACCTGATTGGTAAAATCTACAAATACTGAATAAAGAGATAACACCAATCTGATGCAAACTCTTCCAGTATACCAGAAAAAGAAGAATATTTTCTAAGTCATTTTATGAGGCCAACATAACTTTAATACCAAAACTTGAAAAGAAAATTGAAATTTGCAGGCTAATGTCACTTGTAAATATTGGTGTAGATTTTTTGACAAAATATTAGAAAAACAAATCATGTTTTACATAAGAAGAATATATCATGATAAACTTGAGTTTATTTGTAAAATGCAATGTTGATTAACATTCAAAATTTAATAATAATAATTCACCACATTGTTAGAGTAATGATAAAATCATATGTCTGTATAATAGACATAGAAAAATCCCTTGAAAAAAATCAATATCTTAAGGAGAAATCAAAAATAGCTTAAAATTAGAAATATAAAATAATTTTCTTAATATAACAAAAAAAGATACATATGAAAATCTAGACCAAATACTACACAAATGGTGAGATACTGTGTTTTCACCTGAGATCAGATGTCCACTATTAGATACAGCAAAGAAATGCAAAGACTAAAGACTGATAAGGAACAATAAAAAGAATTATTCATAGATTACATGAACTCATACATATAAAATATACAAAAACCTACATATAAATATTAAAATTAATATGTGAATTTTAGCCCTGGCCTTATATCTCAGCTGATTAGAACATCATCCAGAAACACAGAGGTTGCCAGTTGGATCCCTGGTCAGGCACATACAGGAACAGATCAATGTTCCTGTCTCTCTCGCTCTCACTCTTTCTCTCTCTCTTCCTTCCTCTCTCACTAAAATCAATACATAAACTTTTTTTAAAAAGTGAATTTTAGCTAAGTTAATGTATTCAAAGTCAACATCAAAAACAAATGAAGTTTTAAGAAGATACTACTGACACTACTAATAATATCAAATTATTAAAAATGAGCCCAACAAAAATGTGCAAGATCTCTACACATAAAACTACAGAACATTATTGAAATTTAGAAAACCTAAATGAATGGAGAAAATATATCAGATTTGAGGATTAGAAGACTCAATATTTAATGGAATCAATTATCACCAATTTACTCTTTAGATCCAACGCAATCCCAATCAACATTTCAGCAGTCATTTTTTTAATGTGGAAAATGTTTAATGTATATGTAAATGCAAAAGGCTAAAGTATCCAAGACAATCTTACAGAAAAATTGGGAAGATTTACAACACCAAATATCAATAGTATCTCAACCTCCTTTTTCTGAAGATTCTTTAAGAAAAATTATCCAATTGAGAAAGCAGGCCCTGGCTGGTTGGCTCAGTAGTAGAGCGTTGGCCTGGCATGCAGGAGTCCCAGGTTCGATTTCTGGCCAGGGCACACAGGAGAAGTGCCCATCTGCTTCTCCACTCCTCCCCCTCTCCTTCCTCTCTGTCTCTCTCTTCCCCTCCCGCAGCCAAGGCTCCATTGGAGCAAAGTTGGTCCGGGTGCTGAGGATGGCTCTATGGCCTCTGCCTCAGGTGCTAGAATGGCTCTGGTTACAACAGAGCAATGCCCCAGATGGGCAGAACATAGCCCCCTGGTGGGCATGCTGAGTGGATTCTGGTCGGGCATCTGCGGGAGTCTGTCTGACTGCTTCCCCGTTTCCAACTTCAGAAAAATACAAAAAAAATAAAATAAAATAAAAAAGAAAAATGATTAATAGAGTTTCAGAGACTTGTGGGACATTATTAAACAGTATAACATGTGTAACTGAAACTCAGGAGGAGAAAAGACAGATTGAGGAAGGAAAAAAAAACATTTGAAGAAGTAATGGCCAAAAAAATCCTAAGTATGATAAAAAAATTTATGTATATCAATTCTTAGACCTAAGAAATTCATCAACCTCCCATCCAGGAGAGAAAGGGATAGAGAGATAGTAAAATGTATAAGGGGTCAAATATATGGTGATGAAAGATTTGACTTTGGGTGGTAGGCACACAATACAATATACAGATGTTGTATTATAGAATTGTATACTTGAAACTTACATAATCTTATTAATCAATGTCTCCAAAATAAATTGAATTTAAAAGATAAATTAATCAACCCTTAAACAGAAGAAAGTACAAAGAAAGCACACCTAGATATATCATAAACTACTAAAAATCAAAGAAAATCTTAAGTTGTTTATAAAAAATAAAGAAAGTCTTAAAAGTGAGAATTGGGGAGACATTACATGAAGGGAGGAATACAAATAACAGCTGATTTTACATTATAAACAATCAGAGCCAAAAGACAATAGAACAATATATTTAACGTACTGAGAAGAGAGGGGCAAGGAGAAAACTGTCAACCAAGAGTTTAATATCCAGTGAAAACACCCTTCAAAAATAAGAGTAAACTTAAGGATATTTTCAGACAAAATAGGAACTGAAAAAAGAATATCTCAAGCCGACCAGTTCTACAAAAAAAAAAATTAAAGAATGTTCTGTAAGCTGAAGAGAATTGATATCAGATAGAAACTTAGATCTACAGGAAAGAAAGAAGGGCATGAAAAATGGTAAATGAGTGAGCAGATACAAAATAACACAAAAGTTTTGTTTCTTTTTATAATTTCTTTAAAATGTAAATAACAAAGAAAAATATAAATGATAAGGTGAGGTTTATAATGTATGTAGAAATAAAACTTACAGTATTCACACAAATGGCAGGGAAAGAAATTGCAGAAATTTTATTCTTGCAAGGTTATTATATTTGTAAGGTGAGAAGTGAGACATATCAGGCCAGGTGTAAAGTACAAAATAGAAAATAGTACAATATTGACTTTAAACTCTGATCATAGAAGGAAACATATTTTTAGCTATAGAGCAACCACTAAATATTAAAGACATATATATTTATTTAGATATCATATTTATATATATGAAACAAAAACAGAAAACGTTAACAATTCTTGCAACTCAATAAGAAAACAATCAACTCAATTAAAATATGGGACCAACAGCTTGCACAGCAGTTTACAAAAATATATATACAGATGTCCATAAAATATAAAAGGTATTTGACACCATTATTCATCAAGAAAATATATATTCAACCACAGTATGATACCATTACACATCCACTCAAATAGATAAAAATGAAAAAGGTGAAAATTACTCAGAATGAGTGATGATATGGAGTAACTAGAATGTTCACTCTTTGCTGGTGGAGAGAGTATGGTGGAGCAATAATTTTGGAAAGAAGTTTGACAATTCCTTATAAACATACATGTATTCTATAATCCAGAAATTCCACTTTTGGTGTTTATCAAATAAAAATTTAAAGTGTCCATGAAAACTAGCTCAGTTGTTTAGAGCATTGGCCCCATATGCCAAGGTTGTGGGTTTGATCCCCAGTTAGGGCATAAGAATCAACCAATGAATCTATAAATATGTGGAACAACAAATCCATGATATTCTCTCTCTCTCTCTAAAATGTAAATTTAAAAAAAATTTTATAAAGAACATTTTATGAACTTGACTCCAATGGCAAGAGAAGTGAAGGCAAAGATAAATGAATGGGACTACATCAGAATTAAAAGTTTTTGCTCAGCAAGAGAAACTGATATCAAAATAAACAGACAGCCAACTATATGGGAACTGATATTTTCAAACGACAGCTCAGATAAGGGCCTAATATCCAAAATTTACAAAGAACTCATAAAACTCAACAACAAACAAACAAGCAATCCAATAAAAAAATGGGAAGAGGACATGAACAGACACTTCTCCCAGGAAGAGATACAAATGGCCAACAGATATATGAAAAGATGCTCAGCTTCATTAGTTATTAGAGAAATGCAAATCAAAACTACAATGAGATACCACCTCACCCCTGTTAGATTAGCTATTATCAACAAGACGGGTAATAGCAAATGTTGGAGAGGCTGTGGAGAAAAAGGAACCCTCATTCACTGTTGGTGGGACTGTAAAGTAGTACAACCATTATGGAGGAAAGTATGGTGGTTCCTCAAAAAACTGCAAATAGAACTACCTTATGACCCAGCAATCCCTCTACTGGGTATATACCCCAAAACCTCAGAAACATTGATACGTGAAGACACATGTAGCCCCATGTTCATTGCAGCACTGTTCACAGTGGCCAAGACATGGAAACAACCAAAAAGCCCTTCAATAGAAGACTGGATAAAGAAGATGTGGCACATATACACTATGGAATACTACTCAGCCATAAGAAATGATGACATCAGATCATTTACAGCAAAATGGTGGGATCTTGATAACATTATAAGGAGTGAAATAAGCAAATCAGAAAAAAACAAGAACTACATGATTCCATACATTGGTGGAACATAAAAATGAGACTAAGAGACATGGACAAGAGTGTGGTGGTTATCAAGGGTGGGGGGGGAGGGAGGACATGGGAGGGAGGGAGGGAGAGAGTTAGGGGAAGGGGGAGGGGCACAGAGAACTAGATAGAGGGTGGCGGAGGACAATCTGACTTTGGGCGAGGGGTTTGCAACATAATTTGATGACAAAATAACCTAGACATGTTTTCTTTGAATATATGTACCCTGATTTATTAATGTCATCCCATTACCATTAATAAAAATTTATTAAAAAAAAAAAAAAAATTTTAAGTATTCACAATAGCTTTATGTGTAACAACCCCAAACTGAAAACTACTCAAATGTGTGTCAACATTAGAATGGTTAAATAGGGATATATTCATATAAAGAAATATTATACAGTAATAAAACTAAATATTGACTGAGAGAAGCCAAACATAAAGTAATTCATAAGGAATTATTTCATTGATATAAGTTCTATATCAAGAAAACACTTTCTGGTGCTGGAAGTCACGATAGCACTCAGCCCTGAAGAAGTGTGGGTTATTAACTGACAAGGATCAAAAGGTGGCTTTCTGAGTGCTGATGCTGTTCAAGCTCTTGAGTTAGTGAAAAACCACACAACCGTGTTCACAGTGTGAAAACTCTGAGCTCCGAACTTCTGATTTGTGTACTTTCCCATAAATGTTTTACTTTAATAAACTAGTTTATTTTTAATATACATTTGGCAACCAGGGCTATAATCACTGTTCCAGGCAAGGATCAGCAGTGGATGCTGACGATGCAGAGTGAATGGGGTAAAGCAGAGTGAGGAATGGGATATTTGAATAATCTTGAAGATATTCAAACAATAACAAGATAGTACTAATTGCAAAGGGACAACCAGTAACTTTGCAGTAAAGAAAATTAGTAGGCACTACCTTACCAAGTGATCAAAGTTAATCTGTATGTTAGTTTGCGAAGGCTAACATAACAAAGTACCACAGTCTGGGTGACTTAAACACCAAAATTTATTTTCACAGTTCTGGAGGCTGGAAGTCCAGAATCAAGGTGTCAACAGGCTTAGTTCCTTGTGAGGGCCATGAAGGAAAAATTTATCCTTCTATATCTCCCTCTTTGGATTTTCAATAGAGGTCCTTTCCCATCATCTTCCTTCTGTATGTGTCTGTGTCCAAATTTTCTCTTCTTGTCAGGATAGCAGTCACATTGTACAAGGCCCACCTTAATGACCACATTTTAATGCAATTACCCCTGTAAAGACCTTGTTGTGAAACACAGTCACATTCTCAGATATTTGGAGTTAGAATGTTAACATATGAATTCTGGGGGACAAAATTCAGTCTATAACAACATGTACTGAAAATGGGACAATTGGACAGACAGCACTTGCCTCCAATACAATTTATGAAAATGGACACAGCATCACTTTTGTGACATTCTTGCCAAAACTCAATAACCCGAATTTCATCATGACAACACATCAGAAAAACCCATACTGACGGGCATTTTACAAAATAACTGACCTGTACTAAAAAGTCCCTAGGTTAAAAAAGGCAAGGACCAAGGAACTGAGAAGAAGCATAAGAAGGCTGACAGATATACAAGGAAATGCACTGTATAATGCTAGATTGGCTCTAAAAGGAACAATTGGAAAAATTTGAAAAAGTTCCATAAGTTAGATGATAGTATAATGTTAATTTCCTGATTTTACTAATTATGCTATCATTACAGAAGAAAATGTCCGTAACTTTAGAAAATATACACGGAAGTATTTGGACATAAATCTGAGGACTATCAATGAATAGTTTATAAAAAATCTTTGTATCATTTTTACAACTTTTTAATAAGTCTAAAATTTTTCAAAGTTTACAGAAGAAACATAGCAATACAATAAAAAGCCCTGCAACTAGAAAAAATACATACAGATGTGTGTGAAAACCCTAGCACCCATCAAAATGCCTGAGAAAAGTAAAGGGGTTCCATTTGCTCATTTATGTATTTAAAAATGAATAGGGCATCACACTACCTGACTTCGAATTATACTGTAGAGCCATGATAATCAAGACAGCATGCTATTGGCAGAAAAACAGACATAAAGACCAATAGAACAGAATTGAGAGCCCAGAAATAAAAGCCCATATATATGGACACATCATCTTCAACAAATGAGCCAAAAACACACAATGGAGAAAAGAAAGCCTCTTCAATAAATGGTGCTGGAAAAAATAGAAGCCACATACAAAAGAATGAAACTCGACTACAGTTTATCCCCCCCCATAAATATTAATTCAAAATCAATCAAAGACCTAAATATAAGACCTGAAACAATAAATTACACAGAAAAAAATTATAGGTACTAAACTCATGGACCTCAGCCGTGAAGAACAATTTATGAGTTTAACCTCAAAGTCAAGGGAAGTAAAGGAAAAAAAATGAATGGGATTATATCAAACCAAGAAGATTCTGCACAGCGAAAGAAACTGACAACAAAACAAATAAGTGGCCAACTAAATAGGAGGTGATATTTGCAAACAACTCTGATAACAGGTTGATATCCAAACTCTATAACAACCTGAGAACTCACAAAGCTCAGCAACAAACAAGCAAACAATCCAATAAAAAAATGGGGAGAGGACCTGAACAGACACTTCTTCAAAGAGAGGACATATAAATATCCAAAAAATATATGAAAAGATGCTCATTTTCACTAGCTATCTGAGGAATGCAAATCAAAACTACAGTGAGGCCTGACCTGTGGTGGCGCAGTGGATAAAGCGTCGACCTGGAAATGCTGAGGTTGCCGGTTCGAAACCCTGGGCTTGCCTGGTCAAGGCACATATGGGAGTTGATGCTTCCAGCTCCTCCCCCTTCTCTCTCTCTCTGTCTCTCTCTCCTCTCTCTCTCTCTCTCTCTCTCTGTCTCTCTCTCTCCTCTCTAAAAATGAATAAATAAAATAAAAAAATAAAAATTTAAAAGAAAACCCTTAAAAAAAAAAAAAACTACAGTGAGATACCACCTCACACCTGTTAGATTAGCTATTATCAACAAGACAGGTAATAACAAATGTTGGAGAGGCTGTGGAGAAAAAGTAACCCTCATTCACTGCTGGTCGGAATACAAACTGATACAACCATTATGGAAGAAAGTAAGGTGGTTCCTTAAAAAAATAATAATAGAACTACCATATGACCCAGCAATCCCTCTACTAAGTACCAAAAAACTCAGAAACATTAGTACGTAAAGATACATGCACCCCCATGTTCATCACAGCATTATTCACAGTGGCCAAGACATGGAAACAACCAAAGTGCCCTTTGATAGAGGATTGAATAAAGAAGATGCAAATGTATGTACAATGGAATATTACTCAGCTATAAGAAATGATGACATAGTGTCATCTACTACAACATGGATGAACATTGAGAACATCATACTGAGTGAAATAAGTAAATCAGAAAAAGCTAAAAACTATATGATTTCACACATAGATAAGATATAAAACTGAGACTCATGGGCATAGATAAAAGTGAAGTGGTTACCAGAAGGAGATGGGGAGAGGAGGGAGTAAAGAGAGACAATTATATAGTGACGGAAAATGATTTGCCTTTGGTGATGGATATACAACATAATCAGCAGTTCAATTGCTATAGTAACGTTTGCCTGAAACCTATGCACTCTTATTTTTCAACACCCTGTTAAATTTAATTTTCTAAATAAAATTAAGACACACACAGAGAAAAATAAATAAATAAGAATGGTACAAGGTTTTAGGTACTGACAGAGACGTTGGTGGCCCCAGCGAGTTATGGGATCCAGGCCACACTGGGTCTACAAGAAATTCACATCCACCTGTGCTATCACTGGCTAGACAGCCAGGGTGTCAGGAACTTCCGTGGGAAATGCTATATGGAGCTAAAGAAGATGCACCCTAGCCGGCCCATCCTAATCTGTGAGTGATAAGAGAGGCAGCCCAGGCTCTGGGCCCACCATGTATTTGGCCAAGAGAAGACCCCTCTGAACAATTTCAGGGCTGAGGGAGTAACCAGAGCCCTGGAAAATGTGCCAAGTGGCAAAGATGAAGCCATCACTGAGGATTAAGAGCAACAACTCCACAGCCTGGGCTCTGCCAGACTGAGCACAACATGGGGTGGAAAAATGTGTTCTTTTCCTGTTCTTTATAAAGCTTGTGCTATAAAAGTAAATAAGTAAATAAAAATAAGTAAATAGAAACGAATGACGGAATTAAGTTGAAACCAAAGACAAAATGTGCCTGAACTTGTGCCAGATGGGACGTAGACTGACCCACAGGATGACCCCTTAAAATGGCAGGGAAAAGTGATTTCCTCAGAGACCTTCATCTTGGGTTCCTAAACTGTTACCATAGTTTGTGCTCAAATTCTCATTTAAAGTACAGGTTAAATAGCATGAACCTTTACTGAAAAAGCTGGTGCCACATGGATTTAACTTATACAAAACCAAAGTCATAGTTAAAGATGAATTTCCTGTGACAATTTTCTCTTTTGCATCTCTGAAAACATTGTTACTCTAACATAAATCCCAAAATTTAGACAACTGATGGAAATTTCTCTGTCCAAAATAATCACTTTAGAAATGTGTACACCCAAGTTTATGGCACTTGCTCAAGTCCTGTTGATTCACTCATCATTAATAAATAAACCAGCAATTACTGAAGGCCCGATGTGTAGACGCAGCGTGACAAGCTGTATGAATGGAAAGATAAAGGAAGCATAGTACTTGTCTTGGAGCAGCACACCTTTACTTAAGATGTGGAAAATAATGTTTTCCCTTCCTTCTACAATTATTATTACAAATAGGAAATGTCTAGGATTAAAATCTTGAGCACTTCCCTGGCCAGATAGCTCAGTTGGCTAGAGCATCGTGTGGAGGCACAGAGGTTTCCAGTTTGATTCTTGGTTAGGGCACATGCAGGAGCAGATCGATGTTCCTGACTCTCTCTCTCTCTCTCTCTCTCTCTCTCTCTCTCTCTCTCTCTTCCTCTCTCTCTAAAATCAGTAAAATAAACACTAAAAATTAAAAAAAAAAAAACTTGAGCTCTGTGTTAGTTTCTTGTGACTACCATAAAAATTACCACAAGCTGAGTGGCTTAAAACAACTGAGAATTTATCTTTGCCTCTTATCAGTTTCTGAGGGTGGTCATCAACTCCTTGGTTTGTAGGTCTTCACTCCAATGTCTGTCTCTACCAACAAAGAGCATCTTCCTTATATGTCTCTGCTTTACATGAGTTTCTCCTCTTCTTGTAAGGACATTGGTCTTATTAGAGTCTACCCTAATGACCTCATCTTCACTTGATTACATCTGCAAAGACCTTATTTCTAAATAGGAGCACTTTTGCAAGTCCTGGGGGTTAAGATTTCAACTTATCTTAACACAATTCAACCCATAACATGCACATTTAAGTAAATAGATTTGATTGTTGTCTCTGGGAATTTAAATCCTTTTAATGAGAAGGCAACATGGTGTATTTTTAGACTTGCTTTCCATGATATAAATGAGACTATCCCTGATTTGAAGGGCATCTTTCTGGGCCTGTGAAGACAGTTTAAATGTAATGCTTGCTCAGTTATATGGACTGCAATAGACTAAGAGCAGTGCCAGGGCTCTCAGATCTGTTATAAGGTCTGACATCTGCGCTTTGGACTTGGGGAGGGGAAATTGGAGGAAAGAAAAAGAGAAAGGAGACTGTGTAACTGCTAGGGTAGATGCTGCCCACCCTCCACCACCACTGATACAACCCATCATTACCTCATTACCTGCTACATTCACTGGGTTTCTGCAGAAAGAGTCCCTTTGGAAAATAAAACAGTTTCCAACTGAAAAAACCAATGGCTTAGACTGCTGGGAAATTTTCATCCCTGCTGGTAATGTTTCACTTTCCTCTGTCTTCTTAATAAAATTAGGTTGGGCAATTAATTTTCTACTTTAAATTATATTTTCCAGCCCATTATTTTTCTGTTCCTGTACTAATAAAATGCTATTGTCCTAGATCCCGCTGATGGTAAAAATGTTTGAATAGTGGAAGATTGGAACATTTTGCCTTGAGTTTTCTAACAAAAATTATAAGTATTTTTTTAAATCAATAATTTCCTTTTAAAAATTCAACTTTGAGTATTCAAAATGTCATTACTATTCTCTTCTATTATATTTACAATTCTTGAGTTTTAAATTTTTTCTTCCAAACCTTCTTCCTTCCTAATGTCATATTTCAAATTTTTTACTTTGTTATACTTAAGTTATTCTATTTTGGCTTTTTTTTCCCCTTTATTCCTCTTACACCACTTTCACTACAAATGAAAAGTATAATTTGTCTTATTAAATGAGCATGATTTTTACTGGAAAATGTTCCAAATACAAGTAAACAAAGATTTTTTAAAAAACTCCTAAGCTATCACTTTGACCAGCATTTTCAATACTTTGATGTATCTACTTCCAGACCTTTGTTTTGTATATATGTAAATAATTATTTTATAAAAATGTAAACTGATAGTGGTGGGTAAGCCCAAAGAAGCTACAAGAAATCCAATAGCAAAATCTATGAGTAGGAGCAGGGACCATGGCCTTCGGCCCCAGGGCTCAGGGTGGGGGTGACACAGCTTCTCCCCAAAGCAGGGATGGTCCTGCATTCCTCAGGCCTGCCCTAGTGTGCCTTCGGCTGCAACCACTGAGCCCCAGACTTGCCCTTGAGAAGCTCAGGTAGACACCAAGGAGTCAGTCCCATGTACCCACCAAATGTCCTCGACCTGGTAGATACCACTGTACTCCACATCTGATGGCATAGAATCTGGTGGACTTGGGGAGGGTTCTCAGAAACAGGTCCACCAGATTAGCTGCTGGGAGTGCGGCAAGCACGCAGTCAATGTGGCCACTAGCGGGACCTCAGCTGCAGAGGGCTTCCTGCCACCCTTTCCCAACGTGGCTCACACCTGGGATGTCAAGTCCAAATGCTCTCACTGGAGGGTGGGATAGTCCTGGAGGGCCACTGGGTCTTCAGCCCTGTCACCCATGCATGCCAATCCAGCTCTCCCCCAGCCACTCCTGGCTTCTGTCCCTTCCAGGGCCAATCCCACTGCACTCCCAAATGGGCACTGCTCCCACTCCTCTTCCCCTGGGTCCATTTCCTGGGACCCAGCCTCCACCATCGTCAGGCTGGACATCAGAAACAACAGGACCCATCTCTCCTCCTTGGACCGACTACCAGGCCATTGCTCCAGGCCCTACCACGTTTTAAAAGAATCTTTGGATATTCTGTGAACAACAACAACAAAACATGGTAACTGATTTTTTTTCCTTCCATTGAAAACTGCCAAGGTGCAGTTTGGTTTCACTTGGTCCTTGCACCCTGCTCTTACTCTCTGTGACTGTCGTAGAAATCCTGTTGTCTTCAGCTGCCCATTTTCTGATGCAGCGACCATCATTCCCACAATAACTGGTATTTTCCCAAATGTATCCTTAGCCTTCCAATTCTATTTCGAATACTCTCAGATAAGCTGACATTTTTATTTGTATGTAGTCAGATCTCTGACTTCCCCTCTGTGATTTGAGTTTTTTCATCTTGTGTAGAAAAAGTCCTTCCTCATAGTAGCGCTATATAGATATCTGCCATTGAAGAAAAAGAGATTTAAAACTGCCTCAAAGAATATGCAATTGTCTATGTAAATTGAGTGGATCCTGTTACCGTCTTGTTTGTCAGTGTTAAATATATATAATTTTGTCGAGGAAGAAATTAAAAGCCAACCACTTGACATCAGAAAGATCTGTCTGTACTCTCGCTCCTTGTACTTCACATGCCCTTGAAAAGGAACTTGTCCTTGTAAAAGACCCATGCTGCTGACTAAACCTGAACCTGCATGCCCAATTTCAGGGCTGAGGGAGGTGAGGCTGCTATTTCCAGCTGAATATAAGAATTTTCTTTCCTCCTCTGTAGAAGCAGCAGGTTGTTTTCCTAATTCTTAGCTAAATGCCAAACCTCAATTAAAGAAATTTTTTAATAAATTCTTACATAGAACATTAAGGATTCAGCAAATGAATCCCAAAACATAAGTGGCCTGGTTTTATATATGCTACCAACATTTCGGGTATATTTACGTATACCTTACCTTCACCCAATAGTATTTAAAAGCTGCCAAGTATGGGCTTTGGAATTTGATCCTACTAGAAATAAAGCTAAAATAACCTGTTCGCAGCAGTGTGCAATACTTACCTGCTTTCACAACTACTTCCAGACCCAGGGCAAAGTCTGAAAACAAAGATTTAACTGTCTACATGATTGCAACAAAAATTTTAAGATATATATATATATATATTCATATAATTTTATATATATATGCCTTCCTCAATTTTCCAGTTTACTTTCTACATATAGATATCAAAATAAAACTTCAAACATCTATACCTCTCATACTTTTCATGTTCCCTCCAAGATGCAGACAACTGGACACTTTTCTTTGTTGTTGTTTATTTTTTTTTAAGTGAGAGAAGGGGAGATAGTGAGACAGACTCCCCCATGTTCCCCAACCAAAATCCACCCAACAACACCCATCTGGGGCCAATGCTCGAAGGAAATGAGCTATTTTTAGCACCTGAGGCTAAAATGCTAAGACAAACTAAGCTATCCTCAGCACCAGGGTACCATGCTGGAGCCACTGACTACAAGAGGGGAAGAGAGAAGTGGAGAGAGCATATGGTCACTTCTCTGTGTGCCCTGACAGGGAATCGAACCTGGGATGTCCATATGCTGGGCCAATGTTCTTCCACTGAGCCAGCCTGCCAGGACCAACTGGACAGTTTTTAAAAAATACATTTATTCATTCTTCTCACTCACTTCTAATTTCATAACAATCCTGAAGTGTCTCCCAATTTCATAGCTATTGTTTGTTTACCACAATGATTGTCAGTGTTTTAATGAGAACCCTGAATGGGATAAGTGACTTCCAAGTCATTAAAGATAACATTGTAAATACAATATTGTAAAATTATATTTTGTTATTATTTTTAGAAATTGATTATCTTTTTAATAGATATGATATATCATTTTAATTGTGTCTACTGTGGTAGATTGTAAAATGACCATAAATTCCTCCCATCTGGTTATGCATGTCCTTTTGCAATGTGACTTTTCTATTCTCCCATAAAGGAGTGGACACTATTTTATTATCTCTAGAATCTGGGTTGGCATTATGACTTGTTTTAACCAATAGAAGGCTGCAGAGATGATGTTACCCATCTTTTAAGACTAGACTTTGGCCTGACCTGTGGTGGCTCAGTGGATAAAGTGTCGACCTGGAAATGCTGAGGTCACCGGTTTGAAACCCTGGGCTTGCCTGGTCAAGGCACATATGGGAGTTGATGCTTCCAGCTCCTCCCCACCTTCTCTCTGTGTGTCTCTCTCTCCTCTCTCTCTCCCTCCCTGTCTCTCTCTCTTCCTTTCTCTCTCCTTTCTAAAATGAATAAATAAAATAAAATAAAATATTTTTTAAAAAGTCCTCAAGGGTTGTAACAGTTACAACTCTGTTAAAAAAAAAAAGACTAGACTTTAAGAGAACTTACAGCTTCCACTTTCACCTTCTTGGGCTACTGCCCTGGGGCTGCTATGTAAAGAAGTTGCTCTCGCTTACTGCTGAGAAGAGGCCATGTAGAACAGACCTGAGGAGTTCCAGTCAACACCAACTGCCACCTTGGACCTTCCAGCCCAGCCAACCTCCAGCTGGATAAAGCTGTACAAGTTAGCTCAGGGGAAACTAGCTAAGGAACCGCCTAGCCAATCTACATATTCCTGAGAAAGAATAAATTTTTGTTGCTTTAAGCCACTACATTTTTAGAATGGTTTGTTACACAGCAATAGCTAGCTAATACAACTATGGTAATGTTACAACTGTCATGTTTAAATGATAACTCTGTGCCTGACCTCTGGTGGCACAGTGGATAAAGTGTTGACCTGGAATGCTGAGGTCACTGGATTGAATCCCTAGGCTTCCTTGGTTAAGGTACATACAAGAAGCAACTATGAGTTGATACTACTAGTTACTCCCCTCCCTGCTTCTCTCTCTCTCTCTCTTCTCTCCTCTTTCTAAAATCAATAAATAAAATCATTTTTTTAAAAAATGATAACTTTGCATTGCCTTGGAGCCAACTTAAATGTAAGAACTTTCTGAATGTAACATAAAGACATCAGAAACAGGCAAAACATGAAGGGTAAATACTCTCCACTTGGGCGCAGGGAAAGAAGAGAATGAAACCATTAAGCGCTTATCAGAAATCCTTGGTTTTGCAGGGATTAAGCACAAGCTCTGAGTCAAAAGTGCTCTGTACTTGCCATTGTTAGTTGGATAGCTTCAAGTAAGTCATGTTACCTTTCTGTTCCTTAATTTTTTTATCTGTCAAGGAAAACAGAAATAGAACCTTCCCTGAGGTCTGTGATTAGTAAATTAAAAAACATTCATAAAGTATTTTAAAACTTACACACCTAGTAAGAGCATAATAAACATTAACTTTTGTTATTGGGGTTGGAGGAAATCTATGCGCTTTGTAAAAGCAAATTTAACAATATAAGTTGGAAGTCTATGTTTGTGCAGCCTGTTCTCCTGCACCATGGCTTTAAAAACTGGAGCCTCCACATCAGCTGTTATCAATGTGCATCTTTTTCTTTCTTCTGGAAAAGCTTGGGCCAAACAAGAGACTCCATCTATCTACTCATATCAGAGTGTTGGAGAGGAGGGGGGGAGAGAGAGAGAAAGAGAGAGAGGATGGCCTTCAAACTTAAAACTTTTTTTTTTTTTGTATTTTTCTGAAGCTGGAAACGGGGAGGCAGTCAGACACACTACCGCATGCGCCCGACCGGGATCCACCCGGCACGCCCACCAGGGGGCGATGCTCTGCCCATCCAGGGCGTCGCTCTGTCGTGACCAGAGCCACTCTAGCACCTGGGGCAGAGGCCAAGGAGCCATCCCCAGTGCCCAGGCCATCTTTTTGCTCCAATCGAGCCTCGGCTGCGGGAGGGGAAGAGAGAGACAGAGAGGAAGTAGAGGGGGAGGGGTGGAGAAGCAGATGGGCGCTTCTCCTATGTGCTCTGGCCGGGAATCGAACCCAGGACTCCTGCACGCCAGGCCGACGCTCTACCACTGAGCCAACTGGCCAGGGCCAAACTTAAAACTTTTTATTCTAATATTATTTCCTTTTTAAACCATATTACTTATTTTGAAACAAGAATGTTTTACATGTATGACAGTATAGGAATTTTATTTTTATCCAAGAAATCTTGAGTTGAACCACTCTGCACTAATAAAAACAGATGGAAGTTAACTAAACCATTTATTATTTTCATGTGTATTAAATTCTCAAAAGAAATCTTTTATTGAACCAAAACTTACCACTGTTACAGCAACTGATAACATCACAACTGAAAGTGGAACTTGCAAGAAAAAATTATCTATGCTAATTTGTTTTCACTTAACTAAATGGGATGAAATTCTTGCAGGCAAAATTTCTTCTGATGCTGAGCCTACTGACAACCTGAATAATTCTCTGAGGCTATGTGATCATGACAATTAAAAATAAAATGTTGGCTACACTCTTGACTGAACTATAGATCTTTTATTGATTCCAAGCATGAGTCAGATACAAACCTTATTTTACATTCCTGACAGTATCCATTCCATGAGACCACAGGAAGCCGGATGTTGCTTTCCCCACACTTCTTTCCTCCCTCAGGCCTCTACCCCTTCGATGTAAATATTATCATGAAGTCTCAACAGTTTGATTTGACTATGGTGTTATCCACGTTTTATGAGAGAGATAGTATGCTGATCATAGCAACCTGGAAGTTTGTACGGGAAGACGGAGTCGGCCCATAAACTGTAGAATGAACTCAAAAATAGAAATGCGAATTGCCAGTGCCACTCTGGAGCTTTTTTTCAAAAAAGGCATTGTTTTGAGGACAGTGTTAATTATTATCTCACGATTCAAATAATATCACAGGATATAGGAGTCTTCTCAGTTTTAATGTGTTAGGCACTTTTGACTATTTTTAAAGTCTAAATGAGAACTAAAACATATTGTAGCCAATGCAACTTCTTTTCATTTTTAAATTTATGCATATTATAAGCGGAATAAAATATATATGATTATAAAAACGCATTTATACTTGGCAATGTATGACAGTCTTTTAATAAATCTTTTAATGTCTCTGTTTATTTTTGAAAGCATCTGGCTTGTGAGAATAAACTCTACATAATTTTGAGTCAGAACCCAACTGCCATATTTTATTAATGTGCACCTTTCACACTTGATTGATAAGTGTACAAATGTTTGGCATAAACCCATGACATCCTCTGGAGCATTGAAGTGTCGTTAAATTAGATCTAGATGGATGTCTACGAGTGTTAATAAAATACCAGATTCTACAGCTACCTTTTAAATGTTATTTTGTCACACAAACTTGGTGTGTTTTCATAAGGCTTTGAGCACTTATGGATTTCCTCTAAACTTCAGCCATATATGAAGACCTCACCTACACTTTGTACTCTGAAATGGGCCTGATGGGGACAGGTTATTTCTTCTCTTCACTGCTCCAAAAGTGTTTTAGGATCTTTCAAGACAGAAGACTTTCAATGTGAGACACTTTCCGAAGACACTGAGTTGAAGGCTCTTGTGCTATCTTCGTAGCTCCCCAGTGATGTGTCCCCAGGGGCAGCCAGCCAGAGGGATAGAAGAGAAAGAGAGTGACTTTACCTTAGCAAAGTTCATTTACTTAGCAAAGAGGAGGGGACACAAACTGAAGCTCAACATGGCTGCCCAGAATGAGCATACTAAGGTCAGCAACAGATACAACAGGCTTTCTAGCTCCCTTTATGTGAACAGAGTAGGACAAGGTCTCTGTCGGCCAGTTTTGGGTCTAGTTACTGGACAAGAATCCTGGACATATAACATTGATCTATATGGACTTGCCACACACAGTCCACTTCAGTGCAGTGCTGGTGGCCACTGAGCCAACCATCGATCCTCACAGCTCTAGCCATAAAATCATCAAGTACTCTTAAGGTCTTGGTGAATGTCTCAAGGCCATCAGAGTTGGTTAGTAGTTGACAGCGGTGTCTTCCTGTGATGCTGTTGAAAGTCTCAGTAAATTCAGAAACTAGCATTAGCAGTCTTGATGGTCTCTGCAAAGATGGTCTGCAGGGCTGTGACTTGATTAATTTCACCATAAAATGTTGGCGGGGATAACAGGAAGAAAAGAAAAGGAAGAAAACAGCAATAATAATAACACTAATAACTACTGACCAGGACCCAAAGCCAATCTCTACTCTTTATACATCAAATTTGATCCTCACAACTGCCCAGGGAAGGAGATATTATCTCATTAAACAGACAAGGAAACTGAGGCTATAGTGCATTTTATCTAACTTGCCCAAAATGACACCGTTGCTAAGTGTTAAAACTGAGATTTGAACCCAACTTGCTCTGCCAACTTTTCTGCACCACATACCGCATATCTTTCCAGATTGTGCCCTACAAGAGTGTTCCGCAGCTGGGAATCTGAGTTTAAAACATGTGAAAATCCAGGTTAAATATAGTAAGAAAGGCTCTCTTTTCTTAAAAAAAAAAACTAAAAAACCTTATCTATAAGCAGCCTTTCTAAACTTTAACCTATAACAAATAGAAAAGTGAGGAAATATTTATTTGTCTTGCTGTTTGCTGCCTTTCCATAATATTAATGGTCCTTAACTTAAACCTGAATTGTGACTTTAAATGATTAAGAACTTCAAAGAGATCACTAAAAATGGACACATTGCTTAAAATTAGGGAGATTCAAGAGCAATTTAATAAAAAATATCAAAATTTTACAAATACAGATAATATTTATTTTATTTCCTAAAAACACCAGTTTCAATTAAGTTGCTTTTATTAACCCTCTATTTACTTGTTTTGTATTCAAAGAATTGGACATGTTTGGTTTTGATTCAAAGTTAAAACTGAAAGTTATTTTTGAGATGCTCGACTTCTCAGCTAATACGGTAATTGCCATGTGCATGAGCCTAGAAAATTCATTTTTTACCATATGCCAGCCTGTGCTCTTTGTTCCAGAATCAATGCATCCGATTATCAATCACAATAATAATAAAAACAACAAAAGCACTCCTCTTATAAACATATGTTATTCACAACTGTACAGTTATCACATTAACAGAATGACGAATTTTTTTGTATGTTGAGTGTTATCTTTGTTTTCATCTGGATCTTCATGAAACAATGTGTGCTCCCCCTGGTGGTCAGATGGTATCTTTAGCGTCTTAGATCAAGCTAATATTACAACTCCTTTGCCAAAGAAGCCCTTTTTATTCCAAATGTTTTGCAATTTTAGGTTCCAATTCAACTCTTTTTTAAAAATAAATTTTCTTCAATTTATTCAAATATCTTGCTCAATTTTTTTATCCAAGAGATTTTTTTTATTAAATCAAAACCATCTAGTTAAAGATTTTTTGTTTTGTTTTGTTGTTTTTTGTTTTGTGTAAAATAAAATCTTATAAAGCTAAAACCACATCCACCAGTGATTGGGAGAACTCCCAAAAGTGAATATTGTGTGGTCATTACAGGAGACTGGAGATAATCCATCGAGTCAATATATCTCACCAGAGAAAAAGGAAATAAAATGTTACAGGATGGAAATGTAATTTAATAGCTGAATGAACACTTAATCAGCTTATTTTATCCTTGAGAAGAAAACAGAGAAAGGAGGCAACCCAGGTGGTTAAACTGTGATGTAGCAGAAATTCCATCACCCATGACAACTGTGATTGGGATTTCACTTTGGATTTGGCCAGCCCAGAAACAGATGTGTGTTCCAAGGAAGACCACAGACTGCTTCTCCTGGAGAAAGCTCTGCAGAGTGAGTCAGGGGTTTCAGCTGGTTTCAACTCCAAAAAAGAGACTAGAATAAATTGAGTATAATTGTTCCAAGTGTTTAGAATTCCCAAATTGAATTGTGACTAAATGTGTGGTTTGCATTTTAATGTCTTGAAAAAGAAGACAGTGTGATTCCTCCTTGCTTCACCCTTTAAAAAAAAAGAATCCAAGTTTAACAAAGATTTTTTTAGTTGAGGTCCAATAGAAATAGCTCAGTTATAAGACATTTCTTCAGTGAGTTAGGCTATAGTTCAGACAGCAAGATCAAGGTGAAGACCAAAAACCATTTTGCGCATAATTCCCACACATTAAAAGAAAAGGATCGAATGTTTCTCATTATGTAGCCTATCTATATTCATATTACCCAGTCTAAGATGGAACAGGTAGAGTTTCTTTGGAAAAGAATCCCAGGCAATGTAACAATGTAAGCTAGGGAAGCTGATGCCAGGAAACCCACAGAGTGCTTTAACCTAGACCACAGTTCAATAAAATAAATCTCATCTTCTTTACAAGGAGTCAAGAAACAAGCAAACAAGGAAACACACTTATCAATGAGCAGGGTTCATCCATCAGGAGGTTAATTCCACATGGATTTCAAGTGAACTTGGGATAGGTAAAAAGAATGCGTGTGCCAGTATTGTTTTTTTACATTTTATTCCTATCCAGTATTTCTTCAAACGAGGTTTTTCCTCACCCCTTCGCCTCCATCTCTCTTTCCTAACTTAGAGAGACTGACACTCCTCAAAGGAAAGGAGGATACACTTGCCAGCCCCTCGCAGCTTTGAATGCCCTTCAGTAATCTGTAGAAACAGTCAGGTTGTCTTCAGGAAGGACAATGTTCAGTGTCTTGTCCCTCTGCTTTGCTTTGGTTTGATTCCTCTCCTCCTTGCCAAAAAGCAGCCACCTTTCCTTTAGAGGTTCTTGCAATCCAGTCCAAGCCCTTCCTCCAATAATGAATGCAACGAAATTCTGTCTTTGTTCACTTAAAGCACAAAGCTGTTCCGCTTTACAAATGCTGCTTTTAACAGGCCCTTTTGGATACACATCCATTCAGTAGAATACAGTGAATACGGTGGAGTTGAACTCCTGAAATGCAGAGATCAACTCTCTGGACCTATCTGTGGGCATCTACGCACATATTCGGAAACAGATATTCTGCTGTCTTGCATTTCTTTTCCTGGAAGGATTCACAAAAGACTGTTATGAAATTCATTTTAAAGACAAAGATGAGGATAAGAAGACACTTTCACTTTTCATTACAATGTTTCTGTACTGCTAGAATTTTCTAATGTATATAACTGATTCTTTCAGAATTTAAAAGGTTATTTGAATGATTACATGTCTTTTATGTTTTTTTAGTATTTGTCCATATTTTAGAAAGTTATTCTTAAATTCAAAAAAATAAAGGGCTGGTACTAGGGCAGAGATAGGTTACCTTTGGGAAGTGATTCTTCCTCGAATTTTTTAACTTACATAGTACTGTGTGATTTGTCATGCATCCCCAGTACCCCCACAGATTCGTGTGCATGAAGAACAAAAATACAATATTCCAATAAAATCTTCTGAAAGATGCTTAAATTCTGTATCTCCCATCAACCATAGAAATGACTCTCCTACTTTTTATTAGCAGCAAAATCATCTCCAGGGAAGTGAAGCAACTCCAGGGCCAGCCTTCCTCTAGGCCAGGTCACTGCGGGTGTCACCACATTTAAGTGTGTACTTCACAGATAGAAACACAAGCTCAGAGAGGTCACAGGCCTCTGTCATACTTCAGTGGAGCAGGGATTTAACCCAGGTTCACTGGCCCTCCCATGGCTCTCAGCCTCAAGAATACAGGAATATCCCAAAATATCCCAAGTGAAATGGGGCCCTCTGCTGTGAGTCCTTGCCCCAGAGCCAGAACTCAGAAACATTCACCTCCCGCCACAGGTTATGGTTAACCACCGGGGACAGATTTTAAAACCTCCTCACTTTGGCCCTGGGTGGGTGGCTCAGAGGATAGTGTGTCCCTAGCATGCCAAAGGTCATGGGTTGGATCCTAGATTAAGGCACCTAGGAACAGCAACCAATGAATGCACACTAAATGGAACAACTAAGTGGAACAGCGAGTTGATGCTTCTATAGCCCTTCCCTCCTCTCTCTCTCATCAATGGAAAAATTATAAAGTTCCTCACTTTGAAGGAGGCATTTACAACATAAGCACCTTCTATCATCCTGGATTGCTTTTCCAAGCTCTCTGCATCCTTCAGAGCAGCCCAAACAGAAATGGGAAATGGGGATTGGGACAGAGGCTGGTTACACAGATTTTTCTCGCTTCTTCAGAAAGGGCTGCAATGACTTCTTCCTGTCCCAGGTAAGCTGGTTCTCTTCTAGGCAGCAAAGAGGGACACACAAAAGTCCTGTGGAAGACTGAGCATGCAAAGCTCATCTAAACAAGTGAGAAGAGGCTGTGAGGACAGGATACTTGAGAGAACATGCTTCTTCTTCATATTGTATTCCTATTCTCATTGTCACCAGCTTTTCTGCAAGAAGTGCTAGCACCATAGGCTGAGGACCCCAGGCTCAAAGTCCAAGCCCTAATCCAGGCTGTTGAGATGGGAACACCCAGTTTCTGTGCTCAAGCCCTGTAATTCATAGCTTGCTGTATAGTCCAGAGAAAATAAGCCAAATGGCTAGCCCTCAACATTACCATCCATAAAATGGGACTTTTTTTAAAGATAAGAAACTTGGGGAAAGTTTCTAGATGAAAAAGGCAGATGCTCTTTTATGATTAATACCTTCAGCAGGTATGACTACAAGATGCAACAAAAATAGTTTCTCCGCTGGTTCTCTCCACACGTCCAAACAGGCAGCTCCACTTACAAGCAAAACCTTCCGTTCAAAAATCTCTCCTGTTAGTTTTAGAAAACCAAACACAGGACAAAAAAAATAAAACAACTAGTCAGAGACCCTTTTGTATTTAGAAATCCCTACATTACTTGGTATCCTAGGATAATTTTCTTTAGCTTTCAAAATGTTAGAAATGTCCGGGAAAAGCTCTTCATTTTTGCTCACTGCCTTTTGTCCACTTTATTCCGCTAAGAATTAACTTCACTTCAGGATGATTCTTGCATAGTGCCTCTACCCCATTTCCCCAGAACTGGCCTGGAGCTTCCTGGGACAGAGTCCTGAAAACGCTCTTCCTCCTCCCGTTTTACTTCCTCTTCCACCTCTTGTCCAAACCTGGGCCGTAAGTGCTAAGGAATAAACAAATGAAATGACTTTGTCTTAATAGTGTGCTCATGCTGGAAACCCGGGGTCTGAGTAGGTATGGTATGCCTACACAGCACTCCAGACTGGACACAGACTTGCCCACTCTTACAAAGCGTTTAGATGCTTTCCTTTATTGAGAGGCAGCTACGGATAACAGGTGATGTCAGACTCTCACCAGTGACATTTTCATGACTACAAAAATTGCAGTGTTATGTCCAGGGTCCCACCACCATTGCACCTGAACTTGAAAGCAGTTAATAGCTCTTCTATCCCCTTCTAGAAGGCTTCAGAAGACATGTTTGAGGATTTTCTGACCCACACCCCTTGCAAACCAGAAAACAGATTGCACTTTTGTACCCAGAAGCAGTCTGTAGTTTAAATTAACAAATGTGCTGACCCCTCCCCAACACCAGAAACAGTGCTTAGGCATTTACCATGTGCCAGACTCCCTCAGGTTAGGTGTGCAGGGCTGGGAAGAGGCAGCCCCCGGCACGCAGTTTTCTAACTAGAGAAACACCAGTGGCTCCAGTGCCTGCTCCCCTACCCCAATTTTCTTTGGGGTGACAGCATCTCAGAGGAAGCGCAAAGAGTAGCCCAGTCCCTGGGCATTGAGAAAATACAGATTTCCAGACAATATCCTGGGGAAGGGAGAGGAGGGAGGGCAATGTATGGGGTTTTGTTCTGGTTCATTATTGTAAAAATACGAAAGGTTATGGCCTCTCTGTCCTCCTCGTAGGTTTGAAACCCCTCCCTGAGGGCTGAGGGCTAGAAGTGGTGGAGGCTAGCGTCCCAGCTGCCAGAGGGGAGCTGTCATGGAGACCGGTCTGAGGCGCTCCTGGGCGTCGGGGAAGCAGGAGGAATGAGGAGAAACAGAATCGTTGACTGTATAAGGCTCTAAAGAGAGAAGGTCAGTGGGGTTGGACCACAGGAAAGGAATCACAGGAGACAGGGCGGAACCTGGAGGAGAAAGAAAAGCCGTGACAGGGGTGGGGGTGGGGGGCTGAAGAGGAGAAAAAAATGAAAGGACAAAGGCAGGGAGGGGTGAAACAGGGAAGGAAAGCAAGGTAGGGTAGGAAGGAAGGAAGAAGAAAGAAGAGACTCTAGGGTGAGCCCCGAGGGAAAGAAGGAAGGAGGGGAAAAACGGAGGGAGGGAGGGTGCTGAACAATCCTGGAAAAATTAGGAAAGGGCTGGGAGAGGGAGGCCACGTCGGAGCAAAAGTCGTGCCAAGGGTGCAAAAATCGGAAGCCAAAGTTCAGAGGAGTCTGGAACCCTGGCCCATAACTGAAGTGTGGCCGCAGGCCGCGGGCGGAACGAGGCCTGCGGCTGACGGCGCGTGCCCCAGCGGGCGGCTGCAGGCACTTCCTCCGCGCGTCCTCGGGTCCTGCGGTGCCGCCGGGACTGCCTGGCCGAGTTGCGCGCCCCGGTCCGCCGGCCACTCCACCGCCTGCTCCCGGCTCGGGCTCGGGGCCGCTCTATCCCTAGGAAGTCGAGGCCGGGATGGGCAGTCCGTGTAAGCTACTGAGGCTGTCCGGAGCCTTGCCGCCGGGGCTGGGTGGCTTCCGTTCGGCCACTGCGGGAGAAAGCACAGGGGCGTCGGGTCACTGCCTGGCGCGACTCACAGCCAAAGATACGGGGGCCCGGGACTCTCGCAAACCAAGGGGCAGGCGCGAGGATGCCAGGGGAACTTGCAGCGCGCGCTCGATCTGTCAGCGGTTTAGGGGCAGGAAGCAGAAACCTTTGCTCTCGAAGAGCCCCACGCGTCCGTCGGCGCCTACCCTTCCTCTCCCCTACGGGAGGCATTCGCGAGGGCAGCCCTATTAATTGGTTCTCGCAAAGCCATTTTGCAGATGCGTCCAGACAGCTGACCCCGTACAATTCCCTTTGCACCTCACCCACTTAATAAATGAGGCGATGGCTGCACGGAGGCGCTGCCGACCCGTGCACCCGGGTCCGGGGAGGCTCTCAGATCCGAGAACTCTGGGAAAGGGAGCAGGGGCCTGCGATTCACACACGCCGCCCCGCTGAGCCCCCACCCCACGCAGACCGCAGCCGCGCGCGCACACCCAAGGAAGTTGTCGGTGCATCAGGCCTGCGGTCCCGCAGAACGGCGTGGGGAGATCTCGGTAGGCAGTGGGAAATCGAGTAGGAAAAGCAGGTCACCAAAAACACCCCTTGTGGAGCGTTCGGGGTGGCCTGAATCCTTCCGGCAAAGGAGGTGGCCGACCTTTAAGTGGGCGGCCAACTTCTTTTTGGCTCGCGGGCAGAGGATGTAGCTTCGCTCACCTCTGCTGGCACAGCACGCCCCGGGGTCTAGGGGGAACCGGATTAAGTGACAGCAGGCTTGCCAAATCAGGCGGCATTCTATATGTTGCTCTATTATTTAAGGTTTTGGACAGAGGCCAAGTGTTGCTACTGGAAGCCAGAAAAGTGACGCCGCGAGTGCGCAACCTCTGTTTCCCCTTTCCCGGACCCCGGCCGCTCCGCTTCTCCTGCACTAGGACGCACAAGCTTGTTTCTATATCAGAGCGCCAATTTTCAATCTTCTTTATTTTCCCCCAACAAGCCGTCCTTTAAAGGCGGAGCTCGGAGCGCCTCACTTTGGGATGAGGGGAAGCTCGGGAATTTTATCCCCGCTGGGCCGTACCGCTCTGCGCGAGGGGTGCACGGACACACATGCAAGCACGCACAGCTGGTTTCTCAGAGGTTCCAAAGGGGTCCAAAGTCCTTTCCAGGACAAAGTTGACCCTCCGCTCTCCCCCTCCTCGCCCCCCACCCCCACTCCACACCGTCTTTCAGCTCCCTTTTCCTAAACACAGTTGTGCCCACTCAGCCAACGAAGTTTTCAGACCTTTTCTTTCCGTGCTGTACACACACTTCAAGGTGAAGACCTGTTTGGAAAACATATGAGGAGGAGGAGGTTTCTTAGCCCAGGCCCGGTTGCTTTAGAGACAAGCGGGAAAAAAGCGGGAAAAACAAACAGCCCAGAGACAGATTCCACTCCTTCTGCAGGGCGAATCTTGCCGCTGCCTTTTCAGCTCTGTGCCCTTCTGTCCTCCCCACAGAACCTGTCCCCCTTCCTTTCCTGCCAAGGGACCGGAGCCGAATTGGTCTGTTCTGGGGTTCTCAGAGGCTGGGGACCCAGCGCATTGGGCGCTTCGCATGAACTTTAACTTAATCTTAAGGGGGGACACACGGTTTTAAATATTGAGACTGAGATTTCAGGGCCACTGGGACCACGGAGAACGAAGTCGGGGGTCTGGGAAGGCGCCTTCCAGGGCTGGGTCAGGTGAGACCCGGGTGACAGGCAACCGGACTCTGGCAAACGCCTGCGCCCTACTGCTCTCTGGCCAAGTTCGTTTTTAGGAGCGATTTCTCAAGATTTAATCCTCGGCAAAGATAGCTGGGAGGAAGCTGTGAATTATCGAAAACAAATATAAACAAAATTTTCCTTAAACGTATGCATTAACTTAAAGACTTGATTTCCAAATCCTTAGCCCTTCAAAAGCCTCTCTTGGAAGAATTTTAGAACCATGAGGTTTTGCGGGTTTCTGAAAACACACTACAAATAGCAGTTGCCCCGAGGAAACAGCTGGTAGGGTTCGTCACCTGTGGAGGTGGGGGAATATGGTCTTCCCCTGACCATGAAGACATATGATAGATGTCGAGATTCTCAGAATATCAGCACCCTTCCTGTGCAGATAAACTAGAACTTTCATATTCTCTAAGTTCCCAAGAATTAAAGTTTCCTTTGACGGATGAGAAATGTAAATTTTACTTTCTTATCTACATAATAGGGAGCCCACTGGCTTTACTCTTTACCAAGATAAAATTTATAAATTGCGATGCTTAATTTGACATTTGAGTCATTTCCCTTAGAGTAACCGTTAATGTTCATTTGCATTGATTCGGAGGATATAGACTAGCTGATCAAAAATATTTGTTTTGTGCTGAGCATTCATGATGTTAAATTGTTTTCAGTAAATAAAATATTTTTCAACGGAAAAAATAATCCAGCAAGTGCTATCCCTACTATTCTTATTAACTGAAAAACAATTAATTATAGCAATTGTCATCTGGGATGTTTGTTTGAATATAATGTTAAATAAATGACTAGAAAAAAAAGACTGTGATTAGGATTACTTTACTTTGAAATTTTTCAAAGACCAATTAGATTTTATTAATTAAGTTCTTTGAAGACAGCTTTCCTGCCAGTAAGAATAAAAATTCTTAACCTAAATAGGTATATAATTCTCATTATTTTTCTGTTCATGTTCAAACACAAATACTTATGTGCCAGTTTGAGAGATTATTTTTTAACAATGGGCCTAATGTATTCGATGATCCTTTAACTGTATCTTTAAAGTATTGTGAGGATTCGGAAATTAAGTCATTAATAATGTAGCTAATTTTTGTTACAGACTGAAAATGAGTGAGATGTTTCATAATAAGAAGTGAATATGCTGTAAAGGACAGGAATGAAGACGCCGTTCAATGGCTATGTATTTTTGGAAGGAAAGTGTCTTCCAAAGAAAATCAGCCACCAGTGAATCCCCACCCCAAATAACTCTAATTAGTTTAATTCAGAACTGTGTGTTTTATCTTTGGATTGTTACTTACAGGTCATAATTAGTTTGCTAATGCTGAGCTTGAAATACCCCCAGAACAAAGTGGCTCTGTTAGCAAAGGACTACCTCGCTCTGAGAGAAAGTCCTTTACTAAGTTTTGTTTCCCCTTGGGATCAGTCCAGGGGACTGTTTTAAATTGTGAATACACCTTTCTAATTCAAATGAGCCTGCTTGATTAAATGGTTTGTATAATGAAGTAAATTCTCTTTCAATTTCTAATTCAACAGATAACTTAAATTATCCAGGAAGCACATGGTCTTGAGGCCCAAGACAGGATCCTGAGTAATGCATTCACACTGAGACTGCTTGCTGGCCCTTCTACGTCAAACTTTAGAGACGTTCTAATCCTCAATTTTTTTTTTTTAGATTTTTTTTATTTATTCATTTTAGAGAGAGGAGACAGAGAGAGAGAGAGAGAGAGAGAGAGAGAGAAGGAAGGAAGGAAGGAGCAGAAAGCATCAACTCCCATAAGTGCCTTGACCAGGGAAGCCCAGGGTTTTTTTGAACCAGCGACCTCAGTGTTCCAGGTCGATGCTTTTACCCACTGTGCCACCGCAGGTCAGGCTAACCCTCAGTTTTTTAATTTTTCTTTACTTGAATTTTCCTATAAATGAGCAACTGGTATTATTCTACTTTTCAACTAAGTATAAAGCTTAAAGGAGTTTTAATTTTCAATTTTTGTAATCTATATCCCATAATGTTTGTGCATTAAGAAAGGTGAAAATAAAAAAATGTTTTTGGTTTTATTGATTTGTTTTTATTGGCGGCAGCTTAATATTCTCTCTCTCTTTCTGGTAAAGCTACTGTGTCTCCTTGGAAACAAAGCTTTCGGCCTGCCCTCCACTTCCGCCTTGGCAGGTATGAGGTGGATCCTGCTGCTAAAGATCTTTCTGGAACACCCTCTGCCCTCCGCTCCATGCTGACGCCAGGCTTGGGGCTGTGTCTCCTTTGCTGCTGAGGCTGGGACCTCCTGAGGTGACTCCTTCCTTTCTCAGGGTAGTGGAAGTTGCACATTTCTGGTGATCAGAACCAACCGCACTCAGGTTTTTAGAAATTAGCAAACTCAGACATTCCTTTCACCAACAAGAAGAATGAAGTCTCAAGGGCAGATGGGCTTTTCCTAATTTATAGGAAAAACCCAAATCTGAAGGTCAGTGTAAGAAGATGCCCTTCACACTGTTGAATACCTCAAATCTGTTAGTTTAGCTTATCTTGGAGTAGATTTATGAAAGAGGAGAAGGAGAAAGGGGTGGAGGGGGGGAGAACTCCCAGCCACATTCTCTGCAGAAGAAGTACCCCAAACCACACCGAGTTCAGAGTCTAAACTTAGGGATACATGATTGAAATGTTCTTTCCCTTTCCCAGGAATGTGTTTAAGAAAATGAATCCAAGGGAAGACCAGACTCTAGTTTAAAAAAAAAAAAAAAAGAGAGGAACCTAGGAAAACAGATGATGGGCAGTGCCTGGAAGATTCCAGGTGCAGAGCGCAGAACCAGGTGCGAGGGCCAGTCTACCAGAGAAGGCAAAACTCCTCGGGCCACAAAAAGATGACCCTGAATGATGCTTCTAGAGACCTTTCTAGACCCTTCTATGGATGGAGAAATGAGACACAGAGAACAAATAATAATTTAGCCAAGGGCACAAGAACCAGATCCAGACCTGACCCTCTTTCTTCTCTCTCTGTATAAGTCAGGGCAAGAGTGGCAGTCCTAAGGCCTCTCTCAACTTCTGCCTACCTTTCTAGGGGCACGGCATACACCTGTTAATAACCAACCTGCTCCAAGAAGCAATAAATTTAACCCCGAGAAAGGAAGGATTTATGCTGGATATCAAATCCCCCACTGCCTTTTCCCAGGATGACAACCCCTCCTTTGCACCCTTCCTAACCCTCTCAGCGTTCATCCGACCCACCCCCACCCGCAGCGCTCACCTTCTCGGCTGGGATGTTTGAAGGTCATCGCCGCGGCGAGCTCCCCGCCGTGCAAGGTGACGCCGGCCCCGGGGGTCGCCAGCGGGGGGGCCTGCGCCGGCGGCCACGGCGGGCCTGGCGCGAGGTAGCCCCCGGCCGGCGCGCTGTACACTCCGTGCTGGCTGGAGGCCGGGTAGGCACAGGCCGGGAGGAAGCCACCCACTGCGGAGAGGCCAGAGGCCGACTGTGCGGTGGGAGAGGGACAGACGTCACCGACTGTCAGCAGCAGCACTCCCGCAGTCGTCTCCAGTTTAGGCAGTTATGGGGGGGGGGGTAGCCCTCCTCTCCTTCTGCTGTCCCCTCAATTATATCCACGGTCTCTTAATTCTCCTAATAAAGACTCTGGCAAGGGGTTCCCATTGAAATTGTTATTAATAAGGAGGTGAGGAGGATCATAAATTCACCAGCCAGTCTTGAAAGAAAGGAAGTCCTCAACCATCTGTGTTACCGGTTCAACCTTTTGTAGCAAAAGTATTTTGGTAAAAGGTAACTCGATGCTCTCGAAAGCTAGCCTCCCCCAAAGTAGTGTGCTTCAGAAAAGATGAGAAAATGCTTCGCGGGCGCTGGGTGGCCCAGCTGCCCGACACTCTGACATCCTGACAGCCCTGGCCTGGAGGAGTTTTCTCCTCTTTTTCTCTCTCTTTCTCCCATCACACCCTCTTCCCTAACCTTGCACTCTTCTACGTGGAGGGCATCTCCTTCTCCTGACCCTTGGTTACCTGAGTGTATTTAATGTCCGCTTCTAATGCTGGCTTCTCCAGCCCATTCACTGCTGGGGTGGCCGGGAAGGCCGTGCGGTTCACGCCGGCCCAGTCTTCCATCTTCGGGGAGTAGGTGGCGCCTTCGTTCCCGGCCAGGGCCCCTGCGGGGACACAGGACGAATTAGTAGGGACATCCGAATTTGTGCTAGGCACAACCGTGGCCGTCGGGCTGATGTTTACACATGTTCCTACAAGTACTCAGTTTATATCCGAGGGTGTGTTCGAAGGTCTCCAAAAACACCTGAGACGTCCAAAGGCTCGAGAGCGACCGAAGCGGGTGGGCAGTGGGCACAGGGTTTCGCTTTCACTCCTAGCAGGGAAGAGGCTGCTCCTCCCTCCTCCAAGCCCGCGGCCCGCTTCCCGCAAAACGGGAGGCCTCCGGCCAAGAGGTGGCCTGTGAAACAGGGCTGGGTTTATACGGCCTTGGCGCCTTTCCTCTGTCCAAAGGCTGCGCCTGGAAAGGTTCAGGTTCAAATCCAAAGCAGGCTAGTGAGAATTAATATGAATTTCTCAAAATCTCAACAACTGTCTGGAGGGGTGGGAGATGGTTCTACTTAGAACTGCCTCTGGAGACATCCAGTATCTCCCCCACAAAAGGCGTTAACCCAGTGACCAACGTGCATCTCCCACATGTGTCTGTTCCTTCTGCACGTGTGTGCGCAGGAAATCCACAGAAAGCTCCAAAACCGAGCGCAGAGTTGGTAAGGCCACCTCCCAGCCAGCTGCCCCACAGGTCGCTTCAGGAAAACCTTTGGCCCCAGCCGGTGGCCCAGGTTGAGTCTGAGCCATCAGAAGAAGCAAGCCTTATTCGTGGCGTCTGCAGTGCGCCTCACTGCTGCTTGGGCTAAGCTTTCAGTTTCTCCTGTTGCCCCCACCCCCTCCTCTCTTCGGCTACGGTGAATTTTGCTTCTAATCCTCCTCCTCAGTTTGCTCACATAAAAGCATGCCAGCCCTTGCCCAGCTGCTTAGGAGAAGGGGACAGTGCGAAGAAACTGAGGACACACTCCGGCCCAAACAACATCTTCCCAAGCCCCGCACCAAGAACGCCTCAATCCTCTCTCCCTACTCCATCCCTGCCTTTCCCTCCAGAGTGAGACGACCAACAATTCTGCGGAGTTCTAATTACAGGCAAAGAGCTTATCAGTGGGAGCTTTTATCCCGAGTACGGCTGCAGGCCTGGGGCGCCATCCCCAGGGATTCCAGTCCAGAACCTGCAATCCCGCTGGGCCTGCCTGGGATGTAGGTTACTTGACCAGATCGGCCAGGTTGGCCGTTTGCCTTGTACTAGAAGAGCCTCTGGGCCTGGGAGGAACAGAACTACTTGGAAAATGGTAAGGGATCCCGAAAGACCCTTAAGAAAGGATCCCAGAATTGACTGAGGTTTGTTTGGTTTAGATCTGGCAATAGAAGTTTGCATACTTTTTGCAAGAATGAAAAAAAATAAAGCAATTTTAGACCTCCGGATTTGTGGTCGGCGATTGCTCTTCCATTTGGGAAATATTTTCCGTATTTGTCATAAAAAGTTCAAGATGTCCCAAGGTTCCCACATAAAGCCCGGGACCCTCAGCCTCCCTGCCCAGCCCTAATCCTCCTCTGAGTTAAAACCCGTCCAAGGAAGGCGAGGAGTTTCCCCTCACCCTCATGCCCACCCCCTCTTCTCCCATTCTGCCCCTTCCAAGAAGGCTACAGAAGGCCTCCACCACTGACCTGTTTGTTCCATAAACGTCCGGATGCCCAAGATGTTGCTGACCGAATGTGCCGAGGGCCATGAACGGGGAATGCTGACGTGGCCTGCCGTGCCCGGGACCCCGTGGTGGCTGCCCATCTTGGCGCCGCTTGGCGACACGGGACTGGGGTAGGGGTACTGATATATGTGGTTATAGGGCAGCGCCGGCTGCGGTGGCGGCTGCTTGCTCGCCTCGTAGGGCCCGGGCTGGGCCAAGCTACCGATCTTATTGCGCAGGATGCGGCTGATGGAGCTCACGGAGGGCACGTTGTACTTGTCGCAGACGCCGTCGGCCAGCAGCCGGTCGCGGATCTCCCACGCGAAGATCCCAGGGTCGCCCTGCTTGTAGTCCCGGATGTGCTTGACCACGTTGGGGGTGGTAACGCGGGGTTTGCTGCCCCCAATAGCCCCGGGCAGGATGGAGCCCGTCTCGTTGTAGCGCGCCAGGATCTTGCTCACGCAGCCGTGCGATACGCGAAGCTGCCGGCTGATGTCACAGGGTCGGATGCCCAGCTGCGCCAGCTCCACTATGCGCAAGCGAATGGCGTTGGGCAGGGGGCGGCCGTTGACGAACACACCGCCCAGCTGGTTTACCTCGCCGTACGTCTGTTCTGCGATCGCGCCCGAGGACAGTGAGCGGGAAGGGAAGAAAAGACCCGCAGGTTAGCCAAGGGTGGCCGTACAGGGCTAGAGGCCGCACTTAGGTGCGCCTAGGAGAGTGACCAACAGATACCCAAAGCTGTGGACAAAGAGTCTGGGTCTGTCTCCGGGAGTGGGAGCGGGCGTGGGGACCCGGAGAAGGGCGCGACAGCCTTCCGTGTCCTTCGGGTGCGTCTTACTTGGGACATCCCGTCCCCAGATGCGCCGAACTGCCCGCACCCCGCCCAGAAGCGGGGACTTGCGGAGAACACGGCCCGGCCCGGACCCAGGACCGCGTCTCCCGGGGAAAGCAGACGAGAGGAAAGGGAAACACCGGGACACAACGCACCTTGTCAGCCCGCCCGCTCCCTGCTCGCCGCCCTCCTCTTACCCATGGCGCGCGGGCCAGCCAGCTGCCTGGCGCCGGGGCGGCCGGGGCTGGGCCCGGCGCAGTCCGGGAGAGCTCGGGCGCCGCCGCCGCAGGAGAGGCATAGAGGGAGGGCGCGCTCGAGCCGAGAGCCGCGGCGGCCCGGCCGCGGGCTGGAAACACGCTGTGCGCCGCAGCCAAGCCCGCGGCCGCCCGCCCCCGGGCCCGCTGCCGCCGCCGCCGCCCGTTCCCAGGACACTCTCCACGCCCGCGACCCCAGGCCCAGGGTGAACTTCATCCGATTAAGAGAAATTCGTCTGACCGGGAGGCTGCGGCGTGCGAGGATCAATTTTACGTGTTCTCCACGTCAATCTCCGCAGTCGCGCCGGAGACGCGGGAGTTGGCAGCTCATTGGTTCCCGTCACTGCACCCCAGAGCCCCCCTCCCCTCCCTGAAACTCTACCCCTATCCTGTCCTCCCCTTTGGGCCCTCCTCCGGAACCCACCCCACCCCCCTACACACACACACACACACACACACACACACACACACACAGTCCTAACCCCAGCTGGGCCCGAGACCTTCCATTCGCTCTGCTGCCTTCAAAGCCTTTTACCTCTCTGATTTTGATAAAAATGGGGTAGCCATTTCAAATTGATGAATATTTCTAAGTACTAGTAATTGTTTGGGTTTTAGTGTTACTACTACCTCCACCACCATTGTTGCTAAAATATCGGAGGATTGGTCAGTGTACTGCTGTGTCTACGGCCCCTTCCCCGGCAGAGGAGCGGGAAGAGGGGCCAGCGCCCCAGCTCTGAGCGCGCGGACGTCGCGGTGCGAGTTCAGCGGGATGCAGGCCACTGGTCCAAGGCGTCAGCCCAGTCCCACTTCTAGCCGACACCAGAATCCGACTTTCAGAAAATCTTTACAATGTTTAATAGCCACCTCCTCCTTAGGGTAGTGGTGTTGTTTCAGTCACGTGAGAAGTGCACATTCTAGATTCTGTCTCTCTGCGAACAGGCCCATCCACTTGAATTCATTCTTCTCGGAAGTAACACTGGAGGGGGGTCGGAAAGGGGTTCCAACCAGCTGCCCCCAGGTGCAGGGAGCCTGGGCTCTCGGGACCCCAGGCGCCCGGCGCCTCTGGCGGCCTGCGGGAGGTCTCCACGCTGTAGCTCTGGCTCTAGGCTTGAAGGGCAGTACCTTTCCCCAAGCTGCGAACCCCGAATCCTTCCACACCTGAGCTGCCTGGTGTCACCTTTCACACGGCACCCGCAGCTTCCCGGGGGTCTTTGTTAAACCACCGAATGACCCTTCCCTTCCATTTAAGCGGGGACGGAGGCGAAGCGCACAGCCCTGCACTCTTTGGCCTTTGAAAGAATTGTCATCTCTTTATTTCCGTGAACACCCAGTTTTGTCTTTTCCCAGCCTGGGTCGTAAGTGCGGCCGTCGCAGAGGGAGTTGCGCAGTGGAGTCCAGGAGAGAGCAGGTGGAAGGAGGAAGCTGAGTTTGCCTTGAACTGACACGAGGAGACCGGGACCTGGGAGTTCCCAGTTTGGGGCCAGCAAGTGCCCAGGACACTGGGCTGAACTTAAAGGAGGGGGCAGGGGCAGGGGAGGGTGTCCTAGGAAGATCCAAGGTGACCAGGACTCCCTTGCGCTCCCAGCTCTCCTCCCGAGGCGGGAAGAGTTCCCCGCTCCCCTCCCCCACAGCATACCGCTGGGGAGCTGGGGAGAGTGGCCGGGGTGCCCGCGCGGAGATGCTGCGGGAAGCGCAGTCGCACCGGATCAACGCGGCCTGGGGAGCAGCGGCGACCGAGCCCCTGACCCTCTTACCTCGGCTGCGGAGCCAGAAAGTGTTGCTGGCTTTGAATTAACCTGTCCGAGTGTGTCAGTTAGGAGCGCCTGGACCATACGTCCTGCGCTCTCTGACGGGAGAGCCCGAGGGCCTGCTGGGCGAAGGCTGGGGCCACAGGCAAGAATTACCCTTGGAAAAAAAGCCCAAGTTCCAAAGAGGTGAGCAGCCTCTTTTGCCGCATCTCGCATCTCGGAGAACATAGTGCAGCCTCAGGGAGGCCCCAGGGGCCCGGAAGAAGCCAGGCTGTGTCCTGGCCAGGGACAGGGTACTACTGAGCAGTCGAGGCCAGTTCAGGACCGTGCAGGGCAGGGTACTACTGAGAAGCCTAGGCCAGTTCAGGACCGTGCAGGGCAGGGTACTACTGAGCAGTCGAGGCCAGTTCAGGACCGTGCAGGGCAGGGTACTACTGAGAAGTCGAGGCCAGTTCAGGACCGTGCAGGGCAGGGTACTACTGAGCAGTCGAGGCCAGTTCAGGACCGTGCAGGGCAGGGTACTACTGAGCAGTCGAGGCCAGTTCAGGATCGTGCAGGGCAGGGTACTACTGAGAAGTCGAGGCCAGTTCAGGACCGTGCAGGGCAGGGTACTACTGAGCAGTCGAGGCCAGTTCACGGCCGTGCAGGGCAGGGTACTACTGAGAAGCCTAGGCCAGTTCATGGCCCTGCAGGGTAGGTTCAGGACGGCATCAAGGGGTGGTCTGACTCACAGTGGGCTAACCCGAGCTCTGAGAAGATGCGGAGCATGGGATTGCCTACACACCGGCTGTGGGCGCTCGGAGGCCACGCGCAGGGCGAGCCGTCCCGTTCAGTTCCGCCCGGGTTATTTGGACACAGCCTGCCCCAGATCTAGACTTCGTTGCCCGAATTTCAAGTCGGGCCCCGAAAAACAAAAGGGTTGATTTCTATATCTGAGAACCGTAGTATCCATAACCTAGTGCCTCCCCCAGGGGAGGTGAGACAACTAGAGCCATTTCTTTCCCCGCAGGTCAGGAGCAGACGGGCACGCTCAGAGAAGAGATAACGAGGCCGGGGGTACTTCGGTGAGAGATGCTTCGCCCCAACTGCTCTCAGGGGAACATCACTCCACTTCTACCAGTGACGTGTGGGACGCTGGCAAGAAGGTGCCGTTCAGAACTGTGTCATGTCCCCATTCCCCTCAGCGAAGGCCGTCCAGGGCTGAGGCAGATGATTGGAAAACTGAGCCTGGGGCTTCTCGGGGGTGTTAGAGCCCGTCGGCTCCTACTTCCCATCCCACCTTCCTCCCACCCCCCACCCTCCCGCAGCCCGAGGCCGGTGCCAGAGCCACACGGCACTCCCTGCAGCCTGCTCACAGCCAGCCTCCGGAAAAGCTTACAGTTTGTCGCCCCCTGTCGGCCCGCGGGTCCACTCCGAGGGCTTCCGAGGCCGGCTGGGTTCGGGGAGAGGTGGCCCCAAAGGTGGGGTTGCAGAAGGAAAGGAAACCTCTCTTCCACCTCGGCGGGATCCCGCTCAGTCCTCTGCGTGACCAGGCAGCGGCGACGTAGACGGCGCCGAGCGCGCGGAAGTAAAAAGCTCCCGGGTTCCACGTCTGTTTGGCTGGGTTTGGCTCTGTCGTCTTGAGCGCCCTGGGCGCCGCGTGGAACCAGACGAAGAGCGGCTGCCAGAGGCGGAGGAGCTGCGGCGCTAAGGGCGCGCGCGCGCACGCGGGACCTTACGCGTCTGGCTGGGGCTGGACGTCCAGAGAGGCGACGGACGCGTTTGAGGGCCCCGAGTGGCCTCGGAAACTGACGCAGGTTTCCCAAGGCGGAGGAAGGAGAGGCAAGATCCATGCCAGGAACGTGAGGCCAAGAGGAGGCAGGAAAAGGCTGCCTGCCCTCCGAGGGACCGGGGCGAGCGACGACAGAAGGGGTTTCGGGCGCACACTCCCTGAAGGTTTGCCGGCTGAGCCCAGCACCTGAATGTTCAGGCGGCGACAGTTTCGGTGACAAGGTCATCCTGGGAGCGGCAGTAGTCTCCGCTTCACCTCTCCCGCGTGTCTTTGATTTTTGGTGGAACCGTTCAGCGGAATTATTTGGGTGCAAACGAAATGTGTCCGTCGCAATACGCCAAGGTGTTCTGGCTACCCATGCATTTCAAGGGCTTCAGGACAAACCTAAACACGCCAATGAAAGATCTTCTCAACTTCGGTAAGGCGGCAAGAGCAACCGCGGGCTGGGCGCGTTGGGGTTCAGCGGACAGGAAGGAGCCGAGCGCAGGAAATAAAGGCAGCGAGTGTCCCGGGAGGGCCCTGGGCAGAGCTTGGACCCGACTGACGGCCAACGCCAAGCCCACCAGCCTCCCGCGGGTGAGCAAGGTCGTGGTCCTGGCTCAGCCCAGGCCTTTCGCGTTTGTTATGATCTTAAAGGTACTGTGCGGTGAGTCGTGTGGTCGGAAAGCAAAGTTAAATCGAATCTCTTAGTTTCGTTTTTTAAATATTTTTTAAATTTATTGATTTTAGAGAGAGAGGAAGGGAGAGAGAGAGAGAATATATATATATATCGACATATATATATATATATATCGATATATATATATATCGATTTGTTGTTCCGCTTATTTACACATTCATTGGTTGATCCTTATGTTTGACCCGGGATTGAACCCGCAACCTTGTCATGTCTGGATGACGCTCTAACCAACTGAGCGACCCAGCCAGTGCTTTTAGTATTTGGGTTTTTTTTTTAACTTTACTTAAAAAAAGTAGAATGGGCTACATACGAACTTTAAACACTAGGCTATATTGTGCACCCACCCACCCCACCCCCATACATAATTTTGCGAAGGAGATCCCGCGCGCCACACTTTAAAGTAATGGGTAAGAAGTGGCTAGCTGCAAGGAGACATATGGTTGGAAGAGCTGACCCATATCAGGAAACGGCAAATCCTCAGGGAACGCGAACAGCGAAATAGCTCGCAGAAACCAGAATGTGAGACAATAAGGAAACCCCACCTGGAGTGACCTCACGGGTGAGGAGGGTGGGGTGGAGGAAAGAAGAGGACTGGAGGCTAAATTGTCCACATTGAGGAGGGCCACGAGCGCGGGAACAGTGTGTTCTCACAGAGAAGGGCGGCGGGGGCATCGCCCCCTGCACCTGCCGCTCCAAATTGGAACGCACACACTCCCCAAACCCGAAATGGAAGGTGTTGACAGTGATGCAATTAGAATTAAAACAGAGCCCCAGTAATGTGAAATACCATCTGAGGCTTCTCAGCCTGCTTGTGACCATGATGGGCTTGAAGTCATTTGCTTAACTTCTCATTTTATTTGTTAGCCTGGAAATGTCAATTATCGAAATCGAGTCAAGTCAGCCTTAGTGCAATTTGACTATATTGGCTGCTGACTGTGGAGAATGTCCTTGAAATGCAAGGAAAGAGAAGCAAAGAATTTTTCCTCGCTTTCCTAAAATGAAATGGGTACACAAGAATAGGTTAATATTTTTCCGCGTGAGTTACAGAACAGTTCCTGGAGTTTGTTCAGAGGCATAGGGAAAAATGAGAAAAACAGGTTTTCAGAGAAAACCCCACTAGAAATAAATGGTGAAACTGAGCATCGCAAACAAAGATCTAAGGTACTTTCTATTCTACAATGCAGGAGTCTGACTTACATTCATAACATTCCTTTTAGAGTTGAACATTTTAAATGTGGCATTTGGATGGTAAAAAATAAATAAGTAAAGCTAGAGTCATTTTTGTAGCAATGGTTTTTTTTATTTTTTTAGTCTTCTGAGGAGCAGTGTGGTTGTCGTTCTTTTTAATTTTTTATTTTAGAGAGAAAGAGGATTTGTTGTTCCACCCATTTATGTATTCATTAGTTGATGCTTGTATGTGCCCTGACCTGGGATAGAATTTGCAACCTTGGTGCATCCAGGCAATGCTCTACCCAACTAAGCTACCCAGCCAGGGTGAATTTCCCCTCATATAAAATGACCTATATTGTCTAAATAATCTATTTCACTTCAGTGCATCAACATAAAAGCCTGAAAAGGGCTTTGGGCACTGGTCAAAATTCCACCATTGCAACGAGCTCCCAAACATGTTGATGTAAAAATGCCAAGAGTCTATAAACAGCAATATTAAAATGGAATCAATTGAGAAACTGAAAAATGTCCATGGGCCATATCTCCTGTACAGGGTTTGGGTACGTGGAAAAGGAGAGATCTAAGAGTAGCTACACGTATACAAAAGCTAAAAGGGTTATTTTCTGAGGGAACCAAGGGGTATGGCATGATTGACTGCTGTACAAGATGATTCGCAAAGACAACAGCGGATGAGGGTGTTGCTGCCTACAGGATGCTGCTGTGGATCAGACTGACTTTGCTGCAACGAGTGACACATGGGAGACACCCACACCAGCCAGTCTAATTGGAACCAGCTTGGAGTGTGCTGCCCTTGAATGCTTTGGAAATGTCTGACCCTCCATGGACATAGAAGCTGGAGAGCGGATTGAGGACATGGAAACTGAAGGACATATGTGTAACCCTTCTCTGGAAGTAAAGACAATGTCCAGCCAATCCTGGTTTACCTGGATTCGTTTGGTATCTTATTAAAGATCAGTTCTCTTCAATCTTCAGCAAACACAAAACAACATTCATGTGCTAGAAATGCTGTGGTTAGGAAGTTTGCAGAATATTATTGTATTAATATTAATACTAATTGGTGCCAAAAAAACAATGAATCCTGCTGGTGGATGTTTCCAACTCCCCCTCCCGCCTACAGACAGTGAAGCAGGAGTACCTTCCCCTCCTCCATTACCCATTTTTTGCCTACTTAAAAGTATCATTGACTTTATTTTTTTGTATCCAGCATACAGTTTGGGAACATTGCTATTTTGGAATAAAGGCTTTGTTTGTTCCAGGGTTGTGTGTTTGTTTATTTAGTGTAAGCTCAGAAGTCTTGAAATATACTAGAATTGTGTATTCTTCTCAAAGTTGTATCTCCTTTGTGCTTATTTAACTTTTCATAGTGTATCTCTATGTTATTTCTCCCTGCAATACTACTTAGATCGTTTTCCTTGTCAGAAATTAGGTGTCTTTTATGATGAAGCTTCCTTCAGGCACAATCGGGATTTTTGTACTTGGGTAACTTTTTACTGCCAGTCTTGTCGGTCACTTTTAGCTAATTATTGCTTGATATATTTTCTCTTTAATTGCTGCAGTATCTCAAAGCCTGCTACATATACATATATGTATAGTATGTCCATAGCTTAGTGATGGTTTTAATTTTCTCCTCCCTCCCCCATTGTGTATGAGCTATGGAGTTTTATTGAAGACCCGTAATGCCTCCGGTTTTGATTTAGTGTTTTGGAGTTTGTGATCTCATTGCCCAGTATGGAAAATATTAGACAGGGTCTGCAGATTGTATGCAGGAAAAGACCCGCATCACTGCCGGGGACTGAGTGCTTGTCCCCATCCATGCAGTAAGCCAACTGCACAACCATCAAGAATCAGTGTTCAGTTTTTATGCCTTTGGAAACAGATCACTTCCACAAGTCCTGCTTACACAAAACGTTCTTGAAGACACTGATTCACCAGGTGACTGCACTTTTGACTCGGGCAGGCAGGAGTGGGGTGGAGGCTTAAAACCTCCTGATTCCTGTGTCTCACCCTCAGGGACTCTGATTGAATTTGTCAGGATGCAGCCTGGACACCTGGATTTTAACAGATGCCCAGGTGATTCTGATGTACATTGAAGCTTGAGACTCTCTGATTAAGGGAGGGACAATGTAATGCAATGCTTATTGCCTTGCAACTATTTTTAGGAATGTAGGTGGGACAAACTGAGACTGATTGGTCTCACTTCTGTAGACACCTTAACGTGACACACACAAATTTTAATCTATGTCTAAAATGTCTTTCCTGTGCATTTTTATACTATGTCACTTTTGCCCCTCTTGAAACAGCTGGCAAGGGAAAACACTGCCTTCTCAGTCTGTTTGCTGCCCTTCGTTCGCTGTCTTTTAAAACAAGAACTCTCTGTCTGCCTGCCCTCACACAGGTGATCACAGCCTCCTGCTTAAGTGGAACCATGTGCACAGTGAACTGGGGGCGGGGGCGCAGGGGACATTGCAATTGACTCAGCCACTTTGCGCTGAAGAAGATTGACTTCAGGAGAGGTGGCAATGTATTATAAGCGGGGGAGTCAGAATAATCGCGTTGTCTGAAGAGGTGGGAGTTGAACTGGACTTTCCGCATTGTGAATAACACTGCTCGGTGGTCATGTAAAGTAGCAGACGACACGCTTCAGTCAGTAGACATACATAGTTTACTATTTTTATGATTACTGCTGTTGACGTTATTTGATTGCCATGCACCTTGGCGGAAGAACCTTTCTCCACATTGGCTGTGGCAGCGTTGTGTTTTAGATCTGGGAGTCGCTTTCCCCTCACATTGCTGGTTTGTGATAAAGATAGAAGTGTCAAGTATCCCGGCGGGGAAGGTAAGTAGGAGAGGGGGTAGGGGTAGGTCAGAGAAAGAAAGAAAAAATGCTTCATCTATCCTCTTTAAAGTTTCAGCAATCAACGAAAATAAAACTACTCCTTTTCATTTTTATTAGGCTCGCTTTGGTTATAAACATTATGATTTAGACTGCTTTATTATGATTTGATGTTTATTGTTTTATAAGCTTATGCATATTCCAAACTATGAACTGCATTTTGTTTTTGAAACAAGCTGCAAGGAAACCTGAGGATGAGTCAGCTGCAGAGCCTATGTGTCCTTGACCTTTAAGGGGCAGCTTGTTAAGACCCATTTTAGCTGTAAAATTGTGTTTCTAAGTGACAACAAAGACAAAGAGAACAAGCACATTAATTCTTGTGGGGTTTTGAGGTCTTGTTTATTTTTTAAAATCTTACATGGCCACTTCTTTTTTTTTTTTTTTTTAGGCACACTCTTAGGTAAGAGGTGCTTTTTTTTTTATTATTCATTTTAGAGAGGATAGGGAGAGACAGAGAGAGGAGAGACAGACAGAGAGAGAAGGCGGGGAGGAGCTGGAAGCATCAACTCCCATATGTGCCTTGACCAGGCAAGCCCAGGGTTTCGAACCGGCGACCTCAGCATTTCCAGGTCGACGCTTTATCCACTGCGCCACCACAGGTCAGGCAACATGGCCACTTCTTGAGATCTTAAAACGTATATTTTAGAAACAGCATTAATCTTGTAAAAATTCTTTATATGCATTTACCTTCCTGAGATTATACTGTTTATACTATGTTCCAAGTTAATGTTAAGCTACTTTAAAAAGTATATGAAAATTAATGATAACAACAATAAAAACTAAAATGCCCTTAAAATGGTGTGGCGTTTCTCGGCATGAGCCTGCAGCTTAAAGGTTACAGGGCTGTAACAAGACACAGTCAAGACACTGAAAACCGACCACTACAAGGACTGTAGACTTTACAAAAGGATATGCTGAGAATGAGTTTTGACAGGGTTTCTAAGCATTGAGATGTTGGCAAAGTGGATAACTGAATATTTGTCCAACTGGGAAATACTCAGCATTTGGAATATGGCTTTTTGACAGGACAACAGGCAAGAAATTTGTTCCTCTATGAAAAGGCAGCGTCAGAGGTGCCGTCCATCTCAGTTTCTGTAATAACACCTCTGGTTGAGACAAGACTCTGCTTAGTTTAATCTCCCTTCTGTAATTACATTTCACGAAATACAATCCAGGTCCGTCTGCCCCGGACTGGTCTTTTGCATGTGCAGGACATGTGTTTGCAATGTCAGCCAATTGATCTGGGCAGAACGAATCTGGCACTTTCATCTTAGTTTCTTTTTAAACTGGGGGTAGGTAACTCTGGGCGCAGGGCAGTGGAATGGGATGAGGCTTGGCTTAGGACCTTCAGTTGGACAAACAGCCTTAGGTGAGGTTTGATGGTGGCTCATTGCCACTCCAGGCCCAAAGTCCTTTGTTGTTTCTGGCTGTGCTCACTCTGCCTTTCATCACAGAGGGAATAGGGATTTAATTCATCAACTCTTGATTCTCATTGTGTCTTTAGAGCTTGTCTCTGCGTCTCTACTGTTTAAGCTGATGGGGAGGTTGGAGAACCTTATGATCACACTTGATCAGAGCTACCACCCATGGCGAGAATGCGTGTGTTTCATTGTGGAGCTGGCACATGGAGGATCTACATTCTCGTTAAGGCTCAGTATCCCTAGGTCCAAACTGCACGTGCACCTCAAACCCAGAAACTGACCTGGCTACAGGAAAGCATACTATTGACATGTGTAGGCTTTTTATTAGCTCTAAATTCTTGGGTTGAAATCTAGGCTCTACCACTTACTTGAGAGCTAACCTCATTGTGCCTCTGGGAGCTCACCTATCGGGTGGAGTCATGCATGGTAAGGATTGAGCCTAACCAGGCTTAAAACAATGCTCAACACCAGGAGGTGGGTAATCAGTGGCAATTATTTTCATTATCATTTTTTTTCATATTTTAAGATACTAATACATTTTCATTTCTGTCTCCTTCATAGAACATATGGTAGACATGCAGTGGGCGATTTACAAAACAAAATATTTATAAATCAAGATTTATTAAATTATGTCCTGAGAAGAAAATAGCGGTGACATGTTTTCCCGAGTTTCTGTTTGCCATTCTCTGAGCCATGTCCTGAGGTGCTGCTTGGGGCAGTTCAGGACACTGAAGTGACACTCATGGGGAGACAGGACCTACTGCCAGCAGAAGGTGAGTGACAGCGGGGTCTAGTGGCATTTGTACACTCTCCTGTTTCAGAAAGCTGAAAGGAAGGACAATAGTTGGCTCGGAGTTCTCCTGTAATCGGGAGAACTGTGGTTCTTACAAGCTGATTCTTCTAGAAATGCTTTCCTGCACTAACAGGACCCGTGGGCCGTTCTGGCGCTCCCTTCTGCAGTATCAAGCCCTTCCTGTGTCAGAGATAAGATCTTTCACTCGTACATTTACTTTCTTGCTTTTGTCCCTAGTAGAGCCTTTTCCTTGCTTGTTTGTCTTTGAACTGTTTTTTCTTCTCCAGGAAGCACCAGGCGCTCCCTAAGGGAACGGGCCTCATCCTTTCTGAACCAGGCTCAAGCTTGGTGTTTGGGGCTGGCCCCCCTCCCTGAACAGGCCCCTGCTGTGATGGAAGGCCCCTGGCTGAGTGAGTGGAAGGGTGCGACTCCCCTACCTACCTCGAGTGATCATTCCCTCCAAATGCAAATGTTTATTTCCACCCAAACTCATATTGCTCTTGGGTTGCCCACATGTTTAACTTTCCCCCATTCCCTAAAGTGCCTCAAATCCAAGATTTTGGTGAAATGCTATCTTCTATTCTTAAAAAGGCTATACACCATTTGGACCTTATTAATTTTGGCAGAGTGCCATGGTCATCTTATGGCCTCTGTTTATTGTACAGCTGGGGACTTACCACAATGGGTGCAGCTTAAGTCCTTGTCCCAACCTTCATCTGGGTCTGAGACACTCATCCTGTGTCTGGGAGTGTCAATGCCAACAGTTCAAAACAGAACCCTCTTCCCATTGCCATGAGCTTATGACAGCCTAGGGCAGTGGTTCTCAAACTTTTTGAAGTCAGCGCTCATTTAAAATCCTACAAATAATTATAGACACACTATATACAAATTGCTGAGAAATATAATAATTAAGTCAGATATTAAAGAAAAAATATATAAAGTCCAAGCGTACTTTTATGGTAATTAAATGAAATAAATATGACAAAATTAAATTTATTCTGACATTAAAAAACATTTTTATGTTACATTTTTTGAGTTATGCTTTTTAGAATTTGTAAAAAAGAGGGGTTAAAAAGTAAAAAAAACACAAAAAAGTTACCCTTTTATATATATAGATACATCCTTAGTAAGATTTAGTAAATTCAACAGGTCTGGCACAAATGTGTTAAGTTTTTTCATTCTTGTTTTTATGAGAAACATGAGCCTGATGTGTCCTAGTGATTTCTTCAATGTTTGGGCATATATTTGAAAGGCAAACTCCCATTTCCTCGTGAATACATTGAAGAATTCCTCTCTTTTTACTCTTAATTGTGTTGAGGATAGAAAATCCTAATTCACATAAATAGGATGTTGAAAATTGTAGTACAGTGTTCAAAGCTTTTTTAGATATTGCCACATATTCTTCTTTTATAGAAATCCAAAAGGTTTCGGCCCTGGCCGGTTGGCTCAGCGGTAGAGCGTCGGCCTAGCATGCGGAGGACCCGGGTTCGATTCCCGGCCAGGGCACATAGGAGAAGTGCCCATTTGCTTCTCCACCCCTCCGCCGCGCCTTCCTCTCTGTCTCTCTCTTCCCCTCCCGCAGCCAAGGCTCCATTGGAGCAAAAGATGGCCCGGGCGCTGGGGATGGCTCTGTGGCCTCTGCCCCAGGCGCTAGAGTGGCTCTGGTCGCAATATGGCGACACCCAGGAGGGTCGCAACATGGCGACGCCCAGGATGGGCAGAGCATCGCCCCCTGGTGGGCAGAGCGTCGCCCCCTGGTGGGCGTGCCAGGTGGATCCCGGTCGGGCGCATGCGGGAGTCTGTCTGACTGTCTCTCCCTGTTTCCAGCTTCAGAAAAATGAAAAAAAAAAAAAAAAGAAATCCAAAAGGTTTCAAGAGACAATTCCTTATATTTGATCATCAATCCAAAACCCCCACCATACATATCATCTTAACTTGACACCAAAGAATAGAAGAAACTTGCCTCCAGTCTTTCCGGGAAACATGGGGGGTAGTGTAAACAATCCAGCACCACAGCTTAACAGCCTTTTGCAACCTAATCAGGCAAGTGAAGTGGGGGGTTGGGCAGACTGTCAGCTTACAGCCAATTCCCCGTAGCTCTGTCCCCCAAAGATCTAAACTCCAAAAACTCTGTTGGTTTTTGGTCCCCAACAGCACATATTTCTCTGGAATACCATAGGGCGCACCTGCAGATCTTCTAGGGTGCATCAGTGCGCTCTGGTGCACACTTTGAGAACCACTGACCTAGGGAGATAACCCCCTCCTGGGGGCATCCACACTTAATGACTGCTGATGTAGGCATACAAAAGCTTCAGTAAGGAACCACTGAGAAGGACCATTCCAATGCCAGAGCTCAAGTAGGATCCTGAAAGCCCATGACATCCATGACCTACCTTGCTGAACATGTGGGTTTGTTAGAGCAGTTTCGTTGCTCCAACAATGAAGGGTGGAGGCGTGGAGATTAAATCTTTGCCATCCAGTTACACAGGGATGGAAGCCAGGGTGACTCTCATTCTCTCTGCCATCCTCTGCCCAACTAAAGGGGCTGCTCTAAGCAGGTGGGAGTTCCCGCATGAAGGGAGATGATTTAGCTGTGGCAACCCGAGGTTGGGCAAGGGTGAGGACAGGGCTGGGTGTGCTGCTGTGGGGAAACCTCAGATTTGTATCAGGGCTCTTAAGATCTAAGAAGGAAGAGAAAGGTAACAAATATGAAGGTGGGAGGGGTCCGGGACAAATGCAAAAATTTTAAAATGTGGTCTGGCTCTGTTTCCAACATACGTCAATTTCTGAAATGAAAATGCAACAGAACCTCCTATGGACTCCACAAATTAGAAATTGGAAATATGAGCTGTGTTGATGGGCTTGTACCATCTCTAAAACATAGCATTTATTACAAGGTGAAACATATTTACTGAGAAATAAATAATTTTCAGGCTCTAGGTGTGCATTAACATGTAATTCATTTGAACAAATATAGAGAAAATTTTACGAAGCAGAGACTGGGAACTAGATAAAAGCTTTGCCTTTTATGGAATTTGTGCTTTGGTCACCTGTTTCTTAAAGTTGAGTGTGCAGCTCCAGCTGCTGGGAGAGAGGGAGCCTCTAGCCACGGGAAAAAGCCATCCTCCTGAAATCATAGTTTTACCTCATGATTTTGGCAAATAACATTATTTTGATATCAAAACAAGCATGGGTTTTTTATAGCATAAGATGAAATTTGGGGGCCCATTTTAAAGATACAACAGAAGTGGAAGAAAAAATTCTGGGCTCTCTGGAGCCCGTGCATATACAGGGAGGGAATTCAGCTTGGAGGCAGACACAGGAGGGGTGCCGCCCACTGTAAGCAGAGCAAGTCAGAGGTGAAATCAAGTTCCCAGCTGAAAGAGGTCACAGGGTGTTTCAGGAAGGTGCTGGCATCTGAGATGAACCTTCAAGTGTGAGTGGATTTTGACAGGTGGAGGATCAGAGGGTGAGGAGGGGCAGGAAAACCTTTCCTGGGAAGAAAAGGTGAGCAAAGTGGAGGCCATGGGAACGCGGGGGTGGAGAGGAAACAGCTTGGTTTGGGCGTGGAGCGAGGCCCCTAAAGTGGGGACAGAGAAAGCAGGAAAGAAGGCTGTGGGTACACTTGATGAGCCTGCATGCAGATTAAGGGGAAGCTATGGGAGTAGGTGTGCCAGAGATGAGTGAGCTCTCCAGCTCAGTCCTGGGGGATAGGACACCTCAGACCCTCAGAAAGCAGGCTGTGCAGGCTGAAGAAGACCTCTGGCCTTGCCACTTCACCCTGTGGGCAAGTCATCACACCTCTGAATGCCAGTGCTTCCATCTGGAAAAATGGGTCACAAACGAGCTCATTTCTTAAAGCCATCAGGAAGATGAAATGAGATCAGGAAGATAAGGCGCTTAGCACAGTGCCAGGTACATAACAACTGCTATAATAATATATAATAAATTTATATCCTTCTCCCCAGGACAAATTAGTGAAGCCCTGAGAAATGAAGATGAACCAAGTGCGCTGTGACCTGGGGATGCCAAACAGGAGCTGGATGCCCAGGCAGTCATCTTGCTCTGCTAACTGTAAAATGATTTAAGTTATTCATCGAAGCAGAATTTATGCAAGCCACAGCCTACTGGCCTTCAACATATTGTCCCTGGAGAACAACAGAACCTCATTTGAAAAAACTCTTCTGAGTCAAGTTGTGCTTTGACAATGTTCTCCTCCTTCATTCTCCCCTTTCCCACACAAATACCCGCAGTACTGGGAGCAGCGTTTGGAAAGCCAAGTGGCACTTTGAGGATATGCATGAGAGGAGGGGCCAGGGGCACAAAAAAGAAACAAAGGCAGGAGGACGTCCTGCCCAGGACCTCCATGGGGCTTGATGGATAAGCCTATGGGCAGAAACACCTCTGCTTCCCTTAGCTTTGACTTCCACGAGCACTACCTACTCCCCCTTTGTCCAAAGGTGGCTCTACCCAGCTGCTAGTAACTAGGGGTCCCCCAAAGCCAAGGCTATGCTCACTAATGTCCCAACATCATGTCCTTAGCTGACATCTCCTTCCAGAACTTTAATTCTGCATTTCCATCTGCCTGCTGCTCCCAGCCACCACCACCTCCTCTACCATAGCCGTCACCACCATAACAATGCCACATTTGCCCTAAGAGAATCCCTTGCTCTTTCTCCTGGCTTGGCTCATCCCATGACTATCGTTATAGCCCTTTCCTCTCCTCCCTGTACCCCCTCACTGTCCTCCTGCACCCCCAGCACCCCCTATCTTGTCTATCTGTTGTCACTGATACTTGTCTCTCCTGCTGGAACCACAGTCACCCCAGCTCATCGCAGCCTTTTCTCAATGCTTCGTGCCACCTGCTACCTGGACTTCTGCCTCCAGTGTCCTCTCTTCTCCCATGCATCCCAAATCTCTACAACACTAACCATCCACATTTCTGCCTTTTATTTAAGCACCTTGACTTCTCTGGGGGCTCTTCCATGCCACTGTCTCCCCAGAAAATTGATGAATTGAACCTGTTTCTTGTTACCTGGCTCAGAATTCTAGTACCACCCTCAACACATTGCCCTAATTTGTTTACAGGTATCTTTCCCCAGGAAAATGCCAGCACTGGGTTGTGGGGATTGAGTAGTATGTTAGCACCCCAGAGCCTGGCTTAGTGTTCATATGTCTCAGGTATACGAGAAATATTTAAATGGAAAATGGAAGTTCAGCTCTAATAGGTTCAATTATTCACTAAAAGCCCTTTAATGGCATCAAAGAGCCTTTGGAATAAGCCCAAACTCCATCTCAGGAGCTGAGGTCTTCCCCATGCTGACACCAAATGGCCATCTTTGTCCTCCAGGGCAATACAGACCAGCAGTGCTATCAGCTGCCATCCAAACTCATCATGTTGGATTCCTGTTACTTCTACCAATAGCCTTCTCTTCTCTGAGATGACATGGGCTTCTAAGACCATGGAGCACTCATGTTTTTTGTTTGTTTGTTTGTTTGTTTGTTTGTTTAGGTGAGAGGAGGGAAGATAGTAAGGCAGACTCCCACACGTGCCCAACTGGGATGCACCTGGCAACCCCATCTGGGGATGATGCTTGAGTACCTAGTTATTTTTAGTGCCTGAGGCTGATATACTCCAACAGAGCTGTCCTCAGTGCCCGGGGCCACACTTGAACCAATTGAGCCACTGGCTCCAGGAGGGGTAGAGGGAGAGAAAGGAGAGGGAGAAGGGGGCGAAGCAGATGGCTGCTTCTGTTGTGTGCCCTGACCAGGAATCGACCCAGATTGTCCATACTTGGGGCCAATGCTCTTTCCACTGAGCCACCAGCCAGGGCCCTCATTTTTGTTTAGTTGGTTTTTAAAAAAATTAACTTTATTTTTGTCAATGGTCAATACATTCACAAGTCTTAGTTCTCAGTGAATAAGTTATAAAAAGGTCCCCTTGAGAATTCTTGGTCTCATCTACATCTTGCCATGTTTTCTCCCTAAAATATATAGGGAGCCATTACCAGGTATTTTGTATGTTTTTATGCAAATGCATGCAGGTGAGAACACATAATCTTTTAGTATTTCCCCACTTTCTTACACAAATAGTGGTGTGGCAGGCACACAGTCCTGCACTTTGCTGTTTTCACTTATCCTGCAGACCTTTCCATATCAGCACATGCAGAGCTTCACACTCTCTTTAATACCTGCACAGTATTCCAAAAGACAAAATTCATGACTACGGAAGAAATGCACAACTTTTACATAGACAATGAAGACATTCAAATTGCTAAAGCTTTTACTTATCTTGGTTCAGTCATTATCAAATAGAGTCTGAAGCCAAGAAATGAAGAGAAGGCTGAGGCACAAAAGGGCAGCAATGGGAGAACTAGGAAAGCTCACCAAGAGCAAAGATGTGCCACTAAAGACCAAGGCTAGGATCATCTATTCCCTTGTATTCCCAACTACTATGCACAGATGCGAAAGCTAGACAGTGAAGAAGACTGATAGAGAAAAAAATTAAAATACGGTGTTTTTCTGATTTATTGATGTCACCCCATTAAAAAAATAAAATTATTAAAATTAAAAAAAAATAATAAATAAAAAATATATACAGTGTTAGAAGAGAGCTGTACAGATAGCCTGGATCACCAGAAAACAGAGTAGTGGGTCCTAGAGCAAATTAAGCCTGAAACATTGCTGATGCATAATGACAAAACTGAAGCCATCTTATTTGGGGCACAGCATGAGAGGGCAGGGTTCTTTGGAAAAGACAATATTGCTGGGGAAAAAACATGAAGCAGAAGGAAAAGAGGAAGACCAAATATGAGATATATCAAAGCCATAGGCATGAATCTGAGCAGGGCTGTTAAGGATAGGACATTGTGAATTCAGTCATTCACAGGGTTGCCAGGACTCAGAGGTGACTCAACGGCACATAACAACAGTCGTGTTCCACTGTTTGAGTACCAGAATTTATTCAGCTTTTCAGTTGTGCCCAACCTTTTGTGCACAGGTATGCATTTGTGGGATAAATTCCAGAAGTAGAATTTCTGTGCTAAATGTATATAGGCATTTGTAATTCTGATAAATACTGACAAGTGGGGATTTTTTTTACAGGAGTTGAACAATATTTTGCACTCCCAATAGCAACTGTTTTCAACTAAATTTTTAGGAAATAGATGGTATATGATTGCAGTTATAGTTTGCATTCTTCTTTGTATGAATGAAACTGAACACCTTTGCACGTGTTAAAGACCTCTCATAGATCTTTTTCTGTGTAATGTGTTTGCCCATTCTGTATACCGGTTGTTGAGCCTTATCTCAGTTTGTAGGAAGTCTTCATATGTTAGGGAGGTTTGCACTTTCTCTATAATATAAGATACAAACATTTATTCCCAGTTTCACACTTGTCTTTTGATTTTACTTATGGTGATATTTTTTTCAATGTGGAAGTTCTTGACTCTTAGTCAGATTACTCTGTTGCTTTTGTTTTGTTTTGTTTTGTTTTTATGAATTCTGGGTTTTGTATCACATTAGGAAGTATTTCTTCCCTTCATGATATAAAGACTTCTCCCATGCTCCCACCTCATACTTACATGGCTTTGTGTTCTACATTTAACCTGTGACCCATGGGAGTTAACCCAAGTGTATGATGCGAGGTGTGGATCCAGCCTTTTCTGAAAGACCACCTGCTAGAGGGACCACCCACAGAGTTAGTGCTCTGCGATGAAACCATGGCAACTTCTAGCTTGATGAGTACAAGCCTCCTCACCTGCTCCCTTGGTCTTCCGCCCTGTCATCCCATGCAGTTCCTCCTCTGTATATGTGATCACCCATTGCCTTGTTCCTTTTTTTCTATTTTTTATTTAGAAGTTAAATTTAATGGGGTGACATTGATCAATAAGAGTATATAGGTTTCGGATGAATATCTCCATGGCATTTGAATTGTTGATTGCATTGTGTGCCCATCACCCAAAGTCAACTCATTTTTGTCACCATATATTTGTACCCTCACCCCCGCTAGTTCTCCACCCCCGTAACCACTTCACTTTTATCTATGTCCATGAGTCTCAGTTTTATTTCCCACCTATATGAGAAATCATATAGTTCTTAGCTTTTTCTGATGTACTTATTTCAGTTAATGTAGTGTCTCATTCTAAACTGTCTCTTTGACCATGTTGTTCTCCAACCTAAAAGTTTCAGTGTTCCTCTATCCTGCTCTGTGGCACCTACGGTAAACCCATTTGTTCACTTCCTCAAATAGCCCAACTCAGTGTCACCACAAAAAAGACAGAAGTTTCTGTTTCACAATTCTCACCAACCAGATCATTCTGCCCAAGGGAGGTCCTCTCTTTTCTGGATTTTCAGGTTGCCTTAGGTGGGGAGCATTAACAGGTTGTTCAAACTAAAATAGCAATAATGTTGTTTATGATTTCATCCTGTGATGCCCTAGACACTGCTATAAGTACTTCACATGTATAAAGCTACCTATAAGCATGTAGCTCAGGGTCTGGCTAACAAATATTATCTGCATTTCTAGCTCCATTTTGCCTTGTTTCCTTATTTTTGATACTAGTCTTTTAGCTATGCTTGGAACATGTTACAGTTCAAAAATTGTCTTCAAGCCTTTCTAATGAACCAATGTTTATTAATAAGACTGATAACATCGGTTTGAGTCCCCAATTAGGGCACATGCAGGAGCAGCTTGATGTCTCTCTCTTTCTCAAAACAACAACAACAACAAAAATGCTAAGAAAATATCATTAGTTGTAATGGTGTTTTTGTCTTTAATCCTCATCTCCTAGCAATACATACTAAAATACTGGCTGATAAAATAGCATTTAGGTTTGGCTTTAACATGATCCAGCAAATGACCATGGTGTATACAGTACATTTCTTACCCACGTCTACTACACCAGAAGCTGTTCAAAGTAAGGAAGAAGGTCGAACAGCTTTCCACTGCGTCTGAATCATACAGTATCCAGGATACATTTGTTGAATTTCCTGAGCACAGAATCACATGAGCACAGGAGCGTAGCTTGGTTTCCTAATATCCCTCAGTTGGAGGGTTGCCCTAGGTAAGTTGGGTCATCACAGAATCTGATAAGGTGAGGGTAGTTTGGTGAGAGTTGGCATTCTCAGTTGTTCATTGCAGACCTTGTCAGACTTATCTTCAACACCTGGTCTCCCTTCCACAATGGGAGCCTGGAAAATGGGCATAGCAAGAGCCACCAGTCCCCATTAAGTGTCTGGAGCACAGGAAAATAAAAACTTTCATGGTTGCCTGACCAGGCGGTGGCGCAGTGGATGGAGCGTCGGACTGGGATGCGGAAGGACCCAGGTTCGAGACCCCGAGGTCGCCAGCTTGAGCGCGGGCTCATCTGGCTTGAGCAAAGAGCTCACCAGCTTGGACCCAAGGTCGCTGGCTCCAGCAGGGGGTTACTCGGTCTGCTGAAGGCCCGCGGTCAAGGCACATGTGAGAACGCAATCAATGAACAACTAAGAAGTCGCAACGCGCAATGAGAAACTGATGATTGATGCTTCTCATCTCTCTCCATTCCTGTCTGTCTGTCCCTGTCTATCTCTGCCTCTGTTAAAAAAAAACAAAAAACTTTCATGGTCAACTTCAAATGGCTCTGAAGATTTTTATATTTTTGTTTCCAAACATGATTGAACTCAAATGGTTCTCCAAAGAATGGCCAGAGTCAAACATTCTATTCTTCTTAAATGCCAACTGCCTGCTCACCTGTGACTTTTAGAGTTGCAGTTCCTGCCCACGTACATATATAGATTGAAATTTGGTGCTAAGTGTATACATGTAAGATGAAACACTTTTCTAGTCTTGATTTTATCGCCCAGTCACCATAGAGACACTGAAAAACATGTCTGTCAGTGCTCTCTCTGTATGAGATCCCTGCAGAGTTTTCCTAGACCCCTCACCCTAGTCCTTCCTAAAGAACTGGACTGCTTTCTCTTCAGTTACAGAACTGTACCACCCATCAGGTGTTCCCCAAATGTTAATGTTCAACTGATAACTATATTGGATGTCATCACTGGAGTATTTACCTCAGTATCTTTTTGTAACCTTACTATTTTATTGGTCTTACTGGTACAGAACCTTAATGATGTAATGATAGGAAATAAAACAGATTTCAAATTTTAAGAAAGCCTAACTTGTATAGCAGCTGCCAGATGCTACTGTGGATGATGCTAACAGAGTCAAGTTTTGATGGAACGGAAGGCGAGGATGGGCGATGGCCTGGTATTCTGGAGGGCTTCTTCCCATTACTCATGATGATCTTGCATAAAACAACTCAGTGGATATGTTGTTCCCCTTGAATGGGACATTGGCCCGTTTCATTTGCTTCCTTCATCTTTAGACTCACAATTTTTTTGTGAGTCATTATAGACAGCAAAGAAATCACTATTATTCCTGATAACCACAAGCAGACTCTGCCTGGTGCTCCATGGTGAGGGCAGAACTCACAGCCGGATGTGGCACTCTGACCCAGCAATGCCATCATGCACCACAACCTTCAGGGTGTCAGCCCTAGGACTCCTTCTTGTCGCTTCCTTCATCTGCACATGGTCCCACAGAGGTGTCTGCACATGCATCTCTTCCTGAGCCAGGTAGACCAGCTGGCTCTTGACAGCGCCTATCCTCCCACTGCCAGTTCTACAGGGTTGCTCCTAAGTTGTCTGTGTCATCCCCGCTTCCCATGAAGAAATGGTCTCCCCAGCCAGGGTGTCAGCCATGCCCTGTGAGGAAAGGGCACGCCATTCTGCCACAGCCCCTGGAGCACGGTAGTATTTCCAGTTAGAAACAGCCTGCATTCCATTGTCCTAACAATTCAGGTCATGAAGGCAGAATTAGAACTCAGAATTTCATAAGAGTTGAAAGGCTTCCTGCGTTAAGGAAAAATAAAAAATAAAAATAAATGACAATAAAGTGCCTAGAAGTTTTAAAAGAGGTGACACTTCACATATATATAGAAGTCAAAGCTGTTTCTGGTGCTGAACTTCCACGGTGATTATACTGATAACCGAAGGCCAACCCCAAGAGAGGCACATTGAAATACTGGGAGATCTCCGCAGCTGCCCGCACAGAGAGATACACCACTGAAGGGGCTCAGAGGAGACAGGGCAATGCCTGCAAGGAAGCAGGCCCTTTGTTAATGAAATGCTCTCTCCCTGACCGGATTTGGGGAAACGTATACCAAAGAAAGTGGGAGAGGATGCGAACTTGGATGTTTAGCCCCACAAGGACAACAAAAACAGCTGATGAGCAAAGCTCAAGGTCAGGCCTCACCAGGTTGCAGAGCAATGGTGGCAGCTGTTTCACTGCTCCCAGAGACGCAATTCCAGTTTCTTACAAATGCAAACCGACACGCTCTTCTTGACCTCGATAACAGGAGTTGAAGCTTCTCGTGTGCCTCCCTGGTACCAGGCACTGCTTCAAACATTTGTGCACATTGTCTCGCGTGAATCTCACAACGGCTCATACGGCTGAACTAACACTGAATTATCCCCATTGTACAGATGAAAAAAATCGAAGCACAGAGAGGGCAACTTGTCCCTGGCCACACAAACCAGGATGTTGCTAAGTCAGGATTTGAATCTGGCATCTGGCTTTCAGGTACACATTTATTCCCTATGGTCTGCAGGGGATAGAGATGTTGGGACGTAGACACTCTGTTTTCAATTCAGGAGCCTTCAACCCTCCCCTGAGATGTAATATGCTGCCCACTCAGAATTTCCTACAACTGATTCCTGGCCAGTGGGAAGTCCAGGCCCTGAATGTCTCCTGCACACCCTCAAGCTTTCCACCTGGGATGTGTTGACTACTCACCAGCACTGCACCCCTCCCACAATGACACATACACCAGGAAGTGGCTGGTGGTAGGGAAGATAAGGACAGGCAACTGGAAAATTGGCTAACCTTGGTTTTAAAGTATTTGGCAGAGGAGACCCTTGAAGGTGGTTTGTAAAGTGAGGACCTGGGTAATCTGAAGATTTCAATTATCCATCCATTAGTTTTTAACTGGAGGTCCCAGGTGCAATGGACTATAGGTCCACAAACCCCTAAAATTGATCATAAGATTTTTTCAGGGGAGTATAGTTTGTTTTCTTCAAATTTTCAAAGGGTATAACTAAAATGATTGAAAATCACCATTGTCTTTGTTATTCAAACTTGTAGATAAATAAAAGTTTATTGTGAAATAGGCTATTTGGTGACAAATAAAAATCACTTAGGGTAGTACACTAAGTTTCATTCTGTTTGCTACCCAAAGTCAATGTAGCATTTTAGAAAACACCTTGAACTTGAATCAGAAGACACTGGCTCTCACTCAAGGTTGGCCGTTGACCAACTGTGTCATCATGAAGGGAAGGATAGTCTTGTGTTTCTCAGTCTTGGCCGGTTTATCTGTAGAAGAGGCATAACGAGATACTCCTTGTCTGCTAAACACGACGGTTTCATTGTGAGCCTAAAAAGATATAAGATTTTTTTTGTGTAAGTGCTTTAACCCTAGAAAGTATCCATTTATACATACTATTTTCCTAGGACTTGGAGAGTGAGCGGAAGGACAAGCGGTCATCTTGCCTTACCAAACGCTCCACAGATCTTTCACTTCCATGGGCATCAGAATGAAAGCAGAGGCATGCACTCTGACCTCTCTTATGTTGGAAGTTGGGATATAGTGCTGCTTTATTAGGTTGTAAGGACTCTGGACTCCTGAGAGGTTCTAAAACTCATGACTTGTCCCTGCAGAGAGGAGACCCTCAGTGCCAAAGGAGGGCATGGCCGAGAGTGAGGAAGGCTGCAGAGCCCCCCTCATCTCCTCATGGAGCCATCAGCTTGGCCATGTCCATCTCGGGCTATGGGAGTAGAATGGGGTCACAGCACTAGGGTTGAGCCTAACCTTGTCCAAGAATTCTTAACTAAAAAAATCAGACTCCCCCAGCGACAGCCTCAACCTCCAGATTAAACATCCACATTCATTAATTACAGGGCACTAAACCTCAGTGGTAGCTCAAGCCTCTGTTGAGAAACCTCCTCACAGACCCCATTATGTTCTTCAAGAGCCTCTATTTGAAATAATTTATATTCTTTGGTCTGGTGGCTTTGTATCACTGAGTTTAATGACTGTTTCTATTTATTTTTCAGATGCTTAATTACAGTGGAACACTTCAACACTATTAAATTAAAACAAGCTACCAGCTCATTTTTGACTGTGGCCTGGCTAACTTCCAAATGACGTTTAGGATAATATCAGATATTTAACTGACACCACACATTTTGCTAACTTCAGAACAAAATGGGAAAATGCCTTCCACAAATCTGTTTGTGAACTAGGAATGCTCCCTCTCGGGAGAGAGAGTTTGGGTAGCATGTCTCATCTGCTAATGAGTTTTTAGTGTTTTGAGGAGAGCAGAGTCCTTTTTCTTGGGATATAATGATTTTCCAATTTGGTTTTCATAAGAACTGCTTATATTACATTTTTTGAAAACTAATGAAATTATATATTTCTTGTAATCATGGTCTCATTTACATGGCTGTGGGACCAAGCCTGCTATGGAGACTTAGCAAATGAGCAGATATGCCATCGTTCCTCAGGCTTCTGGTGTGGAAAGCAAGATTTGTAAGTGCCACGAAACCCCGCCGCCCAGGTACGTGTGCTGAAGGGAGTTAAAGGCAGCATGAGGCCCATGTAAGATAATGTTCCCTGGGAGTGCATGTTAAGAGTTAGCTGTGTCTTTACAACATCAGTCATATGGGTATTGTTTGCATCTGACAGTTTTTCTTTTAAGATTAATGTGCTTATGAAAACCTTGTGCGTTACTCTGTGAGGCAAGCTTGAAATCCATCAGCATTACCATCGGAATGACACAATGCTGGGAGAGCAAACCAAATGACAAACAGAATCTGGTTTTCAGAGGCCAGTGTGTGTTGAAGAGAAATGATCTGAAGCCAAATCTGGCCTCTTTCCAGAAATTCCTCCTGCTGCACTGTTGGCACAGCCCATGCAGGGAGGGGGTGGTGGGGAGGGGGCAAAGAGCGTGGAAGGGGGACAGCACCGCAGGGAGACGGGAGTCAGGAAGGAAGCAGGGTTGATTTCTTTATAGAAAACAATAGTCATGTGTAAAACCAAGTTGTGGAGAAAAACTTCGTGAAAAATGGGGCTTTTTCTGGATCATTAGGGAGAGTCATTTCTAACATCGACATTTGACATGCAGGCGGCGGTGTGCAGTTGAAATTCACGATGGGAAAGAGCACCGTCTGGTTGGATTTGAGATGTAACAGAAAGGGGAACAGACGCTCAAGGCTAGGGGGATGAGAAGGACCCCAATTGTGTCAAGGGCCTTTACACTCTGCAAAGCGCCACGAACTCAGAAGTGGAAGAGAAACAAGGCTTGGTTTCCAGGCAGAGACGAAACCGAATCCCTGCCCAGCTTCAGAAGTCGGGGTGAAGCCTGTGGCAGCAGATGTGTCAGGCCCTTGCAGGGCTTGGGAGGGACAGCCAGACAAAGACAGAAATGGATGCCAGGCGGGGAGACGAGCGGCAGGAGGCTGGCGAGGCCCCACCCAGGCGTCCTCGCTGACAGCCACTGAGTTGAGAAGGATGGAGAGATTTCTCACCCAGCCACCCATGTCATGCTGGCTACCATCTTTCCTGACTTCAGTTTCACTTCGCCTCAGCTTGTCCAGATCCACTTTCCTGGCTCAGAAAGTGGGTGGCCAGAAATAGAAGAGAACAATGCTTCAGAGTTTCCTCGATTTGCAGCCTTTTTGAGTCGCAAATCACTTCCAAATGCAGCAGCCCAGCAGAGGGCCAAGAGATCGCGCTGCCTGAAGCAACTGCACATTCCTGATGTGATGAATTGGTGGGACCCAAGGCAGCTGCTGCAAGCAGAGTGGGCCAAGAGGCTGTCACTGCCCGGGGAGATGGGCTGGGCTTCACACCCTCTCTGCCAGGCCTGCACACTCCTGCACGGACAGCTTCAGATGGGGGCTGCCTGGTGGCTGGTTTCGGAGAAGTTGTGGGAGACCAAGTGTCTGAACCAGACGGTGGATCTGAGCGTGAGGAAGATGGAAGTGACAGGAGGACTAACCAGACAGAGAATTCAATCAGCTGCCTGGCCTCTGTTCAGAGATAGCACATCTGGGAAGCCCTCCTCAGCGCCAGGCCTCGGGGAACTGCGGATTAGCGCTGTAGGGACTGGCTGCCCAGAGGCAAGCTCCACAGGCTGCACACACATCTCTGTGGCTTTCAAGGAAACGAGGCGGCCTGGTGGCCAAGGTGCAGCTGCCAGTACCCACACACTGCAGCCCTCTCTCTCCACCTGCAGGGCAGATGAGGGTCACCCCGTGGGCATTTGGGGGATGGGCTACTTACTAGGTCCAGGGGCTTTAAAAGCAGAAGTTACTATCAATGAAATAACGTCTTCATCTTGGCTTCTCTCAAAGCTGAAGCAGATTCCTCTGACCCCTTGACAATTCTTTTCCCATGAAGGTGGCCCCCTTCAAAGCTGGCGCTGCAGGGAGAAGCAATGGGCCGGAACTGGTGAAACCTCTGTGGGGCTCATTTTATTTTAATCTACATGTTCTGTGGCCTGGTGAGTGAAGAGTGTTCAGGTCTCACTCCTGTCACTCACTCCCAAGCTGTCCCTGAGCAGATCACTAATAACCCAGCAACTCCACCCTCATCTGCAAAATGTGAGAAGCCTGACCTTGGATGCAGAGGCGCTAGCAGGGAGGAATTTACAGGTCACTGGCTCTTTGAATCATTATCATCGACCTAGTCTATTGACAGAACATGGGATTTTCTTCCAGTTTTATGAGATATACTTGGCATATTATATTGTATAAGTTTTAGGTATATATGTGTTGACTTGATACATTTATATATTGTAAAACAATTACCACTATAGCATTAGCTAACAACCCTTTCACCACAATATGGGATTTTTAAAGAAAGAAGCTCAAACTCCTGAAAAATAAATAAATGGAGTGCATTTAAATGTAGTTAAATGGAGCATCTTTCTCACGCTGGTGATTGGATATAACTATTCCATTTTGGTGACTTAAGCTTCTCAAAATTCAGTACTTTTTTTTTTCATTCTCAACACATGTATCTTGTTTTATTTCTTCTACTATAAACCTGTGCCACAAACCAAACCATTTTTCTATTGTGCCATAAAAAGGTCCAGAAGAACATCAGTCTGGACAGTCAGGAAGCACCATCTCACTTCTCCTCCCTGTTCAATGATGTATTTTGGAAACATCTGCAATCCATGGGAATAAGCTGCCCACCATCTGTGAGGCGTCCTCAGCCTCAGTGATTATTCAGTGAAATAAGTGCTCCCTAAGCAGCTAGGATGGAACCAGGTCACAAAGCCTGCTATGACGAAGGCCAAAGCAGAGGCTCAAGCTTTGCTCGTGGGAGGGTAGATTGGTGCAGCCTTCAGAAGAACAGCTGGCCAATGTGTAAGGCTTTGAAAATGGGCATCCTCTATAACCTAAAAAATTCTCTTTCAATGACTTTATTCCCACCCACCCCCAAACAGGTGACCAGTAAATTATCTACAAAGATGTCCATCTAGCATAGCTCATTGCAGTGAAAGAATGGCAAAAGCCTAAATGTCTAACTATAGAAAATTGTTTAAACTGTGGTATGTCCACATAATGGAATAGCATGCAACCAATAAAAATGTCAGAATACTAACGTGTGGTGAAAAAATTAGAACAATGCTGGCTTGGGGGTGTGAGGTAGAGATTAACAAGGAAGAGGCATGAGAGAACTTTGGAGGTGGATGGTAATGGCCCTCACTTTGACAGAGTTTTCTATTACCCAAGTGTATAAATTTGTCAAACTCTTTGAAGGGCTCTTGTGTACATTTCATTATATATAAATATTTGCCAAAGAACCATAAACAATTATTGAGCTCTAGGTAATTAAATGCATGCTGAAGTCTTTAGGGGTGAAGTCTACTGGTATCCATGACTTACTTAGATTCTGTAAAAAAAAGATTGATGGGTGGAGTGATGGGAGAGGAACAGATGTCTAATAATTCAAATACAGCAAAAGGTTAATTGTAGAATGTAGATGGTAGATACACAGGTTCATTCTCTAAAAATTCTTTTAATTACCCTATATGCTTGAAAATTTTATTAAAAATAAGGGGAAATGACAGAATATTTAGTGATACTCATAGTAAATTACTAAAATGTTTAATTTAATATCGTTTTTCTTAAAATGGTAAAAGGGTTACTCCTAAATATTACAATTTCAAATGACTTGCTTATCTTTACACTTTTTAACAATGTATTTATGTCAGTTTGTGATTAGAAGTTGCTTCTTGGCCCTGGCCAGTTGGCTCGGCGTTAGAGCATCGGCCTGGCGTGCGGGGGACCCGGGATCGATTCCCGGCCAGGGCACATAGGAGAAGCGCCCATTTGCTTCTCCACCCCTACCCCCTCCTTCCTCTCTGTCTCTCTCTTCCCCTCCCGCAGCCAAGGCTCCATTGGAGCAAAGATGGCCCGGGCGCTGGGGATGGCTCCTTGGCCACTGCCCCAGGCGCTAGAGTGGCTCTGGTCGCGGCAGAGCATCGCCCCCCGGTGGGCAGAGCCCCTGGTGGGCGTGCCGGGTGGATCCCGGTCGGGCGCATGTGGGAGTCTGTCTGACTGTCTCTCCCCATTTCCAGCTTCAGAAAAATACAAAAAAAAAAAAAAAGAAGAAGTTGCTTCTTAACATTCCGTTTCTCTCCTCAAAGTGAAAATAAGGGCAGTGTCACACTTGGGGGTCTTCACTGATGAAGATCACCCAAATGAATTGTGCCGTTACAGCCACAAACTAATACGTCTTCGTTTTCTTGCAGTTTCTAATGCCTCAGAAGCATGTTGCTCAATAGTAAATGTTACTTTCTTGGAGACCAAACTCAGGTGTCTTGAAGATAATCATTGAGTTGATGTGATAACCCTCTTCACACTGCAATTCCAAACAGCTCCAAGATATTAACAACCAAATTTCAATTCTACTTCTAGATTTTTCCTATGAGAATGGCAGGGCATGTTTATGTAGAGGGCAGGCAGGGACTAGAACTATTAGATTAAATGTGCTTGGTGGGTCTCAAACCCTCGGTAGATGAGAAGTGATAGATTCTCATAGGCTCTCATAGGATACAAAAATAATTTGCACACAGTCATTATTTTTAATAATTTTATTTTTAATGGGGCGACATCAATAAATTAGGATACATATATCCAAAGATAACAAGTCCAGGTTATCTTGTCGTTCACTTATGTTGTATACCCACCACCCAAAGTCAGATTGTCCTCTGTCACCTTCTATCTAGTTTTCTTTGTGCCCCTCCCCCTCCCCCTTTCCCTCTCCCTTTCCCCTCTCCCCCCATAACCACCACATTCTTATCAATGTCTCTTAGTTTCACATTTATGTCCCACCTACGTATGGAATAATGCAGTTCCTGGTTTTTTCTGATTTACTTATTTCACTTCGTATAATGTTATCAAGATCCCACCATTTTGCTGTAAACGATCCGATGTCATCATTTCTTATGGCTGAGTAGTATTCCATAGTGTATATGTGCCACATCTTCTTTATCCAGTCATCTATTGACGGGCTTTTTGGTTGTTTCCATGTCTTGGCCACTTTGAACAATGCTGCAATGAACATGGGGCTGCATGTGTCTTTACATATCAATGTTTCTGAGTTTTGGGGGTATATACCCAGTAGAGGGATTGCTGGGTCATAAGGTAATTCTATTTTCAGTTTTTTGAGGAACCACCATACTTTCTTCCATAATAGTTGTACTACTTTACATTCCCACCAACAGTGTATGAGGGTTCCTTTCGCTCCACAGCCTCTCCAACATTTGCTATTACCTGTCTTGTTAATAATAGTTAATCTAACAGGTGTGAGGTGGTATCTCATTGCAGTTTTGATTTGCATTTCTCTAATAACTAAAGAAGATGAGCATCTTTTCATATATCTGTTGGCCATTTGTATTTCTTCCTGGGAGAAGTGTCTGTTCATGTCCTCTTCCCATTTTTTTATTGGATTGTTTGTTTGTTTGTTGTTGAGTTTTATGAGTTCTTTGTATATTTTGGATATTAGGCCCTTATCTGAGCTGTTGTTTGAAAATATCATTTCCCATTTAGTTGGCTTTCTGTTTATTTTGTTATCAGTTTCTCTTGCTGAGCAAAAACTTCTTAGTCTGATGTAGTCCCATTCATTAATTTTTGCCTTCACTTCTCTTGCCATTGGAGTCAAATTCATAAAATGCTCTTTAAAACCCAGGTCCATGAGTTTAGTACCTATGTCTTCTTCTATGTACTTAATTGTTTCAGGTCTTATGTTTAGATCTTTGATCCATTTTGAGTTAATTTTAGTACAGGGGGACAGACTGTAGTCCAGTTTCATTCTTTTGCATGTGGCTTTCCAGTTTTCCCAGCACCATTTATTGAAGAGGCTTTCTTTTCTCCATTGTGTGTTGTTGGCCCCTTTATCAAAAATTATTTGACTCTATATATGTGGTTTTATTTCTGGGCTTTCTATTCTGTTCCATTGGTCTCAGTGTCTATTTTTCTGCCAATACCATGCTGTTTTGATTGTCGTGACCCTATAATATAATTTGAAGTCAGGTATTGTAATGCCCCCAGCTTCATTCTTTTTCTTTAGGATTGCTTTGGCTATTCATGTTTTTTTATAGTTCCATATAAATCTGATGATTTTTTGCTCCATTTCTTTAAAAAATGTCATTGGAATTTTGAAGGGAATTGCATTAAATTTGTATATTGCTTTGGGTAATATGGCCATCTTGATTATATTTATTCTTCCTAACCAAGAACAAGGTATATTCTTCCATCTCATTATATCTTTTTCAATTTCCCTTAACAATGGTTTATAGTTTTCATTATATAAGTCCTTTACATTCTTTGTTATGTTTATTCCTAAGTATTTTATTTTTTTGTTGTTGCAATCGTGAAGAGGATTATTCTTTTGAGTTCGTTCTCAAATGTTTCATTGTTGGCATATAGAAAGGCTATTGACTTCTGTATGTTAATTTTGTACCCTGCGACCTTACTGTATTGGCTTAGTATTTCTAGTAGTCTTTTTGTGGATTCTTTGGGGTTTTCGATGTATAAGATCATATCATCTGCAAAAAGTGATACCTTTACTTCTTCTTTTCCAATATGGATGCCTTTTATTTCTTTGTCTTGTCTGATTGCTCTGGCTAGAACCTCTAGTACCACATTAAATAAGAGTGGAGAGAGTGGACAACCCTGTCTTGTTCCTGATTTAAGGGGGAAAGCCTTCAGTTTAGTGCCATTTAATATGATGTTAGCTGATGGTTTATCATATATGGCCTTTATCATGTTGAGATATTTTCCTTCTATACCCATTTTGTTGAGAGTCTTAAACATAAAATTGTGTTGTATTTTATCGAAAGCCTTTTCTGTGTCTATTGATAAGATCATGTGGTTTTTGTTCTTTGTTTTGTTGATATGGTGTATTACGTTAACCATTATACGTATGTTGAACCATCCTTGAGATTCTAGGATGAGTCCCACTTGATCATGATGTATTATTTTTTTAATATGTTGTTGTATTCGATTTGCTAGTATTTTGTTTAGTATTTTAGCATCTGTATTCATTAGAGATATTGGTCTGTAGTTTTCTTTTTTTGTGCCATCCTTGCCTGGTTTTGGTATGAGGGTTATGTTGGCCTCATAAAATGTGTTTGGAAGTATTGCTTCTTCTTCAATTTTTTGGAAGACTTTCAGTAGAATAGGAACCAAGTCTTCTTTGATTGTTTGATAAAATTCGCTGGTATAGCCGTCAGGGCCTGGACTTTTATTTTTGGGGAGGTTTTTAATGGTTTTTTCTATTTCTTCTCTACTGATAGGTCTGTTTAGGCTTTCTGCTTCTTCATGACTCAGTCTAGGAAGGTTGTATTGTTCTAGGAATTTATCCATTTCTTCTAGGTTGTTGAATTTAGTGGCATAAAGTTTTTCATAGTATTCTACAATAATTTTTTGTATATCTACGGTGTCTGTGGTGATTTTTCCTCTTTCATTTTGGATTTTGTTTATATGAGTTCTTTTTTTTTTCCCCCTTGGTAAGTCTTGCCAAGGGTTTGTCAATTTTGTTGATCCTTTCAAAGAACCAGCTCCTTGTTCTATTAATTTTTTCTATAGTATTTTGTTCTCTATTTCATTTATTTCTGCTCTGATTTTTATTATCTCCTTTCTTCGGCTGGTTTTGGGTTGTCTTTGTTCTTCTTTTTCTAGTTCCTTAAGGTGGGAAGTTAAGTGGTTCACTTGGGCTCTCTCTTGTTTGTTCATATATGCCTGAAGTGATATGAACTTCCCTCTTATCACTGCTTTTGCTGCATCCCATAGATTCTGATATGTCGTATTGTCATTTTCATTAGTCTGTATATATCTTTTGATCTCTGCACTTATTTCTTCTTCGACCCATTCATTTTTTAAAAGTGTGTTGTTTAGTTTCCACATTTTTGTGGGATTTTTTTTCCTCTTTCTTGCAGTTGAATTGTAGTTTCAAGGCTTTATGATCAGAAAATATGCTTGGTACAACTTTGATTTTTCTGAATTTGCTGATGTTGTTTTTGTGGCCCAACGTATGGTCAATTCTTGAGAATGATCCATGTACACTGGAGAAAAATGTATACTCAGTCACTTTGGGATGAAATGTCCTGTAGATGTCTATCATATCCAGGTGCTCTAGTGTTTTGTTTAAGACCACTATATCTTTGTTGATTCTCTGTTTGGATGACCGATCTAGAGCCATCAGTGGTGTATTGAGGTCTCCAAGTATGATTCTATTTTTGTCAGTTTTTGTTTTAAGGTCAATATGTAGCTGTCTTATATATTTTGGTGCTCCTTGGTTTGGTGCATATATATTAAGAATTGTTATGTCTTCTTAATTTAGTGTCCCCTTAGCCATTATGAAATGGCCATTTTTGTCTCTGAGTACTTTTGCTGTCTTGTAATCAACATTATCAGATATGAGTATTGCTACACCTGCTTTTTTTTGGATGTTATTTGCTTGGAGTATTGTTTTCCAGCCTTTCACTTTGAATTTGTTTTTATCCTTGTTACTTAGATGAGTTTCCTGTAGGCAGCATACAGTTGGATTTTCTTTTTTAATCCATTCTGCTACTCTGTGCCTTTTTACTTGTGAGTTTAATCGTTTACATTTAGTGTAATTATTGACACTTGTGAGTTCCCTATTGCCATTTTATACATTGCTTTCTGTTACTTTTGTGTCTTGTTTGATCCTTCTGTTTTGTTTTTCTATCTTTTGTTTTTATTTGGTTGTATTCCATACATCTTTCCTCTGTTGCTATCTTTTTTATCTCATGTGCTTCTGTGGTGGTTTTTTCAATGGTGGTTACCTTTAAGTAATGAAAAGGGTTCCTACCCTGTTCATTGTAGCGCATTATTTTGTGAGTACTTTTGCACTCCATCGTCCTTTGCTACTGTTAATCTCCATCCTCTCCCCCCCTTTCTTTTTGTTGTTGTCACAGTTTAAATTTGGTTTTATTGTGTTCTTCTTGGAGCTTTTACTTGTGCCTTTGGGTTTTCTTTTTGTTCTTTGTATCTGATTGGAGAACCCTTTTAGGAATTCCTGGAATGGGGGTTTTCTGATGATAAATTCCCTCATGTTTTCTGTATCTGTGAATGTTTTTATTTCTCCTTCATATTTGAAGGATAGCTTTGATGGGTATAGTATTCATGGCTAAAAGTTCCTCTCTTTCAGGACTTTAAATATTGGGGTCCACTCTCTTCTAGCTTGTAGAGTTTCTGCTGAGAAATCTGATGATAATCTAATGGGCCTTCCTTTATATGTTGTATTCTTCTTTTCCCTGGCTGCTTTGAGAATTTTTTCTTTGCCATTGGTTTGTGCCAATTTCATTATGATGTGCCTTGGAGTAGGTTTGTTGGGGTTAAGAAACCCCGGAGTTCTGTTTGCTTCTTGAATTTGAGGCTTTAGTTCTTTCCACAGGCTTGGGAAGTTCTCATCTATTATTTGTTTGAGTATGTTCTCCATTCCATTTTCTCTCTCTTCTCCCTCCGATATACCTATTATTATTATGTTATTCTTTTTGATGGAGTCAGATAATTCTTGTAGGGCTATCTCATTTTTTTAAAATTTTTGAGTCTCTTTCTTCTTCTTTCTGTTGTGCCTCAAGTTGCTTGTCTTCTATTTCACTAATCCTCTCTTCTATCTGGCCTGTTCTATTAGCTAAGCTTGTTACCTCATTTTTCAGCTCGTGAATTGAGTTTTTCATCTCTGTTTGATTTGTTTTTATAGTTTCAATTTCCTTGGAAATATATTCTTTGTGTTCATTGAGTTGTTTTCTGAGCTCCCTAAATTGCCTTTCTGTGTTTTCTTGTATATCTCAGAGGATTTTTAGGATTTCTATCTTAAATTCTCTGTCATTTAGCTCCAAGGTTTCCAATATATTAAATTTTTTCTCCATAGATTTTTCCTCATCTAGCTGTGTTACCTCTCTTTCTTTTGTATCCATGATATTCAATTTTCTCTTCCTTAATGGCATCTGAGGGTGGTTTGGTTGATAGTATTAATGAGATTTAATAAAGAATAAAAAGTTAAAAAAAATAAAAAATCAAAAAGAGTTGTTTTTTTAAAAAAATTAATGAAATAAAGAAAAATAAAATAAAAATTAAAAAAAAGGAAATTATTCCCCCCCCTCCTTGTTTCCTCTCCTCTCCTCTCCCCTCTTTCTTGAGACTAAATAGAACAAGCAATGCCTGTAATGGAGGGCCTGAATTGGGGAGAAGTAATAAAGGGGCAAAAGAAAAAGAAAAAAAAGGGGGGTATGGACCCAGAAAAAGCAAATAAGAAAAAAAATTGGGTCAAGAATAAAATGATTTGCTTTTAGGTGTTGGTTGACTAAGAGTTATGATGAGAGGAATAAGAGGGAAACAGGAAAATAGGGGGACAAATTAAAAAATTACTATTGTATTTAGTGGAACTAGAACTAGATAAAATGGAGAGCCAGGGATGGGAGTACTGCTAGTGTGTTACAAAGGTGAAGTAAATACCCCCTAAAATGCCACAAACATAAGTTTGAGTCCCAGATAAGATATTGTTTGTTATTGAGTTTTGAATGAGAGGAGATGTAAAGGAGAAAGGGAGAAACTAATATAGAGGGAGAAAAGAAAGAGAGAGAGAGAGAAAAAAGAGGGAACCACTAAAAGAAGAAAAAATAAAAAAGAGGAGAGAGAGAGAGAGGGAGAGAGTTAAGGGTTTTGGAGTGCAACTTTCATTGAGAGAAGGAAGAGGAAAGAAAAGATAATGGGAGATGTAACACTTATGGGTAGTGTAGTTCAAGGAGAGGAGAGAGTAAGACCAGCAGAGAGTTAAACGACCAAATTGGAGGAGAAAAAAAAAATATCAAGAATGAAGATAAGAGAAACAAACAAACAAATATAATAAAATGGGATAGGTTATAAAGTCTGCGTATTATTCTTGATTTTGAGAGGTTATCTTCTTGCTTTTTCTTTTCTCTCCCTCTTCCTGGTCAGTGACTCTGTACCCCGGGTTCTGCCCCTTTGGCATGCTCAGGTAGAGGTTTGCAGTTGATAAGTCTCTATGGCGATGTCATGTATTGTGCTTTAGTCTCATTGGCAGTCGAGGCTCATTAGTATTTATAGGCTGCGCCAGTGAGAGAGTCCTTGTTCCTGGAGCCTTTCTCCTAGTCTTTCCTTCCTCAATTAGTAGCCTGATAATCCAGCTATGGGGTTGTTGCTGCCTCTGCCTGGATAGTAAGAGGTTCAAAGAGCTGGCAACTCCCCACTCTATTCCCACTCAGCACAGGGCTCTGGGTAAGGCTCATTCAGTCAGAGCTGCTAGCATAATCAGGCGGGGCTTCCGCCCACTCAAAGACCTCTGGCTCTGCCACTCTGTGGGATAACACGGGCGCACACTGCCGAGGTACTTGGAGGACTCTCTCGCCCACTATCTTCGGGTGAAATGCGAAACATCTGCAGGCTCCAAGGATAGGTTTTTCTGTTTCTGGTTGAAGATCTTGTTGAGTTTTGAGGGAGATTTATCGGTATTGCTTCCTACCGCGCCATTACTCTGACATCATCCCCAGAGTCATTTTTTTATGAACTACTGAAGAGGACATTTATATTATTTTCTAAGTTTGACATATCTAAGAGAACTCTAAACATGACTTTTCTCCTTTTGAATTATTGGTAAAAATATTAATACCCTCTCATTTAAATGTTTTTAATTTTCCAACTAACACATGGTAAAAGTCAATCTTTTTTATATGATTATATGACTTTTGACAAATGCATAATCATGTAAACACAGTGTTAATTAAGATGTGCCTTCTTTTCTTTCAGGAAGCACACATGTAAATATTGGAAATCTCTGCTGGAGCAATTCTTCAGAATAGTCTCTTTTGGTTTGTTCTGTGCTGGAAAAATAGAGGCTACCTGAAGGTCATGGAATTTCTTTGCTGAAAAGTAACATTTGAAATAGTGTCTTATAACAGTTTATCCTCTTCTTGAAACAAAATAGATTATGGGAGGTGGGGTTGGAATTTAATTAAGATGTGTATTGGGGGAAAGTCTGTGTGAGAAAATGAAATGATTGTTTTGCAAGATGAGTTCACAATCACAATGCTGAGCACTGCTGGATGCTATTAGAGGGTAACAGATGTTTGACTACAGTATACATGCTAGAGCCAAACTCCCTAAGCTAGAATAATTTTTTAACATTTTTATTAGGGAATAATTGATATACAAAAAGATTTTGTGTATTTAATATTTACAATTGGCAAATTTTTCTGGGCTCATGTCTTGCTCTGCTACTTACTGGCTGGATGACCTTGGGCAAAAATGCTTAACCTCTCTGTGCCTCAATTTTCTCATCTCTAAAATGGAGTATAATAGCATCCACCTCATAAGGGCATTATAAGAATTAGCTAAGGGCTTAAGCATATGGTAAACAGTCAATAAACATTAGCTATTATTGTATTCACTGTTACTGTCAGGAAACCTTATTTTTATGCATACATTTATTTTCAAGCACATTAAAAAAATACCACTGAAAAGGTCAGGATTGAGATAGAGAGGAGGTGTTGCATCTGCCTTCTTGAAGCTTTTTAATGGAAAATTGTATCAAGACAGAGGGCTGATGTAGAAAATCCGGAAAGCTTTGCTCCAAGGCAGACAGGAAGCCAATTGTACAGAGATTCCCTTTAAAAAGTCTGACACGCCACACACGTGCACTCACCTGCATGGAGGCAGAGCTGACAAAGCAGGGGCTCAAGAAGGTCATGAAACACCTGTTCCCACCAGAACCCCTTTGCTTCCACTCCAGCGACTAAAATGGGGAGGCTGAGCAGGGTGCCTCTTAGGCAGGGTTCTTTGTGCTGCCTAAAAATGCTGGCTTTGAATGAAAGGCAGACGCCCCGTGAGCAGAAACATTACACCCCTGTTCCAGCTTAGGAGGTGAGGGGGAAATGGTGCTCATTGCTTATCACATTTCTCTGGACTCCGGAATCTCAAATCTCACTGGGGTTTCAAAAACAGTTCCAAGAACTTGTTCTTGGGGGAGGAGAATGCAGTGTGCTCAGCACCTGTGTTTGTGGAGCTGCTGATTGGGCTGGCTTGGGCCTGTCATCGCCGCCAGCATGGGCCCCCCATTCCCATCCTTCACTCTCTGAAGCCCAGTTCCCCTGTTCCGATACCACCTGCCAGCCTTGCTTCCCACAGCTCTTGTCATGCTGTCACAAGCCTCAGTCCAGCTCACCCCACCATCAATCTGCGGGGCTAGTGGCCCAGGACTCCCAGCCCTGCCGCCTGGACTCAGTCTCTCACGTGTCGTTCCTCTCCATAATCCAACTGCATTCTCTAACTGACAACCCAACTCTCCCCAGGCCCTGTGCCCACTGATACCTTCTCCAGACTGAGGAACAGGCCTGCCTGTGGTGGCGCAGGGGATAAAGTGTTGACCTGAAATGCTGAGGTCGCCATTTAAAACTCTGGCCAAGGCCCATAAGAAAAGCAACTACTGTGAGTTGATGCTTCCTGCTTCTCCTCCTTTTTCTCCTTATATTTCTCTTCTCTCTCTAAAATCAATAAATAAAATCTAAAAAAAAAAAACAAAAAAAACAAATAAACAAACAAAAACCTGAAGAACACTGTAAAAGGAGTTAAGTGAGGATTTTTAGCTGGGGGCTTGGAATTGGAGGCCCCTGAGGCCTGGTCAGGTGTCTGGTCTTTGGGCTCACAAGGCAAAGGGGCTCCTCAAACAGGGTGTAAGGATCACATTTCTTCTCCTCAATTTCTGGCATTTTAAGACTTTTTCACTGAGGAATTTTGGCGATTTCCTCATCCAATTCTAATCACATCAGACAAAAATATGCCCATAATGCTAGAGATTGAGAGAAAGAGCATTAACTTGATGCTTGTATGTGTGTGTGTGTGTATCTGTGTGTATGCCTGTGTGTGTGCATCTCTGGGTGTATCTATGTATTTGTGTGTGTGTGTGTATCTGTGTGTATGCCTGTGTGTGTATCTCTGTGTGTATCTATTTGTGTGTGTGTGTGCATTTTCTTTGGGTTCTCTTTACCAAACCTAGTATTTTTTTAAATAAGGAAGAAAATTGACCTCCCAATAATGTAATCAAATACTCCAAAATGTGTCATTGTGGCATTTTTACTTTATATAATAAGTTCATTCATTGAGGGTCTCTAAACAATAATGGGCCCTCATTAGAGCAATTCAGGCCTTCACATGTTCCAATGAAGGCAGATTGGCCCAAATTGCAGTCACACATCAAGCATCTCGTCCCAGACATCTTGTGAAGTTGAGGACACAGTAGACAGAATGACTCCGTCCCTGCTGTTCTCTCCTCACTGCTGTGTAACAAACCACCCCACCCTAAAACCTAGTGGTATGAAGCAGTGTCCATTTCCTTCTGCTCGGGATTCTGCGTTAGGAATCTGGACAGGGCAGAGGAAAGGGGCTGTGCCTGCCCCTCCAAGTCTGAGGTCTCAGCTGGGAAGATTTGAATGAGTGCAGCCCTTTGGAGGTATCTTCACTCCTGCACGTGGTGCTTGGGCGAAGATGACTGACTCCATGTGTGGGCTGGCTGACACAAGACCCACACAATGTCTCTCCGTGTGGCTTGGGCTTCCACACAGCATGATGACATCAGGAGGATTCGGACTTCCTACATGTGGCTCAACACTTAGATGGTCTAGTGTACAAGTGAAAAGCTGCATGGCCTGTCGTGACCTCGCCTCAGAAGTCCGGTGGCATCACTTCCACCACCTCCTGTATATTTCAGGTGAGTTACAGCCCACCTGGATTCTAGGGCGGAAAGGCATAGACCCTGCCTTTCCATGGGATAGTGTTATAAACCTGTGGCCACGTTTTAAAAACACTACATCTGCCCTTATGATATTTACAGCATAGTAAAGAGACCTTAATAAGTAATTCTAAAAATGAATATGAACTTTAATGATAATAAAAGTGCTATGTGGGAAAGACTCTCCTTTGCTGGTTTTCCAGGGCTCCATATTCTCTCCAATCAGATGTGCAAGAATTATGTAGCTTCTTTATTTCCTAGAACAGCTCCCACCTGTCTGAGAAGTCCTGCCTCCAGCCCAATGGAGAGAGCTAGAAGCAGTAAAAGGACTCTAGGGATTTATTGTTCTATGCTTGCTGTCTTGAAGTGCTCCATGCTACTTCTGATTTGTTGTTTGTAAGTGAAGACCTATGGGAACATGGGAAGATACCAGGGCCTTGGGTCCTCGTCCCATACACGGTTCCTCAGCTCACAGCTCCCTGCCTCCTTGGGACAGTTTCCTGGCCACCAGCCCACTGTCCCCTGGCTCCTGTGAGCACCATCTCTCTACATGGGGCAGTGACCTGGTCTCACCATGAGAGGGGGGCTGAGAATGAGCAAGGAGAAGTTAGGATCAAACATACCCCTCCAGGCACACAGTATCTCAGGTCAGGGCAGAGTGGTAGCCAACCCTCCCCAAGACAGCAGCACCACAACCACGGGGCAGGTGACTGGGCTGGCCTCGTACGCACTGCTGATCCAGCCTGCCCAATGTCACAGAGGTCATGATGGCTGAGGGACTGCCCATCAGCTGTGGGCTGGGGCACATTATATGTTAGGGGCCTGTGGGAAGGGGACATTACGTAAAGATAAAGGAATAATTCCCCAGTTGGGATCCTACTTTTTTATCTCATACTGGGCACCACAAAATATGCTGCCAGCTCCGCACACGCTTGGGATTTATATCAGTTTGAAGGTTTGTCACAAGTAATCTATAACAAATAGTTGTTAAAGTATTGAGAAGATTCTAATAAGGGACTTATTTTCACAAGCTATACCAGATCCAAGCTTGTTCAGCTCACTCGCTTATTTTCCTTGAGAAAGAGGGAACAGCGTGGAGTCACTCCTGCCTGTCTACCTTGGAGAGGACGTGGGGTAGAGCTGGGAGGGGTGGTCAGCCTGGGGGGGGGGGTGCTGTGACCTTGGAGAGGACCTGGGGCAGAGCTGGGAGGGGTGGTCAGCCTGGGGGGTGCTGTGACCTTGGAGAGAACCTGGGGCAGAGCTGGGAGAGGTGGTCAGCCTGGGGGGGGTGCTGTGACCTTGGAGAGGACCTGGGGCAGAGCTGGGAGGGGTGGTCAGCCTGGGGGGGGGTGCTGTGACCTTGGACAGAACCTGGGGCAGAGCTGGGAGAGGTGGTCAGCCTGGGGGGGGTGCTGTGACCTTGGAGAGGACCTGGGGCAGAGCTGGGAGAGGTGGTCAGCCTGGGGGGGTGCTGTGACCTTGGAGAGAACCTGGGGCAGAGCTGGGAGAGGTGGTCAGCCTGGGGGGGGTGCTGTGACCTTGGAGAGGACCTGGGGCAGAGCTGGGAGGGGTGGTCAGCCTGGGGGGTGCTGTGACCTTGGAGAGGACCTGGGGCAGAGCTGGGAGGGATGGTCAGCCTGGGGGGGTGCTGTGACCTTGGAGAGGACCTGGGGCAGAGCTGGGAGGGGTGGTCAGCCTGGGGGGGTGCTGTGACCTTGGAGAGGACCTGGGGCAGAGCTGGGAGAGGTGGTCAGCCTGGGGGGGTGCTGTGACCTTGGAGAGGACCTGGGGCAGAGCTGGGAGAGGTGGTCAGCCTGGGGGGGTGCTGTGACCTTGGGGAGGACCTGGGGCAGAGCTGGGAGGGGTGGTCAGCCTGGGGGGGTGCTGTGACCTTGGAGAGAACCTGGGGCAGAGCTGGGAGAGGTGGTCAGCCTGGGGGGGTGCTGTGATCTTGGAGAGGACCTGGGGCAGAGCTGGGAGAGGTGGTCAGCCTGGGGGGGGGGTGCTGTGACCTTGGGGAGGACCTGGGGCAGAGCTGGGAGGAGTGGTCAGCCTGGGGGGGTGCTGTGACCTTGGAGAGGACCTGGGGCAGAGCTGGGAGGGGTGGTCAGCCTGGGGGGGGTGCTGTGACCTTGGAGAGGACCTGGGGCAGAGCTGGGAGAGGTGGTCAGCCTGGGGAGGGTGCTGTGACCTTGGGGAGGACCTGGGGCAGAGCTGGGAGGGGTGGTCAGCCTGGGGATGCTGTGACCTTGGAGAAGACCTGGGGCAGAGCTGGGAGGGGTGGTCAGCCTGGGGCGGGTGCTCTGACCTTGGAGAGGACCTGGGGCAGAGCTGGGAGAGGCACTGGTGGAGGGAGGGAGGGGTGCTGTGATGTTCAGGGACAGCTCCTCCACTGCAGACAAAGCCATACGGCCAGGGAGGTGGGCCGCGCAGTGCACTTCTGGTGACCTGGAGGAATATTTTCAGTCGAATGGAAGAACAAAACAGACAGGAAGGGGTCAAGATGATGTCACAGTGAGGCATATCGAAGTGGAAGGAAGGGTGGGAAAGCAGGAGCCAGGCAAAGATGGTTGAGATGGAGGAAACCTGGCAGAATAAGGCCTGGAGGAGAAGCAGAGAGAAAACTTCAGCCATGTGGTGGCCATTACGGCTGAGGGCCGCTTCACCCACACCTTTCCCGTGACTGACTGTGTGCAAGTATACAGCCTGGCCATCTTGACCAACTCTGGCCAAGTCAGGAGGGCCATGTCCCTACAGAGCTCCAGTGGGACAGCAGAGGCTGTCCTTGGACCTGAATCCACGTCTCCTCCTGGCCACACCTGTTTTTTCCTGCCCTTCCATAAGCATTGATCCCACGGGCACTCCTCAATAAATGTCCTGCAGGCTGCATTCCATCTCAACGCTGTTTTCCTGAAGAACCTTCCTGTGACAGGTGGGATCAAGAGACCTAGGGGATCTCAGGCACAAGTGGGGCTGGCCTTCTTACAAAGGCCTAAGGATCAAGCATTTACACACTGGTGCAACTCAGCACACTGGCCAAACAATAACCTGCAAAAGTTCTGCATTCCCGGTCCCCACTGCTAGTTCGTCACCAGACCCCATGAGCAACTAGACCAGCTGGTCTCTCAGCCCCTTAATATTGAACTGATCATGTTTAGTTTTGCTGAAATTTCCTCTTGGAACTGTGACATTATGAAGGAAATGCAAAAATAACTTAAAAAGGGAAAGTAAGTATAAATAAATTCAAGAGTAATTCACCTTTGAGTCGTGTCCAGAACTCACACAGCAGGCCTTGACCCTCCTGACTCTCCAAAAATGGCACGAAGCCTGCTCAAACCAAATATCTGATCCAGTGGCTCATTACTGAATGAGCCTGTCGCTCCTCTCTGCCACTCTCCTCTCCCTGACACTGAAGAGCAAGCAGAGAAGGCGCGGGCTTCCTCTGAAGAAGGGGAAATGCCTACGTGCAAGTTTCTGTAAAGTGGGTATGCTTTGTCCGCTGGGCACACAAATCTTTTCTTGTGGCTCATTATCAATATTTAGGACAAACAAGATGTAAGATGCTGTGCAAAACACAGAGTAGTTTACTTTTTCTCTCTATAGGGCTGACTTACTAAATTTATTAATTTCCAAAACATAAGACACAATGAAGATCTCTTTGATCTAGAAGAGAAAGAGAAAGTCTAGCAAAGCAAAGAGTGGTAGCAGGAAATACACGTGAGGGGTAAGGAAAGTGGTGCAGCAATTAAATGCTGCACCTCACAAATCAAAGCAGTGAGATCACACTGTTTTCTCATATCAACCATGTTTAAAAACTGAATGATAAAAAACATGGATGTGCCCCACTGTCGGGGCTGGAGGGCAAAGGGAACTTTCATGCAATGCGCTGGGCGTGTGCTACCTTTCTGAAGAACAGTTTGGCCAAATGTGTCAAGGCCACGGGACTTACACAAGAAAAATAAGAAAGGCATCAGTCTGTCCTAAGCATAGGGTCATCCACAACCCATGGAGATTTCACCACAAAGACGTTCAGTGCAACACAATCTGTAATACTAAAAATTTAAACCAACCAAATTGTGCAACATTCCAGTATTGGTGAAGTAGATCACAGTTCTTTTAATTCTAGTGATTAAAAGTGCAGACTCTGGAAGCACAGTGCCTGAGACAAATTCCCCCTTTTCAACTCAAAAGCCTTGTGATCTTGACGAGTTGGGTAATTTCTCTCAGCTTCAATTTCCTTGCCCATAAGATGAAGACAATCATGATGACTTCACAGGTTTTGGCAAGGCGTCAGTGAGACCATGCTAGAGAATTTGACATAGAGCACATAATAAATGTCATGTAATAGTAGTAGCCCTGGTCTTTATCAACATGGAAAGATGCTCACTAGAGTTAAGTGACTGAGAAGATATATAATTTACTAACTAGATTCAACAGACTGAGCATTTATGAAATAGAGAGATGGAAGAGAAAAATATATGAAAATACACTTGAATCTTGTACTGATGTGAACCTATATGGAGACTCCTGAAGGCCACGTGGAACCTTCTAGATCAAACAAATCTTCTTTCACCTGAATAATCTAAATTGGGGCTTTCTCAGTTTTTCTGGGTAGAACAATCACTTTCTTATTCTTTGCCTGTCTTGGGGTTTCCTTGCGGTGAGAGGTTAAGTTTAAGAAGCCTGTGTGACTCCTGGCCCACTGACCTGTGAACAGGTTAGATATGGGCCATGCAAGCAGTTTTATCCCCTGAAGTGTTACCAACCATACAGAAGCAACAGCATGGAGAAGTCACAAAGAGCTTTGATCAAAAGACTATCAGAGGAAGCTCAAGTTCTTCAAGGTCGCTGGTCTGGCTCATGGAGTAAACACCCAGATCTGAATCAATGAAGGTAAACAGGATCAGTAAACAAATAATGGAGAAGGTCGGAGTTGTAGAGGCCACATGACCTTGTCTTGTATAAAAGGCAGAGCTAGACCTTAGCCCTATATCTGAAGCATGTTCTTTATCACCTCAAATCTGCATTTCTAAGCCTGTGTCTCTTGCAGTCTCACCCCCCTGGAAATTTGGCACCACTATTCACCCAGTGGCCCAGGCAAAAAAAAAGCCTAAGAGTCATTCTTGATTCCTCTCTTCTCCTCACTCCTCTTATCCAAACCATCAACGAATCCATGTATTTCTGCCTTAGGAACATATCCTGAAGCTTGCCGCTTCTCATCACCTCAACAGCTGCCACCTGGTCCAAGCCAACATCCTCTCACACATGGGCCACTGCAACACTGGTCTTTCTAATACAGCAATTGTAGTTAGCTTTTTAAACTAGTAATCACATCATATCACCACACTCTGTTGTGAACCGTAAATGGCAAAAAGCCATTATAGATTCGAGGCTTAGCAGGGGGCTAAGTTCTACCCCCTCCATCTCTATATTTGGCTTTGATGCTGAGTGTTTGCACCCACTCCACTTCCTTCCTTGGGTTGCAGGAAGCAATATACATGCCCTTCCTTTGACTCTTTGTTTGTTTCAGATGTTTGTAAATTTCACTAATGTATCTTGTTTTTGCCTTGGGAGAGTTCCTGTCTTAGCCTTTGATGTGCAACTTTGTATCAGGGTCCTTGATTTGCATAGGTCTATATAATAAAGTGAACTAGGCTATGAGGCACTCAGATGCTGCCAGGCAGTTTGAGGAGTCCTCCCGGTCCCATCGGTTTTGTTCTGACAAAGTGTGTTTCCTTAATTCCGCACCGTTATTTGGAGCTGCGCTGGTCCGCGGCACACTCAAAACCCACCAGTGACTTTCCTTGCAATTTGGGTCTCAGTCAAACCCATTGTATGCCCCCAAGGCCTTTGTCCATGCCTCCCTCTCCAACCCTGATTTTCACCACTCTCACTCTCGCCATCCACTTTGCCAGCCATGTGCCTTATCCCCCTGGTCCCCAGCCACATCAGCCTTTCTTCTAACTGTCCTGGTCAAACTAATTTTGTCCTTGTTGTTCCATCAAAGAATATTCTTCTCCCATATTTTTATATGGCTCAGTTCTTCACATCATTCAAGTGTCTCTTTCTCAGAGAGCCCACTATCTAAAATAATTTATTGTGTTAGGTTATATTCAGCTACAGGTAATCTCTTAAACACCACAGATATTTAGTAATTCAATTAATAATACCAGAGGTGGGTAGTTCCAAGTCTGGTTTGGTAGCTCAGCTATGCCCTAAAAACCAGGCTTTATCAAACTCTCTACTCTGCCATTCCAATAGGTTTACTTTATATCCTCCTAAATGTTGATGCATAATCACAGAATGGCTACCACAGCATTCACTGCCTCTTACAAGCATGTTCAAAGCAGGAAGTAGGGGTCATTTAAGGCAGAGAATCCTCCTCAGACCCTTACCTTTAATCAGCAAAAGAGAGGGAAAAGTTTCCACAAAGACAACATACCAGTCTTCTTCCTCACATCTCTTTGGCTGGGTCTTAGTCAAATAGCTATCTCTAACCCAATCACTAAAAAGTAGATGGGACTTTTATGCTTGTCTTAAACTAATCACACTTCTCTTTCTGGGGGAAGAAGTCAACTGCACTGAGCCATTTTGCCACTTTTACAAAATTCAGTTGTACAGACTGAGAAGAAAGAAGAGGGGTAACAGATGTTGGCTGGGCAACCACTAGTGTCTAAACCCAGAACTCCCATCATTCTCTGGCCCCTTCCTCTGCTTTGATTTTCCCCATGACACTACTCATCACCTGAAATACAGTATGCATTTATCTGCTCTCTTGTGTATCCCTAACTAAAATGGGACTTGACCAAACTTGTTTACTGCTATATCCCCAAAACCCCAGACAATACCTGGGAATTAATATATACTCACTGAATGAAAAAATGAGTGTCAGGTGAATAAATGGATAAAACTCAGGATCACTACTTAACCTGTGCAAGCCTCACTTCCCTCATTTTTAAAACTAGGCTCATTTACATATTTTCTCTGAAAATGAAGTGATATTATAAAGGTGAAAGTGTGAATACAGTACCTTGTGCATGAAAAGGTCCTGATACATTTATCTCTCAGTGTTGGTTTGTTTTTGTAGCAGCAACATCAATCAAGCACAGGAAAAGCATAAAAATAAATATTAATTTCATATGCTTTTACTGATTACTATATAATGCACTAAGAAATCAAGCATTTGAGAAATGAAAGTGAAAGATACCACTCTTGGATGTATATTTCTTTCTAGATATTTTTTTCCAAGAATAAGCTAGCAGAATGTTTACACAAATGGAGTGATATTCTGCATGCTGTTTTTCAACTTAGTTATTGCAGTGAATATCTACTGGACATTTTCCCACAATTAATACAAATATATCGCTTTCTTTTTTTTTGTATTTTTTGTATTTTTCTGAAGCTGGAAACAGGGAGAGACAGTCAGACAAACTCCTGCATGCGCCCGACCGGGATCCACCCGGCACACCCACCAGGGGCGACGCTCTGCCCACCAGGGGGCGATGCTCTGCCCCTCCGGGGCGTCGCTCTGCCACGACCAGAGCCACTCTAGCGCCTGGGGCAGAGGCCAAGGAGCCATCCCCAGCACCCTGGCCATCTTTGCTCCAATGGAGCCTTTGCTGCGGGAGGGGAAGAGAGAGACAGAGAGGAAGGGGGGGGTGGAGAAGCAAATGGGCGCTTCTCCTATGTGCCCAGTCCGGGAATCGAACCCGGGTCCCCCGCACGCCAGGCCGACGCTCTACCGCTGAGCCAACTGGCCAGGGCCTCGCTTTCTTACCCAATGACATTTGACAGAAACTGGAGGTTTATTGTTGTTAGAGACCCTGAGGGCCTGCCCAGAGTGCACCCTCCCTTAGGCCCAATACACTCTGGAAATCGTGGGTGTCCACACCAGGTCTGGTGCACTGGATCAGAAACCGCCCCTTGTTGCTGCATTAGCACTTTCCACTCTAAGATGCTGTTGTGGAGAATGTCCATTATTACACAGTCTTCCCTTCATGCAGAAACATGGGAGAAATAAAAACATTCACATCTCCTATGATCACACACTCTAAATATTTTAAAGAATTCTCTTTCAGCCTTTTTTCCTATATAACTATAATTTATTTTACATCGATTTGGTACCATCCTGGGAATACAGTTATATATCTTTGGTGTTCACTTAACATTAAATTATAAATGTTTTTCCAAGTCTTCTGCAAACAAGATCGTGAACCCTCTGAGCTGGGAGAAAGCTTAGAATCACGCAGCTTTTACAGGATGTGGCACCTGAGGCTGAGTTGTTTGTGTTTCTCTAAAATGTTTTCATACCTTAGTGACCTGCATTCTGATGAAGCTGAGGCAGAGCAGGGATGGCGGGGCCTGGTGGTTGCTTTGCGCACAGGTCAGCCGAGGCCTGTGTCTCTTTTATTCCACAGGAATTGGGCTGGCAGCAGACCTCTCCTGTCCCTGGGTGACTTCACCGACCAGTGTATCCCTATCCCTCCATAGCTTTCTGTCAACAGCCCTCCGTCAGGAGAGGTTCAACACCTAGATAGGATCTGGACACCAAAGCAAACCCGTCAGGCCCGCGCTTGGGAGAAAAGCGTAAACAATCTGCACCTTTCTGGGATCCAGGTGTTCTGAGGAACTGGCATGTTTGTACTGCGGGGATGGGAGAGGCGCCGGTGTAAACATGCAGCCGGGGGGAGAAACCACGGCCCAGTCGGGAACATGGTCCACAGCAAGGTCAGCACGGAGTGAGGCATCTATTTCCCACGTGGAATACCATCACTAGGGCTACTTTGAAAACAAAACTTGTGTAATCGAAAAGACTGGTGAAGATTAAGACTACAGCTCTGTAGGTAGCTGCCGGACTCGGAGCAAGGCTCTCTCCATCAAGAGTCACCAGCTATGAACATGCTGGTGTATTTGTATGCGCACGTGTTGTTCATTGTGACCTTACATGATATAAAACTTTATTTATAGCTTTTTTCCTGAACATGATGAACTGTAGTCTTCCAAAACACTCCCCCATTATTCAGTCTGATGCCAATTTTTCACAATTTTAAATAGTGCTGATATGAATTGTTCGTCAAACATTTCCTGCGGGTAGGAAAAATATTTATTAGGCTATATTCAAAGACGTGAAATCACTTTTAAAGAGTATGGGCATTCTTCGGTACACACCAATCAAGAAGCAGTCAAAATTTTTTGGAAAAATTTGGAGTCTTTTGCCAGTCCTAGATATTCTCATGATAATTGGAAAGCAGTTTTATTTCATTTTTATTTTTAAAAATGTTTGTTTACCACTGGGGCTGAATTGTATAAAATGTTTATCAAATACTTGTGGTTTCTCCTTAGTTGATTATATTATTTTGCCTATGAATTTCAAAGGTATGATGTGATTTTTTATTAAATGGCACTATAGTTTAAGGATTAACTTTTTTCTAAAATAGTTATAGAACTTTTGTCTTTTTATCAGCGTTTTTCTTTTGTGCATATGTCCTTGTAGGAATTAAAGAGGGTCTAACTTGTATTTAGACAACCTAATAATTTTTTGTTTATAAATCTGTTATTGAATTTATCTTTTCAATGATCTTTCTTATTCAGAGATCAGACGAATATTCACCTCTTTTTTTTAGATTGTTTTATTTTTAATTTGTGTGTGTGTGTGTGTAAGAGGTTGTTTTATTTTTTATTTTTAACTAGTTTTTAATTGTGGCAAAATATATATAAAGTAAAAATTTCCATTTTAATCGCTTATTTCAGTATGCAACTCAGTGACTTTAATTTTACTTACAGTGGTATACAACCATCAGCACTTTCCAAAATGTTTTCATCACCCCAAACATAAACTCTGTACCTAGTAAACAATAATTCTTCATTCCCCTCTTACCTCAGCCCCTGATAACCTCTAATCTACTGGACGTCTCTAAGAATAGGCCTATTTTAGACACTTCGTATCAGAGAAATCATACATTTGTCTTTGTGTCTGGCTTATTTCACTTTGCATAACATTGTCAAGGTTCAGCCATCTTTGTAGCAAGTACCAGAATTCCATTCCTTTCTATGGATGAATAAACTTTCATTGTATGAATACACAACATTTGGTTTACCCCTTGATCTGTTGGACACTTGGACAAATGGGTTGTTTCTATCTTTTAGCTATTGTGGATAGTTTTGCAATGAACAGTGGTATACAAGTCTCTGTTTGAGTCCCTGTTTTCAATTTTTTTAGTATATTTCTAGAAAAGGAATTTCTGGGTCAAATGGTAATTCTATGTTTAGCTTTTTGAGGAAATGCCAAACTGTTCTTCCACACCAGCTGCATCATTTTACATTTACACTGGCAATGTGGTAGGGTTCCAATTACTCCACATTGTTTCAACAGTTATTTTCTTTTGCTAAATTATAGCCATTCTAGTGAGTGTGAAGTTGTATTTCATGGTGATCTTGATTTGCATTTCCCTAATGACTAGTGATATTCAGTATCTTTTCATCTGCTTGTTGATTATCTATATACTTCCTTTAGAGAAATGATTATTAAAGTTATTTGCCCGTTTTTGAATCTGGTTGTTTGGTTTCTTTCAGGTTTTATCAGAACCACTTTCTTAAATTTTACACTGATCACAAAAATTAGGGGATATTTCAAAATGAATATGAAGCGATAAAAAAAGAAGCATTTGATTTTTTTTATTAAACAAGAACATCAGAAAAGCACATGACAAGTCAAAGAAAGTTGTTCAATTATGCAAATGAGATGCAAAACCAACTTTCATTTCATTTGTGAAAATGCACTGTATAAAAGGCTGAAAGTGGCCCTGGCCGGTTGGCTCAGTGATAGAGCATCGGCCTGGCGTGCAGGAGTCCCAGGTTCGATTCCAGGCCAGGGCACACAGGAGAAGCTCCCATCTGCTTCTCCACCCTTCCCCTTCTCCTTCCTCTCTGTCTCTCTCTTCCCCTCCCACAGCCAAGGCTCCATTGGAGCAAAGTTGGCCCGGACGCTGAGGATGGCTCTGTGGCCTCTGCCTCAGGTGCTAGAATGGCTCTGGTTGCAACAGAGCGATGCCCCAGATGGGCAGAGCATCGCCCCCTGGTGGGCATGCCAGGTGGATCCTGGTCAGGCACATACGGGAGTCTGTCTGACTGCCGCCTCCCTGTTTCCATCTACAGAAAAATACAGAAAAAGAAATAATAAATAAATAAATAAATAAATAAATAAATAAAAGGCTGAAAGTACTGCAGTATCTGCACATTCCCTGATCTTCAAAGTGCACATCCTGCAATTTCCCAGCCCTTGCAATGCCGCTGCAACACGATTTGCCTGAATGTGAAGCCTGGAGAGCCATAGGACATCTTGAAGCTGGCCAAACACAGACAACAGTGACAACAGCACTTGGAATATTCCAAAGTGTGATTAGCAGACTGCGGAATCACTTTCAAGAGACTGGCACAGTACGAAGAAGATGTGGGCAGGGTCGCCCATCTGCCACAACAGCAAGAGATGACCACTACTTGACTTTACTGGCTAGAAGGAACAGGTGCAGCAATGCAACAGAGCTGCAAGGACAGTTTCTGGCTGCCACTAGATGAGGATATGCACCCAGACCATACGAAATCAGCTTCATCATATTGGACTTCATGCCTGGTGACCAATGGTAGGCATTCTGTTATCTGCTGAACATCATAGAACCCGTAGAAGGTGGGCTGATAAGCATTGTCATTGGACCCGTGATGAGCAGTCAACTGTCCTCTTCTCTTATGAATCATGGTTGAGTCTGCAGCCTGGCAATCATCGTGTCCTGATCTGGCATGAATGAGGAACACAGGAGAATCCACATTTCATGAGAGAAAGGGACTCCCTCGGTGGTGGTGAAATTATGGTATGGGCTGACATTAGCATTAGTGGTCACACCAACCTCCATGTCATCAGAAACAGATCGCTGACTACTGTCAGATAGCGAGATGAGTTCTTGTTCCATATAGTGGTACCCTATGCTGGAGCAGTTGAGAACAATTTCTTTTCATGTATAATAATGCAAGGCCCCACCATGTGCATCTCATCAAAAACATGCTTCAGGAGGCAGGCATCGAACGCATGGATTGGCCTTCACGTTCTCCAGACCTGAATCCCATTGAACATGCTTGGGATGCACTGAGAAGATGTCTGGCAAAGCATCCAATGCCTCCCACAACACTTCTTGAGCTGGAAGTCGCCTGGTGCAAGAGTGGCAGAGGATCCCTCAAGAACTGCTGGACAATCAGATCCTGTCCATGCCCCATCGCTGTCAGTGTGTCTTGGCAGTTTTGGGTGACCATACACCCTACTGAACAGTCAATGTGTGGCACTCTTGTCCAGTTTGACATGCTTCTGTTCACCCCCACCAATATGTCACTTGCTCCTCAATCATGATAATTGAGTTTGCATCTATCTTATTTGCATAATCGAACTTTCTTTGACTTGTTGTTTGCTTTTCTGATGCTCTTGTTTAATAAAGAAAATCAAATGCTTCTTTTTTTTATAACTTCATATTCATCTTGAAATATCCCCTAATTTTTGAGAGCAATGTATTTTTCAATTACAGTGTACATTTAATAATATTCTGTATTAGTTCCAGGTGTACAGCATAGTGGTTAGGTATTCATATACTTCACAAAAAGTTCTCTCCAATATTTCTAGTACCCACCTGGCATCATACATTGTTATTAACGATATTATTGACTGTGTTCCCTATGCTATATTTTATATCCCTTGTGACTATTTTGTAACTTTCCATTTGTACTTCTTAATTTCTTTACCTTTTTCACCCAGTCCCCTCTGGCAACCATCAGTATGTTCTCTGTAGCTATGAGTCTGTTTCTGTTTTGTTTGTTCATTTATATTGTTCTTTAGCTTCCATAAATAAGTGAAATCATATTATATTTGTCTTTCTCTAACTGACTTGTTTTACTTAGCATAATACCCTCTAGGTCCATTCATGCTGTTGCAAATGGTAAGATTTTATTCCTTTTTAAGGCCGAGTGGTATTGCATTGTATATGTGTAGCACCATTATTTACTCACTCATTTATTGATAGGCATTTGGGCTGCTTCCATACCTTGGCTAAATAATGCTGCTGTGAACAAAGAGGTGAATATGTTCTTTCAAACTAGCATTTTGGGTTTCTTCAGATAAATGCTCAGAAGTGGAAATTGCTGGGTCATAAGGCAGGTCCATTTTTAATTTTTGAGGATCCTCCATATTCTTGTGCACAATGACTGCACCAAACTGCATTCCTACCAACAGTGCATGAGGTTTCCCTTTTGTCTACATCTTTGCCAGAACTTGTTTGTTGATTTATTGATGATAGCTATTTTGACAGATATGAGGCAATATCTTATTGTGGTTTCATTTTGCATTTCTCTGATGATTAGTGACACTGAGCATCTTTTTATAGTCTGTTGCCCATTTGTATGTCTTTTTTTGGAGAAGTGTTTACTCAGGTCCTCAGCCCATTTTTTAATTGGATTGTTTGTTGTTTTGGTGTTAAGTTAAATGTGTTCTTTATAAATTTTGAATATAAACCCCTTATCAGAAGTATTATTGGCAAATACGTTCTTTCGTTTACTAGGTTGTCTTTCATTTCATTGATAGTTCTTTTGCTGTGAAAAATCTTTTTAGTTTGATGTACTCTCATTGTTTTTATTTTATTTTATTTTTCCTTCCTTCCCCAAGAGATTTTACAAGCTATGTCTACTTCCAGGAGTTTTATGGTTTCAAGACTTACATTTAAGACTTTAAGTCATTTAAGTTTATTCTTGTATATGGTATAAAAAGGGGGCCTAGTTTCATTTTTTTTGTGCATGTATCTGTCCAATTTTACCAACACCATTTACTGAATAGAATGTCTTTATCCTAGTCTGTGTTTTTCATTCTAAGGTGGGTCTCTTGTTGCATATACATGAGTCTTGTATTGTTGTCCATTCAACTACCTTATATATTTTAAATGGAGCATTTAATCCAATTACATTTAAAGTGATTACTTAAAGGTATGTATTTGTTTCAATTTTATTCTTTATAACTATGTGCCTTTTTTCTTTCTTCCTCTTAAAAAAGACTCTTTAACATTTTTTATAATACTGGCTTGATGATAATGAACTCCTTTAGCTTTTTCTTATTTGGGAAGCTCTTTATTTCTCCTTCAATTTGTATATTTTGTGCCATGAACTTTTTCTGTAAAGAAATCAGCTGACTGTCTTATGGAAACTTCCTTGTCAGTAACTGTCTTTCTCTAGTTGCTTGTAAGATTCTCTCTTTGTCTTTGACCTTTGTCATTTAAATTATGATGTGTCTTTGTGTGGGCCCCTTGGATCATCTTGTTTGCACTCTCTGTACTTCCTGGACTTCTATGTATTTTTTTCTTCATTAGGAAGTTTTCAGTCATTATTTCTTCAAATGAGTTTTCAATCCCTTGCTTTCTACCTTCTCTTCTGATACTCCAATGAAGTAAATGTTGCTACATTTCATGTTGCCCCAGAGGTCCCTTACACTATTCTCTTTTAAAAATTCTTTTTTCATGTGTTGCTCTGATTGAGTGTTTTCTGCTACCCTTTCTTCTAAGTCACTGATTCAATTCTCTGCTTTATCTATTTTGATGTCGATTCTTTCTAGTGTAGTCTTTGTTTCTGACTGGTTCATTTTATGGTTTCTATGTCATTTTTTAATGCTTGTTATCTCTTTTTTGGAGTTCTTACTAAGTTTCTTTAGCATCCTTCTAACCATTGTTTTGAACTCTGTATCTGATGGATTGCTTGCCTCCATATCATTTATCTCTTTTCCTGAGGATTTCTCCTCTTCTTTTGTTTGAGGCATGTCTCTTTGTCTCCCCATTTTGTCTTCCTCTCTGTATTTGTTTCTATGAATTAAACAGATAGACTTGGTATGGTGGCTTTCTGTAGTAGGTGTCTTGTGAGGCTCAGTGGCACAGTCTTCCTGATCCCTTTAGCTAGGTGCTCCAGGAATGTCCCTTGTGTGGGTTTTGGGAGCCCTCCTCTTGTAGTTGAGTTTTGATGTTATTGGCCTGTCTGTGGTGGGGATGACCTTAAGGCTGGCTGACTATAAGAATTGACCCTAACCAAAATGTATGAGCTGTTGTGTGAGGTTGCCATCATGAAGCAGAATTTGCTTTAGCAGGGTCTGATGCCTGCTAAGATCTCTCTTTGCATGTGCCACTTGTAGAGCCAATTGGGTTGTACTCTGATGTCTGAAGCTTGCACCAGGGTGTTTGTTCTGGGGCTTCTTGGAAGGGACTCTGGTGTAGGTCAATGTCAGGTGCTGCCTATGACTGGCTCTGGACTACCTGTTTAGAGGGATCAAACAATCCTTAGTATATGGCTGCCTCTGCTGGCCCTGGGTATGTGTGGGAGGGGCCAAGCTATGCACCAAGGTCAGCTTCCACCAACACCGCCTGAGGGAAGGTTAGCAAAATGCCCAAGGCACCCTGATATCTACCTCTGCCTGCTAACTGCCTGTTAAGCTTAGTCACTAAAAGAGTCACTCTGGTGTTATGTGAGTTGCATGAGGTAGGTTCCCAGTTAGTCACCATGTAGGGGTGAGTGGTGTTCACCAGATTGATACCTATTCAAATTTAGCATCAGTGCTGGGTCTGAGGTCACTTAGCAAAAGTCCCAGAGTACACCAAGGCCAGCCACCACCTAGTGGCCTCAGATCTTTGTGGTGGGACAGGGTCTCAAGGAATCATTAGGATGAGAATGTCCCAGTTCATCAGACTCAAACAGGCCAAGTTTTGGCCATGTGAATGCAGGTCTCTGAAATGATGGCCCTGGTCAGGCATGCAAGCAAATAATTGGCCCCACCCTAGAACCACACAACTCAGTCTCTCCTAAATTCTGTCTGGATCTCTTTGAGAACCTTCCAAAAAAGTCTGCACCATGGGCCCAAGCTAGCCATAGCCAACTGACAATTATGTGGGGTGTGAGCTCACATGGCAAAGCCACAGGGATTTGGGAGGGTGGGGCTATTGAACATCCCATCCCATTGAAGATACTGTACAGGTAATTGTGTAGGGAAGGGGAGAAGTGGCCCCCACCCCAGAGCCACAAAATTTAGTCTTTGACACCCCTCGACACCTCCCAGACTTCCACAAAAGTCTACACAATGGGCCTAGGCAGCTGACTCTTCTGCAGAGCATGAGCTCAGAAAGGCAGGGCAAGAGGGAGTCAGAAGGCTGGGGCTAGTGCATTATCCCAGGCTGATGCTGTATGGAGGCAAGTGTTTGACCCAGGGACAATGGCAGCTCCGGGTGGTGTGGAAGAAGAAGGTCACCACAAGGACCCTGGTGGCTGTCCCTTCAGCTCTGTTCCAGGAACTACACAACCTAGTCCCTCTTCACACAACTCCAGTCTTCTCCGAGCTCCCCTCCCCAGCTGGAGCACAGGGTGAGCTGTGCAAACAGGATTTTGTGCACTGGCCCTGTAAGAGGGTGCCTGGGTCTCTAACAGACTCTTACCTCTCCTTGTTGGACAGAATCCCTGCTGATATTGATAGCCAGACGTTATGTGGGCACCTCTTCCTGGCTTAGGTGCTCCAGGTTGGGGAGTCTGGCATGAGACTAAGACCCCACTCTCCTCAGGGGAAGCTTTGCAGCTGAGATTATCCTTCCTGATTTGCAACTGTTGCACATGGATGTGGGGCCAGCCCTTTTCAAGTCTTGCTTTTCCTACCAGTCTTAATGTGGCTTCTTCTATAAATGCTTGATTGTAAGACTTCTGTTCAACTAGTCTTCAGTTGGTTATTCAGGTTGATTGTTCTATAATTTAATTTTAATCTCAGTTTGATCCTGGAAGGAGGTGAGTGTAATTTTTACCTACTCTGCTGCCATCTTGGATCCAGCCTGTCTGGGGTTTTTTTGATGTTGTTGTCATCAAGTATTTGGAGATCTCCATTCTCAATATCAATCCCATATCAGATATGTAATTTGAAAATATTACCTCTTATTCTGTGGATTGCTTTTTAATATTCTATTGATAGTGTCCTTTGGTGCACAAAAGTTTTTAAACTTGACGAAGTCCCAAAAAATCACTGTCAAACTTAACATAATGAAGTTCTTCCTCTGTTTTCTTCTAAGATTTGATACTTTTAGTTCATGTGTTTAGGTCTTTGATACATTTTGAGTTAATTTTTTAATGTGGAATTAGGTAAGGGTCTAACTTCACTCCTTTACTTATGGATATCCAGTGTTTCCAGCACCATTTGTTAAAAAAAACAACAAACTGATCTTGGCAAGATAATTGAAAATCATTTGACCATACATGTGAGAGTTTATTTCTGGGTTCTCTATTCTATTCCATTCCATTGATCTGTATGTCTATCCTAATGCCAGTACCACAATGTTTTGATTACCATAACTTTATAGTAAATTTGAAATCAGGAAATGGTGAGACTTCCAATTTTGTTCAAGATTATTTTAGCTATTCATGTCTGTTGAGATTCCATGTGAATTTTTTTATTTCTACAAAAATATCTTTAGAATTTGGTAAGAACTGCATTTTATCTTTTCATGGCTTTTGATAGTATTGACATCTTAATAATATTAAGTTTTCTTATCCATGAACACAAACGTGTTTTTCCATTTACTGGTATCTTCTTTGATATTTTTCAGAAATGTTTTATAGTTTTTATTGTACAAAGGGCTCATCTTGATTAATTACTAAGTATATTATTTTTATGTTATTGTAAATAGAATTGCTTTATTAATTTTATTTTGGATTATTCATTAATTTCATTCTTGTATTCTAGCAATAGATCCCACTTGGTCACTTTTTATGTGCTGCTGAATTTAGTTTGTTAGTATTTGGTTAAGGATTTTTTCATTAATGTTTATAAGAGCTATTGGTCTGTAGTTTTCTTGTTGTGTCTTTGCCTTTGCCTTTAGTCTCATGGTATGTAGACATCATAAAGTGATTTAGATAATATTCCTTCCTCTTCAATTTTTTTGGAAGTATTGATATTAATTCTTTGAAAGTTTGGTTGAGTTCACCAGTTAAGCCATCAAGACCAAGATTTTCTTTGTCAGGAAATATCTGATTATTGAGCCAACCTCCTTTCTAGTTATATATCTGAGCTAATCAAGTTTTTATTTTCTTCATGATCTTCTATTGGTAGTCTTTAAGTTTCTAGGAATTTGTCCACTTTATGTAAGTTATCCAATTTGTTGGAATACAGTTGTTCATATTACTATCTTATAATCCATTTTATTTCTGAAGAATCAATAGTAAAGTCCCACTTTTATTTCTGATTTTAGTAATTGAGTCTTCTCTCCTTTTTTCTTAGCCAATCTAGCTAAGGTGTGTCAACTTTGTTAATCTTTTACAAGAAACAGCTTTTGATTTTATTGATTTTCTCCATTGTTCTTCCCATCATTATTTCTGCTCTCATTTTTATGCTTTTCTTCTGCTGAATTGTTTTTTTTAAATCTAGTTCCTTAAGTTAAAAGATTAGTTAGTTAATTTAAGATCTTTCCTCTTCTTAAAATGTGTTTATAGCTATAAATTTCCCTCTACAATTCATAAGTTTTAGCATGTCAATTATTTTCATTTATCTCTAAGTATTTTCTAATTTCCCTTGTATTTTCTCCTTCCTCCTCTTCCTCCTCCTCTCCTTCTTCTCCTCTTCCTCCTCCTCCTCCTCCTTCTTCTTCTTCTTCCTCCTCCTCTTCTTCTTCAAGTAAGAAGAAGATAGATACTGAGACAAACTCTCGCACATGCCCCGACTGCGATCCACGTAGCAACCTCTGTCTGGGACCAACATTAAAATCAACAAAGCTATTTTTAGCACCTGAGGCTGATGCTCAGACCAATGAGCTATCCTCAGCATGCAGGGCAATGCTCCAACCAATCAAGCCACTGGCTGCAGGAGGGGAAAAGGGAGAGATGGGGGAGAAGGAAGGGGAGAAGTATATGGTCGCTTCTTCTGTATGCCCTGACCAGGAATTGAACCTAGGACATCCATACACCAGGCCAACACTCTATCTACTGAGCAAACCAGCCAGGACTGTATTTCTTCTTTGACCTGTTGATTGCTTATGACTGTGTTGCTTACTTTCCACAAATCTGTGAATTTTCTGTTTTACCATTTGTTACTGAGTTCTAACTTCATCCCATTGTGGTCAGCAAAGGTACTTCTATCTTTAAAACCTATTGAAACTTGATTTGTAGACTAACAATATCCTGAGGAATGTCCCAAGTGCACATGAGAAAAATGTGTATTCTGTTTGTGGTAGAGTATGCTGTATCTGTCTGTTAAATTTAGTTGGTTTGTTTTGTTGGTTAATTCTTTATTTTCTTATTTATCTTCTGTCTGTTTTTTAAATCAATTAAGAGCGGAGTATTGAAACCTCCAACTATTATTGTAGAACTGTCTATCTCTTCAATCCTGTCAATTTTGCATCATATACTTTGATGCATAAATTTTATAATTGTTAATATGTAATGTCCTTTCTTATCTTTTGGAAACATTTTTTAATTTAAAGTCTATTTTGTTTTATATTTGTATAACCACCCATTCTCTTTTTTGGTCATGATTTGCATAAAACCTCTTTTCACTTTTAACCTACTTGTGTCATTAGATCTAAAGTGAGTCTCTTATAGACAACATATAGTTAAATTTTGGTTGATTTTTTATTAAGCTAAATCTATGTCTTTTGACTGGAAGGATTTAATCCATTTACATTTGAAGTAATGACTGAAAAAAAGGGACTTCTGCTATTTTTCAATTTGTTTTCTATATACCTGATAGCTTTTCCCCCTTTCATCTTCTTTTGTTTTAAGTTGATTTTTTATAGTGAAAATTTTAACTTCAGATTTTTTTTTGCATATATTTTATTGCTATTACCATGTGGTTAGCATGGAGATTATATTGAATATCTCAAGTCATAACACTCTAATTTGAATTTACAGAGGCTTAGCTTCAGTATCATACAAAACTCTGCTCTTATACAGCCCTGTTCCTACCTCTTTTTAGTTATTAATGTCAGAAAATTACATCTGTATGCATTGTGTGCCCAAAAACATAGATTAATGATTGGATTTTTAGGCATTAGTCTCTTCAATCATGTGGAAAACAAAATCAGACTTACAAACCAAAGCTTATATAATTGCTCATGTATTTACCTTTACTAGATATCTTTATTTCTATAGTTCTTAAAAAATTAAATGTATTAGGGTAACATTGGTTCAAAACATTATTTGATTTTTAAGTATAAAAAATTATAATTTGACATGTGCATATTCTATTCCTTGTCCCATATTCCAAGTCTAGTTTCTTTGTTATCATATATTTGACTTTATTTACTTACTTCACTCTACTCCCACCTTCTGTCCCCTCTGGTAACCACCATTCATTGTTGTCTCTGTGAGGCTGTCTTGTTTTGTACGTTTGTTTGTTACTTTTTGTTTTATATCCACATTTGTGTGAAATCATACAGTTTTCCATCTCCATCTACATTTAATTAAAAAGCTTCTGCACAGCAAAAGAAACCATTAACAAAACAAAAAGGCAATCAACCAAATGGGATAAGATATCTGTAAATACTTCTTATAATAAGCCAATATCCAAAATTTATAAAGAACTCGCACAACGACAACAATCCAATTAAAAAGATACCCAGAGGACCTGACTAGACACTTTTCCAAGGAAAATATACAAATGAAAAGATGTTTATATAGCTTTGAGTTACTGTCTTGTGTCCTTTCATTTCAACTGAAAGACTCCCGTTAGCATTTCTTGCAAGGCAGAACTAGTGGTAATGAATTCCTTTAGCTTCATTTATCTGAGAATATCTTAGTTTCTCTTTCATTTATTTTTTGAAGGACATTCTTGCTAGATATAGAATTTTTGATTGACAGATTTTTTTTCCCTTTCAGCACGTTTAATATATCAAGTATCTGCCTCTGGGCTTCCAAAGTTACTAATGAGATACCTGCTAACAATATTATTGAACTTCTTTTCTGTCTGATGAATCACTACTCTTGCTACTTTCCAGATTTTCCTTTGTATTTGGCTTTAGAAGATTTGATTATAATATGTCTTGATGTGGGTCTCTGAATTATCACTCTTGGAGTTTGCTGAGCTTTTGGAATGTTTCTATTCATGTTCTTCACCAAATTTGAGGAGTGTACAGCCATTCTGTATTTAAATAGTTTCTCTTCCCTTTTTTTCTTTCTCCTCTCCTTCTGGGACTCCTATGATGTATGATATATATTCATTTCCTTGATGGTATCCCACAAATCCCTTAAACTCAAAGCAAACTTCTCAAAATTTTCTTGTTCTTTTTTTTCTGTTTCTCAAATGAAAAACTCTCAATCTATCTATCTTCAAACTTACTAATTCTTTCTTCTTCTTGCTCAAACCTACTTTTGAATCTCTCTAGTAAACATTTTGTTTTCATTATTGTAGTTTTACCTCAAGAATTTGCACCTGACCAGGTGGTAATGTAGTGGATAGAGCATCAGACTGGGATGCGGATGACCCAGGTGTGAAACCCTGAGGTCACTGGCTTGAGCATGGGCTCATCTGGCTTCAGCATGGGCTCACCAGCTTGAGCACAGGGTCGCTGGCTTGAGCATGGGATCATAGACATGACCCTATGGTCACCGGCTCGAGCCCAAGATTGCTGGCTTGAGTCCTAGGTTTCTGGCTTGAGCAAGGGGTCACTTGCTCTGCCATAGCCCCCCTGTCAAGTCACATCTGAGAAAGCAATTAATGAATAACTAAGGAGACTAAGGAACCACAACGAAAAATTGATGCTTCTCATCTCTCTTCCTTTCTGCCTGTCTGTCCTTATCTATATCTCCTTCTGTCTCTCTCTGTCATGAAAAAAAAAAAGAATTTGCTTCTTATGTTTTCATTCTTTTCATTGATATCTCCTTTTTGTTAACATATTTTCTTGACTTTGTTCATGACTTACCCTAGCTCTTTGAGTATCTTTAAGACACCTGCTTTAAAGGTTTTCTCTATTAAGTTCACTATCTGGTTTTTCTCAGGAACATTTTCCGAATGGGCCATACTTTGCGGTTTATTCATATGCCTTGTGACATTTTTGTGTAAAAATAGACACTTGAATCATACAATGAGATAATTATGGAAATCAGATTCCCCTTCACCCTCAGACTTTGTTGTTGTTGTTTTAATTTTTGTTTTTCTATTTAGGTTTTGGTTTATTTTGTTTTGTTGATTGTTGTTTGTTACTTCCGTGCCAAGAATAAGCCTGTAATGTATACTGAAGGTTTTCTTGGATTCTTTTTCTGAGCCAGTTCCTTTTTCTGGGCATGCACAGTGATGTTCTAAATTTTCCCATATATGTAGTTGATTTTGAATGTCCACATTCTTAAATGTCTGGCTGACAAAATGGAAAAAAGGAGAAAATGAAGGGAAAAAAATAAAATATAGGCACTGGTCCTTTCAATCCCTTAGAAGCCACTTCAACCAGAGAAGAGTGCAACAATAGAGGTAGAGGTTGTAACAATGACATCCTGCCTTTGTGTCTGGATCTCCACAATCAAAAGTAGCAATCGCTAATCAGAACAAACATACCTGATATTTGGAAGACTAGGTCCTTATTGCCTACTCTCATTCCCACAAGTTATAAGCAACCAGGAACAAGTGTACTTTCATAGGGCTGAGATAGATGGCCACTAGCTAAAAGCTGAAGTTAAGTAAAAATTAACCAAAATTTACTATCTAAGCCTTTCTCTGGAAATTGAAAACCTTAAATATAGACCCCAGGATTCTAAACTGTAGTTAACTGACAGGTTTTGTTAACGTAATTTTGTCTAGGTAGACATGGATTCCTGGTGCTTCCTACTCTCTATCTTCGCTGGTATCACTCGATAGTGTCTTTTGATAAATAAATAAATAAATAAATAAATAAATAAATAAATAGGCCCTGGCTGGTTGGCTCAGTGGTAGAGCATCGGCCTGGCGTGCAGGAGTCCCGGGTTCAATTCCCGGCCAGGGAACACAGGAGAAGCGCCCATCTGCTTCTCCACCCCTACCCCTCTCCTTCCTCACTGTCTCTCTTTTCCCCACCCGCAGCCGAGGTTCCATTAGAGCAAATATGGCCCGGGCGCTGAGGATGGCTCTGTAGCCTCTGCCTCAGGTGCTAGAGTGGCTCTGGTCGCAACAGAACGATGCCCCAGATGGGCAGAGCATCACCCCCTGGTGGGCGTGCCGGGTGGATCCTGGTCAGGCGCATGCGGAAGTCTGTCTGACTGCCTCCCCGTTTCTGGCTTTGGAAAAATACAAAAAGAAAAAAATAAATAAATAGATAGATAAATAAATAAATAAATAAATCATTACCAAATCCAAGGTCACATAACTTCCTCCTATGTTTTTTTTCCTCAATGATCTTACAGTTTTGTCTCTTAAATTCAGATCTTTAATCCATTTTAAGTGAATTGTTTGTATATAATGTTATACAAGGCTATTCTTTTTCAAATGGCTATTCAGTTTTCTCAGCACTGTTTGTTGGAAAGATCGTTTTTTCCCTCATTGAATGATCTTAGCACTCTTGTTGATGACTGATGTGAGGGTTTATTTCTGGTCTCTGTATTATATTCTATTTGTTTATATGTCTGTCTGTATGCCAGTACCATACTATTTCAATTACCGTAGTTTTGTAATGTTTAAGATCAGGAAGTATGAGTCCTCCAGATTTAATCTTCTCATTCTAGATTGTTTTTGGTACTTTGGATCTATTTAAAATACCATTTGAATTTTAGAATGAGTTTTTCCATTTCTGCAAAAATGTCATTGGGACTTTGATAGGAATTGCATTGAATCTGTAGATCATTTTGAATGATATTGACATATAAACATTGTTAAAATTTTCAATTCATGAATATAAGATGTCTTTACACTTATTTAGGTCTTCTTTAATTTCAGCAATGTTTTGCAATTTTCATCACCCTGAGAGAGAATGGGGTTAGGAAAAGACAAATGGGCACTGGAGATTTGTATAGCTCTAATAAAGTAATGTAACTAGTTCATTCATTTGTTCATTCTCTCATTTGTCCACTTAATGAATATTTATAGAGAGGCTAGTCTGTTCCAGGCAGTGTTGGAGATACAATGAACAAATCATGGTATTTTATAATGAAACGTTTGCTGAGGACATTTTATACACTAGGCCCCAAATAGTACCTGAGAAACAAAAATATGTCAGAGTCTGCCCTCAAGTAATTCAGTCTGTTATGAGGTCAAATATACAAACTAGTAACACAATTGTGATACATAAGTGCCTGTGTGAGAGATAAGAAGACCCCAACTCTACCCTGTGTATGTTGGGCTTATAGTGAGCAGGAATCATAGAAGGGTTAACATTAGTGATACTTGTGCTAGGTGTAAGTATCACAGGACAACATGGAATGGGGCATGGGACAGATTGCTCAGTACATTCTTGGGAGAGGGAATATCATGTACAGAAGAATTGACAGATGGACTCATGAAGTATGGGAGTGTGTGTTGTAGCAAGGGACGTGTGGCTGAGATAAGTGAGTGGGATTGGGCATCAAAGGCCTCACATGCTGTGCTGAGTTGGAACAGCATCCCAAAGGCAATGGTGCCCACTGAGGGTGATGAGTTTGTAGCAATGGCATGTTCAGAGTTTCAGCCTAGAAAGATGATTAGGATTTCAGGAGGCAGCATGAGTTAAAGAGGCAACACAAATAGAAGCATCAGAGACAAGCCCACTGCCATGATCCATGCAAGAACCAGTGCATTGCTGTATTGGCCAAGAGTTCGCTTAAAGGCTTTAATCACTGTAAAAAAAATAGAAGACTGGATAAAGAAGATGTGGCATATATACACTATGGTATACTACTCAGCCATAAGAAATGATGACATCGGATCATTTAAAACAAAATGGTGGGATCTTGATAACATTATACAGAGTGAAATAAGTAAATCAGAAAAAATGAAGAACTGCATGATTCCATACATTGGTGGGACATAAAAATGAGACTAAGAGACATGGACAAGAGTGTGGTGGTTATCGGGGGGGTGAGAAAAAGGGGAGGGGCACTAAGAAAACTAGATAGAAGTTGATGGAGGACAATCTGACTTTGGGTGATGGGTATGCAACATAACTGAATGACAAGATAACCTGAACATGTTTTCTTTGAATATATGTACCCTGATTTATTGATGTCACCCCATTAAAATTAATAAAAATTTATTTATTAAAAAAAGAATCAGTGCAGAAGGACAGGTGTGCAAGATACTTAAGGAATGACTGATTCCTTCTAGCAGGTGTGAGAAAGAAGAAAAGAAAGAATGATGCTTCAAAATACCCTGACCCAGTTTCTACCACCCTAAAAATCTAGCTATGATCACACTGAACCCCAGAAAACCAATCCAGTGGATTTAAGCAGAGCACCTCATGTGAGGCAAATTATTCCTGTACTCCCAGTCAATACACCTGGAAGCCCTACACCAAGCACCTGTGGGAAGTCTCCTTTACAGCTTTCTTTCTCAATCCTCTTCCTTAGCCTTCACCTTTCATTGTGTTTTTAGGAAACTAAGACTTTTTCCTTCCCCCACCTTCTTCCCCTGCTCCCAGGTGCCCTGGGCTGACGGACAGGGAACCTTCAACAGTCCTGCACACAAAGCCGAAATTTAAGCCCCTGCAAAGCGCGTGCCCAAGCTCCTCCAAAAGGCTTGTCTTTGCATGCTCAGAGTAGACAAGAGGCTGTTTGTTTTGGCTAACACTCACAAGAAATGCTGAAGGAATAAAAAGGAATAAAACATGGCAACACCATATGACGGGTTTAAATGCCAGAAATGTTAAGAACAGTCAAAAGCTGGAAGATGAGGAAAAAGAAAGAAATTGGTGTTCTTTCAATTTTAAGGAATAAGGCAGTATTAGGACATTTTTATATGACTGACATTTATATGATTACAATGAGGCAGTATTTAAGAGAGAAAATGTCACAAGTAGAGAAATAAAATGCATCCATATGTTTGCTTGACATAAACATCTCAAAGTAAATTTTTCCATGTGATATCATTGGGTAAAAACTACTTTGATTTTTCTTATATGTACTATTTTTTTTTTGTCTAGTCCATTGCTATCTAGTTTAAAAAGTGATGACTATTAGATAATTTGAAATCTTACTGACACTAACCTGACCAATATATTTTGAAGGATTCCATTGTGAGATACTAACTAAAAGTCGTTAACCTGCATCTATTGCATCTCTCTGTCCGGTTAGCTGACTCTGACTTGACTTTGCACAAGTTGAGGTTTTTTTTGTTTTTTTTTACAGAGACAGAGTCAGAGTGAGTGATAGACAGGGACAGACAGACAGGAACGGAGAGATGAGAAGCATCAATCATTAGTTTTTCGTTGCGCATTGCGACACCTTAGTTGTTCATTGATTGCTTTCTCATATGTGCCTTGACAGCGGGCCTTCAGCAGACCGAGTAACCCCTTGCTGGAGCCAGCGGCCTTGGGTCCAAGCTGGCGAGCATTTTGGTCAAGCCAGATGAGCCCGCGCTCAAACTGGCAACCTCGGGGTCTCGAACCTGGGTCTTCCGCATCCCAGTCTGACGCTCTATCCACTGCGCCACTGCCTGGTCAGGCCACAAGTTGAGTTATTAACAAGATTTTTAATAGCATATTTCATAAGTCAGTCTATTGATGAAAAAGCCTTCCCTAGAATTGTTTAAAAGATTTATAGGGTTTTTTTTAAAAGAAATGTTCAGAGTTTCGGCCTAGATATACATCCAGCGATAGGCTAATAAAAAAGTATTGTGTAACTGAGAGGCTCGGAGAACTGTCAGGAATGGGCAGGTGACACTTACTTGGCCCAGGCATTGTGCTAAATGTATCATATTACTTCATGCAGTCTTCTCAATAACCCTATGGGGTTGGTATTGTTACTATCACCCCATGCACAGGTAAGAAAATGGAGGCACAGAAAATTTGATTTATACAATGTCACACCACTAAGAAGAAGGGAGCAGAGAGCATATTAGAAAGATGGAGTTCTGGCTTTTGAACCATTTTGCGGTCAATGACCAGAGTCATTGGAGGACAGGTAAGCTGTACATCCCTCAGGAAGTGTCATGGCACCTGTACCATGAGTGTACTACTTTTCACCATACCCCCTGCCCCTTGACCTTAAGTTTCTAAAATGCAGGTAGGGGCCTGACCTGTGGTAGTGCAGTGGATAAAGCGTCTACCTGGAAATGCTGAGGTCGCCGGTTCGAAACCCTGGGCTTGCCTGGTCAAGGCACATATGGGAGTTGATGCTTCCAGCTCCTCCCCCTCTTCTCTCTCTCTCTGTCTCTCTCTCCTCTCTAAAATAAATAAGTTAAAATATATATATATTATATATATATATATATATATATCATAAAATGCAGGTAGGAAAAGAGGGTAAGACTTGACCAAAGGAAGCAAGCCAAACAATTAATGCTAAACAAATAATCATGTCGACCATATGTGAGTAATGCAAATTAGTGTTTCTAAGTTCTCCAGCACTGGTTTTGTCTCAAGTCCTTCAATTTTTTCTTTCAACCTGCTTAGCACTGCTCTTTCCTATGGCAGCTACAAAGATAAACTTTTGCCCAGACTATAGTTAAAGTATCACGAAGAGAAAATTACTGGGGTGCCCTGAAGCAGCAAAAGCCTCTGATTTTATAAGGCACCCAGAGGTGTCTGTCTGGAGAGAAGGAATTACACCATAAAAAGGAAAACTCAGTTCCCGTCCCATCAATATTTTTTAAATTCTCAGGATTATCAGATCGATTTAATGTGTCACTATTAGCACTTTTTAAACAAAATAGGATGTAATACAATGAAAAGTGTTTTATGAATCTTTTATTTTAATTATAAATTTAGTATCTATAGTGGGTCATGTTGAGATAGCTCTGGTCCTTTCGGTCCAGTGAGGTTCTGTGTAAATGATACAAATAAAACATTCATAGAACATGTAGTGTTATCAGGGACAAGCTAGAAGAGGAAAATCATGATACAGTTTTTGTCATGCCAGCTTTACTGATTAAGACTGTAGTCTAGAAAGTTCTGGAGGGCCAAAAAAGTATTTATTCAGGAGCAAGAATGTGGAGTAGAATATGTTGGGCAAGTCAAACCCTTCTGGTGCCTCCAAACTTGGTTTCCTGGTGCTGTACAGACTGCCAATGCTGAAATGACTGTCTCTCTTGAGGGGCCACCACCTAAAGCACAGAAGACACCATACTGGGTGTTTTTGCATCTCCCAGTCACTGTACCCTCTTAACTATCTTCTTTGGCCTAAAATCACTCATCCTTTGCTGAATCAAGTCTAAGTCCATCATGCTAGGCCTCCTGTCTCCCCCCTACTTCACAGTGAAAGAAAGTTCCTTCTTCTAGATTTTCTGACTCCAAGCCTTGCCTATGGAGCCCAGCCTCACACCAATCCCTGCTTCATCCAGTTTGTCTCAAATGCCTTTGCAGTTAGTGCTTATGGGACTGTTTGTGTCTAGGATTGTACCATTTGGCCCTTTTAACATTGGTGCCCACCCCCACCCTGAGCTTGGGGGAGAGTCAGTCCCTGCCAGGAAGAGGACTACCAAGCCCTGAAGGATACTCACCATGCACTGGGTGCTCAGTTGCAGCTTGACTTCCACAAATGTGTGCTTTATCTGGTAGACACATAAGTATTCTAAGTAAGGAGGATGAAACATCCTAGGAAAATGGAATCTGTGATAAGTGGGCTGTTTGAAGAAACTAGTGTCTTCATTATATGCATGCAAAATGTAAAATGCTTCTGTAAATCTAGTCTTTGTCTTAATTCACATAGCTAACTACCTCTATTGTGTGATAACCTTGAGAATCACCTGCCTCAGCATGTTTCTTTGTCTACCCATTACCACCACCTATCGGCTCCTAAAGGCAATGAAACAAGCAGTATGTATTTCTGAGAGTATGTGCTTCCATATGAGTTTGCAAGAGGTTTTGGAAGACTAGGAAATGATCATAGGAAAAGCCAACACGTATAGAATTCGATGCCTGAGAAATGTTTTTGCCAACTACTTCTGGCTCTGTCCTTTTGCCCCTCAGAAAAGGGAACTCAAACATAGCCTCAGTACTTGTGTGTAAAATATAAAGACAGAGGTGAGGACCAAAAGAGAAAATGAACCTAGAGGCGGGCTACCCAAATTCTGAGAAAACTAGGGTTCAGGCCCACATTTCCAAGCACTTTTCTCTTATAGAATTTTATCCATGAGGCATCTATTAAATGACCTGCCTTTGCCATGGCCCTTTATCAAAGTAAAACCAAATCTAGAATGCTGTATGCTGCTTCCAGGAAAAACTTTCTCTTTATGTTGTATCAGCATAAGGACAGCCACTGAAGCAGAATTTCACATGATAAACCAAGCTAATCTCAGGGGGGAAAAAGTGTTACCCAAAGTGGAATGTAGGTTGTATCCCAACCCATAAAAAGTGGAAAAATGTGCACTGAAAAATTCCTGGCTATGAGCTCAGACTACTACCACTAATCCCAGGAAAAACTGGCTAGAATGGACTGTGGGGAGTTAAGCTCATGATGGTTTACTCAGAAGGTAAGGGTCTAAAATTGGTTCTTTCCTGTTTCCAATTCTGATGTCTGGCATTGCTTCAGGAAGTACATCACCCAGGTTTTTCTAATTTTGAGAAACTCTGGTGGTGACCATTTGCCACAAGAAGTTAATTTCTGGATTCAAGATGGCAGTGGAGTAGGTGGATAGATGTTACACTCATTTCCTCCCGGGACCAAACTGGAGTTACAGCTAAATTTAAAAACAATCATCCTGGAAAACCAACTCAAGACTAAATGAAGGGGAGTCTTAAAACCAAGGATTCACAGAAGAAGCCACATTGAAACTGGTAGGAAGGGCAGAGACACACGAAAAGGACTGGTCCCACTCCCACAAGTAGCAGCTGAAGTTCCAGAGGGACATCTCAGCTTCAGGGAGGGGTTCTCCTAAGAAATCTGGGACCAAAACTCTAAGTCAGACTCCCCAGCCTAGAGCACAAGAGTTGAGAAGAGGCATCAACAACATTTGGCTGTGAAAAGCAGTGAGGTTTTTATCTGCCAGAAACAGACAGGAATCCACATTGATGTAGGTACCTTCTTAAAAAGCAAATGTGCAAAATCTCATTCACAGCCACTTACTTTGGGCTCCAGAAGTGGAGAGGCTGAGTGAACTAGAGATGCATGAGGGGTGTCTGAGGTGTGCAGCTCTGGAGAGAGACATAGTGGGGGACAGCCATCAGGACCCATGTGCTAAGTAATTCTCCAATACTGCAGTTGCTATCTTTCTAAGCAGAGCACTCCCTTTCATGCGGTTTCAGCCTGGGGAAAAGAAACAAACCAGCCTTCAGGAATCTCTCTTACCTGACTCTGTAGAGATTCAGCCCTGCTGAGGAATCAGTGGCATTGGCCAGGAAGTAGAGGGCTGCAAAGACTCAGGGTGACAGTGACTCAATTGTCTGGCTTTGACATGGAAGCTATTTACCCCCACCTTCTTGAGGATCTGGCTGGTGATTTTCCCACATAGGAGATTCAGTGAACCACTGTTAGCTCTTGGCAGACCAACTTTCTAGGCTCCAGAAGCCCTACCATCTGACTCCTTGGGGCTCCACCCTGATAAGATCAGAGGAAAAATCTAGGCTAGACTGAGACCTGTGGCTCTGGAGTAGGGGCCATACCCACCACCTATCCTGAAGCCTGATGGGCATTTCTCCCTCAAGGGAGATTCACTAGCCACATAATCCCAACTCTACCAGAGGCTCTTTTAGTAGCTAAGCCTAACAATCAACCAGCAGGCCAGGGAAGCTGGAGGCAGATCTCAGGGTACCTGGGGTCTTTTGCTGACTGAACCCTGGGCCTGGTGCTGGTAAAAGCCAGCCTTGGTGTGCAGTGTGGTCCTTCCACATCTAAGCCCAGCAGAGCCAGCCACTAACTGTGGATTGCTTGTAGATCCAAACAGGTCACTGAAGGCCAGTTATAAGCAACGTCTTACACTGGCTTGTACCAGGTTCTATCTTAAGAGGCTCAGAAACAATACACTCAGTGGCCAGCTTCAGACAATATTAGAGGAGGATCCAATTAGTTTATAAGCTGCACATTCAAAGTGAGAGCTTATCAGGCACCAATCCAGCTAAGATTAATTTTGTTTCCTGTGGTCAGCACCTGTACAGCAATTCACACGCATTGGTCAAAGTAGAGCCTCACAGTCATTCATTCCAGCCTAAGGATTGATCCCACACAGAGTAGACCAATAGCAATCAGCATTCAATTATAAAAGGAGCGCCCAAATAACCCACACAGAAAACATTCCTGAAGCACAGAACTCAGGTAATCAAGAAGACTGCACTACTGTACCCAGAAGAACATCTACTACCTAAAGCCACCCCACGAAGACTGGGAATCAGAGCAGAACAAACACAAAGAAGTAGCCAAAATGAGAAAAAAAATTAAAAAGCCCCAAATTACATAACAGGAGAAATCTCCAGAAAGAGTTAAATGAAATGAAGATAAGCAATTTATCAGATATTGAGTTTAAAGTAATGATTATATGAATTCTCAAGGAACAAAGAACTTCAACAAAGCAATAGCAAGCATGCAAAAGAACATAAAAGCCATAAAAAGAACCAGCCAGAAGTGAAGAATACAATATCTGACATCAAGAATACACTGGAAGGAATGAATAATGGGTTGGATGAAGCCAAGGATCAAATCAGCAAATTGGAAGATGAGGTAGAAAAAAACCCACCAATTAGAGCAGCAAAAATAAAAAAGAATAAAGAAAGTTTAAGGAATGTTTGAGACAACATGAAGCAAACAACGTTTATATTATAGAGGTACCAGAAGGAAGAAAGAGAGAGTGCAAGAGATTGAGAAGCTATTTGAAAAAATAATGATCAAAAATTTCCTTTACCTAGTGAAGGAAAAAAAATACACAAGTCAAGGAAGTGTAGAGAGTCCCAAACAGGATGAACCCAAAAAGGCCAACACCAAACACTTCATAATTAAAATGGGAAAGATTAAAGACAAAGAGACAACTTTAAAAGAGAAAAAGAGTTAGTTACTTATAAGGAGCTCCTATAAGATTATAAGCTGATTTTTCAACAGAAACATTTCAGACCAGAAAAGAATGTCATTAAATATTCAAAGTGATGAAAAGCAAGAATCTACAACCAAGACCACATTACCTAGCAAGGTTATTATTTAGATTGAAGGAAAAATAAAGAGCTTCCAAGACAAGAAAAAGCTAAAGGAGTTTTTTTAAAACCAAACCAGTGTTACAAGAAATATTAAAGTGCCTGTTTTAAGAAGGAGGAGGAGGAAGAGAAGGAGAAGAAAAAAAAGAGGAGGAGGAGGAGGAGGAAGAAGACAAAAAAGAAACATAGTTAAAAGAATGAAATGGCCTGACCAGGCGGTGGTGCAGTGGATAGGGCGTCGGACTGGGATGCAGAAGGATCCAGGTTTGAGACCCCAAGGTCGCCAGCTTGAGCATGGGTTCATCTGGTTTGAGCAAAAGCTCACCAGTGTGGACCCAAGGTTGCTGGCTTGAGCAAGGGGTTATTTGGTCTGCTAAAGGCCCACAGTCAAGGCACATATGAAAAAGCAATCAATGAACAACTAAGGTGTCGCAATGAAAAACTGATGATTGATGCTTCTCATCTCTCTCCGTTCCTGTCTGTCTGTCCCTGTCTATTCCTCTCTCTGACACTCTCTCTGTATCTGAAAAAAAAATAAAAGAATGAAATGGCAAAAATATATATCTCAATAATCACTTGAATATAAATGGTTTAACTGCTCCAATCAAAAGACATAGGGTAGCTGAATGAATTAGAAAGCAACACTCATATATATTCTGTCTACAAGAGACCCACCTCAGAACAAAAGATACACACAGACTAAAAGTAAAGGGATGGAAAAAGATATTTCATGCAAATAGAAGTGGGGGGGGGGAACTAGGGTAGCAATAATTATATCCAACAAAATAAAATTTAAAGCAAAGCCTATAGTAAGAGATAAAGAAGGACACTACATAATGGCAAAGGAAGTAATTCAACAAGATATAAGCCTTGTAACCACTTACGTATCCAATGTAAGATCACCTAAATATGTAAAGCAAATATTGGTGGATATTAAAAGGAGAGATAGACAGCAATATAGTCATAGTAGGGAATTTTAAAACCCCATTGACATTAATGACTAGATCTTCCAGACAAAAAAACCTCAAGAAAATGGCATCCTTAAAGGACATATTAGACCAGCTGGATTTAATTGATATCTTCAGAGCATTTCACCCCAAAGAAGAAGAATATACATTCTTTTCAAGTGCACATGAAACATCTTCTAGGATAGGCCACATGTTAGGACACAAACAAGTCTCAATAAATTTAAGAAAATGGAAGTAATATCTAGCATCTTCTCTGATCTTAATGGTATGAAATTAGAAATCAATCACAAGAAAAAAATTGAAAGACATGGAAACAAAATAAGATGTTACCAAACAGTGAATGGGTTAACAATGAGATCAAGGAACAGATCAAAAGATACCTTGAAACAAATAAAAATGAGAACAAAACAACCCAAAATCTAAAGGACACAGCAAAAGCAGTCCTGAGAGGGAAATTCATAGCATTACAGGCCTACCTCAAAAACCAAGAAAAATTTCAAATGAACAATCTAACCTTACACTTAAAGAAACTTGAAAAATAACAGTAAACAAAGCTGAAAGTGAGTAAAAGGAAGGAAATAATAAAGATCAGAGCAGAAATAAACAACAGAGACAAAAAATACACACAAAAAATCAATGAAATGAAGAGTTGTTTCTTTGAAAGATTGCCGGGGTCCAGCCCCGGTGGGGATCCAGGGGTCCCACAGGAGGAGACGGCGTTGGCGAAAATGGAGTGAGAGAGCCGAATTCTTTTCTTTCTCTTTATTCTCCGGTTAGCATTTACTGCCAGGCATCTCTACCAAATGCTAGTATAGCCCCCTTTTTATACACGCACACCGAGTTACAATCACATGGTGTTAATTATTACTTTTGTTTCACTATGTTTTGATGTTTCCGGATAACAGTTAATTTACATCTATGAGTCACAAATCAGGTAGCAAATCATTCAAAATACAAAATAACTTGAATAGCGATAACAACATTAGTAAAAGCTTTTAGAGTATTAGTTCTAAAAGTTAACTATATTTAGAGTATTAGTTCTAAAAGTTAACTATAAAGTGAGTTAAGGGGCAGAGAGAGATTAGCAGACGACAACAATGGACCACCGCTTGCTCAGGTAAATGGCCTTGGGTTTATGCAGTGTCCTACTTTTTCTCACAAGATTCTAAAAGGCTTGCCTCTAAAGAAATTAACATAACATCAAGAATAGCTTTCATCCAAAGATATGCAGAGTGCACTTGCAAGATAGCCCATCAGCAACACAAGACATTCCATGGATTTCCCTACATTTTTGAATCTCATGAGAACATCTCATTGAGAAAGCCTAGCAATTGCCTTTAGTCAAAAGACAATTCTCTTAGTAAAACCTTCTTACCTTGCTGACTACGCTCTCATCCTAGGCCACACAATGGGCCATCCTACTATACCTTACCTAAGATACTATTGTCTAGTCAAATATTACTTATTTATTATATTTAAACACTAGTTAAGTTCTGACTCTATTCTTCTCAGAATATACCACTATTTGCAGGTCAAAGAAGAAAGGAATGTTTCTCTACTTATCACATGAAAAGGCTAGGGAGGAAAATGTTAAGTGAAGGCCTAAGGGTGCTCTGTGCACAGCCACTGCCTCCTAACCATTCACAAGTCACAATTTATTCTTTTTATCATGATTAAGAAGGAATTCTCCTACAAACTTAACCCTTTACGAGGGATATCATAGCCAGCCTCTTATGTCTATGAGCCCAGTTCAAGGGGCTTACAGGCTTTTCTGTGGAACTCACACCCTCTGTCTCATTTCCGAAGAAATCACTACGAATCTACAGGGAAAGCACGGTACTATTATCCCTGTGCTACAAATAATAGCACACACCCAGAAAAAGGGGGGATATAAGGCCAGATTAATTCAAAAAGTCAAAAGGGGGGAGTATCGTTGTGCCCATCCTTTGTGGTGACTTTGTCACTCCACAGCCATTGGTCTTCACTGCAGTGACTTTGTCACTCCGCAGCCATTGGTCTTCTCTGCTGTGACTTTGTCAATCAGCAGTTTTTGGTCTTCTTCTGCTGTGACCTTGTCAGCCAGCAGTTGTGGGTCTTCTCCTGCTGTGACCTTGTCAGCCAGCAGTTGTGGGTCTTCTCCTGCTGTGACCTTGTCAGCCAGCAGTTGTGGGTCAGCTCCCGACAAAAGATAAAAGAAGATTGACAAACTTTTAACAAGACTCATCATGAAAAAAAGAGAAGACATATAAGATGAAAGAGGAGAAGTAACAACAGACACTAAAGAAATACAAAGCATTGTAGGAAAATATTATGAACAACTATATGTTAACAAATTGGACAATCAGAATGAAATTAATAAATTCCTAGAAATGTACAAGCTTACAAAAGTGAATCAGGAAGAATCAGAGAATCTAAATAGAGAGATTACAATGAATGAAATTGAAACAGTAATCAAAAAATTCCCAACAAGCATAAGTCTTGGACTGGATGGCTTCACAGGTGAATTTTACCAAATATTGAAAGAAGAATGAACACTTATACTTCTCTAACCATTTTTTAAAAATTTAAGAGGAAGGAAGACACCCAAACTCATTTTATGAAGCCAGCATTATCCTAATTCCAAAACCAGATAAAGACACTATAAAGAAAGATAATTATAGGTTAATATCCTTGATGAACATAGATATTAAATTCTTCCATAAAGATTAGAAAACCAAATCCATCAATACACTAAGAAGTTTATGCACCATGATCAAGGGGGATTTATTCTAGAGATGCAATGTTGGTACAATATTCGCAAATCAATAAACATGATGCACCACATAAACAAAATGAAAGATAAAAATCAAATGATCATATCAATAGATGCAGAAAAAGCATTTGATAAAATCTAGCACATATTTACATTAAAAACTCAGCAAAGTGGGAATACAGGGGACATACATCAACTCAATAAAGTCCACATATGACACACCCACAACCAACACTGTACTTAGTGGAAAAAAAACTACTACAAGTGTTTCCCTTAGGATCAAGGACAAGAAAGGGGTGTCTGCTATCACCACTCTTATTCAATATAGTACTGGAAGTCCTAGCCACAGCAATCAGACATGGAGAAGAAATAAAATGCATCTATATTGGAATAAAAGAAGCAAAGCTGTCATTATTTGCAGATAAAATGATAATGTATATAGAAAACTCTAAAGATTCCACCAAAAAACCACTAGAACTGATAAATGAATTTAGTAAAGTAGTAGGAAACAAAATAAATATCCAGAAATCAGTTGCATTTCTATGCACTAATAATATCTAACAGAAAGAAAAAAATAAAAAAACAATACCATTAACAATTGCTTCAAAATAAATAAAATGCTTAGGAATAAATTTAACCAAAGATGTAAAAGATCTGTACTTATAAAATTATAAGACACTGAAGAAATAAATTTAAGAAGATAGAAACAATTGTAAGCATATACTGTGTTCATGGATAAGAAAAATTAACATCAGTAAAGTGTCCATGTTACCCAAGGCAATCCACAGATTCAAAGAAATTTCTATCAAGGTAGTAATGATGTATTTCATAGAACTAGAACAAATATTCCAAAATTTTATATGGCACCACAAAAGACTCTGAATAGACACAGCAATCTTGAAAAAGAAGACCAGTGTGGAAAACCATGTTATCAGATATCAAATTATACTACAAGGCCACAGTAAACAAAACAGCATAGTCCTGGCATAAAAACAGATATATATAGCAATGGAACAAAATACAGAGCCCATAAATCAACCCACATCTATATGGTCAATTAATAATTTGACAAAAAAGGCAAGAACATACAATGGGATAAAGACAGTCTATTCAATAATTAATATTGGGAAAATTGGACAGATAACAGGCAAAAAAATGAAATTAGACCACCTTTTTTTTTTAATAATTTTATTTTTTTAATGGGGCGACATCAATAAATCAGGATACATGTATTCAAAGATAACATGTCCAGGTTATCTTGTCGTTCAATTATGTTGCATACCCATCACCCAAAGTCAGATTGTCCTCTGTCACCTTCTATCTAGTTTTCTTTGTGCCCCTACCCCTCCCCCTTTCCCTCTCCCTCTCCCCCCTCCCCCTGTAACCACCACACTCTTATCAATGTCTCTTAGTTTCACTTTTATGTCCCACCTACGTATGGAATAATGCAGTTCTTGTTTTTTTCTGATTTACTTATTTTACTTCGTATAATTAGACCACCTTTTTACACAAGAATAAACTCAAAATGGATTAAAGAGTTAAATATTAGACATGAAACTATAAAAATTCTAGAAGAAAACATAGGCAGTAAAATCTCAGACATTTCTTCAATAATATTTTTTCAGATATATCTCCTTGGGCAAGGAAAATGAGAAAAACGATAAATAAATGGGACTACATCAAACTAAAAAGTTTTTGCACATCAAAGGAAAGCATCAACAAAATGAAAAGGCAATCCACTGAATGGGAGAATATATTCACTGATATATCCGATAAGGGATTAATATCCAAAATTTATAAAGCACTTCTAAAACTCAACACTAAAAAACACAAATAATCCAATTTAAAAATGGGCAAAGGGCCCCGGCCAGTTGGCTCAGTGGTAGACCATCGGCCCAGCATGTGGATGTCCTGGGTTCGATTCTCATTCAGGGCACACAGGAGAAGCGCCCATCTGCCTCTCCACACCTCCCCCTCTCGCTTCTCTCTTTCTCTTTCTTTCTTCTCCTCCCCTCTTGCCACCATGACTCCATTAGAGTGAGTTGGCCCTGGGCACTAAGAATGGCTTCATGGCCTCTGCCTCAGGTACTAAAAAATGGCTAAGTTGCAATGGAGCATGGGCCCCAGATGGGCAGAGCATCGCCCCCTAGTGGGATTGCTGGGTGGATCCCGGTCAGGGCAGATGTGAGAGTCTGTCTTTGCCTCCCCTCCTCTCACTTAAAAAAAAAAAAAAAAGAACAAAAAAGAGTAGAGGACCTAAATAGACACTTTTCTAAAAAAGGACATGCAGATGGCCAATAGACACATGGAAAGATGCTCAATGTTACTAATCATTAGAAAAATACAAATTAAAACCACAGTGAGATATCACCTCACATGTGTCAGAATAACTATCATCAAGAAATCAACAAACAACAAGTGCTAATGAGTGCCGCGGACCAGCGCAGCTCCTAATAATGGTGCGGAATTAAGGAAACACACTTATCAAAACAAAACCGATGGGACCGGGAGGACTCTTCAAACTGCCTGGCAGTATCCGAGTGCCTCACAGCCCAGTTCGCTTTATTATATAGACCTATGCAAATCAAGGACCCTGATACAAAGTTGCACATCAAAGGCTAAGACAGGAACTCTCCCAAGGCAAAAACAGGATACATTAGTGAAATTTACAAACATCTGAAACAAACAAAGAGTCAGAGGAAGGGCATGTATATTGCTTCCTGCAACCCAAGGAAGGAAGTGGAGTGGGTGCAAACACTCAGCATCAAAGCCAAATATGGAGATGGAGGGGGTAGAACTTAGCCCCCTGCCAAGCCTCGAATCTATAATGGCTTTTTGCCATTAACGGTCCACAACAGATGAGGTTGTGGAGAAAAGGGAATCCTCATGCACTGTTCATGGGAACACAGACCGGTACGGCCACTGTGAAGAGCAGTATGGAGTTATTCTAAAAAATAAACATATAATTGCTTTTTGACTGAGTGATGCCACTTCTAGAAATATATACTAAGAATCTCAAAGCACTACTTTGAAAGAATATATGCACTCCTATGTTTATTATAGTGTTATTTACAGTTGCCAAGATCTGAAAGCAGCCCAAGTACCCATCAGTAGATGAGTGAATAAAAGACTTGTGGTATATTTACACAATGGAATGCTATGCAACCATAAAAAAGAAGGAAATCGCACATTTTGTGATGGCATGGATGGACCTAGAGAGTATTATGCTAAGTGAAACAAGCCAGTCAGAGAAAGACAAGTACCATATGATTTCACTCGTATGTGGAATCTAATGAACAAAATGAACTAGCAAGCAAAATAGAAACAGACATACATAGAGAGCAGAGAAACAGCTGTTTGGGGGTAAGGGGGATTGAGTAAAGAAGGTGGAAGGATAGAGCAAAAATGGTAAAAAGAAAATCTCATGGGCATGAAAAACAGTGAGCTGATTGCTGGGGTGGGGGGAGGGAAGAGAGTGTAGTGGGGGAAGTGGTGATGAATGAAGACTTGACTTAGAGTTTGAACACACCATATGGTGTAGAGAGAGGTGTTGTAGAACTGGGCAACTAAAACCTGTATAATTATGTTAACCAGTGTCACCCCAATAAGATTCAACTTATAAAAATCAATTTCCAATTAAAAAAAGATAAATTCTTTTATTTCTCTATTACTACGTAACAAATCACTCCAAAATGTTGTGGTTTAAAACAACTCATTATTAATTTAAAGAACATTAATAAATTCAAATAACAATGTATTGCTTCTCACCATATCGAGAGTTGGTTACATGATTCTTCTGCTCCATGTCATCATCTGTAGTCACTTGTGTGTCCAGTTGGAAGGGATGGAAAGGCCCAAGACAGTGCCCCCTACAGGTCCGGAGCTTTGGTCCTCCATGTGGTGTCTCAGTCTCCAGGGCGTCTTCACATTGCTCTCTTCACCAGGAGATCCTCGACTTCTTTACAGCATGCAGCTGGTTCCGAGAAGGTCAAACAGAAACTCCCAGAGGTCTCAACAGGTAGGCCTGGAACTGACACAGCATCTTTTCTGTTTCATACATAGAGATGGATTAAGGTCAGTTGAGGACCTGAGCGCAGAAAAAATATTGGGCCCCTTAAAAAAAGAGAGGGGGAGAATAAAAATACATGTTAACCATATTTTTAAATAAATAAAAAATATTATGTATTATTAATGTTAAAATTGCACATATGAAACCAAACTTAGTGTCATTAGAAAAAAGTATAAAGTTGGGGTTTTGCGGGGCCCTTCAGAATTGGGGGTAATAGGTTTCAGTTCTTCAGGCTACAAACACAAGTTTTGTTTCTTTAAGTTTCGATTTATCTTTCCCTGCCATTTTGTATATTCCAACCATTTGTTCTAGTCAATTGCCTTTTGACATCTACTTCTATATAAGGTAATAATCCGTACTAAGCTAAAACTTCCGCATAACTGCCTAACTACTCCTACCAATGTTAGGCTGCCCCGTATCCTCCTTTCTCCCCTAAATGCCTTTAAAATTACTGTACAACCATAAACGGGTTGCTTTCCCTTAGGAGACAGCCTGGCAAGATTTCTCTCAATAAAACCTGTTATACTGGTCTTTTGGACTCTGAATGATACTATCAGGGGGCCAAGGATGAGCACCTGGTGTGCCCACCATCAAATCCACTTCTGTTCATACTGCTGGTCAGAGTAAGTGACAAGCCAGCCTAGGTTCAAGGAGGAGAAATACAGACTCTATCTATCAAAGAAAGGAGCTGTATCAGCCACACATCTAAGAGTAAGTGCCACCTTAAAGACAACCCATCACAGAGACCATAACAGAGAAGACAGCCGAAGGGCTCTCATTTCTCCACCTTCTATGAGCAGGACCTCATGCAAGTTGCAAACTCTCTGAAAGGACCATCTTAACCTGTAGTCAGCAATTACTACTTGAAAAGTCATTAGGATTAAATAAGATAAGTACAGTTAGTGCCCCACACATGGCACATGCTTGTGATTCAGCAAATGTAGCCAAATCCTATAAAATTGTGGACCCCATAGATGTCCATAAGGATCAAAGAGGAGGTGCCATTTGGAACATACAATGTCCAAAGCTGGCTCCAAAGCACACCTACTGTAAGTCTTCTGGAAACCTAGACATTTTGGTTGCCTTTCCTCATTTTCTTCTTTAACCCAACTAAAATGCTGCAATTTTTCTTGAAAAGAAAGATTCAGTGCAGACTAATTTCTCATTTTCCAGTAAGGATGCTGAGCTGCCGATGGGCACCTCTGAGATCAGCCAAGGTGGCACAAGCCAATCAGGCGGTTCTGACAGTCACCTCTCCTTTCACCCATTTTATGTGTTAAGGTGCTTCTAAAGAAGACATGGTGTAAAGTTTGAACCCGTTTTATTCCATAGTGCTGCTTGGCATGCCGGATGCTGCCAAAATGGAACTCCAGACGGGCAAGTATTGATGGGGATGAGAGAGACTTATGCTTCAAGAGAAATGGTCTAAAAGAAGGCGAGTGTTTGAGAAAAGCGGGCTTGGGCAGAAACTTGGACATCTTGCGGGGCAACGCTCAAGAGATTAATCAGAGTCGGAGAAGGCGGGGCAGCTGAGGTGCCTCTGCCGGCTCTCTACCCACGCCCGCTCGGGAGCTGTTCCTGTACAGAAGCACACGCCCCTGGCTTCCCAATCACTCTTTCCGAGGGCGATCTCTGCCTGGACACCGTAGGGACTTGTCCCCAGCAAGAGGATCAACCAGTGAAGGGCAAGAGTGGTGGCAAATACTGCAGCTTCCTGTTACTCAGTGGGCTAATTCTGAGGCATGATCCAGCCTCTCAGATGGCTTGAGCTTCCATGCCAGCATTGGTGACACTCCTGAGCCCTCCCTTGCTGACTGCCCCTCTCTATCCTGAACTGCCCCTCCTTTTGCTACCTGGGCTTGCCTCCCAAGCAAAATGCTTGCATTGAAATCCTCATCACAGAGCCTGCTTTGGGGGAAGCACAAACTATGGCAATAACCAGTTCTTTTCCCAAGATGGGCCCTGAGAATTGACTCAGGGGCTGTAAGGACAGAATGTGTTTGTGCAACATATGACCTTCCTCCTTTCTTGAAATCTGCCTGTTTTCCATCAAACTCATTCCTACTGTGTTGTTGAATATTCCTTTCCTGTCCAAACTCTACAACTCTATGCTTCTATAAGATGCTGCTATTATTCTTTGAATGAGATTCCCATAAAAATGAAGGTACAAATTTATTTCTTACTCAAGCTTACAGCTCTCAGGGACCACTGGGCTGAGGACTACTGATGGTTTAGAGTGCCTGTTGCCTAAAGCCATGATCTTGGCAGCCGTCGGAGCGTGGTCACCTCCACTTTTCAGCTAAGGAGGTTGAAGTTGCAGGTTCCAGCATGCTCTTCTCGCCGCCCTCCCAGTGGGAAGCCATCCTTCCATCTAAGCAGCGCTTTCCTGGTGAAGCCAGTTTCTCAAGCCTCATCTCCAAGACAATGGAGGAATGGAGAGTAAATCCTGCAGCTATTCCTTCCCCATCCCACCTCCCAAGGAGCGTCCTCAGAAAGAGAGAGAGAGAGAGAGAGAGAGAGAGAGAGAGCGAGCTGGGAGGGGGGGCTGGGTGTATGCAAGCAACTCTTTATCTGGGAGACAAATGTGAGGGAAATTCATGCAACAAGTCCTGCAGTTACATTGTGCCCCCTAGCGTGGGAGTGCGAGGTCTGGGACTCAGGCGAGTTTGGGCCTGATTAATGTCGGAAGCGTCCGAGGGGCTGGCGGGACCCTGACGACTGAAGAGGTGGAAACAGTGCCTCCCTCCCGGGCCGGCCCGGCAGACACGGGCCTTCAGAAATGCCTCCCCTAGCCTTTGAATGAGGGGAGGTGTAAAACTGCGATCAGCTGGCCAAGCCCCAGCTCAGGAAATTGCTTTTTGCGTATTGGGACTTCACATGCCTTTTCACTTTGCTGGATCCTGTCCCAGCAGCGATGAGCCATGCATCTGCCTCAGGTCGGTGATTGCTCCCTGGGATCCCCGCTCTGCTTGGAGGGGAGCGGAGGCTCAGCAGAGATGAACCAAGAATGAAGACTTAGAGATCTCTGGGGCCCCAGCGACAAAGATGTCTGTCCAGCCACCAGCCTCACCCAGCTTACACCTCTTCCAGGGCTTGGATTTGCCAGACAGTCTGAGTTCCCAAGTGCAGTCAAGTCCCTGGTGGAGAAGCAAACTGGGAGCAGATTTCATTCTGTGTGAAGCTTTTAAGGGGCTTTTGAAGCTGTTGGTTGTTTTTGTGGTTGTTTTTGTTTTTATTAACCTAAAAGTATTTATGAAGAAATAATCAGTCAAATTTAAGTTGAGGCACATTCTGAAAAGAACTGGTCTGGATTTTTCAAAATTGTCAAGGTCATGGTGAGGGAAGGGTGTGAGGAACTGTTCTAGAATAGAGGGGGAGGACAGCTATGTGCCATGTGTGACTCTGGGTTGGATTGCAGAGCAAACAAACAAGGAAACAGTTATAAAGGACATTATTGGGACAATGGGGAGATCTAAATATAGACTGTATGTTAGAGAATAGTGTTGTACCAGTGCCCAATTTTTCGATACCGATAACTACGCTCTGGTTATGTAGGCAGATATTCTTGGTCTTAAGAGATGCACATAGTTTTTAGAGATAAAGGGTCATATGTCTGTGACTGCATCTCAAATGGCTTCAGAAGAAACAATTAGAGAGTGACAAAGGTTCTTTGCTTGGCCAAACTCTGGTCACGCACCTAAGTCATTTCCTACGCCCATTTGTGCACTTTTTTGTAAAATCCAATTTTAGCAAGAACCCTCCTAAGTCAGTTTAGCCAGAAGCCCCCACATTCGATAGCTGATCAGCTCCATTCCTGATTGGGTTCCTTGTTCTCTACCATCCCACAGGTGATGTGTGATCACTCTGGTTGTTCATCAAGAATCCTGTTACGTACTGGTTTTACTGGAATGTTCACTTAGTTATATATGTCTAATCACTAGGTCGTACACCTGAAATTACTATAATATTGTATGTTAACTAATTGAAAAATAAAAAAATTATTTAAAGTAAAAAAAAGTAAATAGTTAATGGGGAAAATTAGAACCTTGTTATATCAGTTTAGCTAGAACTGCCCCCCAATACCCTGATGTTTCCTCTTAATTTTCCACCCACTGACCCCCCTGCCCCCGCTCCTTGGCTCTAAATTCCCACTTGCCCACGCGGTATTGAGTCCAACATCTCTACCCCTCTGCAAATCCCATTGTAACAGTCCCTACACCTGTGTCTATAGCCTTCAGCCCCTGAATTAATCCTATTCTGTCAATATCCCAGGAACATGAAAATACTCCAAAACAAGCTTGGGGATGGAAGGACGGGAAGAAGTAGAGACTGAGGCAGTGCCAAAGTTTAGGGTGCTAAATTGCCCCAAGAGATACATGGAGACCTATTTTTGTTGTTGCTGCTCCTGTTGTTGTTAGAAATGAACCACAGAGAAGAAATAAATTATAACCTGGAATACATGTGAGCACCCCAGTGAGAGAGCAATCATAAAGATTGCTAATAAATTTTTGAATGAAAGTAAAAGCTTCAACTTTTATTGCATGCACAAGTATTCAGTCATTCAAAACTACAGTGTGCCAGTTATTACGCTTCTATGTTTTAGCTTCAAGCCCACCCTTCCATAGTTGAATCTATGACACTTGGCTAGGTCTCTGCATTCACATTTCTGCTCAGCCAGCTGCCCTTTCTCCCACCCCACCTGACCCCATTGGCATCTGCCAGGAGGGTTACAGACGGAGATGCGAGGCTGGAGGAGGGAGAGGGGCCTCTTTCTTCCTGTTCCTGGTACTTCCTCTTCCTGTCTGTACACTCATTCATCAGTGCCTCTTCACCAGGCAATGGTAATTCTTTCCCATAGTAGCAACCAAATCAAGTGTGCCCCTTTCCAATACTTGCAGATTCTATTTCATTGTGCCCTCTGATCAGATACCAGTTTCATGGGGCCCCTCCTCTGTGCTTCTAACTTTGAATAATTTCCAACTGTTTGTTTGTTTGTTTGTTTTCCCATTCTTAGGAGAACTACCTGGGACAGAAGAGGATTGCCACCGCTATAATGCATTAGACTTCTCTTTCTGCCATTCATTCACCAGCCAACAATTCCTTATATAAAATCCTCTTAGTTAAAATAGCTGTGTGGTTTGGTCTCTGGCTGGTTCAAGAACTGTCTATGAACCAGCATGAAGGCTCTGTGTTAAATATGAAGCCAGAAGGAAAAATCTTACCCAAATGCTGACATATTTCTAAAGGATGAGAAGAGGGCTTTCCAAAATGAATAAAGTTTTGTATTTATGCTGAATTGGACAAACATTTGGATCAGATTTGGATCAGTACAATTTGTGGTTCCCATGGTCAGTGCCCCTCCATTCCAAGGAAATGACTTCAGATACCAAGTTTTCCCATGGCTGCCTCTGACATGATGGGGGACTGCAGGAGGCTTGGATAATGGAGCTGTCCACCCTCCAGGTCAGCCAGTAGGGTATCCACTCAGTGAACAGACCCTCCCTAGTTGAGCACTTTTGCAAGCAGGATGCATTCTCCCCCCCCCCCCAGGTATGAATGCATCTGTTTTTGTGCTGGTCAGGTTATTTTGTAGCTACAGAGCCAACAGGACATTTCAAATCTTAGCACAGTCCCCTTGGCAGTTGTAACATGCCTACTTTAGTTGTCCTCCACACCCATGTGTGAGACTGCAATAGCTCTTTCTGAAAGGAAAAGAAGGAGCTGGAGAAGAGAGGCAGGTCCAGTCAGCCACAGCCACTCAGAGCTCAGCTCAACTTCCAAAAGCTGTCTTCTTCCCTTCCCAGGTCAGACCCAGGGGTCTTCAACTAAGACACATGGCTTCATTCACCCCATGGCTGATCTCATCTGTATCTCTTCCCACCCTGTCTTCAATAGACTGGAGCCTCCTTGAGAACCAGGATTGGGTTTTATTTACATCAATATCTCAGGTGAGCAGTGTGTTACCTGATCCCAGCCAATGTTACTGGTGTTGTTTCTGAGCTGAAACAAATTGAATTGAATGTGACCATTTTTAGTGGAAGCTTTAAAGGAATATGTAGAAACATAACCCCAACTCTGATCTCCTATATCCTGTATTGGTTTTTCCCTTTCACTCACCTCTGCTTCCCCCTCCTTTACTCAGAAAAGAGAGAGAATGGGATGGCTATTCTTTCCCATCTATGGCCTCAGTGAAAAGGTCAGCTCTGGGGAAAGGGTTACAAGGGCCCTGAGAATCCCAGATATAAGATCAGGCGGCCACAGATGAGATGCCTCCTGGCGAGAACACACTTGTCAATCCTCTTCTCTCACAGTTTAAGAACTAAGCCCTTTCAACTTCCTTAGTAACTAAAACAAAAAAAAAAAGAAAGAAAAAAAGAAAAATTTTAAGTATCATAAAATATCTTTTTACCTATGAGATTGGTAATAATTATTGGTATTAATAACAGTAGTAGTAATTAATAGTATTATTAATACCCAACATATACTGAGATTGAGTTTGCTAATTCACCTATAACATTGAAAATTATCAAATAAGATGGGTGGCACTACACATGTATTAGAATGGCTAAAAGAAAAACTAGTATACCATGTGCTGGCAAAAACATAGAGCAACTGGAACACTCATACATTGCTGGTAGAAATGCTAATGGCATAGCCTCTCTGAAAAGGGTTTGGCAGGTTTTTTCTTGTTTTAAGTTAAACACAAACTTACTATATGACTTAGCAATTCCACTCCTAGGTGTCTACCCAAGAGAAATGAAAACTTACACTCACACACACATGAACCTACATCAGAATGTAATGTTGGCTCTATTCATAATCAACAAGAACTGAGAACAGCCTCAAATGTCCTTCAGTGAGTTAACAGTTACATCCACACAGTGGAGTATTCACTAGTCAGTGCTAATGAGTGAGCTATAAGGCATGCAACAAAATCAATGAATTGCAGAAGTATTGTTCTGAAGGAAAGAGGCAGGACTCAAAGCTACATACCACATGATTTCATTTATGGAACACTCTAGAAAAGATAAAGTTATGAAGATATAGTAAAGATCAGTAGTTGTCAGAGATATAGCAAGAGTTTGACTACAGAGAGGCACTCGGGAGAGTGACATTGGAGAAATGGTGACATGAGAGATACACCTGATCTCTCCTCTTGAAATTTCAACAAATTCTACAACTATACACAGAAAAAAATTCAGACGAACCTGAAATTTACACATACCAGATAGACAAAGGTATGATTGCACAAGAAGGCGGGCCAAAGGTAGAATCTGCTCACTGAAGGGAAAAAAAAAAAGCAAAAGGACTGAGTCTTTCTCTTTCCTCATGAACCTGAGGGAGGGAGGCTCTGTTGGCACAGGCTCAGAGTTGGAGCCAGGAGAAGAGGAGAGTCTGGGGAAGGAGCTGAGATGGGGTGATGACCAAGAAGGGAGAGCAGGGCCATTTCCTGGTGTCTGCCACACCCATATTGTAGGCTCTGGGCCCACACAAAGCCTGTGGTGCATTCTCAAGAACTGCATGCAAATAGCTTGTAGAGATCGGCCCACAGGGCACTGGAGCATTCTTGATCTGCTCATGTGACTGGTAGAGTTTAGCCTTGTGGCACCAGTCACACTTGATCTGTGATCTCTGCCACAACTGTTCTTGAAGCTCAGACACTATCTCGTGGTGCACAGCCCCTGCCCTGCCCTGCCCTGCCCAGGGCTGTGCTTTGAGTGCTTAGAGTAGTTTTGGAGGAAGAACTGAACTGTGTAACCCCAGCCTCCTGGTCCCACATTGCCCCCCTTGCTGTGTAAACAGTGGCAATGATAGAACCCTTCAGCTAGGTCTCCAGGCTGCTCTCTCCTGTGAGAGCCAGGGGTGCCCAGGTGCTTGTTCCTCTGCTCTTTTGGGACATGGGAGAGGGCCGTGGAGGACCCCTGGTCAGCCATTGCTAAGCCATAAAATTGCAAAGCCTTAACAACAAGCCCCTCTTACAAATGTGATGGCCCTGCCTGCATCATTATGACAGCAATGCCACAGCAGAATTCCAACCAAGAATCTCACAGAGGGAAATCTTGTAGCACAGCACCTCCTACCAGAAAAAGGAATAATTATCTCTTGTTAAGGTTATTAACAATACCACTTACAAATGCCATCAAGGAAAAAGAAATCAAATATGGATATACAAGACAGAGATGTAGCTCAGATAGATGATGAAATATATCCAGGAAAAAATCTCAATTACATGGAAACCTTGGAGCTTAATGACAAAAAATTCAAAATTGAAGTTTAAAAAATACTCAATAAAATACAAGAAAACACTGAAAGGCAATTTATTGAGCTCAAAAAACAACTTAATGAACATAAATAGTACTTCACCAATAAAATTGAAACTATAAAAAAGAACCAAACAGAGATAAAAAAACTCAATACATTAATTGAAAAATGAGGTAACAAGCTTAGCTAATAGAAAAGTCAAGATAGAGTATAAAATCAGTGACACTGAAGACAGACAACTAGAGATACTACAGAGAGAAGAAGAGAGAGACACATGAATTTAAAAAATGAGAAAACCCTACAAGAATTGTCTTACTCCATCAGAAAGAGCAATATAAGAATAATGGGTATATTAAAAGAAGAGAAGGGAAAGGGAATGGAGAACATATTGAAACAAATAATCAGTGAGAACTTCCCAAGCCTGTGGAAAGAGTCAGAGCCTAGAATCCAAAGAGCAAACAGAACAGTGAATCACCTCAACCCAAACAGACCTACTCCAAGGCACATCATAATGAAATTATCATAAATCAATGACAAAGAAAGAATCCTCAAGGCAGCTAGGGAGAAGAAGAATATAACATATAAAGGAAGGCCCATTAGGCTAGCATCAGATTCTCAGCAGAAACTTTGCAATCTAGAAGAAAGTGGACACCAACATTTAAAGTACTGAAAGAGAGGAACTACCAGTCAACAATACTATATCCATCAAAGCTATCCTTCAAATATGAAGGAGAAATGAAAACATTTACAGACATACAGAAGCTGAGGGAATTTATCACCAGAAACTCTACTCCTACAGGAAATACTAAAGGGGGTTATCTGACCAGATACAAAGAACAAAACAAAACAAAATTACAAGTAAAAATTTTAACAAAACCACAATAAAAACAAGGATAATCTGTGACAACAATAACATAAAAGGGGAGAGGATAAAGATCAGCAGTAGTAAAGGAGGATGAAGTGCAGAAGCACTTGTGAAATAATGGACTTTAATAAATATAATTTTTCTTTTAATAACCTAATGGTAACCACCCCTGAAAATGCCACTACTGAAACACATAGCTTCAAAAACGAAGAAACAGAAGATAGGTTTATGGAACACCACTAAACAAAAACAAATGACAAAAAAAACAAAAAATAAAAACCAAACAAGACACAAAGCTATCAGAAAGCAGTATATAAAATGGCAATAGGAAATCCTCAAGTGTCAATAATTACACTAAATGTAAATGGATTGAACTCACTAATAAAGAGGCACAGAGTAGCAGATTGGATCAAGAAGCAAAACCCAACAGTATGCTGCCTTCAAGAGACATATCTAAGCTATAAGGATAAAAATAGGTTCAAAGTGAAAGGTTGGAAAACGATTCTCTGAGCAAATAACATCTAAAGTAAAGCATGCGTAGCCATACTCATATCTGACAATGCTGACTACAAGAAAACAAATGTCCATAGACAAAATGGACATTTCATAATGATAAAGGGGACATTGTATCAAGAGGACATAACACTTCTTAATATATATACAACAAACCAAGGAGCATCAAAATATATAAGACCCTACTAACTGATCTAAAAGTACAAACTGAAAAAAATATAATCATTCTTGGAGACCTCAATACACCATTGATGGCTTTAGATTGGTATTCCAAACAGAAAATCAATAAAGAAATGTTGACCTTAAGTGAAACATTAGAACAAATGGACATAATAGACATCTACAGGACATTTCATCCCAAAATGTCAGCATATACATTTTCTCCAGTGTACATGGAACATTCTCAAGAATAGACAATATGCTGAGCCACAAAACTAACATGAACAAATTCAGAAAGATTGAAATTATACCAAGCATATTCTCTGACCATAATGCTTTGACACTAGAATTCAACTGCAGAAAATAAGTAAACAAACCCACAAAAATGTGGAAATTAAACAAAATACTTAAAAAAAATGACTGGGTCAAGGAAGAAATAAAAGAAGAGATCAAAAGATATATACAGACAAACGAAAATGACAATATGACATATCAGAATCTCTGGGATGCAGCAAAAGCAGTAATAAGAGGGAAGTTCATATCACTACAGGCTTATATGAAAAAACAAGAGAGAGCCCTAGTAAACAACCTAACCTCACATCTTAAAGAACTAGAAAAAAGAACAAAGCAACTCAAAACCAGCAGAATAAAGATAATAAATATTAGAGCAGAAATAAATGAAATAGAGAACAGAAAAACTATTGAAAAAATTAATACAACAAAGAGCTGGTTCTTTGAAAAGATTAACAAAATTGACAAACCTCCAGCAAGACTCACTAAGGAAAAAGAGAAAGGACTCATATAAACAAAATCCAAAATGAAAGAGGAGAAATTACCACAGATATCATAGATACACAAAGGATTATTGCAAAATACTATGAAATACTATATGCCACCAAATTCAACAATCTAGAAGAAATGAGTAAACTCCTAGAACAGTGGTCGGCAAACTCATTAGTCAACAGAGCCAAATATCAACAGTACAATGATTGAAATTTCTTTTGAGAGCCAAATTTTTTAAACTTAAACTATATAGGTAGGTACATTTCTTATTAAGGTAGCACCCACACATGGTATTTTGTGGAAGAGCCACACTCAAGGGCCCAAAGAGCCACATATGGCTCACGAGCCGCAGTTTGCTGACCACTGTCCTAGAACAATACAATCTTTCTAGACTAAATCAAGAAGTAAAAAGCCTAAATAGACCTATAAGCAGGGAGGAAATAGAAACAACTATGAAAAACTTCCCCAAAAATAAAAGTCCAGGGCCAGATAGCTACACTAGTGAATTCTACCAAACATTTAAGAGATTTGGTTCCTAGCCTTCTCAAAGTCTTCAAAAAAATTGAAGAAGAAGCAATACTTCCAAACACATTTTATGAGGCCAACATAACCCTCATACCAAAACCTGGCAAGAACAACACAAAAAAGGAAAACTTTTAGAGATATTAGACCAATATCTCTTATGAATACAGATGCAAAAATTCTAAACAAAATACTATCAAATCGAATTCAACAACACATTAAAAAAATAATTCATCAGCCCTGGCCGGTTGGCTCAGTGGTAGAGCATCAGCCTGGCATGCAGGAGTCCTGGGTTCAATTCCCAGCCAGGGCACACAGGAGAGGTGCTCATCTGCTTCTCCAACCCTCCCCCTCTCCTTCCTCTCTGTCTCTCTCTTCCCCTCCGCAGCCAAGGCTCCATTGGAGCAGGGTTTGCCCGGGCACTGAGGATGGTTCTGTGGCCTCTGCCTCAGGCACTAGAATGGCTCTGGTTGTGGCAGAACAATGCCCCACGATGGGCAGAGCATCGCCCCCTGGTGGGCATGCTGGGTGGATCCCGGTCAGGCACATGCGGGAGTCTGTCTGACTGCCTCCCCGTTTCCAACTTCGGAAAAATACAAAAAAAAAAAAATTCATCATGATTAAGTGGGATTCATCCCAGAAACACAAGGATGGTTCAAAATACATAAAATGATCAACGTAATACACCATATCAATAAAACAAAGAACAAAAACCACATGACTTTATCAATAGGTGCAGAAAAGGCATTCAATAAAATACAACATCCTTTTATGTTTAAAACACTCAACAAAATGGGTATAGAAGGAAAATACCTCAACAAAATCAGATAACATCATCCTAAATGGTAAAAAACTGAAAACTTTTCCTCTAAAATCATGAACAAGACAAGGCTGCTCACTTTCTCCATTCCTATTCAACATTGTGCTGAAAGTTCTGATGCCTGCTGGACTCCTCCTTTGGGTGTGCTGCTTGAATGCCAGCTGAGTCTAGCATTGCTGCTCTCTGCCACCCACTATTGGTTGTGTTGGTTCTGGGTCTTAGGTTGATGTCAGCTGTTGTTTGTAACCTGTTGTCAGCTACCTGTCTGGAGCTGCTGCTCTATTCACTGTTTGCGTCTCCATTTTTGGTGTGTGGGTAATGTGGGAGAGGCCAATCTGAGTATAAAGATCAGCTTCCTCCTGCTTAGGGCAGCTCTGTAAAAGCCCCAAGTTTTGTAAGATTTGTCTCCACTTTCAGTTGCTCCACCTCCTCTTGTAGCTGCCTGGTCTTTCCACAGGGCCTTCTGTAGAAAGACTGCAGTGTGGTGTGAGCTCAGACTGGCCTCACCCCACCAACCCCCTCTACAGGTTGCAAGCTTGGTGGGTTAGAGCAGCTGAGGTTAAGAATATGTTAGTGGGACCCCCCCACCTCCACTTCAGGGGTCTCTTGGTCAGGAGCTCCATATGGGGAAAGTGACCTCTACTCCATAGCCTAGTCCCTCAGACACTGCTGGATACTCCAATTCTATTTCTCCCCGGCAAGGTGAGTAGCAGGTTCAGATTTGGTGAGGCCAACAGTCCCCTCTGTAGAAGTTCTTCCAGCTGGGGACCCACTGGTCTCTAGGAAGAAGACTGAGAGAGTCCTCCTCTGGAGCTAACTGTGCCCCCCCAAAAAAGTGGCTAAGCCCCTCGGCCAGACCAAACAATAAGTATTACAGCCTTATTTTTGTATAAAAAAAACATAAACAACTTAATGTCCATTATTGGTAAATAAATTATGAAGTAATTATAGTCCAATGGCCTAGAAAATGGGCTCTGAAATTAGACACCCCAAGAGTTTAATTTAATTCCTGTGCTTCAGTCTCCTCACCTGTGAAATGACCTTAGTAAAAAATCCTGCTTGTAGGGATGTTGCGAGATTGTGTAAGATCACCCATGTAAAGTATCTAGCATGTAGCATGTATCAAACTAATATGACATATTAGCAATGATATAATTGATAAAAACAATTAGGCAGACCTATCTTTATTGTCCCAGAAAATAACCTATGACATAATGTAAAACAAAAGCCAGTTTATCAAACTGAATACAAAGTCAAATTTCACATATGTCCAAAAGCTGGTTTCATTTCCATTTGGATATGTTCACAGCAAGGTGACCACAAGGACAGCCCCTAAGTGTTAACAGTGCGTAAGTAGGATAGGGGGCTTCTGGTCTTTTGTTTTCTTATTTGTACATTTCTATGTAGTTTGATTTTCTTCTTTTTTAGGATGCATCTGTAACATTTTTTTCAATCAGATATTTTTGAATTTTGAAAAGAAAAATAAATCACAGACCTGTGAACCTTGCCTGCTCAGGCCTGACTTCATCTGAGGATGGGGCCAGATGTCCTGGCAGGTGAGGAAGAGCAGGCTATTTCTTCCCCTTCACACCAATATCCCCCCAATATACATTGTAACTGGGTGACCTCCGCCCCACTTTCTCCTTCTTCCTCCCTCAGCCTGGGCATTCTTCACCAGCTCTCTGCCAGGAACACAGGAGGCATTTAGTGGCGTGGTTTATTTTCACCACGGGATAAGTTTTCCTTACATTTCCACCTCATTTTCACAGAGCAGATATCGTGTGCCCCCACTGTGTGCCTGAGAGAATAACAATGTACATGCATAAGGCTCACTGAAACCTACACTGGAGGGCACTCAGCTCTTTTCTGGATGTTTTTAAATGCATCCGGTCTGTCCCTCAGAAATCCAGCCTGCCGCAGAATTCCCCAAGCCCTGGCTTTCCGGAGCCTTGAGCGGCGCGGAGATGCCGAGTGCCAAGGTGACCACGAGATGGCAGTCCTTCCCCGCTCCGGCCTCGGAGGCTGCCTCCCAGAGGCGGCACGGCCCCAGCCAGCTTTTGTCGCCCGCAGCACTTCCCAAAGAGAGACCCTTGACTGAAAATACCTTCACTAAAGAAGAGACGGTGGCATTAAACATTCAGAAACAGAAGAGCTTGAGGAAGAAAATATAATTTCCCAATACCGTGCGCTCACCCAGCGGTCTCTTTAACGCAAGTTGCAAGTTGGCGTCGGTGCAGCCTGGAGCGGGGCGGGACATGCCGTGGTGGCTGGCGGAACCTCTGCCTCACTCCTTTGTGCCGCTCCCAGGCAGATGCTGACGTCTGACAACAAGACACATAGCTTCATTATTGAAGTGCCTTTTCCTTAGACAAAAACGCTTTAATACTGAACTAGGTAGGGAAGCTACATAATTTAAAATCTATGCGAACAGAAATAAGAAATTATTTGTAGCGGTCTCCACTTTTGCACCCACCAACAAAGAAACACATTCACAATTTTCTGCCTTCCCAGGGCCCCCAAATACAACACGGGCCTGTTCTCCCGCTCCGGGCAGGGGCTGCAGCTGAGGCTGGGCTTTATCAGCTTTTCTTAACCAATATTTACCAACCAATAAATCTTTTCTCCCCAAAGACAACTGACATTCGAATCCCACTCATGTAGAGGCTTGTTATCCAAATAATATTAAATAAACCGCTTCATTATCCACTGAAAAAGTATTAAGACAGGGTTGTTGTTTTTTTTCTCGTGGGTCAATATTGGAGAAGAGAAGAGGCATTTCCCTCCAACGAGAGGGCAGCTGGCGGCCCGCACTGAGCAGCCCAGTCCCGGAGCCCACCGCCTCCCGCACGGCACGTCGGCACGTGTGTCCGCAGGCAGAAACCCGGCCTATTCAGCCCAGACGGCTTCCCACAGTGGCATCGCCAAAGCTGGCACCAGCAGAGGCCAGCCTGTCTGCACTGGTCCTCAGCTCTGAGGGTTGCACAGAACAGAAAGGATGGCCAGGGCTGCAGCATTTTGCCCTTATTCCAAATGGAATAAATCAGTCTTTGGACAAGAATGTTAATGCTACTGTTCCATAAGCCCGACAGGTGTGGACCGTGTCAATGGAGAGACCACTGGCCAGAGGTGGTCAGGAGGTGAGCGGTCTGGGGCTGACCCTGCTAACTGCCTGGAGGGACCAGCTCCATGACTCTCTTCTCAGCACCTCCGTTTGTTTCTCTGTCTGTAGACTGAGCTGCCCCGACTCCCGGCTCTCTCAAACCTTCCCGTGACTACTGATCAGCAACCTGAAATGAAGGAAGGGGATGTGCGGCGCTGAGAACGCCCAGCCATCAGAGAACAGGAAGGCTGGCTTGGTCTCCATGGAGGCTAAGTGACTCAGTCCCTGGAAAATGTTTTTTAAACACTTTTAAATAGTAATAGATAATATTTACATGGATATTTTTCTGTACAGGCCCCACCCTAAAGGTTTTGTCCTATTAATTAATTTAATCCCCACAACACTATAAATTACTATGTTCATTTTACACTTAAGGAAGCTAAAGCCCCGAAAGGTTGAATAATGTCCCCAGGATCACATAGCTGGTGACAGAGAGATCTGAACCTAGGGGGAGCTTAGCTTCATATTCATTCTCCAAATCCCCTGCTCTCTGGCTGCTAGCAGGTCCCTGTAGCCCCTGAGGGCCGTCACATCCTGGGACCATGTACAACAGGGCTACCCCAATGCCCTGTCTATTGAGCAAGTCATAGCTCTAGCCTTGCAAGTGGTCTGGTCTCCGTCCAATCTTTATTCTGCCTTCATTCTGACAGGTATGGCTTATGGGTGATATCCACACTCATGCCCAGATTTCTGACATTATTTTATAACTACATAAATAAAACATGAATAATGTTTTCTCTTTTTTAGAAAAAAAAAACACTGCAAGGATACAAAATCAACATTCAGAAAACAGTTACATGTCAATACACTAGCAACAAAACATCTGAAAAAAGAAATAAGGAAAACAATTCAATTTCAAATAGCATTTAAAATGACATTTAGAAATAAATCTAACCAAGGAGGTGAAAGATCTGTAAACTGTAAGACTTTGATAAAAAAAAAAAAAATTGAAGAAGGCACAAACAAATGGAAAGATCCTGTGTTCAGGGATTGAAATAACTAATATTGTTAAATTGTCCATATTACACAAAGCCATCTATGAATTCAATGTGATCCTTATTAAAATTTCAATGGCATTCTTGACAGAAATAGAAAAAAACAGCCTAAAATTTGTATGGAGCCGCAAAAGAAGCCAAATAGCTAAAGCAAGCTTGAGAAAGAATAACAAAGCCAGAGGTATCCCATTTCTTATATCCAAAGTGGGTTGCAAAACCATAGTATTCAAAATGGTAAGATGCTAGCATAAAAATAAGACATAGACCAATTGGACAGAATTAAGAGACCAGAAATAAACCCCCACATATACAACCAACTAATATTTTACAAAAGAGACTAGAACACTCAATAGGGAAAGGACAGTCTCTGCAATAAATGGTGCTGGGAAAACATTCAGGAAATAAAATTGAACCTCTATATTACATCATTCAAAGACACGCACATGCACACACAACTTGAAATAAATTAAAGACTTAAATTTAAGACCTGAAATCATAAAACTCTTAGAAGAAAGCAGATAGAAAAATCTCCTTGACATTGGTCTCAGCATCAATTTCCTGAATGCAACAGAAAAAACAACAAAAGCAAAAATAAATAAGTGGCGCCATCTCTAACTAAAAAGCTTCTGTACAGCAAAGGAAACAAACAACAAAATGAAAAGGCAGTCTACGGAATGGGCAAATATTTGCAAATCATTTATCTGATGAGGAGCTAATATCCTAAACTTTAAAAAACTTATTCTACTCAATAGCACAAAAACTAACAACCCTTTCAAAGCAAATGGTCAGAGGAATTAAATACACAGTTTAAAATATATATATATATATATATGTATATACATATACATACAAATGGCCAACAGATACATGAAAAGGTGCTCCATCAACATCACTAATCACAATGAGAAACCACCTCACACCAGTCAGAATAGCTATCATCAAAAAGACAAGAGATAAACTGAAAGCCAAATCTCATAGATAGATCCACACTCCTGTGTTCACTGCAGCATTATTCATAACACTCAAAACATAGAAGCAACCTGTTCGTCAATGGGTGAATGAATAAAGATATGGTATGTATACACAATGGAACATTTTTCATCCATGAGGAAGACGGAAATCCTCCAATTTGCAACAACTTGGATAAATCTTGAGGGCATTATGCTAAGTGAAATAAGCCACAGAAAGAAACACTATAATAGCACTTCTATGTGGAATCTAAAAAAATACACTTAGAAAAACAGAATGCGCCTGACCAGGCGGTGGTGCAGTGGATGGAGCGATGGACTGGGATGCTGAGGACCCAAGTTCAAGACTCTGAGGGCACCGGCTTGAGCATGGGCTCATCTGGTTTGAGCAAAAGCTCACCAGCTTGCACCCAGGGTCGCTGGCTCGAGTGGGAGGTTACCTGGTCTGCTGAAGGCCCGCGGTCAAGGCACATATGAGAAGGCAATCAATGAACAACTAAGGTGTCGCAATGCACAATGAAAAACTGATAATTGATGCTTCTCATCTCTCCATTCCTATCTGTCTGTCCCTGTCTGTCCCTCTCTCTGACTCTCTCTCTCTCTGTCTCTGTAAAAAAAAATAAAAAAAATTAAAAAAAATAAAAACAGAATGCCTTTAGGTCTATTAAATCTAACAATAAATTAGGGCTTGGATTTTGAATATCTACTGTTATTTTCATTTTCCTAATAATTCACTTTTATTGTATCTTACAAAAATACTCATCCATGATGTATTGAAAATGCTTTTAAACAAATAGCATTAAGTCAGGAAATTCTCTGTCTCTCAACTTCTCCTATGGACTAGTTACTTTGTGTGTCACAAAGCAGGTGGGACAGGAGGCTCCTGGTTCTAGGCGTACCTCCCTGTAAGTGTCTGTCCCCCTTGTCAGTGTGCATACAATTTTGAAACCGTCTGCACATGAAGATATTTTCCTGTCAGATTAAAACCTTCAAGAGCAGACAGCTGTCCCTCAGTATTTAAGGACAAAGATGACTGAACTTTTCCCTGAACTGATGTTCCAGTTATCTACTGCAAAATACCTAACCTGTCCAACACTTAGTAGCCCCCTCAACAGCTACCTCCCCACAGATACATAGATGACAAATATGCATATGAAAATGTCCTCCACCTTATGCATTATTAGGGAATTATAAATTAAAATTAAAACAACCATGTGATACCATTACCCACATATTAAAATGGCCAAAATCTGAAACACTGACTACAGCAAATGCTGACAAAGATGTAGAGCAACAGGAGCTCTCATTCCTTGCTGGTGGGAATGCAAAATGGCAGCCACCCATGAAAACAGTTTTGTGGTTTCCTACAAAACTAGCTACAGTCTTACCATAAGATTTAGCAATTATGCTCCTCAGATTTACTCCAAATGAGTTGAAAGCGTATGTCCATAAAAAAAACTCTACACAGAGGCTAATACATAGCAGCTATATTCATAATTGCCATAACTTGGAAGCAGCCAAGATATCCTTCAATGGATGAATGGATAAATAAACTGTAGCCCAATTTGACAATGTAATATTACTCAGTGCTAAAAAGATAATAAGTTAGCGAGTCACTAAGAGACATGGAAGAAACTTAAATTCATATCACTGAGTGAAAGAAGCCAAGCTGTAAAGGCTATAGGATTCCAATGTGTGTGACATTCTGGAAGAAACAAAACTATAGAGACAGAAAAATGATTAATGATTGACAAGGGTTAGGGGAAAGGACAGGATGAATAGAGGATTTTTCAAGCAATGTAACTTCTCTGTGTGACACCATAAGATGGATACATGTCATGATACATTTGCCCAAACTCATAGAATGCACAGCACCACAAAGTGAACCAAAATGTAAACTGGACTTTGGTGACAATGGTGAGTCAATGTAGGTTCATCGACTATAACAGAGGCACCACTCTGGCGGGGTATTGATGGTGAGGGAGGCTGTGTGTGTATGGGACAGGGGGTCATGGGAAATCTCACGGCCTTCTGCTCAATTTTGCTGTAAACCTAAAACTTCTCTTCAAATAAAGTTTTAATAAAAACAAATAACTTTATGATAGCTTTTTAAAAATAAAATTTAGTGGCTAAAGTCAACAGCACAGTTTATTTGGCTTTTGAGTGTGTAGTTCTGAGTGTGGCTCATCAGGAAAGGCACATGTCTGCACCACTCGGCGTCAGCTGGGCAGCCTGAAGGCTGAGCTCCTGCTCACAGGGGCACCTGGGCTGGGAGAGACAAATGCTGAGGCTGGAGAGCCAGGGACCCCCCCACATATCCCTGCATGGTCTCTTCTTTCCACAAGATCTCCTCAGCACAGTGTCAGGGTAGCTGGACTCCTTACATGTGTGCACCAGGCTCCCAAGGCACGGGTCCCAAAGAGAGGGAGCCATGCAGAGACAGCATCTCTTATGACCTAGCATCAAGGCCAAACAAGTCACTTCTGCCTTTGCCAAGGCAGTCACAAAGGCCTAACCCCAGGTTATGGGGAGGGAGAGAGACTCCACCTCTTGATGGGGTATAATAAGGTTCTAGAAGAGCATCTGGGGCTCAGAATTCTTCTGGCAGCAATTTTTGGAGAATACAGTATATCACCATGATAAACAGCTACCAGAGAAATCTGTACAAGGAGTTTTCTGAGCATGCCAAGCAGGTCAACGTGAAACCAGGTGACAAGAGCTGTGGCCAACTCTGGTACACCAATTCTGATAATGTTCCACAGCCCGGTGGGCCACATCTTCAGAAAAGAAAGGCTTGGTAGTGTCCTTGACTCTGCCACACATTCCACATGCTTTTCTGGAGTCAGAGCTATTTTCTGTGGCTCCTAAACCAAGTCCAGCTAAATGATTGGTACCTTGTTCTACCCAACCAGATCAAGAGCCTCCTCTTCCATGCAGCCTTCCTTGATTCTCCTCTCTTGAAAGCATACATCATTCCATCTTTTGTGCCACAACTGAACCATCTGATAAGCTCTCTACCATAGCATGTTAACTTATTATTGCTCTTAGCCATTGGCTTATTGTGTTCCCTTCAAGGTCTGACACATTTGCTATTTTGCCACATCCCAAGCTGTGCTGGTGGTGATGCACACACACAGGAGTATTGATTGTTGATTACAAATGAGAGAAAAGAGTGAATGAAATCCCAGGGATGCAGCAGTAATGCTACTTGTGTTCTTTTTCTGAAGAGATGTTGAAACTTTGTTTATATTCACTGGGAATCCCATTTATAGATACACATCTATGTGTGCATCAACTGTATGCTGACATGCATTTGTGCGAGTGTGTGTGTCTGTGTATGTAAGATTATGTGAGTGCGTGTTTGTGAGTGTATTTATGTGTGTGAATGTGCATTTGTGTCTGTATACATGCAGGCATGTATTTTGGGGTATAATTTTGGCTGTGTGACTAGACTTAAAGTGGTGATCACTTCATAAGGTATATAAATGTTGAATCACTATGTTGTATACCAGAAACCAATATGAAGTTGTATGTCAACTATACTTTAATAAGAATAAATAAATTTTTATGTGTTTATGTGAGTGTTTGGATACTTACGTGAGTATGCACATCATGCTGTATATGTGAGTTTGTGTATGCATGTATGTCTGCATGCTTGGTGTGTGTGTTTATGTCTGTCTGAGTACATGTATGTTTGTGTGTGTGTAAATATGTGTACCTTGTGTGGAGGTCTATGTGTGTGCATGTGTACTGTGTGTGCACACAGCTGCACAGCTGGGTCATGAGTGTGCTGCCCTCCTTGGCGACTCCACACATCCTCGGGGAGACCACCCTCACTTCCTCTCAGGGAAGAGGAGTTAAGCAGAGGTCAAGTGACTTGCTCCAGGCCCCACAGCGAGCTGGGCGGCTCTGCAAGGGTCTGATTGCCAGGCTCACACTCCCCCTGCGAGGCCGAGCTGCCTCTCTGTGGCATGTTGGCACCTAGCCCAGCCCTTGCTGCCCGGCTCTGAGAGCTCTTATTGTGGGCAATAAGTGGCTGTGTGCCATCACCCGAGATCCCGCAGGTGACGGGTCTGTTCTGAGATGCTGAGGGAGGAGAGACTCCCGAGGGGACAGGAAAGGGGGCACTCCTTATTTTGTGTGGCTAAAGGGTTGGAAATAACGGGCATGTAAAAGGGGAAAGAGGGGAGAGGAAACCGCAGCTAATGCAGAATAATGAAGATGTGGAGGAGAACACACACAGAGCCTGGTGGGAGCAGGGAGCAGGGCGGAAACGCAGGCACACAAACAGCAGCAGGAAGCAGAGAGCTGGAGACATTAGCTCAGGCAACTTTTTGTTTCTTGCTTTAATTGGTGACCCCACTCAGAATTGCTAGAAATGGGCACAGATCAAGAGACTCGAGTGTTACTGTGGAGAACAATGGGAGGCTGAATGGCAGGGAAAAGCAGCCAAGAGTGGCTCTCAGTCTCTGGCACCAGTGGGTTTTAAGAGTTGCTTTTCTGGGCAAATAAGGAAGGCTCTGAAACCTCCCCAAACTGTGCTCCCAATGGGCCTTTTCATGGATAATCTAGCTCTACAGAAGTGCCCACTGGTGTGAGACCTGTAACAGGTGTACCAGCTAGAGGTTGTACATGAGGTGTTAGAACATCACTGGAAATGGAATCACCTGAAGAAAATGGCTTTTGCCAGATTTTGTCTCTTCAAATGTGACCAAAAGGAATTCTTTTTAATAAACTCCTTGGGACGTAAGTAATCATAGGCAGCCAATGAGCTTCCACCTGGAGTGGAGCGGGCTGGTACAGAGCAGGCCTTTCCTTGGGCTGTTGCAGTAGGTGGGTCAAGGACCAGAGCAAAATTACCTGGGACGACAGAATGGTCAAGACAACCATCAACAGGTGTCCTTCACCACCTTCCTCAGAACTCTTGTCTGATAAATACTCAACATTCACGTAAAAGAGCACCAAATTATTTTCTGGGAAAATTAATCCAAAGTAGAAATTTCAAAACTGAGTAAATCATAGAAAAGGATGGGGTATAGGCGGTGGTCTTCCTCCTCATCTTAACCTCCATTAAGATAACAAGGAAAGAACAAGGAAACAGTCATCTCTTCTTTTTTCTTTTTTTTTTTTTCATTTTTCGGAAGCTGGAAACGGGGAGGCAGTCAGACTCCCGCATGCGCCCTACCGGGATCCACCAGGCATGCCCACCAGGGGGCGATGCTTTGCCCCTCTGGGGCGTCACTCTGTTGCATCCAGAGCCATTCTAGCACCTGAGGCAGAGGCCATGGAGCCATCCCCAGCACCCAGGCCATCTTTGCTCCAATGGAGCCTCGCTGCGGGAGGGGAAGAGAGAGACAGAGAGGAAGGAGAGGGGGAGGGGTGGAGAAGCAAACGGGCGCCTCTCCTGTATGCCCTGGCTGGGAATCAAACCCGGTACTCCTGCACGCCAGGCGGACGCTCTACCGCTGAGCCAACCGGCCAGGGTCACGGTCATCTCTTTAGAGCAAAAGTTAATGGTAAGGAAAGCAACTATCGAAGGATGAGGGATTTCCTAAGAACAAACCCTCAGGGCTGAGCAGGTTGACGCATGTTGCAGAACAAGCCTCACAGTGCACAGGATGGGAGCGCAGTGGGGTGACCTACTGGGAGATGCCCAACAGGCTCAGGCTATGTCAGCAGACCCAGGGCCGGACAAGTGAGGAAAGAGGCATCGCCAAGGGGAAGGACTTTAAGTTCAGTTCTCCAAACCACCCAACCATCCACTCTTTACACTCCTGCCCCACTCCACCTTCTCCCAGCTCTGAGCACAAAGAGGTGAGCCACGCATCAGATACCTGTGGCTTCTAGGGAACAGAAAGACAACAACAAAAACAACAACACTTCCTTCTCTAAGTTGAGCAAACTCTCTTGGTGTAGGAGCCAGGACTCCTGGAATAATACAGACACACAGAACCCAACCCTCCCTATACAGGCATTTGAGGGCTCGCTGGCCTAAAGCCTCCTTCCCTGCCTCTTCACCCTAAAGCAGAGCCTGTGAGTCAATCAGCCCTGCTCCTCTTGAAGGATCCTCATTCAATGTACACAACTAATGCACACCAGCTACCTAGAACAACTAATCCAGTTCCTCTTTCTTAAAAATTAACAACAAAGAATTATTGGGTAGATGGTGAGTACTAGCTACACAAAATATAAGCACCAAAACCAACAGAAAGAAATGATCCCAGAGAAAATCGACATAATTCAGAGAACCAAATAAGACTTTAGGACAAAGAAAAAACTCTAATTAATATTCTCAAGGGGATTTGAGATTATATGTACCCACAAAAAGGAACAGAATGCTCTAAAAATAGACTAAAGAATAAGAAAGACCCCTTGGGAACTAAAAATGTGCTTTCCGATTTTAAAAATTAAATAGAATAAATGAGGGATAATGCCAAGGTAATTCCTAAGAATACAGAACAAATATACAACAGCTAAAAACATAATAGAGAAGATATCATGCATAGAGACTTAATCCAGGAAAATGACCTCAGACAAGGAAGTTTTAGAAAAATAAAGGCATTCAATAAGAAGGGGAAAGTATCCAGAGAATTTAATACAAATCTTCACATTAGAGTGTTCTAATGTGGGTGGCTCAATAGATAGAATGTTGGCCTGGCATATGGACATCCCAGTTTTGATTCCCAGTCATAGCACACAAGAGAAGCAACCATCTGTTTCTCCCCCTCTCCTTCTTCCCCTTCTCTCTCTTTCCCTCTTGCAGCCAGTGGCTTGATTGGTTCGAGTGTGGCCTAGGGTGCTAAGGATAACTCCATTGGAGCACATCAGCCTCAGGTGCTAAAAATAGCTCAGTACTCTAGCATCAGGCTCCAGATGGGGTTAGTGGGTGAATTCAGGGGCGGGGGGAGCTGCAGGAGTCTGACTCACTATCTTCCTTCCTCTTACCTAAAAAAAAAAAAAGTGGCCCACTGAGCACCAGAAAAATGAATGAAAAATAATTTAGAATTATATAGATACTTCTGAAATGTCAGAATACCAAGGATACAAAGAAAATAAAAAATGCTTACAGACAGAAAAAGTAGGTCATATACAAAAGAACTGAGGCTGATAGTAACAATAATACTGGGTATCAATAAACAATGCAGAAAAGCTTTCAAGGTCATTAGAAAATTTATTCACCCAATAATTTTATACCCAAATTAATGCATGCACTAATTTTATACTTATTAATAAATCTGAGATAAAATAAACCCATTTTTGATCATGCAAGGACTTAGAAAGTAAAGCTCTCACACATTCTTTCTATAGAAATTACTCACTCTGTGCCACAGCAAAAAAAAATGAATAAAAACTAATAAAAATGAAAAGGCAATATAAAAACAACAGTAGAATTACCCACAAAGTGCAATGAAACAATATCTAAAACCTGACCAGATGGTGGCTCAGTGGATGGAGTATTGACCTGGAACCCTGAGGACCCAGATTTGAACCCTAGGATCACTGGCTTGAGCATGGGGTCTCTGGCTTGAGCGTAGGATCATAGACATGACCCAAGGGTGCTGGTGTGAGTAAGGGGTCAGTGGCTCAGCTGAAGTCCTCCTGGTCAAGGCACATATGAGAAAGCAATCAAGGAACAACTAAAGTGCCACAACTGCAAAGTGATGCTTCTCATCTCTCTCTCTTCCTGTATATCTGTCCCTCTTTGTGTGTGTTCCTCTCTCACAAAAAAAAAAAAAAAAAAAATCTAAGGATAATAGTTGTAGAGTGAGTATAGAAATAAGTAAGTCCAAATTGGAAAGAAAATGGATAGGCTTCAACAATGAATATCTTCAAGAAAAAATAAAATAAAATCAACTGATAAAAAGTCAGAAAATATTTGTGATGTGGTAACATGTCTCTTCAAGAAAAATATATTAGAAACTCCAAGATAAAAGAGAATGTACAAAAAATTCAAGACGATTTAAATATGGTTATAAAAAGTAAACATTTAAGCATTTTACATTTATGTTACAACCTAAACATTTAAAAGTAAAAACACAACTGAAAAAAAAATATGAGAAAGTGGAGAAAAGGTAGAGGGGAGAGAAGAAGAAATAATATCTCATCTTAGATCATGAAGAACCAGGATAAAATTGATGGAATAAGAAATAGAAATCCGGCCTTGGCCGGTTGGCTCAGTGGTAGAACGTCAGCCTGGTGTGCAGGAGTCCCAGGTTCGATTCCTGGCCAGGGCACACAGGAGAAGCGCCCATCTGCTTCTCCACCCCTCCCCCTCTCCTTCCTCTCTGTCTCTCTCTTCCCCTCCCACAGCCAAAGCTCCATTGGAGCAAAGTTGGCCCGAGCGCTGAGGATGGCTCCATGGCCTCTGCCTCAGGCGCTAGAATGGCTCTGGTTGCAACAGAGAAACACCCCAGATGGGCAGAGCATCATCCCCTGGTGGGCATGCCGGGTAGATCCTGGTCGGGCACATGCGGGAGTCTGTCTGACTGCCTCCCCGTTTCCAACTTCAGAAAAAAAAAGAAAAGAAAAGAAATAGAAATCCACATATCTTGCTTAAAATTACCATAGATCTAAAACTAAATCTTAATTTGGTTTCTTCCCAAGATAAGTTCATTTAATTTAATTCTAAAACTAAATCTAAATTTAGCAGACCCTAATTTAAGAATTCAAACACAGATAGTTTATTGGGGAGGATGGGAATAGGGAAAACATGGGTGGTGAGTAGAGAGGTTAGGAAAGGAAGGCAGACAAGAAAGAGCCCATATTGAGCCTGCAATCACCCTGGGTGGTTGATGCATAAGTGAGAAAAGCTCAGAGCTGGAGTTGGAAGTTGGGCCAGTGTGTACCAAAGTGGCAAGGGCAACAGGAGATGCATAAGACAATAACATCTGCCTATTAAAACTTAGGAAAGGAGACATATTTCATAGCAGGCATATGCAATGACATATATAAATAGTGTCGGAGCAGTGGAAAATGAAACAAATGCCTAGAAAAGAGAATACAAGGAGATAAGCTTATTCATCCTGAGGAACCCAATAGAGGTTAGGGAAGTGGAGCGGCTAGTGCTGGAGGGGGATGAATTCTAAAGTCTAATGAGGGAGATTGAAAATAGGGGAATTGACTGACCATCTGTTTAAGGTGAAGTCAGACTGCTGAGGGGATGTCTAACATGCAATGGGTCTAAGAATGGAGTAGGAAATTGTTGGGGCTATCTTCCTGTTTTCCTAGCAGTAACTCAAATTTGGTTCTGCAGCCATTTGGAACCACATCTGATGCTGTAATTGCTAACTCCGGCTCAAAGGAAGCACTTAATAAGTGTTTGCTGGATGAATGGATAGATGGATGGATGGATGGATGGATGGATGGATGGATGGATGGATGGATAAGAGTCCTGGCAGAGTGGACATAACCAGATATTTAAACTGCAAAGTTCCTTATATGAAATGAAAAAGGTTGCATCTTGTGAAGCATCTTTTTGACATATATTGTTTCAGCAGAGCCATTCTAATGTTAATAATAACCACAAATAACTAATAAATATCTATGCTTTAGAAAGTTAGAAAGTATAGTTAAGAAAATCTCTTCTACAAAATGAGAGAGAATTTAAATTTTAAAATCTCTTTTAAATTAGCTCAGTTAGGAGGCCCAATAACCAATAATGAGAGTTCAAGAGATAGAGAGAAGAATATTATTTAAAAATAAATAAATGACACAATAAAGTTTACCAGAACTGAAAGATAGGAATCTCCAGATCGAAAAGACCCACAAATGCCCATCAAAATTAGTGAGAATAGATCCGCACCAAGGCCTATTATTTGGCATTTTCAGAACATTGGTGACAAAGGAAGGACTTTAAACATTTTCATAGAGAAAATTAAATTTCATATATAAAGGATTATAAATGAAAATGTCTTTGGATTTCTCCATACCAACACCAAAGCTAATAATAATAATAATTTTAAAAAAATGTTTCCAACCAGGAAACTATCAACAAGTGTAAGCGTAGAAGAAAGACATTTTCAAACTTCCTAGCATTCAAAAAAAATTATCTTTATAAATCTTTTTGAAAGAAGTACCTTGAGAGGTGTTTTGTTAAAAGGGGTGAAGAGAGGTCAATCAAGAAAAAATAAAACAGGATCCAGAAAACATGGGATTCACCCGAGAAGAAAAGTAGAGAGAATCCAATGATGGTTAAAGCAGCACCCAGGATGACAGCTGTAAGCTGGTCTGCAGATAGGCCATCTTGTGACAAGAGAACGGGGAAGTCCAGGAGGGATATCATCAAGATGATAAACTGATGGATTTCTGAAATGTTTAAACAGCTTGAGAAGAAACAGACATCTGGCAAACAATTAAAAATGAATTTGTGATTGGTAAATTTCAAGAAATAACAAGCAATTGCTTTTCAAAAGGGACTATTGCAAACTCCGGAGGGAAAAGTTGTGCGTGAAGAGAAGCGTAACTACACCATATGGTATGGCTCAACTGCAAGTGATATTTACTTATGATATGACCACAGCAAGATAATGGGAGATATGTGCACAAGTGTTCTAAATCCTCATCACTCAGAGCAAACTGAACAATAAGAAACAGCAATAAAAAGCATTTAGTTTGAAATGTAGAAATAAATACCAAACAGCTAAAGAGTTTGAACTCTGCCTCCTAATAATGGTGGAGGTTAGGGAGGTGTTAAGTAAAGAATGACTATTTCTATTATCAACTTTACAGGACTATATGATTTTTTAAAACAATATATTTGTATGACTTTGTACTTTTGCCAAATGTAAAGAAACTTTGTAAAAAAAAAGTAAAAATTAAATTAAAAAATTAAAGGAATACAAACACATTAATAAATAAGAAAGTTTTTCTGAAACTCTCTTACTGCCAGAGATAACTAGTGAGTAACTGTTTGATATATATTCCTTCACCCCCTTTTCTGGGTACAATTAAAATAAACAGCACCACACTAAAATATATTGTGAAACTTCACTCTTCTTAAAGAATAATATCTCATGGATGTCTCGCTTACTCAATACTTATGGACAATCACAAAAACATTATTATAAGGACAATAGTAATGACTGCTGAGCAGAGGTGTTTTGAGGATTAAATGCTTATGAGACACTGAATGTGAAATCACTATGTAAATTATAAAGCAAGCTAAGTAGTGTTGGTTATAGCTATAATTATACTCAAAAATATAGAAAATTTGATTGAAAGCCGAAGTACTTGATAAAGTGCTGTACTCAATGACCATCAGATATTCTCATTCATCATACACAGCACTCACAGAAATTGCAGCAGAAGCTTCTGAGTTTTCAGTGGCACACCTGAATTAGAACATGCCGTGCATTATTTAAAACAAGGAGAAACAGCCTAACAGATGTTCTAAATAATGGCTGTTTGTCACAGATATTATCTCCTTCGTCTGGGAACATGTACTCATGTTTATAGAAGCCCCTCTTGGGTTCTACATACTGAATAATGATGGAAATGATGGAAATAATATCTTTAAATGCTAAAGCACGTTTTTTCAACTGAGAAGCTAGTGTGACCAAAACACAGCTTTAGACTGACAAGCCAATCTGGTCAAACTGATGTAGCGTAAGTAGCAGGGCATGACCTGGCTCTGCTTCTTTTCAGCTGCTACTAAATTTCTATGAACCTCAGTTTCTTAATCCCTTAAATGGTACTAATAAGACTTTCTTCCCAAATTTGTGATTTAGATAAGATATAAGATGTATAATGTGCTCAACATATTGAAGGCATTTACTAACTTGAATCTATTATTGTTTTGTATATATTGATGTGGAAGAGATGCTAAAGACTTCATGTGTTTTATTTTTCATGCTTTCTATTAATCAAAGCTAAAACAATGAAAAGTTGTTAAAGCAATGAAAATAGTTAATTGCTGGAACCTCCAAACTTCATTTGAATTCATTCAATGTTAATTTTCCATGTGTATGCCTGATAGCAACCAAAATAAAGCAGGAGGATCATACACTTTGATGCCCAAGCTACATTTAAGTTCAGGTTCTGCTAATGTAGAAACAAGAAGCCTTGCACAAGTTACTTAATGCTCTCAGGTTCCATTTCCTCATCCATCTGTAAAGTGGGTACACCTCAGAGCATTGCCATAAAGGTACCTGAAGCACATACTTTCAAAGTACCTAACAATGTGCTTGCTTCATATTGAGTGATCCACAAAATGTACCCATCTTTATTGTAAGACCCACATCACTTTAAAATATTGTCACAGTGACAATGAACTACTCGGAGACCAGATGACATGCTCCAAGGGGCTGAGGGGAGGCAACAGCCTCAGTCAGCAGACTGAAGGACTGAAACCCCATCCCCAGCTTTACTCAGATATTTATTAGCCAGAACAAATAAGTCAAGGAAGCAGACAGCAGAAGTTTTCAGGGGTGAAGTAAAGAACAAGGAGCATGCTGACTCCTAATCTCTGTTCTGAGAGCCTAAACATTTTGTTACTGAATCCTATCCTGTCGTTTTGCTGTTTCCAGCATGCACTGTTTCCAGTATGGGTCAGAGAGGCCCTTGAACTCTTGTCCACTCAGGACTTTCAAACTGCCTCGCTGTCTCTAATTGCCATCTTAACTCTCCATATTTTCATAGCATATTTCTACAAAATCTCTCTCTACTAAGAAATGGTAACATACTCACAACTAAAAGATATTCATTTTAAACAGCTTCTGTAATAAAAAAATAACAGAGGTTTCATGTCAATATCAGAATGCTGATGCATTATATTCCACTGATACACAAGACTCTATGTACCGTATTTTCCCATGTATATAAGAAGCACCCTTTTAAAAAATTTTTGGGATCTAAAAACTGGGTGCGTTTTATACAGTGGTTGTAGATTTTTTTCCCTTGCATTTCTTGCTTTTTTGCGCTTGTTTTTGCGCTCATTGTTGAAGACAGTGATTCATCATCAGACATAGATGAGGACAAGCTAATGGATGGGAGTTTTGACAGTGATGAAGAGATGTATGAATTTTATGATGAATAAATCTTGAGTTCAATAACTTTATGTAATACTTTTTTTTTTTCAAAATTCAGGCCCCAAAATTAAGGTGCGTCTTATACATGAGGAAATACGGTAACTTCTTTTTTTTCTTTTCTTAATTTATCCTATTGATTTTAGAGAAATAGAGAGAGAGAGAGAGAAATACAGGAACATCAATCTGTTCCTGTATGTGGCCTGACCAGGGATGGAACCAGCAACCTCTGCATTTCAGGACAATGTTCTAACCAACTGAGCCATTCAGCCAGGGCTATATGTAACTTTCTTTTAAAGTTTTAATAGGTTCAAAGTAGTTCTGACAGCAAATTGTTTCTGTTAGCCAAAAACAAAATAAGAAAGAATAAGAGAAAGAGAAGTTTGTGAACCTTAGAATATAGCTTGGCCTCTTCTGTAATTCACTAAATGACCTTGTACAAGTCCAAGGCTTTGTTTCTTTGTTTGTAAAATGTAAGTGCCGCTCTATTCCTGTTGCTATTCAGCATTTTCCTGGAGTACCTAGCCAATGTAATAAGATGAGGAAAAGGATTAATGCCTGTTAAATGGTAGGTCAGCATTGTGGTTATTTGTAGACAATATAATTATCTACATAGAAAATTCTAGATGTGCAGACTATTCGATTTAATAAGAGTCTTCACCAAGATGTTCAAATGGGTGCATGATAAACTCAGAAAAAAATAATATTCTTTTACAGCAACAATGACCTATTAGAGATTGGAATTGAAAAGAAAAGACCTTTTTTAACAATAGCAAAACACTACACAGTGCACAGGAGTAAATCTAACAAAAGGTGTTCACAACCTTTGTGGGGGAAATCCTAAAACATTACCAAAAGATAAGAAATGAGATTGAGAATGTGCAGAGATGAAATTCATCCATGTTTGAGAGGACTTGCTATTGTAATGACAATGATTCTTCCCAAAGTAATTTATGAATTTCACAGAATCTCAGTCAACACCCAAATCAAAATTTTTGGAATTTTATCCATTGATCCTGCAGTTTCTACAGAACCATGGGTGACTTTTCCTCCAAGTAAACATTTAACAATGTCTGAAGATCTAGTAGGTAGAGACATTACAAGTCATCCTGCAGCACACGAGACAGCCCTCTACCATGAAGAATAAGCGGGTCCCAAATGTCAACAATGCCACAACTGAGAAACTCTGATAAAAGGAAAAGGATTCTGGAATATATAAGGCTAATTTGAAAAAGAAAAACATGGAGGGAGATTGGCTTTCCAGATTTCAAAACTTTACATAAAATTGAGTAATTAAAACCACATGGAATTGGTACAGAGATGGGACAGTTTTAAATGCAGCAGAATAGGCTCTGGCTGGTTGGCTCAGTGGTAGAGTGTTGGCCTGGTGTGCAGAAGTCCTGGGTTCGATTCCCGGCCAGGGCACACAAGAGAAGCACCCATCTGCTTCTCCACCCCTCCCCTTCTCCTTCCTCTCTGTCTCTCTCTTCCCTTCCCGCAGCCAAGGCTCCATTAGAGCAAAGTTGGCCCGGGCGTTGAGGATGACTCCATGGCCTCTGCCTCAGGTGCTAGAATGGCCCTGGTTGCAACAGAGCAATGTCCCAGATGGGCAGAGCATTGCCCCCTGGTGGGCATGCCAGGTAGATCCCGGTCGGGCGCATGTGGGAGTCTGACTGCCTCCCCATTTCCAACTTCAGAAAAATATCAAAAAAAAAATTAAATGCAGCAGAATAAAAGGCCATGCCCACACATAGATGTGATATGACAGAGAGGACATCGCAAGTCAATGGGGTGAGAAGGAAACACTACTTAATAAGAAATGTTAAGGAAATAAAATAAAATTGGATTCCTTAGTCACACAGTACACAAACATAAGTTGTAGAAGGACACAGGGTTTTTAAAATCTTAAACTGAATATATGAGACTACAACCTTACAAGGAAACAATTTCTTAAAAAGTTATTTTTTTAAAAAAAGGTTAATTATGTGAAGTGATAAATTTGTTAATAACTTGATTGCAGTAAATAGTTTATAATATATACCTACAGGTATTGATCGACTTACAACCTATGCAACTTACGACCATTCGACTTTATGACCACAATCGCTAGCCACGACTGCTCCGCGTCTGGCAGCGCAAGACGCAGTTGCCCAGCTTGGGTGTGCGACAGTGCGGACCAGCTTCCGGCAGCACTACCATCTCCGCATGCACCATTTCAACTGTTATCTCAGACTCGTACAATAGTGAAAGTAAATTATGATAAAATATGACTTAAAAATTTTTATAACATCATTTCACAGTACTGTACATATAGCCTACTCAACTTACAACCAAATCGTGTTACAGCTGGTCTGTTGGAACCAATCGTGGTCGTAAATTGAGCACTAGCTGTATTATATTATCAACTTGTATACTTTAAACATATAAATTTTATTTGTCTATTATACCTCAATAAAGCTGGTGAAAATAAATTATTTAAAAACAAACTGTACACAAAGGGTCATAATTTTATCAATTCAAAAATTTTAAATGGATGTGTGATGAAAGATAACTTAAGCAAATATTAAATACAAGCACCACGTATGGAGAAATACTAACCACACATATAACACTATTCAGAACATAAAGAACACTTATATTCCTATGAACAAATAAAAAAGAAAAAGGAAGAGGTTAAGTTAGATTTCTAAAGTTCTACCTGTCCTAATAGCCAAGAATGGGTACTTCCTAAATTTTAAAATATGCGTGGATGCATTTTATTGGACATTCTAGCATTCTTTCTATTCTAACATGAAATTGCAGAGACTCAGGTGGCCCCAAAGGCCTCGCTGCTGCTTTGCAGAGAAGGACCCCACAAAACAGTCATTTGTCATAGACTTTTTCTGGTGTTCAACTTTCCTATCTATTGTGTATTGCCTGATAGTATATTCTGCAAGACTTTTTCATTTTTTTCAATTTATTTATGTTGTAATTGCCTTCTAATGATTTGGTGCACTAAAAAGTAAGTTTAAGCAAATAATATGGTGAAAGAAAAAGAGATATACTATTAGAATTCTTGGTAACTTGGGCCAAGTTCTAATACACAGTGTGTGTAAACCTATGAGATGATACATCCGAGGTGTCCTTCATTTGGTATCAAAAGAAAAAGTAACAAATGTCCTGAAAGTCCATTCTCCTCTCTACCATTACACATGCCCAGCAATAAGTGAAATATAATACATACCAATCAAGAATGTAAGAAATAATGCAGATCTTTTGAGCTTTCTGAACATGAGATAGAATGTTAAATTCTGTTCCTTTAAAAAGTAGATCTTACTTGTAAGGAATGTGAAAATTCCATTAAACTACCTTAATCCTTAGAATCATAGAAAGTTACAGATAGATGGTCATCTGAAGTTACCCGGTCCAATGTCACACCAATATAAATATTGCCTAGTACACCCCACTCCAACCCCATTCCAAAGACCTTGACATCATACATACTTTAACAAACTGAGTCAGACGCAGGACATAATTGGGTATAATGGTAAAAAGCATGGACTCTGAAGCCAGACAGCCACTAGCTGTGTGGCCTTAGGCAAGTCACTTAACCTCTCTGTGCTTACTCCATTTCCTAACTACAAAATGATGATAAAATTGGTACCTTCTTCATAAGAGGAGGAAGGATGTGATGAGCAAGGTAAAGTGTGAGAACAGAGACTAGTAGTACACAGCCAGAACTCTGTGGATGCTAGATGTTGTCAATAGTATTCTTTCTTTTGAGAGAGAGAGAGAGAGAGAGAGAGAGAGAGAGAGAGAGAGAGAGAAAGGAAGGAATAAAGAGAGAGACAGGAAGAAAGAGAGGGAGGAGAGAGAGTGAGAAGCATCAACTCACAGTTCCTTCACTTTAGTTGTGCACTGATTGCTTTTTGTACATGCCTTGAACAGGAATCTGACCTTAGGCTCATGCCAAGCCAGCATCTCCTTTGCTCAAGCCATCAACCTTTGAGCTCAAGCCAGTGGGACTGCCAGCCCATGTGCAAGCCAACGAGCCAGCATTCAAGCCAGCAACCTCAGGGTTTTGAACTGGCGAACTCAGTGTTCCAGATCTATGCTTTATCCACTGTGCTGCTACCAGTCAGGGAATATTATTCCCTTCTTAAGGAATGTTATATGTCCTACTCACCTAAAGAATTAACCATATTGAAACAAATTACCTATTCTAATGGAAACAAGCAGTAATAAACAATATAAAGAGCCCAAATTATAGACAACCTAAAACTGCACCATCCCAATGCAGTAGTCACTAGCCACACAATGTTATTTAAGTTTACATTTTAATTAATTAGAATTAAATAAAATTTAAATTTCATTTCCAGGCCTGACCTGTAGTAGCACAGTGGATAAAGCATCGACCTGGAACACTGAGGTTGCTGGTTCAAAACCCAGGGCTTGCCTGGTCCAGGCACATATGGGAGTTGATGCTTCCTGCTCCTGCCCATCTTTTCTCTCTCTCTCTCTCTCTCTCCCCTCTCTAAAATGAATAAAATAAAATCTTTAAAAAATATTTTAGTTCCTCAGTGGCATTAGCCACATTTCACATGCTCAGTGCCACATATATGGCAAACAGCTATAATACTGGGCAGAGAAGATGATAAAACATTTTCACCATCACAGTAAGTTCTATAGGACAATTCTGATCTAAAAGCCATGCATGCTCCTTCTTACTTTTATATTACCAGAAAAAAACCGAAAACCCTGCATTTACTTTTTAAATTTTATTTATTTATTTATTTATTCATTTTAGAGAGGAGAGAGAGTTAGAGTGAGAGAGAGAGAGAGAAAGAGGGGGAGAAGCAGGAAGCATCAACTCCCATATGTGCCTTGACCAGGCAAGCCCAGGGTTTTGAACCGGTGACCTCAGCATTTCAAGTCAACGCTTTATCCACTGTGCCACCACAGGTCAGGCAAAAACCCTGCATTTATTAAGAACAGGCAAGCAAGTTGATGGGGGCGGTTACTAGAGCTCGTTGGGTAGCGGGGGTGGGGGGGGGTCTTCCTAGGGTTACCATTTCATGTGCTGAAGCATACTTTGGCTTTTTCTTCATTAAAAAAAAAGAAAAGAAAAAAATTATTTTACCTTTTTAAAACTCAATTCTAGAAAGAAAAATCCAGCTTAAGACATTTTGATAACTCAGCATTGCCAATTAACATGCCATTATGGGTGGCAACGGTGGCTCATTAGGGGGGTCTGGTGCTTGCTGATTGCACGTGAATGTCCTGGTCTGTGCTCATTACAAATCCAGCATGTTTGTGGCTCAGTAAGATGTCCTTCCTTAGCTTCTCTATTACTGTTATCATGATGGATCAAAACAGACAGATGCTTCTGCTGGTTTTCCTCTAACAATAATAAAGAGACACCGTTTATAAAATCAGATTATATAAAAAATTGCCTAATGATAATAATTTATAAGCTTATTGTGGAATAATGATGTATTCAAGAGTTGTCGTTGTATGATGAAAGAAAGGTAATATGAAAGATTTTCTCTGTGAAGAATGACTACAGATGAATTGCACTGAGATACAATTCTCTGATAAGGGACAATAAGAACCTCTAGAACACTTAATAATAGACTACTCAGGGTGAATTGAGGATTGCAATAAAAGCCCATAAATTAAAAAGTTTCCATATGATTTCTGATAAAAGACATGCCAAGGTGAAATAAAGAATCATTGAAATCAACTGATATCCTGCCTATAGCCTACTAGGTCAGAAAAGGGAAATTTCTAGGAAACCATATAAAATATAATTTCTAATGCCCAGGACTTTTTTAAGCATAAATTTTAATTATACCTACCACAAATCCTTATTCTGGTGAAAAGAAAATTTCAGAAAAGAAGAAGTAGGTTTCAATGGAACTTAAATTGTCACCCTGCACATGTCAAGCCCTGGGGAAAACATGGCCTCCGCATTATACACACATCTTGGTGATTTACTGAAAGCAGATGACCTCAACAAGCTCACACTTTTTACAGATGAAAGAACTAAGGCACCAGTGAGAAAACCGGGCACAGGGAAACTAAGCAGCAGGCCCAAGGTCGTGAATGTACTAAGTGATGAAGCCACAACTTAAATCCAGGCAGACCACCCACAAGGGAAGGGTTTGTTCTCCACCCTACTGCTGCCTAAATGGGATATACCTGTGCCATGCTGCACGATGCAGCAGCCAACAGGATGAGGGGAAACCTCCTTCCCATATGGAAGACTCCTCAACATATGTCAAGTTAAAAGAAAAAGGAGGGGCGGGGAAGGTAGCTGCAGAATTACATGTAGGATCAAACACAATGCCTTTTGTGCATTCAAATGCATAGAAACCATATACACATCAAATCTCTAAAATACCGGTATACTCTATCAGAGGTCTCCAAACTTTTAACACAGGGGGTCAGTTCACTGTCCCTCAGACCGTTGGAGTGCCGCCACATACAGTGCTCATCTCACTGACCACCAATGAAAGAGGTGCCCCTTCCGGAAGTGCGGCGGGGCCGGATAAGTGGCCTCAGGGGGCCGCATGCAGCCCGCGGACCATAGTTTGGGGACGCCTGCTAAATTGTAACAATGGTTACTCGGGGCTGAGCAATGGGATTGGGAGTAGGGTGGGGGTTCAAGTGGGTTTCTTTTCTTTTTCCTCCATATACTTCTTCCTTGTCTGTGTTGATCCTCCCTAAACCACACCTCTCTTTTAGTGTGGATATTTGTCTTGTCTTCAAACATATAACTAATGTCTACTGAGAGCTTACCATCTGCCATGCTCTGTGCTAAGTACCTTCATTCATTATCTCATTTAATCGTTTAAACACCCACATGAGGTAGAAATTACCTGGTTAAGACAACCTGGCATTTTAGACACTAGTGAGGGGGGGAGGAGGTGTCAAGAGAAACAGGAAAAAGTCCCAATTTGGTAAAATTCTTGAGTATTTTGCAATCATAAAATGTCAAAACCAAGTTAGTTTTGTTATTTGAATTTTATACCATTTTAAATTTCAACAGTGTTTTGTGTTATATACAAAGGATCATGACAGGATATAAGCTTGTTAGCCTTCAGGAACTATGAAGTTAACCCTGTTTATGTACAATTATTATTACCCTTGTACCAAAGATAAATATGAGGCCAAGGGAAATGAAATCACTTCTCCATAGTCACACAGTCAGAACCTACGTCTGTGCTCTTGAACCACTGAGAAGGCGTGGGCATCCTTCATCTCTCTCAAAGGAAGAAAGTCTGCAGACTTGGGGATCTCAAGTTGACCTATCAGATACTGTTACCCTCTACCAGAGGTCACACCACTGCCTTGTGTCCACCTTTAGCAAAGCTAAAGGAGATGCACACGGTGTCTATCTGCAGAATGTTCAAGGGGATATACAGCAAGTTGGAGAAGGATGAGAATTTTCAAATCATGTTATTGTCACTATACGGCCACTAGAATTGGTGAAATTAAAAAGACTGACGATACTAAATGCTGGGGAGCATGGGAGAACAGGGACTCACATGCATGATGCTGGGAATGCAATGGAACAGCTACTGTGGCAAATACCTTGGGCAGTTCCTGATAAAGTTAAATATATACTCTTCTTACGATGCACCAGTCCTACTCCTGTATATTTATGCAATAGAAAGGAAAAATTGCCTGACCAGGTGGTGGCGCAGTGGATAGAGCATCAGACTGGGATGCGGAAGACCCAGGTTCGAGACCCCGAGGTCGCCAGCTTGAGCGTGGGCTCATCTGGTTTGAGCAAAAATTCACCAGCTTGGACCCAAGGTCGCTGGCTCAAGCAAGGGGTTACTCGGTCCGCTGAAGGCCCATGGTCAAGGCACATATGAGAAAGCAATCAATGAACAACTAAGGTGTCACAATGCGCAACGAAAAACTAATGATTGATGCCTCTTATCTCTCCGTTCCTGTCTGTCTGTCCCTGTCTATCCCTCACTCTGACTCTCTCTGTCTCTGTAAAAAAATTAAATTAAATTAAATTAAAAAATACAAAGGAAAAATTATGTTCAAACAAAATGTGCACATGAATGTTTATAACAGCTTTAATCATAATAGCCAAAAACTGGAAACAACCCAAATGTTCTTTAACAGTCAAAAGGATGACTTGTGATACAGCCATACAATGGAATAGTGTTCAGTAAGGAAAAGAAAGAAACTGCTGATACATGCCAGAAAACATTATGCTAAATGAAGGGAGCTAGAAACATAACCCCCAAAACCTAAATGCTGTGCTATTCCCTACCAATGAAATTTTAGAAAAGTGACAGAAAGCCAATCGGTGGTTCCCAGGACCCAGAGAGGCAGGAAAGGGTTGACTCTAAAGCAACATGGGGGAGGGGAGCTTTTGGGTGATGGAAATTTTCCATATCTTCATTGTGAGGGTGGGTGCATAGTCAGACTCATTTACCAAACTAATCAAACTATACACTAAATATTCATGAGTTTTTTCTGTATGAATCCTACCTCACTAAAGCTGATTTAAAAATACATTTTGTAACTTAGGAGAAACCATTCAGATTGCCCCAATGATGTATTTTTGTTCATTGATGCATGTTGTTGTTTTGTTTTGTTACCTATTGAATAGATGACCTATAATTGATAATATTGCCATAAAGATAAGTCAAACCTATTTTTGTTAGACATATTATTTATTCTCTGGAAACTTTATACACTATCCAATTGGGAGTCTCCATCGTCTAAAAGAATAAAATGAGGCAATAAAGGTTTTGGAAGCAAATAGATCTGGGTTCCATATTGCTTATGTTGTTTTTTTCTAGCTCTATGACTAGGAAATTTTTTTTTAATTTTTTTTATTGATTTTAATCTATTGTGTTTACATAGATTCTAGTGTCACCCCGAATACATCCCCCCTCCCCTGTATTCCCCTCAACATCCTCCTTGCCCTCCTCCCCATAACGCCCTCCCCCCTTCCCTTCAAGTTTATTCAGTCCTATCATCCCCTTTCCCTCTGTATGATGAGGGAAATTTTACCTAATCTTTCCAAGCCTTGATTTCCTCATCTATGAAATGGAAATAATAATAATAGCCTTGGCCGGTTGGCTCAGCGGTAGAGTGTCGGCCTGGCGTACGGGGGACCCAGGTTCGATTCCCAGCCAGGGCACATAGGAGAAGTGCCCATTTGCTTCTCCACTCCTGCCCCTCCCCTCCTTCCTCTCTGTCTCTCTCTTCCCCTCCCGCAGCCAAGGCTCCATTGGAGCAAAGATGGCCTGGGCGTTGGGGATGGCTCCTTGGCCTCTGCCCCAAGCGCTAGAGTGGCTCTGGTCGCGGCAGAGCGACACCCCAGAGGGGCAGAGCATCGCCCCCTGGTGGGCGTGCCGGGTGGATCCTGGTCGGACACATGTAGGAGTCTGTCTGACTGTCTCTCCCCGTTTCCAGCTTCAGAAAAATACAAAAAAAAAAAAAAGTTAAAAAAAAAAGAAATAATAATAATAATAATAACTTCCTCAAAGCAGTTGTTTTAAGGATTAAATGAGATAGCTATAAAGGCCTGAGGGTGAAAGATGGCCCTTTGTTCCGTGCAGTAAGTGTCCTGTCCAGATTAAGCAGTTCCTGGCATTTACTAAATGCTGACATGTGGGAGCTACTGATCCCACAGGCCCTGACAGGGGGGCTTTAATTTCTGTAAAGTTCTCACTTTTAAGCTGCTGTTATCTGGTAAATATACACATTATCTTTGATGCCTACAGGTAGAAGTTAAACAAATGATTTAGATATTGTTAAAGGACTGGGAATGCTTTGGGCAAAAGAATGAGTGACTGAATTACCTTCACCTTGCTGTTTAGATACCTGGAGCCATTCTCCATCTCTGAGATGCAGGCCATGGGAACAGGTGGGTTTAAGCATCATCTGGACTTCATGTCAGCTATGAAATCCTAGTTACATGAGGAAGCAAATATTGCAGGGGCCAATAGCTTTTGAAGATGTTGGTCCACAGAATAGATATTTAGCTACTAATGTGCCTGGCATAGTTTAATTAAGAGGCCCTTCTCACATACCTCCAAACGTGAGCACTGTTCACAGAAGTACTGCCAGGTGGCGTCTGCCTGCGGCATCACTCTGGGTCCATCTGTTCAGAGCGATCACTTCAAATCACAGATCTGTTTATAACACCTCACTGCTTAAAATGACCCAATGGAATCCCATTCTTTTTAGGATAAAAAAGACATTAGAGCAAAAGGCTCCAAAGTCCTCTGACTCTGGTTCTCTTCCCAAGCCACCATCATCCATCCCATTCACTGTCTGTCACACAAGCCTTCCATCTCTTCTTCTTCTACTTCCCCTCTTGGTCTCTGTAACGACTTTTTTTAATTTATTGATTTTAGTGAGAGAGGCAAGGAGAGGGGGGGAGAGAGAGAGAGAGAGAGAGACAGGAACATCAATCTGCTCCTGTATGTTCCCTGACCAGGGATCGAACCGGCAATCTCTGTGCTTCAGGATGACCCTCTTAACCAACTGAGCTATCTGGCCAGGGCTCCCCACAGAAATTTTGCACAAGATAGTCTTTCTGTCAGAACTTCTCTTCTCCCTCACCTCATCACTCCTTCCCAGGATGAAGCCTGTATCACAGTGGCCCCCAATCTCCGGGCCGCGGACCAGTACCGGTCCGTGGGCCATTTGGTACCGGTCCGCAGAAAGAATAAATAACTTACATTATTTCCGTTTTATTTATATTTAAGTCTGAACGATGTTTTATTTTTTAAAAATGACCAGATTCCCTCTGTTACATCCGTCTAAGACTCACTCTTGACACTTGTCTCGGTCACGTGATACATTTATCCATCCCACCCTAAAGGCTGGTCCGTGAAAATATTTTCTGATATTAAACTGGTCCATGGCCCAAAAAAGGTTGGGGACCGCTGCTATATTAGACTGAGTCCTCTGGGAAGCAGACCCCCAAACAGGATTAGACATGCAAGAGTTTTATTGGGAGACCTTTCTCTGTAAGATAGAGACAGAGGGAGCAGGTGTGGGCAGGGAGCACCTTGGATCATGACTCAGGTCTGTCACCTGTAAATGAAGAAAGAGAAGAAATGATGGATTAGAAAGAGCTTCCAACTGCAGCGTGGTTCTGAGAATCTTAGCCAATGACAGAGAGGCTCCCACACTGGGCAGGAATTGTCAGGTTCTGGTAGCCCCAGGCCCACTACCCTCATTCATTGCCTGGGGCAGCCCATGGGGAGTGTGGCCTTGAAGTAAATGTGACCATGGATCCAAAGGTGTGGCAGCTGGAGCTGTCCTCAACCCCCACAGCAGGTTCTCTTAAAGTAAGAGCTCCACAGTGCCCCTCCACAGCCACCAGCATGCTACAGATCCCCAGCCTAGCCCAGGCTTTTCTGTTATAGCCCCACAGATCACTCCCTACAGGAAATTGGTTTACATGTGTCACTTAGAGGTCTTTAGTTTGTGTCATCCTGACTGTCCTTTTGTTCACAACATGTGATTGATAATCAGCTTTATGAGAGCAAGGACTAGTTCTGCTTTTGCTCACCATTATACCCCCAGCACCCAGCATAACTCATGGCACTAATAAAGATTTGATGAATGAATGAATGAATGAATGAAGCCTGTAGAAGGTAAGGTAGGATTCCTCTGAGGTAATTCAACTCTGCTGGATTTGACGGTCATCTTTAGGATCTCCCCAAAGGCCATGAGTTGCTCTGTCTCCACCATTGCTTGAATATGCTGGTGAGAGTCCTTGGTGAATCCCCTGATCCATAAGAATACCCATAAACAACAATTTCTTACCAATATGATGACTGTTGAATTCTCTGGCCATCCACCCGTTCTTGGTGTTAATAGAGATAATATTGGGGAATAATTAACTCATAATGTCACTTTGGTAAGTGATATTATGTAGGACATTGTAAGTTTCATCTCTCCAACATTACCACTGCAAAGCATGAGTGTCAAGTGAGAACCATGCTGCTCCGTGTCAGGGAAAATGGGGCGCAAGAAGATGTCATTCCTTACTCCCTCAGCCCCGGAGAAAGGGAAAAAGAAAGAAAGTCTTCTCTTCCTCTGACTTCCCAGTCTACAGTCTGGGCCTCTATCTTAACTGTGAAAAGCAGTAAGCAAGATTTTAGTTTATTTCTCTCACCCACTGATGTCTAGACCTATGAAGGCTCCTACACCATGAAGCCCTTAGGAACTCATGCTCCTTCTATTCTGTAGCTTCATTGTGTATGACCTCCATTCTCAACTTCATTTTGTGGTCCAAAATGGAAAGCAGCTGCTTCAACTCTGTACATCTCGCTTCTCGGCCAGGAGGAGGCATGTAGAGGCACAGTGAAAACAGCAAAGAGTATACAGCTGCCATTGAAGAGAGATCTCAGATGCAGCCATAACACATTCCACTTTTACACCCCACAAGAGCCAAAGCTTCATCAGTGGCCAAGGGAGACAGGGAAGTGTCACCGTTATTCTGTGCTATCATTTGTCTAGCTATAAATTTGAGTTCTCTTCCTTTGGAAGAATAGGAAAACAGAGAGGGGGTAAGAACACCTTGCCATATCCTTGAACCACATTGGCCTTTAGAAATAATACCATGCCCTGGCAGGTTGGCTCTGCGATAGAGTGTCAGCCTGGCATGTGGAAGTCCCAGGTTCGATTCCAGTCAGGGCAGACAGGGGAAGTGCCCACCTGCTTCTCCATCCACCCACTCTCCCTTCCCCTCCCACAGCCATGGCTCAAATGAGCAAGTTGGCCTCCAGGAGCTGAAGATGGCTCTGTGGCCTCACCTCAGGCACTAAAATAGCTCAGTAGCTTAGCAGCAGAGCAGCGGCCCCAGAAAGGCAGAACATCAGCCCCAGATGGGGGTTGCCAGGTGGGTCCTGGTCAGGGTGCATGCGGGAGTCTGTCTCTCCACCTCCTTGCCTCTCACTTTATTTTAAAAAAGAAAGAAAGAAACAATACCATAAAAAGTAAATTTTAGTTTCTTTTTTTAAAAAAAAATACCTTCTCTTCTGCTTCATGACCTATACCTCACATAGCCCATTGACCCATAAGCACTGGAAAGCCAATTAATTCCCTTTGGTTTCACACCACTAACCTCAGTGATGAAGTCTTTTCCCAAGACACATCTCCCTTTGTTGGCAGCCACCAGGAGGCGCTCCTCCCAGCACAGAGAAGGCCTACACTGTGGGCAGTCTTTCCCTTTGTCTTACTTGTTTCTTTCCTGGACAAGATGAACCAAAGCCCTCTGTGCTCAGCTCAGAAGCAATCACCAATATGGTCCATCTTCCCCAAACTACATCCTTTAGAAATAGAGTGAGTGCCTGTGCCATGTCTATTTGTGAAAGCAGAAAGCAAGGCAATGGACAGGAAAAGATCCTTTGAATGCGAAGGAGCATCATGTTACAGTGTCTATATCATTGATATAGACAATGGCTTTAAAATCAGAACAGTGACTAGGATAACGCCAGCTCCTTGTCATTTTGGGGGCTCCCTGGGAAGACAGAAGAACACAGAATGGTCACACAGAGGGAGAGTATTGAATAGGAGGGCTGGCATCCTTTCCATGCCAGCAAAAGCCATGTTTGCTCGTGGCTAACCAGTCAGAGAAGGAAGATGATTTATTATAAGCTGTTGCAGAATATATTATGCATGGTAGAGGCATGAAAAGGTCTTTGATATGTATCTAAAAGAGCTTCAAACACATAAAAGAGATAAATTTTGTATGAAGAGTGTCACTGAGAGGCCGGGAAGAATCTCCAACACATCTTCCTATCGCATGGAATAATGAAGGGCAGCTCTACTCACACAATCCGGCATTAATTTCATTTTAAGAGGCCGTCATTAGCATATCGATGCACCTGACTTCACATTGTGAGCCAGCTGTGCTATTGGGAAACACAGCTGAAGACTCTGGTCAAGGCCTCGAACCACGGTCAAGGCCCAGGTATGGGTTTTGTTGATTGTGTTTCCTTGAAATGCTGATCTGATCTCTGACTTCTTCCTCTTATCCCCTAAAACCACAATATGAGTGCAGTTGCCCTCTTTTGCTTTTCTCTGAATTCCCAGCCTCTGTGTAATTCCCAGAACCTGACCAAAGCCTGTGGAACACAGAACTCAGCCTGCGGCCTGGTCTCTCCCTTTGTTCAGGTGGCCGCCGGTGGCCCTGGCTCCTCGAAGGCTGTCACCTTCATCTTGTCCTCCCTCTCTGGCCCACTCCAGGGAAAATAGGGCTGAGCTCCCGGGAGCGGCTCACAGCACTCGGCACACAACCAGTTACCAGGCAGGCAATGTAATATTTGTCGAGAATATCCCTTGTTCTTGAATTAGGACTTCCTGCTCCAGGCCGCTGTCACTGTTTGAGATAGACTGTACCTAATTGTGGTTTTATTTGCTTTAATAAAGAAACATCCAAGTGTGTGGAGGGTTGCACACAAAACAATAACAATAATAGCAAAGTATCTTTTTCTAAATGTCTGCAATTAAGATATTCATTGTTAATCACATTAACCTCCCCCACGAAACAGCTGGTTAGATTTCCACAAGGACAAGAGAAAAAGAATTCCCAGAAGCACCTGGGTAAGCAGCTTGCTGGACCTGTAGCCTTAGGTTACCTGCCCCCCCTCCCCCCCGTGCATTAGAATGGAGGCACATTTCTGCTGAACTGCCTGCCTGTTGCACGGGACCAGGGACCAAAGCCTCTTCTGCAGGACAAGTGGAGATGACAGCCAATGCAACTGTAAGCCAGGAAGCTGCAGAGATGACTACAGCTTATGAAGAGCCAACCCCACTGAGATGCCAATCATAACAATAATAATAGCAGGGCTTGGATTCAGTCCAGTTCTCAAGTCTCCAAAGCAGAAGGACCCACAGAGCAGTCCCTCCTGCTATGGTCCGAGAGGTTGTGTCTTGCCCTTTCAAGAGAAAACAGGTGAATTAGGTAGAGTAGAATCCTGGTCCTAAATATTACTGCTCCTTTCCCAATAGATTAACATGATTTTAATGTGTTGCCATGGTGCACAAATATTATCTCATCCTCACAAGTCCTGGAGACCCCAGGGCATGTGCTTTTTGTATTGTACAAATGAGAAAAACAGAGCATGACGCATAGGCATTTGCCCTTTCCAAAGTTACAGTTGCTTGGAGCTAGTACCAGGCTCCAGTTTGGCCTGTGTTCCACAAACCACTGAGTATATCACCACAATGTCCAAATGTTAGAAAGACTATGAGGTGATGTAAGTGAGCCTCTATTTCCTGCCCAAGGAACTAGATTCCCCCAGATTTATCAAAACAGTTTCTTTAATCTGCACTAGCAGCTGTTATACTAATTCTCCAATTTTGGTACCTTGACTAACATGAATTATACTCCTTTCTTTAAAATAATGAATAATAAAAAGAATACAATTTTATATATTCAGTCAACAAATATTTTTTGTGCATTTAATATGTGTCAGACATTACACTAGATGCTGGAGATAAAACAAAACCAAAATGAGACCCAGTCATGAAGCTTACATGAGGAAGAGGATGTTAATCACAAGGAAATGTATGTGGAAAGGTGACTGTACTAAGTATTATATATGAAAAGAGAGGCATGTATGAGAGTATGATGTATGAGACACATAATGTCAGGGAGGTATTTACATGAGCAAGGTGTATGTATGGAGTAGGGGGTGTTGGGCAGGCAAAGAGAGGGGCAAAGGGTGACGGAGAAGAGAAGGACCTGGGTAGAGGTCAGTGGCAAGAGGGATCAGGGTGTGACGGGGGAACTAAAGATGGCCGGTGAGGTTGGAGGGCAGAGAGTGATAGGGAGAAGGGCATGAGGTGGGCTGAAGAGATGAGGTGGGCAGGGCTCCCACCTAGCAGGTCCTCGCAGTCCCCTCAATGATGGGAGCAGTGGAACACCACGGGAGAGTCTAAAGGGAGAAGCACCAGGACCAGCTTATGGTCCTGGAGAATGGATGGTGAGAAGGCAGCAGGAGACCGAGGGGAGCTCAGTCATTCATGAGCACCCCCTACCATCCGGTGGAGAGAATCAGAGGCAGCAACAAGACATCATTGCTGAAGCAAAACCAATAGGATTGGGAATTGATTAGATTTGGTGGAGGAGGGGTCAGTGATGGCTCCTGGGTGGTTCTCTGTGTGTTGAGAAACCCTGGAGGACAGTGTGAGGAGGAACGACTGTGAACTTTGATATTGAACATAGACTATGGGTACTTCCGAGCATCCCAGAAGAGACTCTGAGCTGGGCATGGGTCTGGAGCTTGGTAGGGTTGCCTGCCAGAGCCTGAGTGTGCAGCCGGAAACTGAATCCACAGAAGTAAGTAAGCTGTGAGATCGTCTCAGGAGAAAGTGCAGAGTGAGGAGAAAGGACGGCTCAGGGCTGATCCCTCAGCTGCTCTCATGTTTAATTCTGGAAGAAGAGGGTGAATGCAACCTCAGATGAAAGAAAGAACAGGCAGCCACAGGGCTGGTGGGGCAAACCAAAAGAGCACAGCCCCTGGGTGTCAAGGAAGGAATGTGCCAGGAGCAAAGGGGATCAATGTCGAAAGCCACTGAGGGCTTACGGAAAGCAACCATCAGAAAATGTCCTCTGGATCTGGTGGTCAGACGATGGTGGCAAGGTTGGTTAAGATGGAGGGAGAGGTAGGGAAGGAGCCAAGTGGCGCAAGGAGGGAGGAGGGAGGGAACGTGGACTGCGCTCTCAGGATGTCTGGTTTAAAGTGAAGAGAAGCCCGGCCTGTGGTGGCGCAGTGGATCAAGCATCGACCTGGAACACTGAGGTCGCTGGTTCAAAACCCTGGGCTTGCCTGGTCAAGGCACATATGGGAGTTGGTGCTTCCTGCTCCTCCCCCCTCCTCTCTCTGTCTCTTCCTCTGTGTGTGTGTCTCTCTCTTCTCTAAAACAAACAAATAAATAAAAACAATTTTTTTAGAAAAAGGAAGAGAGAAACAAGGCTGTAACCAAAGGAGATCTTGTGGGGTTGAAGGTAGGTTTGGTTTGATTTTTTAATAGAAAATTTTAAGTATGGATAAAAGCAAGAGGAATGCACAGAGGCACAGACATGTAATAAAACAAGCACAGCAAGATGTCCATTGTCACACAGAGGAGGTGACTGTATGGGCATTCTCAGCACAATCCTTCCAACACCCACAGAGTTGATGGAAAAGTAATAGGAAAAATCCAGCTAACAGAAAAAATGAAAAACTATAAAGGCAAAAGGAAAGTTAATGCAATGTATCAATATTTGCCAAGGAGGTGTGAGAACATGGGGTTGGTAGAAGCATTGGCCGAGGCAGGGAGGTGTGACCTTTACAGAAACAAGAGAAAGGGGGAAATGAAAATAGCTCTCCCCAGATCTTGGCTATTGTAAACAATGCTGCCATAAACATGGGGGTGCATTTCTTCTTTTGAATCAGTGATATGGTGTTCTTGGGATATATTCTTAAAAGTGGGATGGCTGGGTCAAAAGGCAGTTCCATTTTTAATTTTTTAAGGAATCTCCATATTGTTTTCCACAGTGGCTGCACCAGTCTGCATTCCCACCAGCAATGCAGGAGGGTTCCCTTTTCTCCACATCCTTGCCAGCACTTATTCTGTGTTTTTTTGTTGATGAGCGCCATTCTGACAATAGCCAAGATCTGGAAACAGCCCAAATGTCCGTCAGTAAACAAGTGGATTAAAAAGCTATGGTACATATACACAATGAAATACTATGAGGCCATGTAAAAGAAGAAAATTTTACCTTTTGTGACAACATGGATAGGCCTGGATACTATTATGTTAAGTGAAATAAGCCAGGCAGCGAAAGAAAAATATCATATGACATCACTCATTTGAGGAATCCAATGAACAATGTGAACAGAGGAATGGAATAGAGACAGAGGCGGGATCAAAGGAACCGGAGGGAAAGCGGACAGAAGGAAAGGGAATGAGAGGATGGGATAATCCTGGAGGGAAGGGGGGGGAAGGGTGTTGTGGGGAGGGGGCAAGGGGGATGTTGAGGGGAACACGGGGGAGGGAGGATGCATTCGGAGGGGACACTAGAAACTATGTAAACACAATAAATTAAAATCAATTAAAAAAAATAGCTCACCCCGACTCAGGCATTATTGTTCAAATAATGGATCCAAAATGGCTCAGCATGTGGCACCACTAAGAAGCTCAGCTTTCTCTCTGGTAATAAATTTGCAACAATCCTGGGGAGTTAAGGCAAATCCTACAAGGTGGTTAGAAACATGTTACTAAACAGACTAAAAAAGCCCTTTAAACTTTCCATCAAATGCTCCACAACCTGTCCCCTGCCGTGCCCACCCTGGAAGAACAGGTGAGTGAAGTGAACTCCTGCATACCCACGCTACTGTTTCTCCACTGTCAGCCCAGTTGTTTCCTGAGCCTCGAGAAGCACAAGCTTTGGAATCAACAGACTTGAGCTCCAGTCCCAGCTGGGACCTTAGCTAACTGGGTGGTCTCAGTCACCTCCCCTCTAAAATGAGGACAAGAATCACTCCTACCTCTCGTGGTCACTGAGAAGGTTAAATGAGTGAGGTCATGCATACATAAAACATCTAAGTCCATAAGAAGTGCAAAACCCAGACTGTTATTTTCCAAAAATGCAAAGTTCAAGTACAATTCATACAGAAGTATGCACTGTTGTAATTTAGAAGACACCTTATAATGTTTGCAAGAGCAGTAGGGTTTGTAGTTTGAAGTCTCTTTTGCTCTCCGGTCACATCCCAAGCTGCATAAAAAGTGTCCTCTCTGGTGTCCCTAATACTTAGGTCATGTCGCTCGTCCACATAAAAGCCTATCTGAGAATCATTATAAACAAAGCAGCTTTCAGATTGGCAGCTCATCACTCCTGAAGGGTCCCCAGGTGGTCACAGAGAAGTGCCCCAGGGCCTTATTTTCTCCCTTGGGTCAAAGAGCCACCTGTGGTAATTGGCGAGCTTGGGCCTGGACCTGACTGAATCTGAGTGGCCACAAGACCAAACAAAGCCCTTTGACATTCCACATGGCAAGAGTCTCTGATTTTTTGCTCCCAGATCTGAAAATTCTGCTCCCAGATCTGAAAAGCTAACTTCTATGAGCTTTGTGGAAAACTCCAATTCATTAACTGTTTTCAACAGAAAAAGAAAATCTCAAAAGGCTGTTGACAGCCCAGTAGCCATGGTGTAACCTTATCCTTATCTTTCATTACCCTGCTTTTATTAGAAAAAGAAAAAAGGCATTATTTTCATGGGCATAACCTCAAGAATGCTTTCATACACAAGGAAGCACAAGATAAAAAAATGCACTTAGTGGAGGAACCCTAAATATACTTGCAAGTGCTAAGGAGATTGTCACTCTCTGTGTGGATGTCAGTTTCCTCATTATTGGTGTAAGTCAGTCTTCAGTAGCTATTGACTATGTATATGTAGAGGCAGGTGTAAAAGTATTATTAACTCAGTGTAGCCCGCTGAAGATACTACCGCTCATATCCGCCCTCAGTACAGACACAAAGTCATATCCCCCCTACAATTCAGTCCTTTCTTAGAGCAGAAATATTTGCAGATAGTGTCGGGGGATACAAGCACCCACAGTAGGCTGAATGGACAGCAGTGGGCAAGTATACCACCTGAGCCTGCCATCATCCTCTCACCTATATCCTTGGTGACAACCACACCTAGGAACATAGCAGACTCATGTCCAGATGATCTCTATTCTATTTGTCATGAAGAATGTTTGAGGATTCTTTAAATTAATTGCCTGCCTGATATTTCATAGAAAAAATGTGCATTCTCAGCTTTTTCATGAAAAATCAGAAGCTCTGACAAAATGAAGTCCCTGTGGCAGCACCAAGGGATGGGGAGCCCTAGCCCCCAATAACTCAACAGCACCCCAAATCCACACTTGAATGAACATGAAATCTCTGTAATTCAGCTCACCTCCCAAGCAAATACGATAGGGCCCCAGCCCCAAACTGTCCTGCAGCCCCAGAGCAAGAGTCACCTGGTAGTAGGGAGCCATGCCTCCTTTCAAAGAGATCATGTTCTCTGTGTCACTCAAGTGGCCATCAGACCCTTATGTGGCCTGCCTGGTGGCTCCTGGGGGCATTCACTTTTGAGTCCTCAGACCACGGTGAGTGGATGAACTGGAAAAGGACATTGTTTTAAATGGCAATTAAGTCAAAACATAGGCAATCCTCATTATTTGTGTATTCTGTACTTGCAAATTAGGCAGTCTCTAATATTTATTTGTAAGCCCAAAATCAATACTCAAAGCACCTGTGTGGTTATTCTCAGACAGAGGTAGAACAGCAAAAAATGTGAGTCACTCAAAGGTCACACGCCCAGCTGAAGTGGAACACGGCCGCTCGGCCTTCTTGTCTAAGCTCTCACAATTAAAATGTGTCCTTTCCACAGTTGTTTAGGACTCTGTTTTTCCTATTTGGGGAGATTTTGGTGGTTTTACTATTTAATAATGCTGAACTGCTGTCTGGTGTCCCTAAGCACAAGAAGGCTGGGATGTGCCTTACAAAGAAAACATGTGTAGATGAGCTACCTTCAGGCCTGAATTACAGTGCTGTTGCGTTAATGACTCAACAGTATACATTAAATAAGGCATTGTTAAAGGGAAACACACTAGATGAAGTTATCATTTCATCAGTTGATGAAATGTGACCAGAGGCTTGCAGGAAGCTAACCCTACATTCCTCCAGGAGCAGTGACTCAGCCATACAACTGCCAATTCAGTGTTTGTTCCGACCTTATGAAACACAGATACCGCACATTACAACAATCTACAGTCAATCTATTGCCATAGAGGAGCTGCCAGGAAGAAGTTTAGAACAAGAATGCTTGGTCTATGTCCAGAGGTGAGGAGAAGCTAAGAGATACTGTAATGCCAGTAGCCAAGGCCAGACAGATTCACATTAGATTTGAGAAGATAGTAGAGGAACTGTGGAGCTGGAAAGTGCTGGGCCATTTCCATTTAATACAGTGTGTCCATAAAGTCATGGTGCACTTTTGACTGGTCACAGGAAAGCAACAAAAGACAATAGAAATGTGAAATCTGCACCAAATAAAAGGAAAACTCTCCCAGTTTTATACCTATTCAGTGCAGTTCGATGTGGGCTCACGCACAGATTTTTTAGGACTCCTTAGGTAGCTATCCCGTATAGCCTCTACAGACTCGTCACTGACTGATGGCCTACCAGAACGGGGTTTCTCCACCAAACTGCCGGTTTCCTTCAACTGCTTATCCCACCGAGTATTGTTATTCCTATGTGGTGGTGCTTCGTTATAAACGCGCCGATATTCACGTTGCACTTTGGTCACAGATTCGAATTTAGCGAGCCACAGAACACACTGAACTTTCCTCTGTACCGTCCACATCTCGACTGGCATGGCCATGAGCTGCTGTGCTGTATACACAGTGTTACGTCATCATCTGCGCATGCGCACATGCTGCCACATCATCCTACAGAAACTGGGAGGGTTTTCCTTTTATTTAGTGCAGATTTCACATTTCTATCGTCTTTTGTTGCTTTCCTGTGACCAGTCAAAAGTGCACCGTGACTTTACGGACACACTGTAGAGTCTCACAATAGCAGACAAGTAAGCAGGCAGGAGAAAACTGCTTCTCAGAGCAGCAGGCCCACAAACCAAAATGGGCCCTCATAGTGGAGGGCAGAAAATTCGTAAGTCAAACCACCTGTAGCCTTATGTAGGCTATGCACATGTGACTCTGCCACATGCTCATACAGTAATCATGCAAAGTGTGAGCAAGCTTGACACAGCTGTTTTCTCAACAATCCTTCCCTTTAGGGTTGCTTGCTTCACAATCTACATGACAGCCATCTTCCTCGATGGTTCCTGTGCGAGGAGTGAGGTACATTGCATAAACAACAGACTACAGCAACAGCACAAATTATACAACAATTACAAAGATGCCCTTCACAATGTCTCCCTGAGCACTCTGCCCAAAGAGTTAACTAGAGGCCCACCTCTAGCCCCATATCCCATGGTAGGTAGTAGGCCGCTATGTCCATTGAAGAAAAGTGTCCTTGATGTGTCTCTGCAACTGGGTGACAGCAGCTTCCTGGTGCAGGAGGCCCCCCATCAGGTTCTCTCATACTGTTCAGAAGTGACATGTCCATCCAACAAGGAAGGCAGTGCCCCCCTGTTATCGCAGTCCCTGCTTCAAGAGTTCATTATACCACTCAGTGATTAGTCCATGATAGCGCAACTGTCTATACCTGTGATGGCGAATCTTTTTATAAAAACCGCCCACTTTTGCAGTGCTGATCAACCTGATCCCTCCCTCATGGTGGGCGGTAGCGGAGCAACCAAACGGCGCCGTGATTGGCCCACCATAAAAACTGGACTGCCCACTAGTGGGCAGGAGGGACCAGGCACAGAGCTTTTGGTTTCTTCTCGCAGGGCTGTAAAAAGCCCCCAGCCATGGCCCCCAAAAGGATAGCCACAAGAAATCATATGCTGGAGAACAATGGCTACTCCTCTGTCCCACCCTTCAAGGGTGTTGGCTGCTCCATACTGATCTGATCTGAATCTTCTCCCAGTGCCAGATGTAATGCCAGTGGCTGAGAGTAGGCAGTTTCATAGTGGATTCAAGCAAACAACAGAAAAACTGCGGAGCCAGAAAATGGTGGGCCATTCCCGTTTAAGAGATTCTCACAACAGCAGATGAGCAAACAGGCAGGGGAAAACCATTTCTAATGGCAGCAGTCACAGAAACAGCAAAACAATCCTTCACAATGGCAGCCAGGCAATCCCCCATCCATCCTGAGTCAAACCACCCTCAGCTTTACATAAGATTATGCACACATGGCATTGCCATGTGCTCACGCACTAATCATGCAAAATGCAAGCGAGCAAGCCTAACATACCTGTTTTCCCAACAGATGTGTAATGTCTGCTCCTACTGCTGCTGGGCACAATAAAGACAGGTGGCCTGAGAGTAGAGGTCCCAGCTAGAAAGGCAATTTTGAGGTTTCTCTGACCTTTGATGGAGCCCCTCTCCTCTATACCAGCCCCACTTCACTTAGTCTGGAACCCTGTCTGGTAGATGAAGTCTGAAGAACCAGGTTGTTGCAATTATCCACAGAGAGGCTCCAGATAAGAATGGCTGGGAAGTACTCAATGTCCTAGGAGCAAAGAGGTGCAAGTGAATGAATTGTTTTCTATTTCTTCAGATTTCTCTTTTCAAAAGGCACTCAACTCTGCAAATAAAATTCAGTATCTCCGGCCCTGGCCAGTTGGCTCAGCGGTAGAGCATCGGCCTGGCGTGCGGGGGACCCGGGTTCGATTCTCGGCCAGGGCACATAGGAGAAGCGCCCATTTGCTTCTCCACCCCCACCCCCTCCTTCCTCTCTGTCTCTCTCTTCCCCTCCCGCAGCCAAGGCTCCATTGGAGCAAAGATGGCCCGGGCGCTGGGGATGGCTCCTTGGCCTCTGCCCCAGGAGCTAGAGTGGCTCTGGTCGCGGCAGAGCAATGCCCCGGAGGGGCAGAGCATCGCCCCCTGGTGGGCAGAGCCGTTGCCCCTGGTGGGCGTGCCAGGTGGATCCCGGTCAGGCGCATGCGGGAGTCTGTCTGACTGTCTCTCCCCGTTTCCAGCTTCAGAAAAATACAAAAAAAAAAAAATCAGTATCTCCATATGCCTGGTAACAATGTCTCTTGAACAAATCAGCCAGTCTGGGCTGGAGCACATGGCTGCCGAGGCTGAGCACCGCACACCTCCAGGAGGCACCACCCACAGCACAGCCTGTAACAGTGCAGCAGGCCTGCCAGGGAACATACCACAAATATGGCACTTACAACTGCATAGTGCTCACCTTTGGGAGTCAGGAGCAAAGGGTCTTTCCTCTCCCAGGTTAATGAAAAGCAGTGTCACTAGTCACCAGCTGTCACAGATAACGAGATGGAAGTGTTTTTTCTTTCCTTATTGCAGTGCTTGGGAAACATGTTACAGCTTTTGCTGGTTTCCAAGCAGCATTTGGAGGCCTCCCTGAGCAGCCCAGCAGCTCAGTGCAAACCTCACCTCTGCAGCCTCTGGGAGCAGCCTCAGCAAGTTTCCCACAGAGCAGCTATCTCTAAAACTGGAGTTTAGAGTTGTTTACACATGATCTCCTTGTAACTACCTTTCCAAACTGACTTCCCAATGCAAGGAAGGAAGGAAGGAAGGAAGGAAGGAAGGAAGGAAGGGGAGGGAAAGAGAACAATATAAAAGAAAATTTACCAAAACAGTATTTTATGAGATGAATACTCCTTAAAGTCCTCCATAATTTAAACCACAAATAATTCAATACAAAGAGCAGAAAGTGTTTCTGATTTTAGCCAGAGTGTAGCCACCGGAGCATGGATGTGACAATATCAATTCTACAATTTTCACAATTTACAACTTACCACCCTCCCTGCCACGTTTGATTGTTTGCCTGGCCTACTTATCTATTGCTGCATAACAAACTACCCCCAACTTAGGGGTGAAAACAATAAGCATTTCATGTTATCTTGTCTTACAGGTTCTGCAGGCCCAGAATTTAGACAGGGTGGGCCGAGGGTGACCAGGCTCCACCTCATGAAGTCTGGGTCCTGGAAGAGTTGGGCACTTGTACCCTTGGGAAGCTCTTTCACCCCGTGTCTGGCATGTGACACATAGGGTTTCAAGGACCCGGGCTCAGCTGGTTCTGCCAGCCAGAATGCCCATACTGGGCTTGCCATGGGGCTTGGGCTTCTGGCAGCATGGAGCTGTGCTCTCAGAACAAACATCTCAGGAACAGGTGCTCCACGAAACCCAGAAGGAAGCTTCAGGCTTCTTCTGACGTAGCATCAGGAGCCAGGCAGCATCGCCTCTGGCACATTCTGTCGTGGCGAGCTCCTCTCCAAACTCAGCCCAGGTTCTAGGGGAGGAGAATGAGATAAGACCTCTGGAAGGAAAGTGACAAGATCATCCTGAAGAATTGCAAGCAATATGGGAGTGACTCATGCCACCACCTCTAGAAAATTCAATCTGCCCCAGAGCCCTGAACAGTTTTTTAATGATTTCACATTAGTTTAAGCTTTGTGCAGAAAGTAAAATTGTATTAATATATGTGTATCTTACTATTTCATATTTGCTGTAATTCAACTACAGGGCAAAGAGCTAGTGAGTGGCCTTTCTATTGGCAAAGCAGATGAAGCCAGGTCAGGTCAGCCTGGGGACCCCCAAGTCCTTCAGCCTGAGGTCAAATTCAGGTGCCCATGGACTTCACTCAGCCTGTCTCCTCAGCTGTGAGAGAGAGTGATCATGACCACTTCAGAGGGAGGTCGCCAAGACTAAATGACATTATCCAAGATGCCTCAAAAGGTCTCTGGGCAAAGTTTTCAATATGTAATAATTGTATTACCAGTAACCCTACAAGCTAATTAAACTGTCAGTGCACACAGGTAGGTCCCAGGGCGGAGTACCTTGTAGGCGGCAGAAAGCCTGGGGATAGCTGGCTTTCCCTTGGTCACTCCCTCCTCCTTTCCACCTCTTACAGGAAAGATGCAAATGCCTGAGCTACCTGGCTTTTCGATGTCAACCAAGGGCTGAAATCAGCTAGGTTCTCAATTTAATTCCTTTATTTTCCTTCAAAATTTGATGGGTCTTTCTCACTGGGGCCAAGGGAGGAATTCAGGGGAGGCAGAGGACTGCAGTTCAGGGCAAGATTCTAAAGAGTAACATGCTTAGCATGGCCTATGATGGGAATCTGCTTCCATACTGTCTTAAAAATGGACTTGGGGCCTCACCAGGCAGTGGCACAGTGGATAGAGCGTTGGACTGGGACGCGGAGGACCCAGGTTCAAAACCCCAAGGTTGCCGGCTTGAGTGCGAGCTTAGCTGGTTTGAGCAAGTCTCACCAGCTTGAGCCCAAAGTCACTGGCTTGAGCAGGGGTCACTCGGTCTGCTGTAGCCCCCTGGGTCAAGGCAAATATGAGAAAGCAATCAATGAACAAATAAGGTGCCACAACAAAGAATTGATGCTTTTCATCTCTCTCCCTTCCTGTCTATCTGTCCCTATCTGTCCCTCTCTCTGTCTCTCTCTGTGTGTCACACATACACACACACACAAAAAAAATGGACTTGGAATTTGTGTTAATCAGGTGTAGTAAGACAGACAGACATGGAAATGATCATCATGAAGAAAGAAATTTATGTTTAGTTCCCTAAAAATGAGAAGCATGCTTGAAAGGATCATGTGTGTTTCACCAGGGTGAACCAGGAGGCAACTGGGTGATAGAATGTGGCCCAGAGTCGTTAGTGGAGTTCTCACAGAAAGGAATGAGTGAAACACGCTAAGTACAAGTAACCTCAAGGTCATATGGTTTAAATAGTCTGGGTGAGTCCTGGACTAGCAGGGTGGTCCCGCATTGCCTGGTACCTGGCCCTTGGTGGTTTAGGACAGGGGAATACTGACTTGGCATGGGAGTGTGTGATAAAGGAAGTGGTTGAGGGTGTGGTCTCTGGGGTGGTTGGTTTGTATATAAAGACATGCTCATGAAAGAGTTGTTTCTATCTCTAGTAATAGCTAGCCCTAGGAGGGGCTTTGTCTGCAGGATTAAGGCCCCAAACACCAGGACATCAAGAATACAGAAAGCAAGAAAATATAGTGAACACACACGTTAATTTTCTTCTTAACGATCTAAGACCTGTTGAGATGTGATGGCACAATTTTCTCCTTTGTACTGAGGTATAATTGATATATAATACTTTATTGGTTTCAGGTGTACAACATATTGATTTGATATTTGTACATATTGTGAAATGATCACAAATCTAGCGAACATTCATCACCACAATAGTTACAATGTTTTACTTGTGATGAGAATTTTAAAGAACCGCTCTCTAAGTATTAAAATGTACAAAGCAGTGTTATTAACTATAGTCACCATACTGTACATGACATTCCAATGATAATACAATTTTCCAGGGAAAGGAGAGCTGGGTAGTGTGGCGACCAGCTACCTGTACACACACTTACTGCACATCAGGCACTGTGTGGGCAGCAGTTACATAAGTACCTGGACAGGGATCCTACCCTCTCCATGACTGTGGGAGGGAAAAGCCAGGTAACACAGTAGAAGGTGACGGGGGCCACAAGAGAGGTGCAGAGCATTTTCGGGGGAGTTCGCAGTACTGACCGCATCCACGGAGGGCTGTACCAGGAGCCAGCAGGGCTGAGGAGCCCGCAGAGTGGGAGGTGCACCTAGGAGCGGGCGCAGCAGCCCCTTATCTGCAGGGAGTAGTTCCCAGACCCCAGTGGATGCCTGAAACTGCAGATAGGACCGAACCCTATGTATACAATGTTTTTTCCTACACACATAGCTATGATAAAGCTTAATTTATAAGTTAGATAGACACCGTAAGAGACTAACAACAATAACTAATAATGATATAGACAATATACTGTAACAAAAGTGCTCTCTCTGTGTCTCAAAATGTCTGGTATTTTTTCCATTTAATATCTTCAGACAGTGGCTGACAGCAAGTAACCAAAACCGTATAAAGCTAAACCCCAGGTAAGGGCGGACTGAAGCACGTGTCAGCTGAGAACCGCCCTCCTATTGGCTGAGTAGGCCACGCCCACGGAACTGATTGCGGCTGTGGCCCAGTCTGGAGGACTCCAGCCAGAGCCCTGGAAGGTGGAGCGTCTGATCCAGGCCTGCTCCCACGCTAATGCCCATGAGCTGACATCCTCTGGAATGGTCCATGGGCCTGGCTGTCGGGTCAGCAGTGGAATGGTGTGCAGAAAATGGAGATAGAAAGGAATTGAGGGAGTTGGAAAGACGACAACACTCAAACCACGCCCAAAGAGAGAAGAGCCAGATAGAGGAGTGAAAGAGCCGTTTTTTCCCCCCCGAATTCCACGTAATGACCTCAGGCGCAGCCGCAGCCCCGCAACGGAGTTGGAAAAGTAGGAAGGCATACTTCTCTTCCGTTGGCATAAGAGGCAGCAGGCCACACAGAACAGCACACAGGTTTCATCTTAAAAGGGGGAAGGAAAACCCTGGGACCCTCATCAGTATTTGAAAAGCTGTTTGACCGTTTACATACTAAAATAAGCCTCATGATAACACACACACAATGCGATAGCTTTTCACTTATCTGAATGGCAAACAGCACAACATGGATCTGATGAAGGTGAAGCAGACACCTTCACAGATGGATACAGCTTGGCAAAGCCTCTACACAGGGCAACTTGCAATTCTTAAACACAGAGACCTGTTCAGCCAGTAATTCCATTACTAGGAACAAATCCTCTATGTGTTCTTACACATGGACACAATGCCACTTGTAGAAGGCTGTTCACAGCAGCATTGGATGTGATAGCAAAAATTGGAACCAACTGAGGTGTCCATCAAGAGGGCACACCTACATAATATAATGCCACAAAAAGGGAATGGAGAACACTGTTTGTACATAATGGCATATCTCCTGTTATCATGAAAAGGAGGTGCAGAATGACATGTACAAAAAAAAAAGGCACATTTTTTTGCTTATGCATAAATAATCCCTGTAAGTTGGATCCATGAAGAACTGTGTGACTAGAAGACAAAGGGAAGAGACTTTCCCTCTTGCTGTTTTTGAGTTTGGACCAGATAAAAATGTTATCTATTTTTAAAAATAAAAATAAATAAAAACTCCAGAGTAGATAATGTAACTCTCGGTCCAAACATTACCCCCACTTCAAATCCCTGGCCCTTGTCCAGTCTTTCCCTCCCATTCAGAGTGTACAAATCTTCCCCCTTACCCTCTCCTTCCTGGCTGATTTCTAGCACTTCTCATTTTTACAAGCTTTTGTAGTTCAAATTTGAGTTTCTGACTCGAACAAGAAGTTGGAAACATCTGAGTAACTATTCTGCAGAAAACCTCACACATGCACAAAGTTTCATATAAAAGGAATTCCTTTAAATGGCAAAAATGAAAACAATCTAATTTCCATCAGTCAGTATCAAACTATACTACAAGGCTATAGCAATCAAAAAGCATAGTATTGGCATAAAAACAGACACATAGATCAATAGAAGAGAATTGAGAGCCCAGAAATCAACCCACAGCTATATGGTCAATTAATATTTGACAAAGGAGGCAAGGACATACAATGGGGTAAAGAAATCTCTTCATCTCTTCAATAAACAGTGCTGTGAAAATTGGACAGATACATGCAAAAATAAAATTAGACCACCTTCTTATACCATAGACACAAAAAAAACTTAGATTAAGACTTAAATGTAATCTCAAAACCATAAAAATCCTAGAAGAAAACATAGACACTAAAATCTCTGATATTCTCATAACGATATTATTTTCCTGGCATATCTCTTTAGGTAATAGAAACAAACAAAAAAATCAACTACATCAAACTGAAAAGTTTGTGCACAACAAAGGAAACCATCAACAAAAAGACAACCTACTAAATGGGAGAACATATTCACCAGTGATACATCTAATGAAGGGTTAATATCCAAAATTTATGAAGAACTCATACTACTCAACATAAAAAATAAAAAAAAAACCCAGTTAAAAAAATGGACAGAGAACCTGAATAGACACTTTCCCAAAGAGGACATACAGGTTGCCAATAGACATATGAAAGGATGCTCAATGTCACTAATTGTCAGAGAAATGAAAATTAAAACCACAATGAGATATCACCTCACACCTGTCAAAATGACTATCATTAATAAATCAACAAACAACAAGTGTTGGTAAGGATGTGAAGAAAAGGAACCATCATCACTGTTGGTGGAAATACAGTTTGGTACAGCCACTGTGGAAAAATGTATGGTGTTACCTCAAAAATTAAAAATGGAAGTGTCTTATCTGTAAGTGTATTTATCTGAGGGAACACAGACAGTAATTTGAAGAACTATATTCACTCCTATGTTCATTGAAGCATTAATTACAGTAGCCAAGATATGCAAGCAACTCGAGTGTCCATCAGTAGATGAGTGGATAAAAAAGCTGTACCTATATACAATGAAATACTACTCAGCTATGAAGAAGAATGAAATCTTACCATTTGGGACCACATAGGTAGACCTAGAGAGTATTATGCTGAGTGAAATAAGTCAGTCAAGGTAAGACAAGTACCATATGATTTCACTTAATATGTGGAATCTAAAGAGAAAAATAAACGAACAAACAGAATTGAAACAGTTTCATAGATACAGACTGAAGGTTGCCAGAGATGAGAAGTTTGGGGGCTTGGGCGAAAATGGTGAAAGGATTAAGGAGTATAGATTGGTAGTTACAAAACAGTCACAGAGATGTAAAATATGGCATAGGAAATATAGTCAATAATATTGTAATAACTATGTATGGTGCCGGGTGGTTACTTGAAATGTTGGGGGAAACATTTTGCAAACTATATGATTGTTTAACCAATATGCTGCACACCTAAAAATATTGCAAAGTAATATTGAATGTAAACTCTAATTGAAAAATAAATATTTTTAAAATGCCCAGCAGTAGGGGAGGAAGTTAAACAAGTCGGGTTATATTCACATTGCAAAATACTATACAGCATTAACAGATCTCTTTTATATTTTAAAACTTATCTAAAGTTTTTACATCTAAAACATGTATATATATTTATATTTATATATACACCTGTATATATAAACTTTTTAAAATATAAAATGTACATATAAACACATATGAAATACTGATTTTATGGCTACATATAAAACATATTTTATATGTACACACACAATACATATTTGTTCTATATGTCCACATTCTATGTACACATAGGGAAACAAATGCGTAAATGATATATACATGTATAATTTGTGAGTACATAGACAGTGTGGAAACATTCTCTGGGGGCATAGCAAGATTGGAATGAGAAAAGAATGCAGAACACAATGAACTTTTTACTCTATAAACCTATACTTAAAGTTTACTTGTATAGAAATAGGTGTGTGCACATGCATTGTGTTAAAATATACTACATAATATTTACCGTCTAGGTTTTTTTTAAAGTATACAACTCAGTGATGTTAAGAACACTTACATTGCCATGCAACCATTATCCCCATCCATATCCAGAACTTTTTCTTCTTCCCAAACTGAAATTCTATTCCAATTAAAGAATAACTCCTGATTTCCCCCCCCCTTCATCCCTGTCAACCACTACTCTACTTTTTGCCTCTATGACTCTGACAACTTTGGGTGCCTCATTAAAGAGAAATCTTGCAGTGTTTGTCCTTTTGTGTTAGCCTTATTTCATTTATCATGAAGTGTCCTTGTGTAAGTTTTTAAACAATAAAACTTAATTACCTTGGTACTTGACAAGACAAATATTGACCACTAGAGGGAACTAGAGATTGCTAAATGTTTCCTAGATTTATTTGTGGGGGGGGGAAAAAGACACGGATGCATTGGGTGTGAAGGAAGCTCCTTTACCTTTTTCTTTAAGAGACCCTTTGCACGTTCTGGGAGGGGGAACTAAATCGGAACTTACAGTGAAGTTGGGCTTGGCAAGCAAACTGCAGCCTTTCTCTCCTCACTCCCGTAAAGGGAGTGATTGGGTTGGGGGTGGGGGTGGGGGGGTCAGTCATCTTCTGGAATTCACAGATTCATCCAAGGGTATGTTCTGCATGGTGTGGCTCCAGTGTAGAAAGTAGAACTGGCAACTGAGTACATTTCAATGAACTCTCTTAATTCCTTCATTTTGTGTCCATATTCAAACAGATGCCTTGAGAAATTTGTGGAGGTGTTTGTGATTGTTCAGTGATAGTAAAGAGACTTCTAAGGTTTGGGGGCAGCAGGAACAAGAGAGGTTATTTTTTTCACAAGTGAGAGTTTAGAGATGTCCAAAATTCAGCCTGACGTGCACACATATCTGGTAGCAGCCTATTTATAATTCTCTACCTTAGACCCTTACTGTAGCTGACATAGGACCATAAGTGTTACTGCCTGTTTAAATTTGTGTGAATTATGCAAGAATCCAGCCACAGGGTGAGTCAAGGTGCTTTGTTGTACCAGGAACTTTACCAAGAGTTTTTCGGGGCTGATGGTGTCTGAGTGACCGGCACCACTGATCCAAAATGAGCCTGGATCTAAGTCTCTGGTAGTCACATTCTGACAGGAGAAACACCTGACCACTTCATTGTGTCTTCTAGAAAATTGTGACCAAGCATTCATTTATCTACATATTTATAAATATATATAAGTAGTTCTATATATATTTACTCAGAGTTACTTTTTTATTCTCTTTATATCACAGAAAATATACTATTTTAGCTTTCTTTAATGATATCTATAAGTAGGTTATACTATCTATAAACTTAATTTCAGGACAGTAAAGGGTGCATTTTTAAATATTTGTTGTCTCCAACTCTGGCTTGTCATTAGAATCATCTGAGGAGTTGGTTGTTGTTGTTGTTGCTTTAAAGTAACATCAATGCCACAGCCTGTCAACCTCAATGCCAACAGGAATCCCCAATGTGCGATGCAGTGAAGAAGGAAAGTTTTCTCTGCAAACAGCAAATTTGCGATACATCATGACAGCACAGCTTTGGAACAGCTCTGTAGTCTTACAGTTCAACTGTGAAGCAGCACTGTTGTGGAACAGCATGGCTGAAAGGTGGACCTGGGGCCAGGCCCCTCTTAGCTAGACAGCTCTGCTCTGGTCTGATCCACCTTCCCTTCACTCCAGTGAGACATCTCTGCCAAGCAGATTAATCTCAGCAAGTCTTCTGATGTTCCAGTTTCAGTCCCAACCTGAAAACAAAAGGGAAAGTGTACTCTATATAGACAGAAATCCCCACCCCTTACACCTGATTGGTCTGTCCTCATGTAAATGAGGGCTCCAAATCCTCACAGTTTGATTGGTCCAAAAGGCACTGACTGTCCTGATTGGCCAGAATGAAGCCACCCTGATTGGTCAATGAAGATACTAATGCTGCACAGCTCCAATTGGATAGGGGCAGTCTCAGGAACTCCTCTACAAGAGCTGGCTCAGATGGCAGGAACACAGTGCAGGCAGTCCAGTGCAGAGGCAGGTAGTTCAGTGAAGGCTTCTTTCTGAAGTGCAGTTTGCATGACACACTCTGGTGTAGAAATGGCTGCTAACCCTGGTTTTTCAATTTGAGCCCAGTTAGCTACCAGCAGCCCTTCTTAGTAGGTATCTTCTTTCTCAGGGTCCACAGGTCCAAACTCAGACCAACTGAATCAGAATTTCCCAGGTGGAGCCAGGAATCAGTATTTTTTTAAAAGTTTTTGATACATGAGCATCACTTTTGGAACTTTAGACCACCTGAACCTGAATCTCTGGGGGTGGGTTCCAGATATCTGTAGTCTTAAACACCCTCTGGGTAATAGTTTGGCATGGGACCACTGTCCTAATACAAATTTATCAAAATCACAGCCTGTATTTTTAACTTTCCAGAGAATTTTTACCAGTTGAATATTTATCCTTTGGCCACTGGTTTTTATTTCCATGCCAAATAAGTGCATTTTCCCATAAAACCATCTGGGAAATATGTACCAGAGACTCAAAGCCCATAGAAGGCAGAATAGGAGACATTAGGGCAAAGATTTCCAGGAGGAGTCCCTGGGCCACTTGAGACTTATTAACATACAAACACCAATGTTACTGGGGAGGGTTATACCTGAGGCCACCTGGATTCAGTTTCCAGTTCATCAGGGTCTTCAGCAGGTTCTGTGCACCTGTTTCCTGGTAATTCCCTGAAGCAGAAGGAAGAGACTTTGTGAAAGACAGAGGTAATAGAGAACAGATCTTTGGGTGCAGCCATTAGCACATGCAAAGAAATATAACTAGGGAAATTAGGTTAGGAAAAGCAAGACGTCTTCATTCATTTCCTAAAAAGAAACGGCCCTCACATCGAATTGCCCCTAGTAGGTTCCCAAGGAGCTATTAGGCTCTGATTGCTCCCTAGCAGAAATGGCTGCTTCCATTTACTCTGGTACATCTAGCACCAAAGAGGTGCTCAGAAGTGGTTCCACAAACATTAGCCTTAGTTTTATTTCAAAGGGGGAAGATCACCCATTGAATCCTTGCTCCAGATGCATTAAAGCCACATTCAATTTTACCTCCTCTTATATCCCCAGTGCCCATCACCGTGCCCGGCCAGCAATAGGTGCTCAATAAATACTTCTTGAGTAGATAATTGAATTATTAACACATAATCATAGAAATCATTATCATTTATTGGACATCTATTGTGTACCCAGCTAAGGGCTAACTACTTTCTATATGGTTGTTGCATTTAATCCTCCTGACACCTTCAGGAGATAGAACCATGAGCAAACCCACTTGATGATCAGAGAAGCCAGTGAATAACACAAAGTGACACGGCCAGTCAACAGACCCACAAGTCATACTAAACTCCAGAATCTGTTTGGCAAAGGCTTTATAATACAATTTTATAATTTATTATATAATTTTTATAAAATTATGATGTGATTTTATCTAATTGTAATTTTATAATTATGTAATTATAATTTTAATTTCAATTTTATAAAAATAAAATCATGTAATTGTGTAAATTTTTTTCTTTTTTCTTTTAAGTAAGAGGAGATGAGGTAGAGAGAAAGACTCCTGCATGCATCCTGACCAGGATCCACCCAGAAACCCCTATCTGGGGCCGATGCTTGAATAAACCAAGCTATCCTCGGTGTCTGAGGCCGAAACTCGGACCAATGGAGCTATCCTCAGCACCCAGGCTGACATTCAAACCAGTTGAGCCACTGGCTGCAAAAGAGGAAGAGGGAGAGAAAAGGGAAATGGAGGGGAAGAGAAGCAGATGGTCACATCTCATGTGTGCCCTGACTGGGTATTGAACCCAAGATGCCTATACTCAGGCTGATACTCTATCCACTGAGCCAACCAGCCAGGGCAGTTGTGCAAATTTCAATGTAATTGTGGATATGGCCTTTATTATGTACTGAGGTGAGGTTGTACATTTTTTAATTCTATGAAATACTTCAGTGAGAAATAACATCAATCCTTTAAAATCTCTTCCAGAAAACAAAAGAGGGTACATTCTTTCTTTCATCTTATAAAGCTAACATAGACTTGATACCAAAATCCATAATAGAAGAAAGGACAATTACACATTAATATAATGCATGAATGGAGATATAAAATTCTAAAACAAAAAATTAACAACGTAAATTCAGTGATATAAAACTAGATTCATTACTAAATCTAGTTTACCTCAAGAATACAAAATTGGTTTAATGATAGAAAATCAATCAGTGCAATTCATTAGAGTAAGAGGCTAAAGCAAAAAAATATTTGATTATTTTAAAAATGAAAAAATAGTAGTTGATAAAGCATAACATTCATTTATTTAAAATAGACACTATCAGCAAACTAAAAAAAAAAGATTTAAATGTGGATAAAGGATACCAACAATAAACCTTTAGAAAACATCAAACTTAATTGCAAAATATTAAACATTTTTCTTTGGAACTCAGGATGGGAACAAAGATACCCACAATAACCATTTCCCTTCAACATCTGTAGTAGAGATTTTAGTCAACACAGTAAAACAAGAAAAAAATATATAAGGTGTAAGAGTTTAAAAGGAAAGAGCAAAACAATTGGTATTTTGCAAATAATGACTATATACATAGAAAACTAAAAAAATCTATTAGAGATTTGATAAGATTAATAATACAATAATATAATAATAAGATTTGATAAGATTTAATAAGATAGTGTCACAACGTTGCTTATTGGAAAACCAATGTACAAAAGTTAATTGCATTTCTCAATACCAATAACAAACAGCTAGAATATGAAATTTAAAGAAAAATATATCCTCAACTTAATAAAGGCCATATATGACAAACCCTCAGCCAATATCATACTCAACAGGGAAAAACTAAAAGCATTTCCCTTTATATCAGCAATAAGACAGATGTCCACTTTCACCACTCTTACTTAACATAGTACTGGAAGTCCTAGTCACAACATTTAAACAAGAAAAAGAAAGAAAAGGTATCCAAATTGGAAAGGAAGAAGTAAAACTGTCATTACTTGTAAATGCTATGATATTGTATATAGAGAACCCTAAAGACTCCACCAAAAAAACTACTAGAACTGATAAATGAATTCAGTGAAAAAGAAAGATACAAAATTAATATTCAGAAATTATTGCATTTTTATACACCAATAATGAACCGTCAGAAAAGGAAAGTAAGAAAACAATTCTATTTACAATTGCATCAAAAAAATATCTAGGAATAAATTTAATCAAGGCAGTAAAAAACCTGCAATAAAAAATTATAAGGCCTTGGCCAGTTGGCTCAGCGGTAGAGCATCCGCCTGGTGTGTGGAAGTCCCGGGTTTAATTTCCGGCCAAGACACACAGGAGAAGCACCCATCTGCTTCTGAACTCTTTCCCCCCTCCTTCCTTTCTATCCCTCTCTTCTCCTCCTGCAGCCAAGACTCCATTGGAGCAAAATTGGCCCTGGCACTGAAGATGGCATCATGGCCTCAACTTCAGGCTCTAGAAAAGCTCCGGCCGCAATGGAGCAATGCCCAAGATGAGTAGAGCATCACCCCCTGGTGGGCATGCCAGGTGGATCCCAGTAAGGCACATGCAGGAGTCTGTCTGATTGCCTCCCCACTTCTAACTTTGGAAAAATACACACACACACAAAAAGTTATAAGATCCTGAAGCCAGACATCAAAGAAGATACAAATAAATGGAAGAATATACAGTGTTCATGGATAAGAGAAATTAACATCATTAAAATGTCCATACTACCCAAAGTAATATATAGATTCAATGCATTCCCCCAATGGTGCATTTCACAGAACTAGAACAAATAATCCAAAATTATTTGGAACACAAAACCCCAAAAAGCCTCAGCAATATTGAAAAAAGAGATCAAAAGTGAAGGTATCATGCTACCTGATATCAAACTACACTACAAGGCTATAGTAATAAAAAAAAAGCATGGTACCAGCATAAGAACAGATATACAGATCAATGGAACAGAATAGAGAGCCCAGAAATAAACCCACAGCTATATGGTCAATCAATATCTGACAGAGGAAACTAGAACTCAACTAAAGGAAAACAGCCTGTTCAATAAATGGTACTGGGAAAATTGGACAGATATGTGCAAAAAAATGAAACCATCTTTTTACACTATATGCAAGGATAAACTCAAAATGAATTAAAGACTTACATGTAAGACTCAAAACTATAAAAATCCTAAAAGAAAACATAGGCAGTAAAATAAAAAAACAACCCATCAACAAACAAAAGACAATCTACTAAATGAGAGAACATATTCACCAGTGATACATCCAATGAAGGGTTAATATTCAAAATTTATAAAGGAATTATACTACTCAACACTAAAAAAATAAAAATTAAAAAAAATAAAAATTAAAAAATTTATAAATGGGAAGAGTACCTAACCACTAAGCTGTACACTTGAAACCAATACTAAATAATATTGAAAGTAAAAAAATTAAAGTTAAAATTGAGATATCAATGTAAAAAAAGGAAAATATATCATTATATCTGCATCACATGAATATATCAAGTACATAGGAAAAAATCTAATAAACAATTTCAAGACCACTAGGCAGAAAACTAAAATGTTATTGAGAGAAATTAAGGAACACATAAATAAATGGAGAGCATTATGATATTAACAGATTAAAAGGCTAAATATTACAATAAAAACCTATTCTACCCTAAATTTGGATATAGATTAACTACAGTCCCAATTTAAATCCCAAAAAGCAGTCTCTAAAATTTATATGGAAATGGAAAAGATCAACAAATAGTCAAGATCCTCCTGAAGAAAAAAGAAGAGAGTGGATTTACTCTACCCAATATCAAAAATTAAAATAATATAAATTAATTAAAGCAGCATAGTGGAATTCAAGTAGGATAGATTAATGGACTGGAGTAGAATCTTAATAGACTCAAATATGTATGGATGCTTGATTTTTGACAAGGTAAAATAGAAAGGCAATGGGAGGAAAGAGTCTTTAAAATATATGTGGCTGGGACAATTGAGCAGCCCACAATGAAAATATGAAATTGGACCTCTACCTCACACCATATACAAAATTCAATTCCAGGTGAGTAAAATGTGAAAAGCAAAATGAAATACAAATAATAATAACAACAACAATAATAAAGCTTTTAGAAGGTATAATAGTAGACTATCTTCTTAACCCTTGGATAAAGATTTTTTAAACAAGACACACAAAACTGATTTTTTTTACTACATAAAAAATAATTCTATTCATCAAAAGACACTACTATAAGAGTGAAAAGGCAAGTCACAGAGTGGCAGAAAATATTTGAGGCATATAAAACTGACAGAGTTCAAATTACATAAAGAATGTTTATAAATTAGTAAAGAAGACTGAACATCCCATAGGGAAAAAAAATGGACAAAAAAAAAAAAAGAACACCTTTTATATGTACTTCACAAAAAGGAACCCAAATAGCCAATAGATATATGAAGGATACCCAGTCCTATCAGTAATAAAGGAAATGCAATTTAATATAATGTTCATATTAGACAAAAACTGAAACAATCCAATGTCCATGAACTATAGAGTGAATAAATAAAGTGAAATATAGTCGTGCAAAAGAATACTGTAAAACAATAAAAAAAATACCATGGGCACAACACAATAATATGCATAAAAACATAATGTTGAGTAAAAATATATAGAGATGTAAAGTAATGCATAATATTATTTTGTAAGATTGCATTTATAGAATGTTCAAAAACAGGCCAAAAAAACTGTGTTTAGAGATTCATACTTAGTTGATTAAAATATGAATAAGAGCAAAGAAGTTATTACAGTAGGTTGCCTAGGGAGTAGTTCTCAGGAAGGTGAATGCAGGTGTTTTCTGGGCAACGATCTCCTATGTTATCTAGTGGTGATTACAAAGAAGTTTCATTTCTCAGTGTGTTGCATTTTATATTAAAAACATTTTTAAAATCAGAACAATGAAGCTATACATATTCTTGTGCCTGTTTCTTGATGTGATGTGCAGAAATATCTATAGGATCTTCTAGACTAAGAGTGGAATTGCTGGGCCATGGGAAATTTAGAGTTCATATTTTCTAAAGTGATTGGACCAATTTACATCTCCACCAGCTGTATTGAATTGTTCTCAGCAAATCACATCTTCACCGACACTTCATACTAGATTCTTTTATTTTTGCTGCTCCAAGTAGTACAGAATGATATCTCATTGTCATCTAAATTTGCAATTCATTGATTACAAATGCCTCAGGGGATCTTATTTTGTATTTCTTCACCTTTTATTTATTCAATCTTTTTATGTGGCTAAGATTACTTTCATGTTGTATGAGAAAACCTTTCCTATATCAAGGTTATATATCCTATGATTTCTTTGAAAAGTGTTTAAAATTTTCAGTTCTCATTTTTATCTCATTTATCTAGAATTAAGTTCAAGTAGGCTATAAGATAAGAATTTAACCCCCAAAACTCGAAAACATTGGTACGTGAAGACACATGCTCCCCCGTGTTCGTTGCAGCACTGTTCACAGTGGCCAAGACATGGAAACAACCAAAGTGCCCTCGATAGAGGATTGGATAAAAAAGATGTGGTACATCTATATAATCGAATATTACTCAGCCATAAGAAATGATGACATATTGCCATTTATGACAACATGGATGGACCTTGAGAACATTGTACTGAGTGAAACAAGTAAATCAAAAAAAGCTAAGAACTGTATGATTCCACACATAGGTGGGATATAAAACTGAGACTCATGGACATAGATAAGAGTACAGTGGTTACCAGGGGAAGAGGGATATAGGGGTGGGGAGAGGGTTGGGGGAAGGGTATAAAGAGGCACGAATATAAGGTGACAGAAAATGATTTGACTTTGGATGATGGGTATACAACATAATCAGCTGTTCAAATGATGTGGAGATGTTTACCTGAAATCTATGTAGTCTTGTTGATCAATATCACCCTGTTAAATTTAATTTTCTAAACTAAAAAAAAGGGGGGGATTTAACATCATTCTCTTCCATATGGACAAACTGTTGGTCCAACATGATATATTGAATATTTCCATACTTGACCCAGGGAACTGTCATATATCAAGTTTCCATATATTGGTGGGTCTGGTTCTGGACTCTGTTCTGTTACATTGGTTTATTTGACTATTCTGTGCCAATATCACACTTACTAACTACTATAACTTTGTGATACTTCTTGTTATCTGATAGGTCAAGTTCCCTAATATTGCTTGTTTTAGGAGTAGCTTGACTATTTCTATGTTTTAATATAAGGATTTTTGTGGCTCTGGGCAGCCCTTGTTAAAATACTTCTAGATTCTTTTAGAAGTGGCATCTGTGTCTTCTAGAAAAACAAATAATAGCTAACTCGAAGTTCTCTTCTAGGTGTTTCACTTGATTTAGTCACCTTGATCCTCACAGCAGCCCTGCGAGTCAATGGCATGCCAGGGCAGGGCAGTGGGCACTGTCGGTGGACAGATTAGAAAAATACACTTATGAAGAAAGAGCATTCTGCTGTTTATTATCATTACAGCCCAGCAACTTTAAACAACATGGGGGAAAAGACTCTTCCAGGAAAGTGAAAAATCTTTTGTAGTTCAAAGTCCTCATTACTGATGAATTTTCATTATATGTCTGTAAGCTTCAAATTGGCACGGTTTTATTACTATCCTTTCAATTGTGTTGTACACAGGTTGATTCAGAGAAGTCTCTTATACTGTGGGCCCCGACCCACTTGGACTCAGCAGCAGGTGGTTTGATACATGGGAGTTCTAGGCTCAGAGTAGTTTGAGCTCACTCTGCTTCAGTGACAATCACATCTCCCACCCTTGGAGTAGATTCCAAATCAGCCCTCATAGCACAGTGTTGACAAAGGTGAAGAAGGAAACTTGAGTTAGGTCAGTTAGGTCATTCCATGTGACCATGGAAGTTTTCATTTGTGTTTATAATGCAAGACAACGGAACAAAAGACAAACTGTGAGGTGACTTATTTTAGTTTGGAAAGTGCATAATTAAGTTCAAATTTGAAAAATTGTACTAATTTGAATAATATCTTTAAAGATGGAATTTATTCTTAATTCTTAAATATTCACTTTAGAACTAAAGAAAAAATGTTCTTTTTTTTTTTTTTTTTTTTTTTTTTTTTTTTTTAGCTGCTGCAGGACACTATGTAGAATGAGTGCCAGCAGGAGTGTAATCATACCTGCCACCGCAGTATGCAGAGCCCCAGCATCTGTTGAGTGATCTCCTGGTTCCAGTTTCCACAGTTGCATGCAGCACAAGAGGGAAGGCGAGTGACGTTGTGTGGATGCATTCAAGGCATCATCGAGGGCAGAGGTGAGAGGCACACTGCAGTGGTGAAGGGCTATGCTGCAAGTTCTGGAGTGCTGTGTGAAGTGATGACGTCACTTGTCAACATAATAGCATTTCATTGGCTGGCTGACTAGCAGATAGGGGAGGGGCCAAGGGTGCAAGGCACGCATGTGCAAGCTGGGAAGCAGGTGTGAGCACAGGCCAAGCAGTGGCAGACGGAGCAGGCTATGCTGCTCATCTCCATCAGTTTATTCCAGCTGTAATCCAGGTAGTTTACCTATGTAATGACATTAGAGTAAAAAATAACTGGACTTTCCCTAGTGCAGCAGCAGGGAAGTATCCTGAATTAAAGAACAACAACTGAATGGCCAGTCCTGTAGTCTAAAATACTCTAGGGCCCCAGATTTACTATCCCCTAGATCGCTCATAAACACACACCTTTTCTGGGAGTTTCACGCCGCATCTTTGCAGCTAAATCGCGCTCCCAAGGCCAGCCATTCAGATAGGCTGGACGCCTGAGCATGCTGCAGACTGCAGTGGTACCAAGGATGCTGCCGGCCCCTCCAAATACTAGAGCTCTGTCTGATACAGGGCCTTATGCCAGGCATAATATGCATAGTATTAAGCGCTGATTGGACCAGAGCCTGAGCATGTGCCATGGGGACATGGGAAAGGTACGTTTTACAAGCAATCCAAGGGGTTTCATACAGTGGGGTATCCCAAATCGGGATGCCTCAAGGAAATGGACCAAAACCCCGTATTTTGGTCCACTTTAAGTTGCCCCCTTGTGGCATTAGTCCTCCGTAATACCAGGAACTGCTGATACTTACCGTACCTCTTCTAGAAGTGTTCTAGAGCAGCCACAGAGCAGCCCATCAGGCTTGCAGGGTGCGCGATAATGTGCACAGCTGTACAGAGAGCATGATAAACTGCTTGGAGCATATAGGGAACAAATAGCAAACTGTTAAGTATCAGCGGCTCCATTCCCAGTGGTACGAAGGGCCAATGTACACGGAGGGCATGGGGATGCCCCCTGCTGTGGACTAATGGGAAGTCCAGTCATTTCATACTGGATTTCATCTTTAAAGCAAACTAATACCAATTTGTAAGAAAATGGGTTTTAGTACTGACACACTAGGCGCAGGGAGGCTTCCTGATTACAAGGAATCGCCCTCCTCAAAGGCTAGTTTCACTTACCTGCACCACGCTCCCCCGGCAAAACTGTACCTGCACACCTGCTGTTGGCCTGACTGCCATCGCCCAATCACAGATGCCAGTTATTCAGGGGGCAAAGTGCAAGTAAGCCTACTACGTGAGTACCGACACCCATTTTCCTAAAAAGCATACTTCTGGGACACACAGAGGCCTCACACATGTACCATATATATATATATATAAACCTATCCTTGTAGATGAAAAAATAGGATGGAAATATAGACTGCGCTCCCCAAGCCCACCATGTTTCAAGTTCCCCTGCAGCTGCTGATCTGGACCTTGCCAGATTGGCGCTACAACTTGCCGACACCTCTCCAGTCATTGACACAAACCCCTCACCTAACCCCCCTTCCTAGCTTCTGACATTAACCCCCTCACCTAACGTCCAGCCACTGACCAGAACCCCTCATATATCCTCCCTCCCCAGTCTGTATATGGCGCTCTGTATATTAATGTTTGGGTCAGGGGATAGGATTCAGTGCTGTTCTGTATATTATTGTTTGGGTCCGGGAACAGTATCTGCTGATGCCCCCCTAAGGGTCTGTTCACATGACCATATCCTTGGGAATCCGAAAAAAAATACTGATGACGTCCGTGTTATGTCCATTTTTTTTCAAGACCCATTGACTGTGGAAACAAAATACAGTCATGTGAATGGGGCCTAAGAAAGTGTCCTTCAATAACGTGTCCCCTATAAGGGTATAACTCTAAAGGTGTCCCCCATAACAGTGTGTCAGCAGCTAATCCATCTGCATAGCAGTGCATCAGTAGTAGATCCACTCCATAACAGTGTGTTATTACTGTATTTTTCTTGCAGAAAAATACCAGTCTTCTGCTACCTACACAAATGTCAAACTAGAAAAGGCTAGTGTATAAAATTTCCTTTAAACAGGAGGTAGTAAAATATGCTAAGAAACATGGAAATAGAGCAGTGGACAGACATTTTGGGCCACCTCCTACTGAAAGAAAATGATCAGGGAGTGGATCAGCTGCAAAAGCAGGTAAAAGTATGCATACTCTTCGTGGGCATGCTGCAAAGTGGCCAGAGTTAGACGTGGATATGAAAGAATGGATCACATGTCACAGGAATAATGGTTTCTCAGTCTCTACAAAAATGATAATAGATGAGGCCAAATGCATAGCTGAAGAGAAAGGCATTCAGGATTTTACTGAATCACCATCACGGTGCTACAGATTTATGAAGCAATGTGGCCTTCTATGCGTACCAAAACTAGAATTGCACAAAAAAATGCCAAAAGAATATGAGTCAAAGTTTCTGTCTTTTCACAAATTTGTAATAGATGCTAGGAAGAAAAATGATTTTGAAATTGGCCAGATTGGAAATATGGATGAAGTCCCGCTAACCTTTGATGTGCCATCTAACAAGACTGTTGATCTGAAAGGTGCCAAAACCATAACTGTGAAAACGTCAGGACATGAGAAAATCCATTACACGGCTGTGTTGTCCTGCTGTGCAGATGGCATGAAACTGCCACCGATGTTAATATTCAAAAGGAAAAACATGCCAGAAGAAGTGATCCCATGAGGAGTTGTTGTGCACGTTCATGAGAAAGGATGGATGGATGAAAACGGAATGAGAGCGTGGATTGAAAAAGTTTGGCCCAAACACCCCAGAGGGCCTCTGAAAAAAATCTGCCCTATTAGTGCATGACCAGTTTAGAGCACATATTAGCAAAACCACACACACACACACACACAAAAAAAAAAAAAAACTTTAAGGAAGTGAAGACTCATCTAGCTGTAATTCCTGGGGGTCTTACCAGCCAGTTACAACCTCTTGACATTTCCATCAACAAACCGCTTAATGTCTTTATGCGAGAAGAGTGGAACAAATGGACGGCTGCTGGTAATCATGATCTGACACCGCTGGACAGTGAAGAGACCCACTATCACTCGAGTTTGTGAATGGGTGAAAACATCATGGCAGTCAGTGAAGAATGAAACCGTGGTACGGTCATTCAAAAAATGTGGCATTAGCAATGTCTTAAATGGCACTGAAGATGGTATCATATATGAAAATAATGAAGAAAGAGATACCAGTGATTGTGAGCAACTGAGCTTCTTAAATTCTGACACTAGCAATGATGAGTTCCTGCGGTTCCCAGACAACTAGAAGAGTATTTGAACATTAAAGTCTCTTCTCATTTGTTAATAACAGTGCTAATGGATGTTAATATTGCTGTTGAGTTTACATTGTTGAAATATTATTGTGCTATATTTTACCATTTGGTTCAGAATATTTTTTTCTTATTTTCCTCCTTAAAACCCTAGTTGCGTCTGCCCTGGCCGGTTGGCTCAGCGGTAGAGCGTCGGCCTAGCGTGCGGAGGACCCGGGTTCGATTCCCGGCCAGGGCACACAGGAGAAGCGCCCATTTGCTTCTCCACCCCTCCGCTGCGCTTTCCTCTCTGTCTCTCTCTTCCCCTCTCGCAGCCAAGGCTCCATTGGAGCAGAGATGGCCCGGGCGCTGGGGATGGCTCTGTGGTCTCTGCCTCAGGCGCTGGAGTGGCTCTGGTCGCAACATGGCGACGCCCAGGATGGGCAGAGCATCGCCCCCTGGTGGGCAGAGCGTGGCCCCTGGTGGGCGTGCTGGGTGGATCCCGGTCGGGCGTATGCAGGAGTCTGTCTGACTGTCTCTCCCTGTTTCCAGCTTCAGAAAAATGAAAAAAACAAAAAAACAAAAAACAACCTAGTTGCGTCTTATGGTCAGGTGCGTCGTATGGAGCGAAAAATAATACGTGATAGTTCTGATTGTTACCAAACTATTACTGACAGTAATTTTGTCATATCAAAGAACAGTTATCCTCAAATGACACAGCAGATACATCTGAAGGTGTGCTGCTGTCTAAGGTAAGCATTCCCTGCCCCTTCACACAGGAGCACTTGGGGTTTGGGGGCGCAGTCCCAGCCAGACCCACAACCTTTGCCTGGCCACTCCACTGGGCTATGAGGCAGACAACCAGACACACAGCAGGTGCAGGCCACCCAGACCAGGGCCATAGACGTGTTTGCCTACCAGGACAGTGTTTTGCTCCAGGGACTTCAGGGGGAAGTAATTTATACAAACACTGACCATGGCTAACATGCCTCAGTATGAGAACAGGAGGTCAGAGTCCAGGTGTATCTGTGGTCAGATGCAGTCAGCTGAAAACCTGTAGCAGAGCCTGGGTCTCTGTGCTATTTCTGGTCTCAGCCCCTGCAGAGACCCCACCAGCTCCTGGGAGACCCCATTCTTCCTACACAGCTTTATCCCCTGTCTGTAGCAGTCACGGCTGTACCCTGCCCATATGCCCTGGGCACTCGTATCCCTACACAACAAAGCTGCTCTCTGTAAATGTCTGCAGCTCTTTGTTCCCAGGACCATCTGTTCTGGGCTGGAGCACCTTCTCCCCACACCCAGAATCAGTCCTCAACCCAGAACAATGAAGATTTGGTGGTTAGGTGCCCAGCTCCCTTTGCCCTTGGGAGGAATGGCGCTGAAGTGTTTCTTCCCTACTGTGCACAAGAGGTCACTGCAAAGCTGCTCAGTCAGGCACCCTGAACTGCCTGCCTGCCTTCCCTCTCTGCCTCACTTTCCCACTCCCCATCGCCTAGCCTCAGCTCTTAACTAAGCTACTCATGAATGGCTCCTTGTCTCAGGATCTGCTTCTGTGTCTTCTCAAGATAAGGCAATATTTTCCACATCCTTGTTCAATCAATGTCTAGTGTCTAGCACATAGTAGTTGCTCAATAAACTTCACACCAGACCAAGAAGCAATTCTTTGTGACTTACCATCTAACTTTTGTGGTTCTATGTTGCTAAAACAAACACTGAGGAGAGGCGCTTCCTGTGGCTAAATTTCTCATTGAACTTCTAACCAGAGGAAGCTCTGACCTAATTTGAAGGGTTGTAGAGATGGCCAGATAATTCTCCTTTGACCTCCAAATCTTTGCTTTGTGAGGTAGAAAGTCCAGGGTGTTGATTACTTTATGAACCTAAGTTATGAGATGGAAAAAGTATTTCTTATCTCTGCTTGATCCTACACTGTACCTGGAAGCATTAATTCTTCAAGGTGTTTGTGGATGTTTGAATGGACACTACCTTATAATCAAGTTATTTTTCTTTTTCTTTTGTTTTACTGCAGGCCATCTCATAGCCTTTAATGTACTGTTTTGCATTAAGGTTCACTGTGACGGGCATCACTATACACAGCACTTTTATGAAAAGATCCCCAACCTCCCCTACTGCTTTTTAAAATTCAGAACACCCCATTACTAGTGTTGGATTCGTGTTTCATGGAAGGCAGGTGGGGAAAGTATACATGTGACAATTCTATGTCAGTGTGTCTCTTTAGCATCTGAAATTGAGCATGGTGTCATCCCCAGAGGCACTCTGGATCCCAAATCATCAGGTTCCCCAGTTTCCCCAAGGTCTCCCCCACCCCAGCCAGCTCCCCAACCTTAAAAAGCTGGTCTGTAACAATTTTTAATTTTAAATGGTTGTTCTGAGAGGTGCCTTAAATCTTTTCTTCCTTCCTTCTTTTCCCAGGGGAAATACCCAAGAAAACCCCCCTCTGCCTCTAGTCGGGGTCCCCTGGCCCTCTGCTTTGTTTCCTGACCTCCAGCCTCTGCTTAAACCCAGTCTCACATACCTCAGCTTGTCACCATCCTGTCCTGGGGCTGCCTGCCTGCCTAAATTAAGTCAAATTTAAAACTCTTTTTCTGGACTTGATCAACTTATTAATTCACCTGCCTTCTTGCACCTCAATCCTAGCCAACTCACTGTTTCCTCTCATTTTCCAGATGAAATCCCTTCTCCAGATATATGTTTGTAGTTCTCCACAAAGTTTGGCCCTTCTGAAGCAACAGACATTCTGAAATCCTATGCTAAACCAATATATTACCTGTTTGGTTTTTGGTGTTTTAGTGATTGTTTCAACCTCATCGTGAGCCCATCATAGCGGTGCGCCCTGCCTCTGCTTTGGATTTAAAGGTGATGGGTCTGAGATCTTTCCCATCATGCAAATAAGGAAACTAAGGCTTAGGGAGGTTAGTGCTTCTCCAAGCTAGCATAATAGTGGCTTTTCACTTGCAAGTCTTCTGAACCCACATTCGAAGTTCTTGCCACCACACCAGGAACATTCAGCGAAACACAGGATAATTTTAACTGGTCCCCAAAAGATCTATTCATGGTAGTTCTATCCTTAGTTAATGTGTATTAGAAAAGCAACAAAATGACCGTGTCCAATCTTATTTCTAAGAGACCATTGTTTAGAATAATAGCTGTCAAAATACAGCCTCAACACCAGCAGCAGCAGCAGCATCAACTGGGAAATTGATAGAAATGAAAATTATCATCCCCTTCCCGCACCTACTGAACCCTGAGGCTGGGGCAGCAATCTGTGTTTTAACAAGACCTTCAGGTGATTCTGATGCACACCTAACTTTGAGAACCACTGGCTATAGTAAGGTAAATAAAAAATTGATTTAAATTCTATTAATGAAAAAACATAAAGTATATACAGGCGATCTGTGAATATAGCAAACATTTAGTAAGTTGTGCAGGAGTGATTGAATTTGAGAGAGTATCATTCTATCTCGCAGAAGCGTCCATGTAGGTAGAAAGGCCTGTCCAACCCCAGGCAGATTAATCCCACCCCTAAACATTGCAAGAACTCCCTGTGCTCTAAGGGGGCCTCTATCATTTTAGTTTGTTTGGCTTAGAGACAGAGTTTAAATGTTCAACTCTGGTCTCTTAGCTCTCATTATTTGGACAACTACAAAAGTGTCCTCTCTTGTAAAGTGATCTATGCAGACAACTTCGAACTTGCCTATTATCATAAAGAAATATCCAAAGATGTGGATATTTTTCAATGAAGAACAGCTGCTGTGGGTTATATAAACCCAACTCACCTTGAGCATGCAAGAGCTGTGGCTTCCCCTGATCACGTGTGAAGGGTGGGCTTGAAAGAGCCTTCACAATCACAGAGCATCCATCTGACCTTGAACACGGATGCTTAAGAACCACCGGGGACTCACGTGGTTTCCTTGATAATGAGAGAGCGGATTTCACACGGGGGCCCTCAGAATGCTTAAACCCAGCTTGCCATAGGCCTCACTTGGGTCTTGGAGAAGTCTGATATATCTGCTCACAATAACCTTGACCCACATCTGCGAAAAATACGTTGCCACCATTGGACCCACCTTCCCACCGAAACGGTAAGAAGAATGCTTTGTTCAACCCCCTTCTCTAAGGATATATCTGTGCATTTTTTAACCAGGTCTAGTGGAATTCTCTGACATTTACAAGCCAGCATACTTGCATTTAATTAATGATGATAGCATGTAACATCTCTGTGTAACCTTCAGTTCCAAATGTAAAATGTTACTTGGGAGCATAAAAGCTCTAAGGAAACTTCAGCCACTGATGAGCACAGTGTAAAAAGCACCCTAAGGTGCTATCTCCAGATGAGGTTCATCTGCTTTTAGCAGTGAAGACACAATGATTTTTTTTTTTTTGCATTGGGAGGTATTTCAGATATTGCATAATTGGTAGAAAAATTATGAAATGCATTTTCTTGTTCCTTCATCTTCTATTTCTTTTTGTTGTTTTTATTTTCCATTTTTTAATTGTGGTCAAATACATATAACATACATTTTAACATCTTAACCATATTTCAGTGTGCAGTTCAGTGATATTAATTATATTTTTATTGTTGTGCAACCATCATCACCATTTATTCGCATTAACTCTTTTCATCTTGCAAAACTTAAGCTCTATATCCATTAAACACTAACTCGCCATTCCTCCTCCCCTGGGTCCCTGGTAACCATCACCCTACCAACAGTTTCTATGAATTTGATTCTGTTTCTGAGTGTAACATTTATATGACTCATTGTTGGGTAAATCCTGATGAGAGTAAAAATGTCTCACCCATTTGGATTTTTGGATTCCAGTGTCTCTGGGATTCTTAGTCTGACCGTAAAGAAAAATTCACAAAATGGGGCCACAGGTGGCATTTTCTGTTTCCCAGTTTGTGCTCCTGGTTTGTTTATTGGAGTTTCCCTGATATAGTGGCAAGAACATTAGATTTCAATTCAGAAGACTTGGTTTGAATACCTAATACTGTGATGCCTTAGAGAAGCCACATAATCTCCCTAACTCTCTTAAACTGGGTCATATTTTAAAAAATCAATATCCTGTATAAAAATGTCAATTTCTGAATTCTCTTGGAAAATTCCAAAGAACTGGCATCAAAACAAACAGTACAATTTTTAAAAATGGGTTAAAGATTTGAGTAATTGCCAATTACAATATGCAAATAGCCTGACCAGGTAGTGACGCAGTGGATAGAGCGTCGGACTGGGATGCGGCAGATCCAGGTTTGAGACCCGAGGTCACCAGCTTGAGCGTAGGCTCATCTGGTTTGAGCAAGGATCACCTCAAGCAAGGGGTTACTCAGTCTGCTGAAGGCCCATGGTCAAGGCACATATTGAGAGAGCAATCAATGAACAACTAGGGTGTCACAACAAAAAACTGATGATTGATGGTTCTCATCTCTCTCCATTCCTGTCTGTCTGTCCCTATCTGTCTCTCTCTCTGTAACTGTAAAAATAAATAAATAAATAAATATATGCAAATATCCAATCGTCTCCTCCAGAAAGATGCTCAACATCATTAGCCATTAGGGAAATGCAAAATAAAACCATAATGAGATACCACTACACATCTATTAGAATGACTAAAGTCAATAAAACTGACAATACTAAGTGCTAACAAGGACACACAACAACTGGAGTTTTATACATAAACGATTTTCAGTTTTTTAAATCAGATTAAACATGCTTTTAACATATGACCCAGTTTCTTTTTCCTGAGTGTTTATCAAATAGTAATGAAAAATTATGTTCACACAAAAACATATACATAGATGTTCATAGTAGTTTTATTCACAATCACTTGGAACCAACCCAAATGTTCTTTCATGAGTAAATGTAGAAACAAACTAGTCCATTCATACCGTGAAAAACTACTCAGCACTTAAAAAGAACAGATTAGTGATATGCCAAATAAGATGGGTGAATCTCAAATGCCTTGTGCTAAGTAAAAGAAGCCAGACTCCAAAGAGCGTGTACTATATGATTCCATTCATATGACATTCTGGAATAGGCCAATCTACAGATCAGTAGTCACCAGGGGTGGTGTGGAGGGAGATTTACTTGAAATGGTCATGAGGAAATTTGGGAAGTGATAGAACTATTCTATACCTTGATTTTTGGTGGTGGTTACATGACTACTGCATGCATTGGTCAAAAACTCATCAAACAGCACACTATAATGAGTGAATTGCACTGTTAATAACTTACACCTCAATAAACCTGCCATATATATACACACACACATCATCCCCAAGCACACCTCTGCAAAGCCACATTGGCCAAGCAGGGTAGAGCTGGGCCCTTGGGCATAGAAGCTCACCTCTCTTCACCTTTCTTAGTTTGAGTTCCCCCTGGCAGGTCCAGAGATCAAGACTTGGGTGCAAGCAGTTTATTTGGGAGGGGATAAAAAATCCCCTTTTTTTTCCAGAAAGCAGGAGTGAGGAAAATGAGACAAGGAGGGAGGAAAGCTGGTAAAATATGGGTTAGTGATCTGGCCCATGTAGACACTGGGGTGGCCCCTTTATAGAGCTAGCTTCCTAATTGTTCATTTGCAGGATTGGAGGACGCTGTATCTATCAGTGTCACTGTCCACGGTATGAACAAACCAATAGCAGTGCTCAGTTAAGTAAAGCTCCCTCTGCTTAGGAGAAAATTGAGGCGTGGCAGCAGGCCAAGCGAGTACAGAAGGGAGCAGGGCATGTAGGGCCAAAATGGGAGATGGTCATCGCAATGTGACAGATGCCACAGAGCATGTGCCGTACCCCCTTCTGGGAGGAGTGCTCATTCTCACTCTCCCGGCTCATTGGTGCCCCGCTCAGCCCGGGAGATTATCGGAGCTCATCACTGCTGCCAGATTAGACGAGACTATTGTTCATAATATTATTTTTATTTATTACGTATATTATTAAATCCTGTATAACAATAAAAAGAGGAGACATAAGGGGAGAACACTAGGCTAAAAATTAGTAAACCTGGTACTACTTCTGCTTCTTCCAACAACCAGTTCTCAGACTTGAGAGAATCACTTCACCAAAATGGGTCTCAGTTTTCTCGTGGGTAAAGTGAAAAACGTTAGATCAGCTTTCCGGAGTCTCTTATCCCTAAAACTCCTGCCATTCCACCCAACTCACAGTGTCTCCCCTTGCAAAGTAATCACTTCAGAAAGTCTAAAGAGAGTCCCAAACTCACTCTGGAAACAATTCCCAAAATGTTTTGAGCCTCCTCTGAAGGCAACACACAGAGAAGTCCTGCCAGACTCCACCTGTGTGGCAAGTCTATTCTGCATGGTTAAAGGATCTCTTTCTCTCTCTCTCTCTCTCTCTCTCTCTCTTTCATACACACATACCACTGCTTTCTGCTGCCTCTTTAAACTTCCCTCTCTCAGTCACCTAAGCCGGTCTGTGACCATTGCCCCTGCATAGAGTAACAAAAAAAATAAAAATAAATAAATAAATAAATAAATAAATAAATAAATAAATAAGGTGATACATCCCTGCTTTTGAGTCTGCAGAGAACAGAAAAGGATCTGGCGGTGGCAGCAGACTTCAGACTGCACACAAGGATGAGCTGAAATAAGCATCCCCTTGGGCAGGGAAGGAGGCAAGTGATTGAGATATTGGATGCCTGAATTGGTCCCTAAGTGTATCCCTGAGCCCTGCCCTCGTCTGAGGGGATGACAGAAACTTCAGAGAGCTTTGGGGGTCCTGGAACAGGAGGCAGACATGCTTTAGTCCTAGGGAGATCCCTTGGAGGTAGCAGTACCTGTGGTCAGTACAGTGGCGGAATTGAAACAGCCTCGCCAGTGTGACATCAAGGCCTCGGAGCCCGCACATGGCTGAGATGGCTGCGAAGACTGCATGCCCGGGTGCCTGCATGGGGACTAGAGGTAAGAAAGAGAGATGGGTGTTGGGTCAGGAGTGGAGAATGGTTAAGTAGTTTCCTCATGGGCAGATGACTGACAGGAAACAATGACACTGCAGAAAGTGACCTCAGGCCGAAGGCTACTTGTAGACCAGCAAATAGACTCTGAAATTAAGCTACTGCCACCCAATGGAATGAGGGCCCAAATACAAAATAAATGCATTATTATAAGAAAGACTTTCTGTTTCTTTCACACTAAGTTTATGGATTGAGTGCCTACTACTGTAAGTCCTACATGTTTGTAAAAAGAACAGTTGGCTGGTGGTTGCACTGGGCCTTCCTTCCCCTAGGCAGTCCGATGCTCACTGAGAAAGTACACCCGGCGATCATAGTGTGCAAGTAGATGACCGCACCAGGGCACAGCAACTCAGCTCTACGACTCTGAATGGTGCATCCACACCCTTCAAGCCTGAGAGGTGCTGGTGACAGATACAAAGATGAGGACGTGTCTATGGCATCTTGGAGGAAGCTTGGAAAGATGCAAGGCAGAATGTCCTAACGTCTGATGAGAGGGGTCTTGACCTTGGGAGAAGAAAGACATTACATTTCATTTGAGGGGAGGACTGGTGCCATGAAAGAGGTGACAACTGAGATGGACTTGGGAGGAGAAAGAAAAATCTCAGGTCAAGGCTACAGATGACAGAACAAAGTAATTCTGACAGAAACAGAAAGCTGAATGTGGTCCTCAGGGCAGCATGGGGGAGGAACCCTGGAAGTAAGACAAGGACCTGGTGCCTGGAGACTTGCGATTGGAAAACAAAGTTTTCCGCGTTCTACTAGTCACTGACATGGGAGCCAGAAAGGGGTTGGGAAGGGGAACAGCACCAGCAAGCCGCCTTTTTAGAAAACTGTTCCTACGTTTTCTGAGAACCCCTGCTTGGGCTTCTCTTGCCTTCACCCCTCCCCCGGGCTGTCTGGATTTCCAGTCCACTCTCTTCATTCATTCCTTTCTGTCTCTGCTTTCCCTCCTCATCTCCTTCCTGCTCTCCCAGGCAGGTGGCTGTGAGAGTTCTGAACTTATTGGGCCTCCAGCCTTTAACTCTCTTTCAACATCAAGCTTGTTGCCTAAGAAAGCCCCTGGGAGTTACTTCCACAGAGAGAAAGGAGAGAGGGCTGGGCTGGCTCAGATGCCGCCATATGTAATGAGTCAAGAGTAAGAAGGATCAGCAAAGGAAAAGGAAAAGTGCTACGGGGTAAGAAAACAAGAATAACACAGGCAGATAAAACTCCTTTGAACTAAGAATGACTTTTCTTTTGGGTTAAAAACATGCAGTTTTAGAAAAATAATGCAGTTTTGTGTAGCTATGCATCTGGGTCAACCCAAAGGTTCTGATTCTTTGATCAGATGGACAGTTTTTTATGGCCTTACGGCCTGTGCTTAATCACAAAGACACCCTACTTTGTGCCGGCGCTGGTCTCCGAGGGCCACGCCGAGTGAACCAGAACAGAGGGACGTCTTCGCATGTTTTTCTCCAGTGAGGGGCAGAAAGTAACATGATCAAAAACTCAAATATCACCTCCTTTCACTCTGTCTCCTCACCCCGAGCCCGCAGTCACAGAAGGAGCCAGACCTCCCACAATGTCTTCCCTGCAGCAAGCTCATTCGCGCTGAAAATCTCAGTTTAAGGTCGAAATCACTTCAGAATTCTGAAGGGCTCCATCTCGAAGGCCCTTCTTCTGAGAGCAAGGGACCCGGGTAGTCAGAAAAGACCCCTCCAACTGTATTGTCCAGCTCTGTCCACCTGCCCTGGTGGCCCAACAGGTCCCAGGCTCAGGAGTGAGCAGAGATTTCTATCTGCCCAAGTGCTGGACCAACACCAGGACTCTGAACAAGTTCTTTGAAGTCAAAGACACCTGGCAGTACCATTGATTACACTGCTGAGACCCCTGCATTCATTTTCTGTGAAAATTATTAAGATATTTGCATCAAAACCACAACAGCATTTGACCTGAGGGAAGAGGAAGGAAAAACAAATATGATGATTTCATTTTATTTTATTCTGCATTTCTCGCATTTTAGAAACCAAGAAAAGAAGCAATCCTCGCTGCAGCTTAAACTTTAAAGATTATACTATTCAAGAAGCAGCCTATCAGGGAAAAATAAATAAGGATAAAACCACACCAGATGAACTTAATGTCAGTGGGATGCTTTTATGGAATCACTGACGTTTGCATTGTTCAGTCTGAATTGCCCATATTTTTGTATTCATTGCAGACAATGAGTTCTTGTGACATTCTGGCATACATTATGATCGGGGGAAAAAACCCAACTAGCTTTATTTGTTCCATTTTCCTCTTTCAGACATAATGGAAATGTTAACATGCTTAACATTCGTGGCCTCTCTTAGAGCCTCACTTCACTTTTCGTAGTTATCTCGAGTCGCGGCGAGGGTAGACCGGGCTGCAGACAAGGGAGAGCGCGCTAATGCGCCCCGGGCCGCCTGTTGTGTCTCCCGCGCCGAGCTAACTCCCTCGCTTCATTCTTTTCAAGACTTTCGCGGCATATAGTCTCCATTATGATGAAAATAGTCTCAACTGTCCTTCAGACAAGAATGTAAGGCTTTTGACTACATGAACCAGTTCAAGGAAAACCGCGCAGGAGTCCAGGATGCAAGGATCACATTGTTGAACCCCTTTTACATGCAATCAATTCCACCTGGCTTTAAAGCCCCTCACTCCTGTCGCTGGATGGATGTCTCTTACATTAATTGATAGTACGCTACGTGTTTAATTTAAAGTTCACACTTTAAATAAGGTAAGAGCCATATAAATAAATTATTTTAGCTCCATGGGGGGGAGGAGGAGACAAAATGACTCATTTTTTTAAACCCTGTGCAGGACCAGAATTTGCAACAGAATGGTCATTCCATCTAGGGAGCTTGTCTTTCCCAAGCTGTGTATGTGAATTATAAAAAAAGAAAACGTGCTTAAACTCTACTTTTTAAAAATAAAAAAAAGGCAATTCCCACTTAGTAATAGATATTTTTCCATTATGGCCACCCTTTTCACCCATATTTGTTATTTCTGTACTGTAACAAACCCCACCACCACCACCCCAGAGAAGAGAGAACCTATTATACAGAGAAGCCATGCAGATTTGGCTTCTGATCTGGCTCAGAGGAAGTACAAGCACACTTCTTGGGCCCACCAAGACTTTCCGGGTGAAGGGATCTGGAAGAAGACCGTGTTCCCTTGGGGACCCAGGAGGCACAGATGTAGAGGAGAGTGATGGAGGTAGAAGGCTACGAAGGTCACACCCCAAGATCTTTTAGGTAGGTTCTCTGGCTTCCCGGCACAACTCAAGCGTGTCCATGAACTTAGAAGGCCTCATAAAGCTCCAAATGGGACCTTAAGAGTAAACAAGAATCTTATTTAGCCTTAAAAAGGAAGAAGAAAGTCCTGATACATGCTGGAATTATGATGAGCCTTGAGGGCATTATGTGGAGTAAAATGAGCCCGTTACAAAAAGACAAATTCTGTGTGGTTCCACTTTCTGAGGGACCTGAAGTCATCAAATTCATAGAGACAGAAAGTGGAAGGTTGGGTGCTGGGGCCTGGAGGAGGGACGAGTCTGGATTTATTGTTTAATTGGACAGAATTTCTGTGTAGGATGATGAATAAGATCCAGAGATAAATGATGGTGAAGGCAGCACAGCACTGTGAACATCCTCAGTGCCACCGCCCTGTACATTTAAAAGTGGCTAAAATGGTCAATTTTATGTTACCACAATTAAAAATATTTTAAAATAATAATAATAATAAACAGGACTGGTAGCCAGCCATGAAAAAGGTATTTTCAGCAGCCTTTACAACGATGTCTGAATTCCAAGCACATCCATTTGTTCCCCTGGGATGACATACAGCTCCAGCCTCAGAAGTCATCCCAGCCTTTAAAAGCAGCCAGAGCCAGCAAATGCCGCCTGCAGGAGGGAGGCTGGGTGCTGCTGCCTCGCGGGATCTCGGGATCTTGCTCTGCCTCCCTTGGCGCCTCTACCGCTCAGCCCCATGGGCCCTTGACTTCCCAGCAGGCTCCTCTGCTACAGACCTGCCAGAGCCTAAGGTTACCTTCTCATCAGTGTACTAGAGTTATTATTTTCCTTCAAGAGGACAAACAAGAAGGGACAATGTTCTTTATTTTTTGCCATAGGGCCTTTTTTATGCAACACTAATTTTATATGATTATAATAGTAAAAAAATATTAAGCATATTTTTAAAATACAGTAACGTTAATAAGAAAATCACTTAAAATTAACATACCAACCTGGCATGAAAATTCTAACTGATCCTCTGTGTTGTCAAGAGTGCAGAAACACTATCGCTCCTCATAAACCATGCTGGGGTAAGACTTCTGGAGGGCGTGACAATATGTGTGAAAAGCCTTAAAAACCTGCACAAACTTTGACCCAATAACTTTATAGGAATAACTTGTAGGAATATATAGTGAGAAAATTATCAGAAATTATTGAGAAATTTATAGACAAGGGTGCTGTGTAAGGTGCTATTTGAAATGGGTTGAATGGAAACAGATTGAAGATCTAAAGCAAGTAATTAGCTAAGTAAATCATGACATGTTCACAGGACTGATTATTTTGCAACCATTATATCATGTGATATTTTCCAGATTAATCACTAATTTTTACCATTACAATCAAAAATCTAAAAGAAGAGTAGTTACATTTTAACTTTAAATTGTATCTGGAACACTAAATGTGAAGAGGAGCTCATATTTTCCTTTAAAGAACAATGCGGAAGAGCTGTCCTATCAAATGTCAAAGCCTACTACAAAGTTACTACAATTAAAAGTGTGGTGCTTCTGCAGGAAAAAATTCATGGGTCAATATAACAGAACTCAGAACAGGCAGGTGACAAAAGGGGGCTTGAACCTAGCTGAAATGCCAGCCAAGCCCAGGCCGGTGGGTGAAACAGAAGGGGAAGTCAGCTAGGGACCTCTGGGGAAAGGGCACACAGTCCTTGACCTTTTCATTTTCTTGCTGTGAAACCTTGTGAAGCTGGAACTAGTGCTGCCGTCTTGCTCCATGAAGCAAAAACAGGACAAAGACACAATCTGAAGGATAAAGTGTGGAAAACCAGAGACGCCTGGAAAATTGATGGCACTGTGAGCCTGAATTTCAGCCCCAACAGCCTCCCTGTGGGATATGGAATTACAGGGGTCCTTGGGTTACGACACAGTTCAGTTCCTACAACAGTGATATAACCTGAATTTTGGTGTAAGTCAAAACACACCCTAGCCTAAGTCACTTACCTATCCTAACACAGTTGTAAAATCATAATCTAGAACATAAAAACACAACTAAGATACAGGAAAAGGAAAAGGACATAAATATACTGTACTGTACACCATACGGTAGTAACAGAAAAAGTGACCAAAAATGAGTGTAAAAAAAATTCTTTACCTTTGTTCCTATGGTTGGCTGGCACACTGGAAGGGGCATTGCAAGGTGGGAGAGAACGACCTATTGGGAGGAGGAAGTTAGAGACGCAGGAAGACCTGCAGAAGGTGAATCAGCATTGCCTAAGAATGGGCAGGAGATGCTGGAGAGGATCCTACCTGTACTACAGGTGTTTCATCTCGAGAAGCAGCTGATGTAGAGGGTACAGGATCTGCTGCAGGCCTCTCTACATTCTTAAGGAATTGTTCTAGACTAATCTGGAAGGTTGATGACTTCTCTTCCAAACTCTGCCTAAAGCATTGCAAGGCATGCATAACAGCTCTGTAGACCTTACTGAATCTGTCATCGCTGGGGTCCTCAGCCTGAAATTTTGTCAACCCATCCTCTACCATAGAGAAACCTTCTGCCAAACCCTTGGTAGTAAATCTCTTGGGTTCTGGGGTTTCTATCTCTTCCTCTTCAATCAGCTGCTTCTCCAGCTGAATGAGGTACTCAGCAGATAGCTCCTCGCCAAACAAAGCAACACAAACCGGACACTTGTGCTTTTAACAGTCCAAAATGGCGTAGGTAAGCACACTGGGGGACACCAACTCCCTCACTCATGCTGTGTTACTGAGTATTTTTCTGCCATGCACAACCAAACTAGTTCGTCCATGTAGTCTATAAGTATGGTGCTAACCATGTAAACCGAAACACTCACATCTCAATTTTTTTAAGTTCTTATGGGAGTGAGCATCATAAACTCAAAAGGTAGTATGTTGAGACTGTTGTAACTCAAGGACCCCTGTACTTACAAGTGACATGATAGACTAGCCTACCAAGCCACCTTTTGTTTTGCTATTCTCCTATTGTTAAAAATTTAAATTGTATCCAAATTTGGTATTACAATTACTGTTTGCATCTCTTTGAACATAAAGTATTGGGCACATCTCTTACTTAGATAAATTCCTAAAAGTTGAAATTGCTGAGTGAAAAATATTTTTTAAAATTTAAGACACGTGTCCATTACTGATCTATAAACATTGAAGTTTATGAGAATGTTGATTTTACTGTTTCCTTGCCAGCATGAGCAATAAATCCATTTTTCATTCATCATTACCAATTTTATATGCACATTTGTTCCTGTGGGAGTTCTTTATGTCTTTAAATAAGGTGATTTTTTATTTACTGGTCTATTGTATTTCCCCTTTTGTGAATCACAAATTAATGTCTTTTCTCATTTTCCTATTAGAAATATACATTTTTTCAATTTTCTCTTTTCTATTGAAAATCCTTAAAAATTCTTTTTTTATTTGTAATGTATTTCTACATATTAAGGCTCTTAACCTTTTGTCTATCATATATTCATATATTTGTATGTCACAAATGTTATTCTTAGATGGCCAATGGCTTTTAATTTATAATATGATGGTGTTTAAGTCATTTCTTTTCTTCCAACTTTCTTTAATAAGGAAATCTGTCCTGTTATGAATATTTTGGTCCATTCAGAAAGGAACTTAGCTGTGATTAGAGAGCTCAAGCTCTGGAGTTGGATAACTGAGTTCAAGCCCTGGCTCTGTCATTTCCTGAGACCTTCAACAAGTCACTTCACTTCCATGGACTTCAGTTTCCTCTTCTCTTCAGGTTCCTCAAAGATAACCATGCCTGCCTCTAGAACAAATGTGTAAAGTTAAATAAAATAATGCTTATTATACCAAATGACACATTGTAGGTCTCAAAAAATATTAGTGTACCAGCCAGGATACTTTCACAATTCAAGTCACAGAAAATCCAACTCAAAATGGCTTCAACAATAAAGAAAATAAATGCTCTCAGCAAATCAAGTGGAAGTAAACTAGGGATTGCTACAAAAAAGAAGACATGTAGGAGAAGGAAGAAAGTCTTCCCCCAAACAACCCAAGCCCACCCACCAAGCCTGCCTGCAGTCTCATTGGCAGGAATGAGGTCACATGCTTATTCTAACCCATTATCTGGCAAATGGGATCAGAAAACCATAATCAGAGTTTACCCATAACCTATGTTGGAGCTTTTTATACTCAAACTGCATCAACTATTTTGCAGTTACATTTTAGTGGTTCAATCACAACTGAGGTGTTTCCATTTTATAAACAAATGAGTACAAATATGGCAAATTTAGCTGAAAAACTAGCCTCCATCTGCTTGTCTACAAAATTCCTCTTCCCAAATATACCCAGAAAACACAGACACCCACCTCTGTTATCTCCACGTGTCCACACCTTTGTCCTCCAAAATGAGCCTCTTGCTCTCAAATCCTGGTCTTAGGAGCTGTTTCTTGGCAAAGGCCTACAAATGCCTGATCAATTCACATAAAGACTGCCCTATCTTTCTTTACTGCTTAAATCTTTAGTTCCCTGTGCATGAGTTACTGCACATGAGATTATTATATAGCATTAACCAAGTACTTTCTTTTCAATAAAGTATAACAGAAAAACTAATTTTTGTATTTTTGGAAAAAAATTCACAGTTTTCAGGATTATGAATAAGCAATAACTTGGCAGTATGGGTCAGAATGGTACAAGAGAATTGACATGTTGACATGGGCTTGCCTCTCTTGTGCTGTGTGTCCAGCACCAAGCCATGTGCCCAGCAAACAGTGTGCTCAAGAATTGTTTGTACAATAAATATTGTTTACAAATTACATAAATATATGTTTATATATCTCATAGCTCTATTAAACGTTGAAAATGGTTTACAGAGGCACATTCATTACCTTTATTATTATAGCAGATATTATTTACCCCCCCCCCAAAATAGCAGCTGCGTAATAAACCACAGTTTTTGAAGCAGTTCCATGTAACTCACCTCCTTCTCTCCTTACAACAACAATGAGACTGTTACCATCCCATTTTAGAGATGGGAAGACTAAGGCCTCAAAGAGATTAAGTGACTGGTGAAATACACTTGAAACTGAAAGGTCCTTAAAATGACTTGTTTATCCAGTGCCAGTCGCCCCGGGCCTCCCCATGGCCTGGGCAGTGGGTTTTGTCCACCTCTTCTTTAAATCAGCTCCAGGTTCCTAAACGAAGCCAGCCAGCACCCGACCACCATTGCAACCTCAGCCACTGCCTGTTAGGAGGCGAGCTAGGCTCCCTGGAGCCAGCCCGTCCACGTGCTCCCGCAAATTCCCTTCCTTTCTGCAGCACGAGTTCACCAGCCTTCCCATTCCCTGGACTTAATTTGAGAATATTTGTTCAATTTGAGTGTGTTTTGACCTGCCAGGTGTCTGTGAAACAAAATAACTCTTACTGATAGCTTCTTATAAAGAGTAATTTAAAACATCCATCACCTACTGCTGAATGTCAAAATAAAGGTTGAGAGAAATTCCTCTTTCCCTAAATATGTTTTCTTTTCATTCTCGTCAGCATCATTGTCAATCCTGAAATTATAGTGTGCCATGGAAGACCTCAGAAATTGAGGCTTCAGAAATTGTTACAATGAGAACATACAAATCAGCTTCTGGTGCCCAAGGCCCTGGGAAAAATCGCCCCAGCAGAATGGCTGAGCTCCCACCTGTGCTACGCAGCTCTGTGGGCTCCAGAGGGCTCATTAGGATCCAGAACAAAATGTGTATCCTGGGGAGGCACGCCCTCCCTGCCACCCTGGTAGAAGTTTAGCACTAAATTAGTGATTCTCGGCCTTTGCCAACATACAGACTATTCTATAACCCTCAGACATTCTGTAACTCTCCTCAGCCTCTGAGTAAGCAGAAAGAGGAAGAAAGGGACATACATACCCATCAAAAAACCCTGCTATTTAAAGAGACCTATGATTTTTATCAAGTGGAAGTTACAGGGTGTGTATTTTTTAGTTCATTGTATCACTACATCAGCTACTGAGTATATCTGGGTGCACCTGCCAACATAGACCTAACAAGAGACGGAAGATAAAGGGTAAGGCATGAGACTAAAGATTCAAGCCATAAGAAGGAACTTACATGAAGTGACGTGACTCTCTCTGCCATCATGAAGAAAAGTCGTGTTCTTATGTTCTAACAGAAGCACTCCCATTTTCCATTGTCAGTGACCAGCCCTGAAATAGTCTAGAATTGTCTTTAGATAAGAGAGGAAAGAAACCCAATTCTTTCAGGAAAATAAATATATATTAAGCACAAACCAAATGCAAAGCCATGCTGTGCCTGAGGGTATATCAAGATATGTAAAATTTCTACTCTGCCTTTAAGAGATATGTCATTGTAAAGGGAACTGTTGGGTGTAGAACCTGGGAAGTGGCTGGTAGACATGGACCGGCAGTTCAAAGAGGCACTTGCAAACTTTCCCTGCCATCAGGGCGGAGCTCCCTCCATTTCTAGCTTATTATATTCTGGTAGGCAGTGGTATGCAGATGGTGTCCATTAAATGAGTGTGTACCACTTTAAGAAGGTGACTGATTGGCTCTGGCTGGTTGGCTCAGAGATAGAGCATCAGCCCAGCTAGTGGAAGTCCCAGGTTCAATTCCCGGTCAGAACACACAGGAGAAGCGACCATCTGCTTCTCCATCCCTCCCCCTGCCCTTCTCTCTTTCTCTCTCTCCTTCCTGCAGCCACGGCTCAAATAATTCCAGCAAGTTGGCTCCAGGCACTGGGGATGGCTCCATGGCCTCACCTCAGGTGCTAAAAGAGCTCGGTTGCCTAGCTACGGAGCAGCAGCCCAGACAGACAGAGCATCACCTGGTAGGGGCTTGCTGGGTGGATCCCTGTCAGGGCGCATGTGGGAATCTGTCTCTGCCTCCTCACCACCCACTTAATAATAATAATTTTTCTTTTAAAGTGGCTGATTGCAGTAGACTCACAGACTGTGAGCCAACCCACTCCAAATGCCCTCTTCTCCCAGCAACTTTGCAGCTAGAGGTGATCATATGACAAGATTCTGGTGCTGTCAAGTGAGATGTCTACAAGGTGGGGCTTCCAGAAAAGTTTTGCATTCCTGATACATACACAAATGTCTGGTATATATCTTTGCCCTTTAGTGAGTCCTTCTTTCTCCCTACCTGGAAAGCAAACAGGAGGCCTGAAAGCGAGGGAGTAGCAGCCATTTAGTTCATAATCCAAAGGTGTTAAAACATAGAAGAGGCCTTGACCAACCTGAACTCCCTCCTCAAGGCTTCTTGCTACGTAGGGGAAATCCCTATTCCTACTGGCCCAGCAGACAGGTGTTCTGTTACTTGCCACAGAATTCATTTCTGACAGATACCAACACACTTAAGTTATGCAACCAACCGACACAGTAGAAGGGAGGAACCCATGGAAGGAAGCTGATGGTTGGTTAATCTCAAGGTGATCTCAACAAGAAAATGACCTCCCTCTTCAGCATAGAGACTGTGGGCCAAAGAAGAGCATTTGAAAATTCTCGGGGTAAAAACCGACAAAATGGTTGGCAACTATAGGGTTTGATTTCGTGACAAGCATGTGGCACTTAAGGCACTGAGGTTCATTGCCACCCATGTAACGTGGTTCGATCAAATGGCAAGTCCTCTGATAAACGCATAGTGGCTTCCCAGCTCGGCAGCTCCAACCAAGCAATGGAGACTGCCGTGGGCTTTCCTACAGTGGGAACCTGCCATCCCCAGATATTACTCCTTTTCCTCCTTCAAGGGGTCTCCTGACTCCATTCTCACTAGAAATAGGGCTCTGAGCTAAAGGCACAGAAGTGGCACGGTGGGCACTGGACTATGGGGTCAGAGCTCTGAATGACAGTACTGCACTTTTAACAACTTGATCAAGTTTTTTTTAATTGCATTTTTTTAACCACACATAAAATTTACCATGTTAACTAATCTCTTAAGTGTACAGTGCAGTAGCATTAAGTACATTCACATTTTGCCACAGATTTTCAAAACTTATTTATCTGTCAAAACTGAAACTCTATGCCATTGAACAACTCCCTTTCTCCACTCCCCCAGCCCCTCGCAAACACCACTCTACCTTCTGTCTCTATGAGTGCGGCTACTTTAGACACCTCATGCAGTGTTTGTCCTTTTGTGACTGGCTTACTTCATTTAGCATAATGTCCTCAAGGGTCATCCATGCTGTAGCTTGTAGCAGGATTTCCTTTTTGTCCAAGGCTGAATCATATTCCATTGTGTGTATAGACCACATTTCCTTTATCCATTCATCCATCAGTGGACATTTAGATTATTTGTTTAATCAAGCTTTTCTTTCTTTTATCTTTCAAACCATTCATTCCTTCTGAAAATATCATTCAAAGGTCCTTCACTTGGAAAAAAAAAACCCTACTGATTGCCATCTATTCTTTCCACTTGAGCTTAATCATATATAATAAATATAAAATGCCTGGACATTTGAATGTGTTCAAGATTGTATTTTATTTATCACAGGCCGAAGTGAGATATATACAGAGGTTAAAACATTGTGAATGACTGTTGTAATGATTCTTTTTTCTTCCTTTACTTCTTTTTCCAAGTGAGAGGAGGGGAGATAGAGGGCCGATGCTCTGCCCATCTGGAGCCAACCAAGCTATTTTTAGCAGCTGAAAAGAAAACTCCACAGACCCATCCTCAGCACCCAGGGCCTATGCACTAGAACCAATCAAGCCATGGCTGCAGAAGTGGAAGAGAGAGAGAGAGAGAGAAAGAGAGAGAGAGAGAGAGAGAGAGAGGAGGGGAAGAGAAGGGGTGGAGAAGCAGATAGTAGCTTCTCCTGTGTGCCCTGAACAGGAATCAAGCCTCAGACATTCACATACTGGACTGATGCTCTACCACTGAGCCAAACAGCCAGAGCATGATCACTTAATTTTTAGCCTTTATTTTGTTTAAGTGATGAATGATGTTTATTGATTTGCAAATATTGTACCAGACCTGCCTGCCCGGAATAAATTCCACTTGATCATGATGTATGATCTTAACGTATTGCAGGATCTGATTTGGTAAGATTTTGCCGAAAATTTTAGCATCTATGTTCATCAGGGATATTGGCCTATAGTTTTCTTTCTTTGTATTGTTTTTACTTGGTTTTGGAATTAGGATAATGCTTGTCTCATAAAATGAGCTTGGAAGTCTTCCCTCCTCTTAAGGTTTTGGAATAAGTTGAGAGGATAGGTGTTAGTTCTTGGAATGTTTGGTAAAATTTACCTGTAAAGCCATCTAGTCCAGGATTTTGTTTGCTGTGAGATTTTTGATAACTGTTTCAATTTCATCTGTTGTAATCATGTAATCGGTCTGCTCAGGTTTTCTGATTCTTCCAGATTCTGTTTTGGAAAATTGTATATTTCTAGGAATTTATCCATTTCACCCAGGTTGTTCAATTTTTTGCCATATAGTTCTTCATAGTATTCTAACAATACTTTGTATTTCTGTGATGTCAGTTGTTACTCTCCTCTTTCATTTCCAATCTTATTTATTTGGGTCCTCTCTCTTTTTTTATTGATGAGTCTGGTTAAAGGTTTGTCAATCTTGATCACCTTTTCAAAGAACAAGCTCTTGGTTTCATTGATCGTTTATATATTTTTTAGCCTATATGTCATTTATTTCTGCTCTGATCTTTATTTCCTTCCTTCTACTTTCTCTGGGCTTTGTTGTCCTTTTTTTGTTCTTTTAGATGTAGAGTTAGTTTGTTTATTTGAGCTTTTTCTTGCTTCTTAAGTTATTCCTGTAATGCTATAAACTTCCCTCCCAGGACTGTTTTTGCTGTGTCCCATAGGTGTGGGGTTGTTGTACGTTCATTTTCATTTGTGTCAAGAAATTTTTTATTGTTTTTCTTGATCTCATTGTTAACTCATTTATTATATATTTAATAACATGCTATTTAGGTTCCTGGTGTTTGAAAGATTTTCAGTTTTTCTATTGTAGTTGATTTCTAGTCTCCTGCCATTGTGGTCAGAGAAGATGCTTGATATGATTTCAATCTTCTTAAATTTATTGAGACTTGTTTTCCATCCAAATATGTAGTCTATCCTCGGAAACGAACCATGAACACTTGAAAATAATGCATATTCTGCTACTCTGGGGTAAAATACTTTTAAGGTATCAATTAAATCCAGTTGATCTAGTGTGTCATTTAAGGCCACTGTTTCTTTGTTAATTTTCTGTCTGGCAGATCGATCCATTATTGATATTAGTAAGGTGTTAAATACCCTATTATTATTATATTATTGTTGATCTCTCCCTATATGTCTACCAAACTCTGCTTTATATGTTTAAGTGCTCCTATATTGGGTGCGTAAATATTTACAATGGTTATATTCTCTTGTTGGATTACTCTCTTTATCATTATGTAGTGACGTTCTTTGTCCCTTTTATTATAGCCTTATTTTTTTTCCCATCCCTTCCCTTTTAATCTATGCATATCTTTTGTTCTAAGGTGGGTCTCTTATAGACAGCATGTACATGGGTCTTGTTTTCTTATCCATGCAGCTACCCTATGTCTTTTGATTGGAGCATTTAATCCATTTACATTTAAGGTTATTATTGATGTGTGCTTATTTATTGCCATTTTATTCTTTAAACTTATAATTCTCTTTCTCTTTATTCACTTTTTTCTTTTCTCTTCTTATAACAGGCCCTTTAACATTTCTTGCAGTACTGGTTTGGCTGTAATAAACTCCTTGAGCCTTTTTGTGTCTTGGAAGCTCTTTATTTCTCCTTCAATTTTAAATGATAGCTTTGTTTGATAAGTTCTTGTTTTGCATCACTTTGAATATTTCTTTACAATTCCTTCTGCTCTGAAATGTTTCTGTTGAGAAGTAAGATGTCATCCTTAAGGGGCTCCTCTGTAGCTAATTAACTGCTTTTCTCTTGCAGCTTTTAGTATTCTTTCTTTGTCTCTTATCTTTGGCACTTTAATTATAATGTGTCTTGGTATGGACCTCTTTGGGATCATTTTTAATAGGACTCTCTGTGCTTCTTAAACTTGTGTGAATTTTTCCTTCATCAATTTAGGGAAGTTTCCAGCTATGATTTCTTCAAACAAGTTCTCTATCCCTTGTTCATTATCTTCTCCTTCAGGAACCCCTATGTTGCAGATGTTGTTTCTCCTCATGTTGTCACAGAGCTCTCTTAGAGTTTCCTCACACTTTTTGAGCCTCTTTTCTTTTTGCTGCTCTATTTCCATGCTTTCATTTATCTTGTCCTCTAAATTGCTGATTCAATCCTCCACTTCATCCAGCTTACTGTTGAGTCCTTCTAGTGCCATCTTAATTTCAGATATTATATTTGCCATTTCTGACTGGTTCTTTTTTTATGGTTTTAATGTCCTTTTTAATGCTTACTAAGTTCTCATTGTAATCATCCATTCTTACTCAAAGATCCTTGAAGATCCTAATAACCATTAGTTTAAACTCTGTGTCTGATAGTTTGGTTACTTCCATTTCATTTAACTCTTTTTCTGGGCTTTTCTCTTGTTGATTCATTTGGGTCATATTTCTTTGTTTGGCAATTTTGTCTGTGCATTAGATAGCTTGGCTCTGATTCTCAAATTTGTTGTGATAGCCTTATGAGGAAAGTGGACTCAGTGGTACTAACCTCCAGTCCACCTGACCTCCTTTTTCTAGGAATGTTTCTTGAAGGTTATATAATATTTACCATCCTATAATATGTGAATTTTAAATGCTGTTGGCCCTTTTATAGGTGGTATTAACTCTTCAGACTGGCTAGCTCAAAGAGCCAACCTTGATCATGGGTATTAGACATTGTGCAGGGTCTGTCCCTATGGGGCATAATTATTCTCATCAAGGTCTGCTGCCTGCTAGACTCTTATTTTAGGTATACGCTTGTGTGGCTAACTGAGTCTAGTGTTGGTGTAGTCTGCTATCCACTATTGGTTGTGTTAGTTCTGGGTCCTCCTGGATGGGGATCAGGTATGGATTGATGTCAGATGTTGTTTGTAACCCACCATAGCCAATCTACCTGGAGCTACTGCTCTGTTTTTTACTTGTGTCTGCATTTTCTGTGCCTGGGTGTGTGGGGGAGAGGCCAACCTGTGTATAAGAATCAGCTTCCTCCTGCTTAGAGCTGACAGCCACTCCGTAAAAGTTCCCAAGTTCTGTAAGGTTTGCTTCCACTTTTCAGCTGCTCTACCTCCTCTTGCAGCTGCCTGGTCTTCCCACAGAATCTTCTGTAGAAAGAATGCAGTGTGGGCTCAGATTGGCCTCACCCCACCAACCCCACCATAGGTTGCAAGTTTAGTGGGTTAGGGCATTTGAGGTCAAGATGACAATGTTAGTGACATTCCCTACTTCAGGGGTCTTTTGGTCAGAAGCTCAGTATGGAGAAAGTGACCCTTACTCCAGAACCTAATCCCTCAGACACTGCTGGATACTCCAATTCTATTTCTCTTCAGCAAGGTGAGCAGCAGGTTCAGATTGAGTGGGGCCAACAATCCCTTGGCAGAAGTTCTTTCAGCTGGTGAGTCCCTGGTCTCAGGGAGAAAGACTGAGAGAGTCCTTCACTGGGGCTGACTGTGCCCCCCCCCGAAAGTGACTAAGGCCCAACAATAGACTCAAAGGAACTTACACTTTGAATGTCTATGCTCTAAACCTTTCTCACTTCTTGTGGAACTTAGCCCTCCAAGGAAAGATATCCAAGACTTGGACCAGCTAATTATGAAGCTCTACCTCATCTAATGTATATGAGCTGCTGTGCAGGTGCTAACCACAGAAAGTGGAATTCACCTCTGCTAGATTTAGTGTCTGACATGTTCTCTAGTAAGGCTTGTTAGGTCCTGATCTGATGTAGTCTATAGCTGGCCATAAGATATGTTGGTTCTGGGCCTCTTAGAAGGAAACCTGGTGGAGCCTATGACTGGCCCTCACAACCTTTTTGGAGCTATAAGAAAACCAAGTTTATGGCTGCCTATGATGGTCTTAAGTGCACATGGAAGGACCAAGGTGCACACTTATGCTGATTTTTACCCACACTGGGCCTGGGGGATAATCAGCAAAAAGCCCAAGGTTCCCTGAGCTATGCCTCCTGCTGGCTCAATCTGCTAGCTGCTTGTTGGGCTTGACCCCTGAAGAAAATCTCTGGTAGAGACTAGGGGCTGGGGCAATTTGAGGATTAGGAAAGATAGTGCATGTGGTTCCCACTTCAAGGCCTCAGGTGTCAGTCTGTCCTGAATTTTTTCACAGACCTCAGTAGTGTGTGGACACTAGGAGTCTGGTGGGCATGGCCTCTGAAACCCAGAGATTTGGTCCTCCCACAGTCCCAACAGTTTCTATTGAATCTCCTATGAGGCAGAAGCACCAGTTATATTCTCAGGTTAGTGGGTGAACAGCTCCTGCCTCAACACTAGACAACTGAATCACTGTCATGCCACCTGCTTCCTGGCCAAGGCTGCTTACTTCTCACATAACTCACCCTCCCCAGGGTAGGGCAAGAGAGATTCCCGAGGGTGAGGCAATTGCTATTCCCCAGGCTGATGCTGTACAGAAGGGATTGCTCCATCCCAGAAAGATGCCGACTGCAGTATTAAAGAATAGTTCAGCATGGGGGTTCCAGTGGCTGTCCCCCCCACACACACACATCTCTCCCAGAGGCCACCAATTTCACACTCTCCTCATATGACTTTGGTCCTCTCAGCCCTCCCCCCACAAGCACTGAGGGTAAGTGGCAGTGAATGAGATTTTCTGTGTTGGCCTTTTAAAGGCCCTCAAAGTGTTCCTACATCTTTGGGACCGCACATTTCTTTCTTGTAGACAGAAACCTCGCCTCTTTTCACTGCCAAGTGCTATGTGGGCACCTCTTCTAGGCTCTGGTGCTCTAGGCTTAGGGTGCCCAGACTCGGGCTTGGGACCCACACCTCAGGGAAAACCTGTCTGCAGCTGAGAGTCCCTTCAGATCTTCAGCCACTACACACTCTTGAAGAGGGGACAGCCCTGTTTGCATCTCTGTTCTTCCTACTATTTCCAATGTGGCTTCTTCTGTGAATCCTTGGTTATAGATTTCCCTCTGTTTAGTCCTAAATTGGTTTTTCAGGTTGATTGTTCTTAAATTTAGTTATTACCTCAGTTTGGTCCTGGGAGGTGGCACTAGAACATCTGCTTACTCCGTCACCATCTTGGAATCCCCCCCAAAAAATTTTTCCATCTGTTTCAAGAGCTGCAGACTAAGTCTTATTAATTGTGTGCTTAATTCACATGGTCTGGTTTTAGTCTTTCTTATTTAATAATTAAAGTGCTAAATTTCTACTTTTTTGAAATTTATGAGGGCTTTCTTTTTTTTTTTTTTTTTTTTTTTTTTTTGTATTTTTCCGAAGCTGGAAACGGGGAGAGACAGACAGACTCCCGCATGCGCCCAACCGGGATCCACCTGGCATGCCCACCAGGGGCGACGCTCTGCCCACCAGGGGGCGATGCTCTGCCCCTCCTGGGCGTCGCTCTGTCGCGACCAGAGCCACTCTAGCGCCTGGGGCAGAGGCCAAGAAGCCATCCCCAGCGCCCGGGCCATCTTTGCTCCAATGGAGCCTTGGCTGCGGGAGGGGAAGAGAGAGACAGAGAGGAAGGAGGGGGGGGGTGGAGAAGCAAATGGGCGCTTCTCCTATGTGCCCTAGCCGGGAATCGAACCCGGGTCCCTCACACGCCAGGCCGATGCTCTACCACTGAGCCAACCAGCCAGGGCCTATGAGGGCTTTCTTTGTGCCTTAAAATGTGGCCCATTTTTTTGTGATTGTTATATGGTGTAGCATAAAATTATAGAGGATTTGTTATAGATATATAATGTGACCAATCTATCACATGTAAAATGGATCTATCTTATTAATTATCAATATTTTTACTTTTTTCTTTTTTGTAAATATATTTTTAATTAAATTATATATGTTTCAGGTGTATCATTCTATTAGACATCATCTGTAATATTTTTACTTTTATTTTGAAAAAATTCAGAACTGCAGAAAACTTTCAAGAATAATACCAAGGAACTCCCATGTATTCTTCACCAACTACTAACACTTTGCCATTTTGCTTCTGTGTGTTGTATGTGACCATTTGAGAGTAAGTTGCAGTTATGATGACCCTTCACTCCTTAATTTTCCAGTGTGTGTCTCTGAAGAACAAGAACTATCTCTAATATAACCAGAGAGCAAATATTAAATTCAGAAAATTGAGTATTGACACAATGTTGTTATATAATATCAAATACATCTAATATTATCTTTATTCACATTTAATCAGTTATTCCAATGTTGTCCTTCAAAATAGTATCTTTTCCAACCCAGAATCCAATCCAGTATCCTTACTTTTTGTTCTTCATAATCCTTACAATTGAGAGAGACTTGACAGAGCCATTTTAGGTCATGGTGTTTTGTGCATCTCCCCCTTGTATATTTTGCAGGCCTTGCTGTCTTTACTTTGATAACGATCAATATAGAAGCATTGGAGGGGGAGGCATTGAGTCCTTGCTTTTTCTAATCAGAAGTGCACAGAAGGTGTGCCTCAGCCATAAGGACACTCTTCAGGATGGGACCAGTTCTGAAGCTGACTTCTGCTAGGGCTGCATGGTGAGCAAACAGGTTTGGGGCCTGACGAGTGCAGCTGTGGGGCCACCACCTGTCCCCTGGGGAGCTCATTTTGAAGCCTAAGGGATCCATGGATCTGGAACTCCATTTCCAAAGCAAAAAAGACATACATCTGTGGATCTTCTGGGAATACTCTCATTAAGACATTTTCTGCCTAATATGGATAATGAGGACAACTTTTTAAAAGGGGTAAAAAAGTAAATTAAAACAGCCTAAAATAAACAGAAACAAATATACCTAACTGTATTTCAAATGAATAACATAACCACATGGGAGAAAAGAATTAAAAATAAAAGAACCTAGGTCACTTGAGTATAGTACCGTTTTTCTTTCTTCGGTCTGATTCCCAGAAGAACTACAAATATACATTGAGCCCTAATTAGAATGTCTGATCCTGTCAGTATAGCTTCACAATACTGAAGCTTTGTCTGCATTACGTAGGAGTGAGGAAATAATGGGGCCAGCCCCCCACTGTTGGGGAGGGGAGTTCAGATAGTCAGCTCTGTGCTGTCAGAATGGGGTAGGAGGTCTCAGGGTGAACATCTGGTGTTTAACACAGATAGACAGATAGACAAGAAGAAAAGAGAAGAAAGGAAGGATGAGAAGAATGGAAGGTGGGAGAGAGAGAGAAAAGGAAAAACAAAACAGAAAAGACAGGAAGGAGAGAGGAAGAAAAGAAATTTCACAGTTCAGATGGCCTAGAAACCATGAGCACCTCTATGTTCAGAGCTTGATTTCTGACTATCACTCCCCACTGGAAGGAACCAGGGCTCCTTGTAGAAATGGTTGATTTTAGAGAAAGTAGGAGATGAATCTGGAATACCTGGCTGTGCCAGGACACATAATGAAGTGCTCAAAAAGTAGGGGATGCATCAAAGTGACACAAGAGCAGCTTGAAAGAACACCTCCTGGGAAAACTATGACAATCTGAGCACCGAAATATAATAACGGCTTATAATCCTTTGAATAAAATAAGACTATATGAGTCCATATGGATATTTTTTAATTATTTATATCTTGAGATAAGTCAATTAAACAATTAAAAACTTCAATTAAACTATTAAAAACGACTAGAGTAGCAAGAATCTCTTTAAAAGGCCCTTTAGCCAGCCAGCTGAAGCTCTCATCAGTGAGAGGGCAAAGCTGGATACTTCCGCTCCCGAGAAGTCCTCCTGAGGAGCAAGGCTACAAACCGAGGTGCCCAACTGTGATCTCGAGGAAGAAGGCCAAGGCCACAGAGCTTCAGGCCCTGCCTCAACCGGGCCCACTGCATCTCTGCAAAGGGTGGGTACTTGGCTTCATTCCTGACCACCCTCGTTTAAAGGGATCACCTTATTTAGTCAGGTTCACCCAGATAATCTCCCCTGTGATGAATTCAAAGTCAACTGACAGTAACCCAATCATAGCAGAAACATCCCATTATATTCATAGTCCCACCCACACTTGACAGGAGGGATCATAGAGGAATGTACAGCATAGGGGCTAGAATCTTGGGGACCACCACAGAATTCTGCTTACTACTGGTGACAGGAGAAAATGAGCTGGAAATACAGTATCACTATGGATAATCTACCATATGAATGATCCAAAGTGACTTACACGCTACAACCTAGCTACTATGTTTAAAATTTTTTTTGAAAAAGAACATCAATAACACCTGTAATAATTTATCTTAAGAATATGATTTAAAATATACACAAATGTATGTACAAAATAATGACTACAATGTTGGTTATAAAAGTGGAAATTGGAAAGTAAATATCAGTCAGCAGGGGCCTAGTGAACTAAATGATGGAGCATGATTTTAATGCCGGGTCTAGATTTACTGATATGGAAAGGCAACCTAGAGAGCTACTCAAATGAAAAAGCAGCCCACAGAGCAGTGGATACAGAATAACTTCAGTTATTTTATTTTATTTTATTTTATTTTATTTTATTTTATTTTTTAAGTGAGAGGAGAGGAGATAGTGAGACAGACTCCCGCATGTGCCAGACCAGGATCTATCCCTCAACCCTATCTGGGACTAATGCTGGAATCAACTGAGCTATTTTTAGCACCTGAGGATGACATACTGGGACCAATAAGCCTGGGCTGATTTTCAAACCAATCGAGCCACTGGTGCAGGAGGAGAAGAGAAAGAGAAAGGGGAGAGGGAAAGGGGGAGAAACAGATGGTCGCTTCTCCTGTGTGCCCTGACCAGGAATCAAACCGGGACATCCATATGCTGGGCCAACACTCTATCCACTGAGCCAGCTGGACAGGGCCAGTTATTTTATTTATACACACTTATATCTATGCATTTGAAAATCAAGAAGCATATATATATATATCAAACTATTAATAGTTTTAATCTCTGGGGGTGGGAGTACAGAGGTGCCTTTCTTATTTTACTTTATACTTTTGAATTATTTAATTTACTTTCAATAAGCATTTAATTTTCTTATAATTAACAGCAAAAATTAAGCTATTTCTACTTTGAAGAAAAAAATAGGGAATTTTAGGGGAGGATATTATTTTTTCTTTTTGTCACTAAATTACATTCCAACCTTTTTCTCTCCCATCTTCAACTTTTCATGCAAACTTATCAAGAAATACTAAATTGAGTGTTTTCTAAGAAAAAATAATTTTAGTTTTTTGCTGATGAGTGAAATGTCCCTGAAATATATCAAATGTGTGTAACTACAGAACATGTAGCATAATTTTCACTGAAAGTAAAAGACCACAATATATATTTCTAGAACAACATGGTGATAATCTCAAGCTAAACCAAAATCATTTATGCACTACAAAACTATTACTTGCTTATCAGTTTCTGATTAATTTACTTTTGAAATTTGCTTATTCCTTCTGTTAAGACATTGCTAAAACCATCAGCCAGTTCATCTTTAAGAAAATGAACACTGGCTCTGGTGTCATATTGATTTCTCAACGTGTCATTACAGTTAAGTTATTCTACGCCAAACAATGCTAATACTCTGAAATAATAATAGATTTCAGCCTTGCTAGAGTATTAGCTTCCAACATGTGGCTGTCTTTGCATGTTAAGAATTAATACAACCTGCCAGGAGCTTCTCATCAGCTGGCCTCCCAAGTTTTCTTACACAGGGTGTGTGCTTATCATTCAGACCTGTTTCATCCAAATAATTTTGCAAATTAATCATGTTTTGGAAAAAAAAATTTTTAAATATGTATATATATGACCTTAACGTGTGCAAGATGCCAACTCTGACTGCTGTGAGCAATGGGTATTCAAGATCCAGACAAGCAGCCGCTGTCCTCCAGGAAGCTCAGACAATTCAGTGATGCAGGCAGTGCCCTGGAAATCAACCATTAAAGGTCATTATATAAATACTGCTTCTGCAAAAGCTCAGTTGTCCTCACTTCCCCTAAGATGAAGAGCCATACTTGACTCCATCGAGATGGTGGAATCCTTTCTTGGGTGACACAATACTGTGTAACTGCAACAGTCTACATGCTGTCCTCGACTGTTCAGCTTGCCATTCGGCTAGACTGTAAAGTGACAATAGCACCAGGGCACCATCTGTCCCGCCCAGGTGTGTGTGTTCTGCGCTGTGCTCAGCTCGCTGAGGGAGGTGGAGGGCAGGGGAAGGCCAGTGTCTCAGCTCCTGTCTGTTTCCATCATGGAAAGCGCCTTCCGAGTCTCTAAAATCGGGTTTTGTACCAGGCACCCTTGTGCCATTATGTGCCACTCAGCAAGATGGCAAGCTGCCTATATGTGTTTGTGTGGGAAACAAACAGCATTTTTGCCTGAAACAGTTTAGTCCAGGTGAGCGCAGCCCTAAACAAGGGTTGCCTCTGCTCCTGGTGAGAATTCCTTCGGGCTGAGAACTCCATTCCTTTAGGTTCAGACTCTACATGGAGAACTAGACCTCAGTGACAAGCAGCAAGGAGAGCAAACGTCCAGCCAACTTTAGAAAATATTTGAGAGCCAACAGATGTCTCCAAGGTTCTCAGGCTGCTTGTCTTCTCCTGATTTTCTGTAAAGAAACAGGCCTGAGCCAGCAGATGTTGTGCATATTCTCACAAATAGTCCATAAAACATGCATGTATCCTTTGCCTTAAAATGGCAGAGATGGGCATTTCAATGGTTATACATGTATTAAAGAAAGGTCGTCTAGTTGCCCTACCTAACATTCCAGGTGGAAAAAAATGATTAAAATCAGAGTTTAAAGTAATTTCTTTTTTTTGCATTCAAACTTTATTCTTGCCAAAGTTTGGGGGCTGCGCTAACTCTGGCAGGCTGCCTTGATAAAGAAGCAAGTGCAGAGATGAACCGATGAGGTTCTCCGTCACTAGGAAAACAGGGAGGGGCAGGGCTGGTGTAATTCCAGAAGGTAAGGCAGGCAGTGAATTCGGGGCCAGAGCTGTTTTTCTGCATTTAAAGGCAGCAGTCATCCTCATGATCACGGCACGCAGGGTCTTGGGACCTCATGGGAATAATTCCCAAACAGCCGCACCCAGAGCAGCAGCGCCCATGGCTGCAGCACCTAGACCCCTCACAGCAGCCAGCTGATCCTGAGCTGCAGCTCTGGGGCCGCTGGGCCCAGCGTCTCAGGGGACTCACCCCGAAGGTTCAGGGAGCCAGGCAGCTGTGGCTGATGGAACAGGGAGCAGAGCATGGATCAGGGACGCAGGCCTGGGTGGCCGAGCCACTTGCAGAAGCCTGACTGTAGTAGGTCTGGCAGGGAGAAGGACCCTGAACATAGCATGTCTGTGTCTGGCAGGGAGGTGGGCATTTCACGTAGGTCATCTGGCATGGAGCTGGGCACTCCACATACGTAGGGCAGGGAGGTGAGCATTTCACGTGGGTCATCTGGCATGGAGCTGGGCACTCCACATACGTAGGGCAGGGAGGTGAGCATTTCACGTGGGTCATCTGGCATGGAGCTGGGCACTCCACATACGTAGGGCAGGGAGGTGAGCATTTCACGTAGGTCATCTGGCATGGAGCTGGGCACTCCACATACATAGGGCAGGGAGGTGGGCATTTCACGTAGGTCATCTGGCATGGAGCTGGGCACTCCACATACATAAGGCAGGGAGGTGGGCATTTCACATAGGTATCTGGCATGGAGCTGGACACTTCACATACGTAGGGCAGGGATCTGGACACTTCACACAGGTTTGAGGTGGACATGGAGTTGGGCATTTCACACAGGTTTAAGGTAGGTACAGAGCTGGGCATTTCACGGAAGTAACGTTGGTACTTTGTACATCCCCCAATCCAGAACCTTTTTTTTTTTTTGAACCTTTCAAACAAGATGGAGGGAACTGAACCTGCTTTTGCTGTTCACACATCTTTCTTTGGTTCTGAAAATCCGGGGCTCTTGCGGGGGAGAGCTAAGAGGACTGGAGTTACAAGAGGAGAGTGTAAAGTTGGAGGCCCACGGAGAGACACTGTGGGGGACAGCCCCCAGGACCCCCGTGCTGAATCATTCTCTAGTACTGCAGTCGCCATCTTTTTTGGGTGGAGCAAACCCCTCTGAGTGGCCTAAAGTAATTTTTTTTGTTTATTTGACTAATACAGTTTGAAGCAGCCAGCTGCAGGTTTGAAATTTCCTGGACAGGTATAGTTTATCATAGAAATTAACATGAATTTTGTCCTGTATAATATATCTGTAGTGTTCGTTTCAAAAATGCAATGTCAGGGGAAAAGAGGGGATCCCTTACCTGTTTTCTTGCATAACCAGCAGGTGCTATCCTTACACACTCTGTGGGTTTTGGAAAGCCGGCCCCTAGCAAAGACAACTGCGGTGCACGTCAGAGCTGTCAGCTGGCCATTTCTCCCTTTGTCTGGGCATTGCTATGTTTTGAGAATCCAAACTTACAAATCGTGCATTAAGATAATTATCCTGGAAAATGCCTGTCTGTGCAGGCACACACATGCACCTGCACACACACACACATGCACACACACACACCTGCATGCACACGCGCACACACCTACCTTGTACTCACACCACAAATGATGTCTACACCAAGTTGGAAAGCCTGGCAATAAAGGACACCAGAGAGCAGCAGCATTTGACTTAACGATAAGTGAACTCAAACCAAGCAGACCACATTGATCTCAGACCACACCTAATTATAAAATTGCCATCATCCTGTCTCCTGGTATTGTCCCTGCCATTGCTTTTTGGGTGGTTTTTCTGATGCCTCCTCTACAGTCTGATTTTTGCTACAATACCATTTTTTAGAAGTTCCTTGCTTTCCAGTGAACACCTGTCCCATGGGTTCCTCGCTCTTCCTGTCATCTTGTATATGAGCCTGGTCTCATTTTCTCAGGTCGCCAACTGCACTTCAGTCCCACTCCTGTTCTTCTCCCCAGTGTCGCAATGTCATGTCCATCCCATGCTCCTTGGGCCAGAGCAGCAGTTCTCAACCTGTGGGTCGCGACCCCAGTGGGGGTTGAACGACCAAAACACAGGGGTCGCCTAGGGCCAGAGGATTTCCCACAGATAGAGAACTCTCTCCTCACCTGAGTGCAAGCCTGGTAGAATCTGTGCCCACCATCACTATCCTGATATCCTCTTTCTTTTGGGAAAACTTAAGAAATTACTTAAAAGGGCAGTGAAAGTTCTTGCCATATTTTACCTAACCAGCAAAATATAAGGTAGAACTGACTGTCGCAGGCAAGCGCCAGGTCAGGGGTCTTCTAGAAATACTTGCCTCCTGCAGATGCCCCCAGCCCACTGTCTGTGGCCAATAAACACTGATCCGGGCAATGAGAGTGTGACCCGCATGGTTATGGGAAGGAGGAAAGAAAGTTCTTTTCAAAGGCTACGATGAGATGTTTAGAACACGTGAAGATTTTATTATTCAGCCTTTTAAAGATCTGCTTTCTCCAAGAGCCCCATTACTGACTGACAGATGGATGCACAGACAAATGTCTTACACTGGCAGTGGGATTTAAAACACTAAAGAAAGACTTTTAATCCAGAAATACCTCTTCTTAGAAAATATTCTAAATAATTAGTCTTGTATTAGTTCAAATATTGGTACAAAGAATTTTTGCTGAAGTATTTAATATAGTGAAAGTTTGTAAAAGATTTACTGTCCCTCATTAAACGATAAGTTAAATAAATTGTGGTGCATTAATATTTTGAAATATTATGCATTCGTTAAGAAGAATAAAGGAGAGATGTACAAAGATCTTTAAAATATATTGGTAAGTAAAAAAAGGCTAAAATATATAAGCTATTATGTAGAGATACTAGCTGTGAATATAGGCATATATATGTGTGTGTGTGTGAATGTAGACCCTGTGCTATCCATATGGGGCTTTATACAAATTAGAAAAGTCATTCTTCTTCAAAATATTTTACTTCAATCTTTTGGAGGAAATGTCATAATAAAGTTAAAAATCTAAATATAAAAAATGCACTTTTCTTTTGAGACTATTTGGGAAGTGATATTCTGAATGATAGTCATGGCTGCAGTGGAACTGTAATTGAGTGGAACTAAAGTAATCGGAAACCATCAATTTCAACATGGCACTCCTTAGAGAAAGGTGGAAGTCCATTGAAGGGCTGGACGGGCTCAGATCAGGGTTAAAGAATCGATCCTCCCACTCCCAAGAGGGAATCCTGGTTGCTTCCTAATGTTAGACCACAATCTAACTGTCCACCCTGTTTGTCTTACAAAACTGTACAATCCAGAAATTTTAAGATCCTAGAAAACTTATTAAAATGATCAATTATGCTTAGTACACTATAATGACTTTGGAAGAATTTGGGCAAACATAGTCTAACAGGGGTCTCAAACTCGTGGCCCGCGGGTCTAGAAATACTTCCAACTACAGATTGAAACTAAAATTTATATTATCTCTAAATTAATTTTTAATTGTTATAACCATAAAAACCCAATTCCTCAAGGATTTGTTATGATATAACTTTTACTCTTAAAGTATTACTGGCTAGCAGGAAATAAAATAAATATCTGGTCCAAAATCCCACTAATTATTTATAGGGTGGGTTAAAAAAAAAAAACTTTTTGTGTGTGTGTGTGTGCATTTTTCCGAAGCTGGAAACCGGGAGGCAATCAGACTCCCGCATGCGTCCGACCGGGATCCACCCGGCATGCCCACCAGGGGGTGATGCTCTGCCTATCTTGGGGCGTCGCTCTGCCTCAATCAGAGCCATTCTAGCACCCGAGGCAGAGGCCACAGAGCCACAGAGCCATCCTCAGCGCCCGGGGAAACTTTGCTCCAGTGGAGCCTTGGCTGCAGGAGGGGAAGAGAGAGACAGAGAGGAGGGAGAGGGGGAGGGGTGGAGAAGCAGATGGGTGCTTCTCCTGTGTGCTCTGGCCGGGAATCGAACCTGGGACTCCTGCACGCCAGGCTGATGCTCTACCACTGAGCCAACCGGCCAGGGCCAAAAAAAAACATTTTTTAAAAGCTCTGAAAATTTAAAAAAGTAGTTGGTGTTGGTGAACTCCACACCATCTTTCCCCAGGAAAAGCGGTAAGTGGGCTTTAAAGGCTCATAATTCATAAACCACGCCAGGGGTGTTCTTTCTCTCCCTCACTGTCTCACACACAATCGGAGGTTCCTCAGGCATCATTTTCAAAGTCAGTATTTATTAACCAGCCTAGGGGAAAGGCCATGGGGACATCTTTCCATATTTATCAGCCTTTGCTGTTAGAACACCTTGTCACTCCACACCCTTCATGCTGCCCCAAAACGAATTTCCTTTCCCTCTGATCACACCAAAGGGGGAAAGCTAAAGTCACACTCTTCCTGCTGGTGATCTTTCATGTATTTGAAAATCATTAATAAGTTTTCATTATTCCCCCAGAAAATAAACATCTACCATATCAAAGGGAACATGGATATGTTTTGCATTTTCTGCATATCCTCAGAATCATATGATGGGAACAGTAACCCACCTCCACCATCCATAACAAGTAAGAGGCATCTCTCCTGTCTGGCTGGAATGAACAGTACTGGATGCTCTCCTGGACAAACAGTCCCTGCAAAGCCCAAGGGGCATTCTGCATATGCATCCTTCTGAGGCCTATCAATATTGATGCCATGTGTACAAAGTCTCCCTTCCCCTCTGTAGCCTACCATATGTAAACACCTCTGCAATTCTAAGTGTGGCCTTTCAGTTGTGTATAGCAAACATTCACTCCTGCCATAAGAAGGCCTAAGGCAGGCAGCACAAGACTGTCATCATACCTTTTCCATGTGAAAACCTTGGCCCTCCACCTAAACCAGCTCTAGCTCTGCAGACTTGGGACAAGAGAAAAAGCATGTTTAACATCTGGCTGCAAACAAGTCCTCTACTCTAACAATGAAGTGGTATTTCCCCCAGGATGGAAACACGTGCTTGGGAGAATAAACAAACCTCTGAATGCTATCTGTAACAGCTCCATCTGCTGGTTCCCAGATAATGTTACAGATCTGACAGGTGGACATCGATCATATTGATCCAATAATAAACAGTGCATTATAATAGAAGTCTTGTCGTTTTTCTTCTCAACTCATCCAGAACTGCTCCTGCCCCGGACACCAGGCAGCACACACAAACAGCAACTGGGGATGCTAAAACAGAGCATAAGGGTTGCTTTGGAAGACAATCTAGATACAGAATGTTCTAGAATAAAGGCTATGACAAAGGACAGTGTGGCCCTTACTATCCTCTTTGTGCGATTAGACAACAGACTTTCCTATGCTGCTACTTGGGTTTTACCCCCAGCATGTAAGCAGTGATACTTGCAACTGAGGTCCAAGTGACGGTAAGAGGATTCTGTCATCCCCTGTAATGAGGCTCGACATTGCTGAGAGCACCGAAAAGTTGTAAGTCATATAAACATCAAGGCACTACAATTACATCTTAATATTCCCTGGAAGCTATTAGAAAGTCCTAAAATCTCTCATTAGTTCAGAGAGAATTAGATATTTATCAGAGACTTAGTTAGATACTTCAATATCAAAAAAAAAAAAAAAAGAAGTGCTGGATGTTTGGCTCAGCCTAGCATATGGACCTCCCAAGTTCAATCCCCAGTCAGGGCACACAGGAGAACTGACCATCTGTTTCTTTCCCCCTCCAACTCTCCCTTTTTCTCCCTCTTCCCCTCTTGCAGCCAGTGGCTTAATTGGTTCAAGCACTTCCTGGGCACTGAGGATAGTTCAGTTGGTCTGAGCATGTCAGCCTCAGGTGCTAAAAACAGCTCAGTTGATTCAAGCACCGGTGCAAGACATGGTTGCCAGGTGGATCCCAGTCAGGAAACATGCGGGCATCTATTATGCTATCTCCCCTTCTCTAAATTAAAAAAATAAAAAAGTAGGGATGAGAAAACAAAAAGATGTGACAGAGAGCCAGTTGGCAGAGTTCAAATATACACAATTTACAGTTGCTTCATCAACAGAAAGGACAGTCCCAGGTAACTTGCTTCCTTTTTGTATGTGTGTGTGACAGAGACAAAGAGAGACACAGAGGGACAGATGGAGACAGACAGGAAGGGAGGCAGATAAGAAGCATCAATTCTTTGTTGCAGCTCCTTAGTTGTTCATTGATTGCTTTCTCATGTGTTCCTTGACTGGGGGGCTACAGCAGACCGTGTGACCCATTGCTCAAGCCAGCGACCCTGTGCTCAAGCTGGTGAATGTTGCTCAAACCAGATGATCCCACACTGAAGTCAGCAACTTTGAGGTTTCAAACCTGGGTTCCAGTCCAAGGCTCTTATCCACTGCACCACCGCCTGGTCAGGCAACTTTCCTAAGCTATTTAATACATATATGCCCATTTTCCTGATGGGATTGTTATTCTAATTATTATTTCATTCATTTAAAAGTCATATATCTTGAGAAGAAAATTCATATACCTGCCAAATGCCCATCATCAACTGCACACCAACCCCGAGGCCTTTATACTCAGAGGCAGGTGCTAGAATTAGATTAAACTTTGGCATCACAGGGCATGGGTTGGGGCTCTGGAACTTCCATGATCTTCATCACTCCCACCTAAACCCATCGCAAGTGTTGCAGGTTGAATTGTGTTCTCTTTAAAAGGATATGCTAGGCCCTGGCCGGTTGGCTCAGCGGTAGAGCATCGGCCTGGTGTGCGGGGGACCCTGGTTCGGTTCCCGGCCAGGGCACATAGGAGAAGCGCCCATTTGCTTCTCCACCCCCCACGCCCCCTCCTTCCTCTCTGTCTCTCTCTTCCCCTCCCGCAGCCAAGGCTCCATTGGAGCAAAGATGGCCCGGGCGCTGGGGATGGCTCTTGGCCTCTGCCCCAGGCGCTAGAGTGGCTCTGGTCGCAGCAGAGCGATGCCCCAGAGGGGCAGAGCATCGCCCCCTGGTGGGCAGAGCATCGCCCCTGGTGGGCGTGCCGGGTGGATCCCGGTCGGGCGCATGCAGGAGTCTGTCTGACTGTCTCTCCCCGTTTCCAGCTTCAGAAAAAAAATAAAAATAAAAAAAATAAATAAATAAAAAGATATGCTAAAATCCAACCAGAGAATGTGACTGTATGGGAATAGGGTCTTTACAGAGATAATCAAGTTAAAAGGGGTCATTAGGGGCCATAACCCAATATACCTGGTGTCCTTATAAAAAGGGGAATTTGGGAACATGGGCACATGGGCATAGAAAACACAGTGTGAAGAGACACAGGGAGAGACAGCCATCCACAAGCCAAGGAGAGAGGCCTGGACAGATCCTTCTCTAACCACCCTCAGAAGAAACCAGCCCCACTGACACCTGGAGTTTGGACTTACAGGCTCCTGAACTGCAAATAAATGTCTATTGTTGAAGCCACCCAGTTTTTGGTATTTGTTACTGCAGCCCTTGCTAACTAATGCACCAAGTAAACATACAGTTTATGTAAAAACAAGCTTGTTCATTGGTTGACTGATTGATAGAATAATTTTAGAAGAAATGAGAGCCTGTGAAGAGAATATGGCCGTGCCATTTTCTCTGGAGTGAAATCCTCACAATATAAAAAGTTAATACGCAAAAAATTTTAAACCTTAAGTCCAACAAGATTTATAAATTCTCAGATGATTTTTAAACTGACAAGAGAAAAAAGGAAACTTTTTCCTCCGTGCCAAGTCCTTTATCAAATTTGCTTCCATGATGCTTCCCATTGAAATTGAAAACTGTCAAAGAACCACTGAGATTGATGATGAGTTTCTCCCCAACCCCAACGGCAACATCAGCACGGGTTAAAATCTGACAACCACAATCTAGATGGCAATTTTGTGATTGGGTCTGAAAGTAATTTATTCTTCCTCCACCGCTGTAATTGCCCAGACCTTATCACTTCCTGTACTGTGATATCAGCCATCATACCTTTTTTCCCCAAAAGATCACCCAAAGAGCTAACTCACCAGGATCAGATAAATATTAACTTCTCCAAGAAAACCCTAGAAGGCTCAAAAGCAAATTTGTAATTCGGCCGATGGATTGCCCGTCACCTATGGAAAGCTGCTCAGGATGGAGAAAGTATAACCGAGCATCTCATAATCTCCTACCTTTGTTCTCCTATTCCTAACATATGAACGTGTCAGGGAGCCAGTGACTGTGTCTCCAGAATAATTAAAGGAAATGCCAATTCACTCACTCTCCATGTCTTGTTCTAAAGTGTTTTACTTCCAATATTCATCGAGGTCAGACACCTTCTAGGAAAACCAAAGCCAGTTGTTTCTTCTCCAAGTAGTAACGGGCATTAACTTCCATAGTGGGGGCTTCATCAGCCTCAAGAGGGATACAGGACAAAGGAGTGAGTGGGAGCGTGGACAATGATTCATGGAGTAGAGGAGAGGAGTTAACCCACAGAAAACCCAAGGTGGTAACAGCTGGCCCCACCTAACCAGAAGATTTGATTCAGCCAAGTCCTACCCTGCCTAGTGGTCGCCATGAAGACAAATCCTCTAGCCAGGAACTAAAGAATCACACTTAGCTTACATTTAAAATGCAATACTTCTCTAAACCAATGTTACTTGAAAAGGACATGATTTTTCATCTCAAACTTCCAGAGTCATCTTCTGCATAGTGGAAAGCAATAAAACCATCCATGAGTTCATTGTTTATTTAGCCCAAAATGCCAGCAGCCAAGACAGTGTCCTGCATTGCCACCAATATAATAGACCATGAATCAAAGAGAAAGAAAACATTACAAGGCAGAGAAATCAAAGAAAAGGAAGTGAACCCTGGCCAGTTGGGTCAGTGGTAAGAGCGTCGGCCCAGCATGTGGAAGTCCCAGTTCAATTCCCAGTCAGGGCCACAGGAAAGGCAACCATCTACTTGCCCATTCTTCCTCCTCCTTCTCTCTCTTTCTCTCTCTCTCTTCCTTGCCCCTCCAGCAGCCATGGTTCAAATGGTTTGAGCAAATTGGCTCCAGGCTCTGAGGATGGCTCCATGGCCTCACTTTAGGTACTAAAATAGTTTGACTGCCCAGCAATGAAGCAGCAGTCCCAGATGGGCAGAGCATCATCCCAGACGCGGGTTGCCGGGTGGATCCAGTCAGGGTGAGAGTCTGTCTCTCTGCCAAGCTGCCTCTCACTTTTTAAATAAATAAATAAGAAAAGGGAATAGAGAAGAAAAACCAAGAAATACTCTCTGGAATATCTCTAGCTGCCACTCAGAGATAAAGTCCTGTGACATGATGTGATGGTGAAAAGCAGGACCTCTGAGTTCAAGAAGATCTAGATTGAAATCCCAGCTTTTCTGTAACCAGAGCTAATAACGACAGTAAGTAGAATAAGAAGTTATAGAGTCTCTACTATCCACCAGGTACCAACAGACTCTGCACTTTGCATAGATTATCTCCTCTCACCCTTACTCAGAACAGGTTCTGTCATGAGCTCCAGTTTACACAGGTGGGAAACGAGGCTCAAAGAGGTCATGTAATTTGCTGAGGTCATAAAAAGGGGAAGGAACTTCGGCCCATGCACTGACTCCAGAATCTGCGTGCAATGTCCTTAAAAAGTCAGTTTATCTTTAAAGATAATAATTGATCTTTCCTAACTCATGGGAAGTTGTAAAAATTAAGTGAAATGACACACATAAAGAGCCTTAGCACAGTGCCAGGGAGTTAGTAGGCATACAATAAAATGCATGTTGTAGGATCCAACCCCCTACACTGGCTGGAAGTTAAGTGGTAGCTACTCACAATGGGCCAGAGCTGTAGTTGACGCCCATTTCACAGTGCTCATCTTTCTCTTTCAAAAAAGTAGCTCAATATTAAGGATGACTTACCCCAAATTTACATGGTTCTTGGAATCCAACATCTCTTTGGAAAGAAGGCAGCCATATAGCCTTTAAAATGTTGGCAAGCCTCTTAATTAATTCAGAAACTCAAGATAGAAACCAATATTGTTTCAAAGTATCCCACAAGGCTAGGATGATTGAAGACTTAGGGATCCATAAAAAAGAAAAAAAAAATTAGGAATCTTGTGCATTGAGCCGCCACAGGGCCAATTTGCTCTCCAAACCCAGAACAAGTCCCTTGATCCTTCTTCCACCCACAAACCACTAGGTATTTTTATGGGCTGCAAAAGGTATTATCTTAGTTAAATGCATTTGTCTTATAGGAAGTGCTTCCAATGACTGATTCAAAAGTCTGAATTCTAATGAAGTATTTACCAGGAATGTCATCGTCAGTGCCCAGGCCAATGCTAAGAAACAGGGAGGGCAAGATTTGGAGCAGAGGACATGGTGTCTGGTGGCATTGGTAGCTGCTCAGAAACTTAGCTCAAGACTTTCCAGAATCCTGGAGCAGAATTTCCAACATCAGTTCATCAGGGGCATGATGATTAATATTATGTGTCAGCTTGGGTGGGCCATAGTACTCAGATATGTGGTCAAACATTATTCTGGATGTTTCTGTGAGGGTGTTTATTGATGAAATTAACATTTAAATTAGTGAGATTTGAGTAAAGCAGATTTCTGTCTGTAATGTGGGTGGGCTTCACCATTCATTTCAAGGCCTGAATAGAACAAAAGATGTGTATCCCTCCCCCATGGCAAGAAAACATTCTCCAGCCTAAGGGTCTTCAGACTTGAACTACAACATCAGCTCTTCTCTGGGTCTTCAGCCAGATTTGCCAGCCTCTGTAATCACATGGGCCAGTTCTTTAAAATCAATGTTTTATTTTAATGGTATAATACTTGATAAGTATCCCATATTTTGATTATTTTTCATCTATAACACATTTGAGCACCCTGGAAATGTGAAACAAGAGTTTTTGTGGTTGGTGATGAGCTCTTCATTCTTGGTTAGAAGTATACTGTATACAGAAGTCTCTGTGATAAAGTGAGTTGCTGAGACCCACTAAGAATTGCTAATTACAAAGGTTCATGGGCTCCTCCAAGTTTTTCATTTTCTGTGTCTGACTTTTCCTCAGTAATTTCTAGTGCATTGCTGTGCACTGGACATGGGAGATCATTTGAACATCGAAAGAACAATGTTAATTGATTACAATGTATTAAAATTGTTTAATTCTATGAGCCTATGATGGGAGTTTAGGGAAAAGAAGCTTTTCTTTGCTGAAAAATATCAGCAAGTTATGTGGAATGAACAACAGAAGTCAGACAATGAATGCCAAACACCACTGGAAGGAAAGGGAGGAAAATTTATTGGAAAATATGGGGAATATGTACACAGTGACAAAGAATATTGAAAAAATGCCAAAGCATCACTTACCCCTCAGATTACTTTCTAATCACTTACTAATTCACGTGGGACAATCTGGCCATCACTACCTTCACAAAGTGACCAGACTTAGCTTCACTTATAGGAGGACATGATTTGCTTCCTAATGAGATGCAATGTGACATGCTATACATGTGGCATTTCTATCACAAATGTATAGCACAGGCTTAATGCAGACTCTGGATCTAACATCAAGTCTGTGACTGTGATGGGGGTAGAAGAACAAGGGCAATGACACCAGGAGAAAACAGTCAGACAACTCCAGAAGTGGGGGAGTACTCTACAGTGGGTTCTCCAGAGTCAAAGCTAGAGAGGATGGAAGGAAGGAAGGGAAAAGGGAAGAAAAAAAGAAAGAAAAAATGGAAGGAAGGAAGGAAATAGGAAGGAAGGTAGGAAGGAAGGAAGGAAGGAAAGAAGGAAGACAACAGATAGGGCATAGTTATAAAGAAAGAGAATATGGACATTAAAAAACTACAAAATAACAATAATGAAATGTAATGAGGCAGAGCATAAACCTTCAGTAGGTTCTGGTTCTGAAAAAAATAACTGGCTATAAGAATACATTTTCGGGGCAAAATTTTAGAAATTTGAATAAGGGATGAATATCAAATAAATTATGAAATTATTGGTAATTTTCTAGTGGTGTAATTACATTGAAGAATTTCTAAAAGAAGACACATGCTGAAATATTCAGTAGGGGAGAATTGTGATGTCTATAACCTTAACGCCAAACACTTTACCAAAAAAAAAAAACCCTTGCATTTATGTACAGTGATAAAGCATGTGTAACAAATATTAACAACTATGGAATCCAAGGAGAGAGCACAGAAACACCCATGCTACTCTTCTTTCAACTTTTCTGTGTGTTTGAAAAAACTCAGAATAAAAATCGGGAAAAGGAAAAACAACTTTTAGGATCACTTGTCTTCTCTCAACTTATCCATCCCCTCCTAGCTTCTAGCCCAGCACCTTCTAGCCCAGATTCAAAAAAAAAAAAGTGTCTTTGGTTTTTGTAAACAGCTCTGAGCTATAATTCACATACCATACAATTCACTCAATTTAGTGTATACAATTCAATGGTTTTTAGTATGTTCATAGAGCTGTGCAATGATCAGTACTCTCATTTTTTAGAACATTTTTATTACCCCAAAAAAGAAATCTCCCACTCTTTGGCCATCTCCCCAACCCTAGGCAACCACTAATCTAGTTTCTATCTCTAGATGCATTTGATTTTTACTCCTTGAAGACTTGACACATATTGCCAAAGCTTTAACCAAATGACCTGTGTCCTGCTGTGTTTGCTCACCCAGATTCTCTGCAGGAGGTAAGAGGAAGCTGTTATCATTCTCAGGCTCTTGGGTCTCTGGGAGCCCCATAAGATCATACTGTCTGCCTTCTGGCTCTGCTGAAGGACACACTGGAGAAAAAGAAGCAGGTCCGCTTTCAAATATGTCAGATGAGCTCAGCTGCCCCTTTTACCAGTTGAGGACACTGGACGTTGCCCCTCTACAGACTCCTCTCCTCACCCCATTTTGCACTCCGAAGATATGTGCAGATACACAGAGCTATTTTACAGCTCCCCGTTGTCAGGGGTGGTGGGCAACGACTTTCCTTTAAGTCCATCTCAGATCTTACTTCCATTTAGAGCCACTCTAGCCATCGTGGCTCTAAGTGACACCAAGGTAAAGCGTGAACAAGGTGTCCACCTTCCTGGCTGACTGGACTGCGCAGAGGCCCAGGCAGCTATGAAGCGGGAGGAACTCTCTGGGGGACCCATTGTATAACTCCTCTCAAGACAGTGCAATTATATCCTAGCTTGGTTCAAAGCAGTCTAAAGGGCTTTTTTTGTTTTGGTTGACGTCTACTTGTAAACACCGAGAACTACCCACTCACAGAAGAAAATAATATGAGCACCTTGCAACTGATGATACCTTTTAGGGAACTTCATGGAGGGTTTTCCCGGGTGAGAAGTCCATGAGTTTTGAGTTCATGAGTGGGATGGGAATGTCTCTGAGGTAATGATAACATAAATGACTGCAACTAAGCAAAGACACTGCATAAGATCTGAGGATGCTTAAGTGCATGAAGTTTAGCACTGAATTGCTAGATAAGCTCAAAGAGAGGACATATGAGTTGTATCTAAGTACTATATTTTATTTAAATCTTGTTCCCAACTGCATCTTTTATAATGAATTTGTATTAATAATTACCTAATTGATGCCTAGTACATTTACTATTTTTTTTTTTTAATTTATTGCATTTACATAGATTCTAGTGCCCCCCCCCCAACATTTACTATTTTAACTAGGGCTTCCTTAACAGGGAAAGATATAGAGACTGACTTGATAATATCCTTTGCTTCCCGTCTCTGTTTTCCACTCCAAGACTACCACATGTGGACTCTCTAAGCTTGTTGTTTTCATCTCTGTTCACCGCTTAGCAGGCATTAGTGATACTAGCAGGGAAAATACAGGAACCTCTCTACAGGGAACTTGTTAGACAGAGACACCCATTCCCAAGAGAGCTACATAGGTGAAGGTCTACTTTCCAATCCCTTTGTCCAATTTTGGGCATGAAGTAATATTTTCACCCAAAGAAGCTGCTACTCATTGGTGATTCCAGAATTTACATTTGGAGGTAATATAAACCCCAAAATATACTGTAGCCTTTTTTTTTAGCCACAAAGACTTAAAATAAAATTTAAAAAACAGTGAAATGCCGTAGTAATTTCCTAAGATAAACAACTCCTTCAGGCTTGCCCCCCTCCCAGATTTCTCTACAGTGACTAAAGATTGCTGGGAGCTCATTCTAAGGCCCAGGATAGCAGACCTGGAGAAGCATTGTTTGTGCTTAGCATTTAGGCACAAAGTTCTTCTTTGCACCTGTTGGCTGGGTTCCTCTTTGCCACCTTCGCCTATATCCAGTCTTCTCTGCTTCCCCACCCCCTTTCAACAGCATCATTTTCCCACCCTTACCTGCCACCTAAGGACAGTTATCTAGTGAACACAAACCCAGGGTAACTGGTAATAGTGAAGTCAAATGTTTATGTTTTTCCCTGCAGTAGGGCAACATTTTTCATCTCTTATTTTCTTTGGCCAGATGGAAGATGTCATTCAGGGGACCCCAGGTGTTTTGAAGATGAAAAGGAAGGTAGGGGGCTGAGCTCAGTGCTTATTAACCACAGAGAGAATTTGGTTCACTTCAAGAAATAGTAAAATAATGGCACAGGAGAGACAGTGACTCTTAATGAATTCATGTGAGTAAAGTGTGAGGTGACCAGTTTGGGGACATGCAGTCCAGAGGCCACCTTACTTCTGGAGGAGAAAAATGAAGCAATTGTTTTCTATTGCTACACAGTATTTACCCCGCTTTCCGGAAACACACAGGGCCACTGGGATTTCATGTCCAATGTCAGGGCTGCTTGAGCGCCTTGGCTGCCACTGGTTTTAAATAAGGTGTTCAACATGTGACAGTGGAGTGCACAGTCAGGCGTTAGGTAGAAATAGTCTCAGCTCCCCAAGCTAGAGCTAGGTTAACTGCTGCACTGCCATCTCTTCGTCTCCCCAAAACATGCCCCCCTCCAGGGTCAGAAGGCCCCCACCCTCAAATCCCACCCACGCACAGGCTTAAACCTCTTCAGCTTTCAAATATCATCTTTCCTGTTCAGATCCAAGTTCCATGGAAGGTAGCAACCGCCTGGAGAATAAGACAGCCTCCCCTGCCCTGTGAAAGAAAGGAAACAGAAAAGCTGCGGAAATAAATCACAGAGGCTGCCTCTAATCCTGGACAGGTGGCACCTTGGCACAAGGGCACTGAAATCACTTTCTTCCTGGGCTGCCGAGAGCTGACTCCCTTTCCCAGAAAAATCAACACCGCTCAATCTGGAAAGAGAGTGTGCTGGAGGGAGGACGAGCCCCAGAGAGGTCTGTGACCTCCCGTGAAGTAGTGCTATCAGCCTTGGGATGGCGTATCTAGTGTAAACTCGGTTTCACACATAAATAACGTGCCACATCTGGCCCTTCGGTTTTATGGCGTCTTAGCGACCGAGCAATTTATAGATGGCGACCTTGTTAACCAGCAGCCTGGGCTCGCCAGTAGCGGCAAGGTCCGAGGCACCGCAGGGTAAGGAGGAGGGACGAGGGAGAGGGGAGACCTAGGTCACAGATCTCCAGATCAGAGGGACGGTAAGGAGAGGGAACCAACCCGCCTATTTAGGGGTCGGGCCCACGCAAGGTGGCAGTCCCCTTCCCCCAAGCCGGCCGTGTGGCAGCTGAAAGAGCCATCGAAGCCCAAGTGTGTTTGCGCTCATACCCAATTTATTACCGCTGAACATATGGCCAATATTTTGACTCACGTCAGTCGGGCAAGAAAAACAAACAGCGCACAGCGCCGGGGAGCGGCCCCCTCCGCTGGGGCCGCGCGGCTGCTGGGCTGGGGCCGGGAGGTGGGGCCGCACGGCGGGGAGCGGGCCGGGAGGGGGGCGCTCGCTCACTCGCTCGCACGCCGCGCCTCGCCGCCGAGCGCCGCGCCACTGCCAGACTCCGCCGCTGCCCACGGCTCAGGATCCTGAGCGGACCGGGATCTGCGCGCTCGCCCGGCCCGCCCGCCGCACTCCAGGTGAGCCTCCTGCTGGAGCGCGTGGCCGGGTGGCTTGCGGGACGCAGGGAAGGCGGCGGGCCGGGAGCTGCCGCGATGAAGCCCAGAGTGGCCACTCGCTGTCAAGCACGGACCGGCGGCCCCTTCTGCCCCAGCCCCGCGCGGACCTCCGCCGCCGCCGGGACCTGGACGCGCTCCTGGCTCTGCCTCTGCCGCGGGCCGGGGGAGAGGAGTCCCCGGCACCGCCGCCCCCTTTAAGCTGTGTCAGGGTGCGGGGTCCCCGAAAGACAGGTTGAGCCCCCCTCGCTCCTGCGACTCCAACTCCTCTCCCCTCCTCCAGCCGCGGAGTCCGGAAGCAGCAGGTGGGCAAAGCCAGGCGTCCGAAGTCAGCAGCGGACTTCGCGGGTCCTGACGAGGGTCGCTTGGAAGGAGCTGGCCCCGCACGTCGCGCCCGCGGACGGGAAAAGTTTTATTACCTGCTGTCGAGGCCAGGTGCCCGACGGCCGCTCCCTCTCCGGCGCTACTAGAGGAGCGGGCCAGCCGGGGGCCTGGCAGATGCGGGGCGGAGAGGAGCTGGCAGCGGGGTGGGTGGGGGAGAGGGCGCCCGGAGCGCTCTGGGCTCCAAGCCCCGCCTGGAGCGCGCGCTGGGGGAGGGGCGCGTGGAGAGCGGCCCGGTAGGTGAAGGGCTAGATAAAGACGCGCCTGGAAAGGCGGCGGGGTTGTCGCTGCAGCGCGGGGGACAGGAGGCGGAGCGCCTCGCCAGCGTTTCCTCGCTGCGGGGTTCCGGATGCTCCTCCGCTGCCCGCGGCGCTGTAAGAACGGGACCTCCTCTGTACCCACCTTTGCCGGGTGAGTATCCCCCTGTGCGTCACGGGAGGTTCACAATTGCGAGTTCAGACAGAGGCAGAAGTCCCGAAGGTAATTTGCAGATAGCGCCTAGTGGAGAAAGGGGTTCGCCCCAGGTGGAACTGGGCCACGAGGTGGGAAGATGTGGGAAGGGGGAGGGTACGGAAGGACCAGGGTCGGGGTCCGACACAGTGGGCCGGCGGCTCCAGCTCGGACTTGAAGGGGCCCAGTGTCGCCTGGGCCGCACCAGGAGCCGGACAGTTCTCGTTTGCGTCAGTAGAGATCGCCAGAGGATCAGAAATGAGCCTCGGTGGGGTCAGCTGAGGTCCTAGTCTCCGAGGGGCGACCTGTCTTCTCCACCACCCCCCCCCCCCAGACACACTGCAAGGAGCCACTTTGGTGGCGCTTGGGTGGAAAGGGGGCGTTGCGTGCTGGAGGAGGGCTGTAAACCTCTGGTGCTGAGATTGGAGAAATGAAAGGGAGGTGCCCCAAGAACCCCCTCTTCTTGTGCCCGAGGACCCTCGTGGGTCGGTCCTTGTGCTTCCAGGCCCCAGCCTTTCCCACTGCTGGCGGAGAGCGCGGCTTCCCCGAGCGGGCGATAACCGCATTTCACATCAGCCCGCCTGGGACAGCTTTAAGTGCTGAATTTTAACCCGTTAGGACAGGCCGCTTGTTTTTCGAAGTCCTATGGTAACGAGTTTGTCACGTGTTAAGAAGTAAATTCAGATAAGAGCGTGCTTTCAGCGCCATGTTTCCTTAAGAAACCCAAATCTCCTGCGTTGAAATCGCCCTTGTGGGGGAAGGTAGGGCTCGGGTGGACGAACGTTCCTGGAGGCGAGGTTGACGATGCGTAATCTCATTGTAACATATTTAATCATTAAAGCAGCGCGAACGAATGAAGCAAAGGGTTTTTGCCCAGGGGGACGTTGCGTTTGGTTCCCCCAATAAACCGTTGACAATGGATTGGCTGGGACAGGCTCATTTGGCCCAAGGGGGGGCTTAGAGCTGGGTTTTAAAAGAAAATATTGGAGGGAGGCCGGTTCCATTTTGTAGCGCGCCCCGAGCCACATTTCGTGTTCAATTTAACATCCATGAAAGTTAAACGGCTTTGCTTGCCTTTTATTTTATTGGATGTATTTTCAAAGATCTCATTAAAGTGCATTTATCAAAGTCCTAACATATGTCCGCGGGGGTCTTACGCCAACGCAATGAGGCTGATTAATAAAGAGAGAAATCCTAATTTCTATTACAATTTATGTCCTCAGGAGATAATCTGCTTCTTTCTTTTTTTCTTACTTTGAGGCTGATAATTGGGGAAATGTATATTTCACCTTGCAAAAAGGAAGAGGGAGGTGCTAACTCAGATGCCTGCGTCCTGCACCCACAATTAATTGCAGGGGGACTCCAGGCTCTAGATCCCAACATCAGTTCTCTCCAGGGCTTCAGAGTCCCTGAGTCCCCAAGGAAGGGAGTAGAGGAGGGGGGTCGAGGAGGGTTTCCCAAGACACAGAATCAGAGCTTTGTCTCTGGTTCTGAGAAACTTAACTGCCCAACACTGCCTCGGTGACCTGGGAGGACCGTCCTTATGGGAGGCACCCACTCATTCTTCCCCTCCTGGTGCAGTTTTAAGGGTTAGCACAATATTGGCCAAATAAAGAAAACATTCACCTTCAGTTTGAACCGAAGTGGGCTGAAATTTCCTTTTTCCTTCCCATTAGCCCTCACTTTCTGCTTCATATGTACAATGGCTGTGATCTCTGCTGCCCAGACCCTGTCGTGGTCTGGCCTCATTCAAATTGCACAGGGACAGGGCTTATAGGCCTCCCCAATCTAGTGGCTTCACTCTGCTGCCCCACAGGCCGCAGGAACTTCGAGGGACCTCATCTTTCCTCTCCCAAAGGCAGAAGGCGATGCCAGTTGGTGCTTGGAGCCAACGGAGATCAGTTTCTATTTTCTGGTTAGGAAAGGTTCCTGCTTGGGGTGGTACCCTGGGGCCACACTCCTGACTTCTTTCATCTGAGACGCCAGAGCGACACCCACGGTTCTTGCAGCGTTTGCTCCCCCACCTGAAGTTGAAGACGCCTTTTGGGCCATTTTGGAGGCGCACATCTTAAAGGTGAGCCTCTTTACCGCCAGGCTCAGTGACCAGATTGGGCAACGTTTTCCTTCCCCATTGATTTCGAGTGCATGCCACGCTTCAAGTCTCCAGCCCGAGATAAAATAAACCTTCCCCCTTCCACAAAACCTTTGTGTCCGCGCCGCTAATCCACGCTGGAGCAGGAAGGTGCTACGCGCTTTGTTTCGGGAGTGAATGAAGACAAATGCTTGCACCTTGGCGCTAACCAGACAATAAACTAATCCACTTGAAGGCTGTTATCTAAGATGGGATGTGCGAGGGTGGGGGTGGGGGTGGCCGAGAGCTCAGCCACACACTGTACCAGGAAAGGAGTTTCTTTTCAACCTCTTTTCATTCCAAAAAAAAAAAAAGAAGAAGAAGAAAGAAATGAAGTCAAACAAATTAGTGTTTCCAAATAAAGGGTAAGGACCTTGTATTTTTAATGATTGGAAGCGCTTTTGTGGGTGGTGAGGTCGAGGGGCGCCGCCGAGGGCTGTCCAAGCTTTGGGCTCCTCAAGGCCACCTCCCCTTCAGAGACCGTCCCCAAGGTGCAATCCCCCCTCCCAGCCCAAGACATTTTCTGCCTTAAACTCCAAAGGAGGCTCACCTTCCCAGCAAGCTTTCACCAGCCTGAAAGAGGAAGGATGTGAGCAGAGCGCCTCCCATTTGGCCCTGAAGCTCAGAACTGAGCAGATGCGAGGGGCTGAGGGTTCGGATGCCACCCCAGCTCGCCCCCTTTATCCACGGGCCCACCAAGCCAGGCTCCCAAGCATGGGCTGTGCCCAGGATTCTCCTCGCCAAAATTATGTTTCTTGCTGCTTTGTTTGCTGCTGTTTAGACCTCCCCCTCCCCCAGCAGGGGGCTTAAAGCCGCGACGTGGGGAAGTGAGGAGCTGGGGACGCAGGGCAAGCCAGGGCCGCCCCCGGGCTCCGGCGCTTCGAAAAGGCGCTCGTGTTTGAGCTACCTGGGAAAGTAAACAGGTAAACACTGGGCCCACTTGGAGGGCCACTTGTCCTCGAGTGGGAACACTTAGCCTGTGTACATTCCCCTCCCCTCCTGGGCCTCAGTCGATTGTTCGGCGCCCTTGCCGCCCTCTCTAGCCGACTATGCTTCGGTCTCTTCGAAGCCTGGAGCGGCGGAGAACAGCTTAACGGCCTAAGGAGCCTCCCACAGGAGGTTCCCTGCAGCCTCCGGGCAGAAAGAGTTTGCCTTTCCTCCCCACCTCCCCTCGGGGTCTACAGCTCTCTTTGCTCCCATCCTAAACGTGAGGAAAATGAATACAGAGCTCGAGATTTGTAAGGAACTGGAAGCCCCAAAGCTAAGAATAAAGACCAGGAGCCGAGGACCCCCGGGGACTCAGGTGACCCTGGCAGGGGTGACCAGTGGAGTTCTCACACCAAAGAGATCCACACCTGTTTCCCTCTGGCCTGGAACACGCTGCGATCGAACTTCCAGAACCAGTCACAACTTCGTCCCCAAGTTTGCAGCAGACAAGCTCACGACAGAGCGCTTAGGATGCCCCCAGAGCCGGCCAAGGAGCCCCAAACCCACCCCCAGACCTGATGGAACGCCCGGTTTTGTCTTCTCCCTGCTGGCTGGAGCGTGGGAAGAATTGACTGAAGAAGTCGAGTTGAGCGGACTGGTGTATATCCGAGAGAGTGGAAGCTGCAGAGCAAGGGGACACTAACACGTTCAGAAACGACAGAGTGGGAATGGCGGGGACGCTGGGCGCGGGCCTGGGCGCGGGGCTGGGTTTCCTCGGCCTTCTGGGCGTGCAGATCTCGCCGAGCAGAAGATCCCGGGCCCGAAAAGGCTGAGAAATGCTGCTTAAGGAGACCTCTTAGGGAGTCCTCGAAATGCAATCACCTGGTTAATTTGTGTGGAAAGGTGCGTTTGGTGCCTGGTCCCCGCTCTTCCTATCGCAGGAAATCCGGGAGACTCTGAAGCTGCTGTGGGCCCTGGACCTGCCCTCTGCAGCCAGCTGGCCTCGCTCTGGCCTCCCGGAGTCTGCAGCCTATTCCTAGGGGACTTGCATTTTATGATCTTCCTCTAACAAGCCGAGTTTCTCCCCTTCAATTATGAGCCTCCCAGGGGTCTCCCTGCACCATTTCAATTGCAAATGTCAGCGCTTTGGAAGCGGACGCAGGAACAACAGGGGCGAGGAAGCGAGGGGGGAAATGGACTGGCGAGGTCCCTGGAGAGAGACCCTGGGCGCAGCGGATCCCGCAAGGCGCGGAGAGCTTCCTCGGGAGGCCAGGCGGAGGCCACCTCCAGCTCCCTCCCTCCCCCGCTGCCCCAGGGCCGGGGGAAGGGGAACACTGAGAGCACGGGCTGGGTGAGGGTGGGGTAGGGGGCAGGGATCCCAGCGCCGGCCCGCGGGGCAAAGGAAGTGCGGCCTTGCAAGTGCTCCTGGAAGGGGACCCGCGACCTTCGGCGTGGAAGGTCTCGGACTGGCTGAGGCCAAGGCGTAAGGGGCCTGGCGTTCGGTGAATTGGGCTGGGGCCCTTCTTCCCAAGGCGCCATTGTCAGCACTCCCTCTCCAGGATCAGTTCCAATGAGCCAGGATTCCCACAGGAAAACGGTCGTCTCTCAGGTGCTCTGAGGCCCAGAGCCCTGGGCAGAAGAAAGGGAGGGGCTTGGTCAGCAGCGGCAGGACTGACCAGGTCCGAGGAGTGAGGCCCACTGTGCTGGGGGGAGGGAAGGAGAAGCTGGGAACTAAATGCAATCAGGTGGTTCCAAGGTGAAGAACTGAGCAGGCTCCTTCGAAGGCCTTGGAGTGGACTCCTCACCCCACCCCACCCTCACCCCCCAGCGATGGCTCCGGACACAGGCAAACAGGTCCACTTCTCACCAAAAGACCATTTTCCACCCAACTTAAGAATTGGCCTGCTCCTTCCCCATCCCTGGAGCCTGCCCTGGTTCTCAAGACTCAGGAGACAACACACCCCTCCCCCCTTGAACAGAGGAGTGAGAAGAGGGACCATAGGAGGATCTTTTCTGCAGTGCTTGGGATGAGGAACTTTTTCTGGCCAGTTATTTATTCAGCGGCTGAGTAACAATGGCTGGGTAGGCCCTCCCGCCCCCCCCTCCCCGTTTCAACCCCCCCCCCCCAAAGAACCAGCCTCCCTCCTCTGACTGGACAGGACAGAGAGCTCCCACGTGAAAGGGGGAGGGGGAGACGAGGAGCAACGAGGCTGAGAAACAGACTGGACAGAGAGACAAAAAAAAAAGCACGAAAAGTAATGGGTTCGAGGAACACGACTCAAAGCAATTCTAATTCTTGCAGGGAGAAAAGAGGAAGGAGGGGGAGAACGGAGAAAAGAAAAAGTAGGAAGAGAAAAACAGGAATAGGAGCGTCGACTTGAAGGGGTTTCCTTAATATTGTGGACGGATTCAGAAATGAATGAAGAGATAGTCCATTGAAAAGGGTTGAATGCCATGACAACTAGGAACAGCCTTAGATTTATTCCAAACAGTTAGGACACATTGAAAGAGAGCGTCAATCATGTATTATTTCGCCACTGAAATAAATGCAAAAACCGAGCCGGGACAAAGGCTTCCAACGGGAGCGGGACATTTGTCTACATTTCGCTCATTGTCCGCAGCTTAGCAATCGGTTTGTATTTGTGTTTGCCCGGGTCCGACCACCCAGGACGCGCCGACGAGGAGCTCGCTCTAACCTGGGCCATTGTCACCCACGTCACATACTGAAGGCGAGGCAGCGAGGGCTGCAGAAAGCGGCGGAGAGACTCGGGGAGAGGCGCCCTCGCCCGGCGCCGGCAGGCCGGGGGCGACAGGGGCGCAGCGGCGACCCGAGCTGCACGCGAGAAGGACGCGCCCGCGCCGCGGCCGCCGGGACTGCGGGCGGAGGGGGAAGCGAGAGCCGGACTCGGCGCGCGCGGCCTGGCCTTTCCCCCTCCGACCCCCAAGCAAAGCACCTTCCCGAAGTTCTGTGAGGGGCGCACAGCAAAAAGTAGCAACCTCCCCCCTCGCTCCCGCAGCACTGGAGGGAGGAGCGGGAAGCGGCGCCAGGAGGAGGTGCTGTCCTAGGAAAGTTCTGTTTCTAGGCTGGCGAGAGGCTGGGAACGTCACCCACACTTAACGCAAGCTGGGAGCCGGAGTGTCCTCGGAATGCGTCCCTGGAGCGTCCAAAAGCCCTCGCTTAAAACAGGGAAACGCAGCATCACCCGCCCGCCCTGCAGCCCCCACCCCCGCGGCTTTGGGGGTCCTCAATCCGGCTGGAGACGGAGCCCCCACCCATCCCCTTCCCCTCCCGCCCTCCGCCACTGCGGGAGGCTTGGGAAGGAGGGGCTGGCTGGAGAGAGTGACATAATAGGGGGCAGAAAGGTGGCGGGGCCGTCAGCCCTACCCTCCTCCACCCGGAGGACGCGGCCAGCGGGTCCCTGAGGCGTCGGAGCTGGGGTCCCAACGCCACCCCGCCCTTCCCGGGAGGCCCCCAAAGCCTCAAGTGCATTGCGCAACCCTCCTGTGGCGCAGAGATGGAGGGGGAGGCGGAGTGAAGGAAATAAATAAGTCTTTAGCAAATAAAGGTTGGGGTGGGGTGGGGGTGGGGTGGGGGTGTCGCCCGGCGAGGGCTCGGCTGGCCCCAGCCCATCTTTCTTCTGGGTTTCGGGCTCTTTCGGCGTTAACTAGAATCAATTAGTTGCCTTGTCATTTCTAGTACTCATCCTTAAGCCTCAACCAAAATATTGACCTAGGAGGCTTACAGAAGTTGGGCTCTTGCCATTTGAACCGGATCTTGTTTAGGGAGCCACCAGCGATGCGAAGGCGAGATTTCCGAGGCTCAGCTTCGCCCCCTCCCCCTTTGCCAAAGGCGTCACAAATCGCCAATTTTCTGGCTTGCTCGGGGGCGGGAGCGCGGGGGCGGGGAGGTAGGAACCCGTGAATGCTAAGGAGGAATTTTTTTTTCACTCCTCTCAATTTCTGTTTTGTTTTCTCTCCTCCTCTCCGCCTTTTTTAAAGATGCAATTTGTTAAAACGGCGCTTTCAAGTGTATGGACTCGCGAGCGACGCGGTGGTCCTTTGTATGTAAATACTGGGTTAAAAAAAAAAAAAAAAAGGCTCGTCCCGTCTTTGCAATTAATTGACACATTACACCTCTCATCTTGCTCTAGAGAACCGTTCGCTGGAAGCGCGGAGCTCCCCAAAACCCACAATTTCAAATCTGCAAATACTGTCTTCATCCACTTGACTTCCAAGACCCGCCCACACGTGTCCAACCTTTGGGTTTTAATGTCTCCCCCCCCCTTTTTTTCCACCCTTCTATTGCTCCCTCCCTCGCTCCCCCTCCCTCACTCCCTCTCTATTTCCCTCCCTCTCTTTCTCCCCCTTTCCCTCCCTCTCCCCAGGTTCGCGAGTGGAGCCCAGCCTTATATGGACTGATCGCTCGGGCAATGGCCCATTTTTTCCTCGCCACCAGCCGCCACCGCGCGCCGAGCAGCCGCTGGAGCCTGAGCTGACGCCGCCTTGGCACCCCTCCTGGAGTTACAAACGAGGGCCCGGCGCGCAGGCCACCCGGCTCCCTGCTTCCATTTCCTCTTCTTTTCAAAGAAGACAAGGCGCTGCGTTGGGTTGTCCCCTCCCATTCCCCATAGTTTTTTTCTTTTCTTTTCTTTTCTTTTTTTTGCTCTTTTTAAAAATAATTATATCAATAATTAAAGCCCATCCCCCTTCCCCTCCCCCGACCCCTCCCCCCCCCTTTACCCCCTCCCCGCCCCAACTGGGGAGCGCCAAGAATTAACCAAGTGAAGCTACAACTTTGAGGCATAAATTCCGGGTCCCGAGCCATGTCGCTGACCAACACAAAGACGGGGTTTTCGGTCAAGGACATCTTGGACCTGCCGGACACCAACGATGAGGAGGGTTCGGTGGCCGACGGGCCGGAAGAGGAGAGCGAGGGGCCAGAGCCCGCCAAGAGGGCCGGGCCGCTTGGGCAGGTCACCTTGGACACAGTGCAGAGCCTGCCCCTGAAGAACCCTTTCTACGACAGCAGCGACAACCCATATACGCGCTGGCTGGCCAGCACCGAGGGCCTCCAGTATTCCCGTAAGTAGCGAAACTTGGTCGCCTTGGTCGTGGCGCCTCTATTCGCGTGGCCGCAGCTCTGGACGCAGTGGGCAGAAAGGGGAAGGGGCCACTGAGCCCGGATCCCTCACTCTGCGCTCCTACAAAGATTTTTAATACTTGTTTAGGATGCTTTAACTCTTTCCTTCTCATCAAGCCCTCCTAGTCCCATAAAAGGACTTGCTCTCAGATAATTTTTTTTTCAAAGAGAAAAATTAAGAGGAACAGGGGAGGGGATAGTTGCAGAAGTCACCGGGACTGATGGCCCCCGCCGTAGCCCCTCAGCCCCGTTACAATGGCCGGGAGAGACTGGCCTGTGGCGCAGGAGCGAGCCAGCGAGCCTAGGGTACCTACAGAGGGTGGGAAGACTCCTGCGGCCCGGGTATAAATAGCTCACCCTGCCCCCCTGAACGATATAGAGGATAGAGGACGCTTTGTGCGGGCGGAGGGTGTCGAAAAAGTCCAAAAATAAAATACGAAAACCCCCCAAAACCTGCCGTAAATGACCGAGCCGATCAATGCCCGGATTGTAGGGTTTTCCTTTTAAAAATCTGCCCACGTCTCTCCAAAAAGAAAACTGCTTAAGGGGGCAGCAGCCCTAAACCCGCGATGACCCTCTACGCGCGCCACTCCCCACAGATATGCACCCACACTGTTCCAACCCTTTGAAACACACGTCCCGAGTCCCCACTTCTGCTGCCTCTCCTCTTTCGCCTGGCGGGCTCCCACGGCTTCGTCAGGGGTGGAGCAGGGCTGGGGGGACGAGACGAAAGCAGTGGGGTCGGGCTTCGGGTCGCGGAGGGCCGAGGGCGCACGGAGGATCCGGGCGCGCAGGGTCTGGCCCTTCCGGCGCGCGGCCTCCAGGCGCCTGACGCGCTTCTTTCCATGCAGTGCACGGGCTGGCGGCCGGCGCAGCGCCCCAGGACTCGAGCTCCAAGTCTCCGGAGCCTTCCGCCGACGAGTCACCGGACAATGACAAGGATACCCCGGGCGGCGGGGGGGACGCGGGCAAGAAGCGGAAGCGGCGGGTGCTTTTTTCCAAAGCACAGACCTACGAGTTGGAGCGGCGCTTCCGGCAGCAGCGATACCTGTCGGCGCCCGAGCGCGAGCACCTGGCCAGCCTCATCCGCCTGACGCCGACGCAGGTCAAGATCTGGTTCCAGAACCACCGCTACAAGATGAAGCGCGCCCGGGCGGAGAAAGGTATGGAGGTGACGCCTTTGCCCTCGCCACGCCGGGTGGCCGTGCCTGTTTTGGTCAGGGACGGCAAACCGTGCCATGCGCTCAAAGCCCAGGACCTGGCAGCTGCCACCTTCCAGGCGGGCATCCCCTTCTCGGCTTACAGCGCGCAGTCTCTGCAGCACATGCAGTACAACGCCCAGTACAGCTCCGCCGGCACCCCCCAGTACCCGACAGCACACCCCCTCGTCCAGGCCCAGCAGTGGACTTGGTGAGCACCGCCCCTCCGAGACTCGCGGCCCCAGGCCCAGGCTCCACCCCTGCGGCGGAGGCGAGGAGGACTCGATCTGTACGGTGGTTAATATTATTATTATAAGGGAGTCGAGTGGACTCTTGGCTCCGTTTGGGGAGGCGCCGGGAAGTTGCCTGCGCTTCCTGGGCCAGGCAGATTCCATCCACCCAGCGCTGCCCCGTCCCCCTCTCCTTTCGAACCTCTGGAGAGGGCTGAACTGTAAGCGGTGTTTACAGAATGTTTGCGCAGCTTCATTTCTTTGCCTCTCCCCGGGGGGGGATCAAATCGACCCAGCGTTACCGTCCTAACTCAAGAAGGAGAAAAAGACCAACTCCCCTGTCCCTCCTGCTTTTGTGAATTTTGTTAAATATGTTTGTGTGAGTAGCGATATTGTCAGCCGTCTTCTAAAGCAAGTGGAGAACACTTTAAAATATAGACGATTTCTTTTCTTCTTTTTTTTTATAAGAAAATGCTAAATATTTATGGCCATGTAAACGTTCTGAAAACTGGTGACAGATTTCGCTTTTCGTTGTAAATATCGGTGGTAATTGCTGCCAAAATGACCTTCAGGGTGGGCCTCTTCTCCCCAGAGGCCCAACTTCTTTCTTTGTGGTTTATTTTTATTTGCTTATGTTTGGTTACCTCTGTTTTCTTCTTTCCTTTTTTTAAATTTTGTTCAGTGCAAGCATTTCTCAAATACAAAAACAAAAAGGAAAAATGTGTAGGCGCAAAGCCCCCTCCCTGCCGTATCGTCCAGGTCCTGAGCCCCAGAACCTGGAGCTCAGTGGTTCTGTGAGGTTCCCCAAGAGCGCCGGGCGCTGAAAGCTTTCAATTTTTTAAATAAGAATTTTAATAAAAATTCTGTGTTTAAAAAAAAAACAAGCCCGGCCCTCCCGGTTGTCATACTTTGTCGCCCTGCGCCTGGCCGAGGCTTCGGGCAAGGACCGGGCCAAGGCGCTTGCAGCTCTTCGTACCCACGCTCTTCCTCTGGGCGGGGAGTGGGGCCTGGGCCCGGGGCACCCGGGGCACAGGAGAGGCTCCCGGACCAGCTTCACCCTGGCGGACAGTTCAGGCCCCACATCTCGAACCCCGAACCAGGGAGCGAGCGCTTGGCCTCGGGCCTGCATGCTGTCAACCGGAAGCCCAGGGTCGCCTGCCTTCACGGGAGCCTCTCTACGGGCCTAGCACGGAGTCTGAATCCGGGGCGGCGGCGTCCTGGCTTTGGCAAAAAAAAAAAAAAAAAAAAAAAAAAATGACTTTGGAAAACGCCAAGGCGAGGGAGCAAGCCCCCCTCGTTCGCCCAAATCTAAGAGTGGCTCCTTCAGCCTGAGAAGCTGTTGAAGCGACTACACTTGATGACTTTCACTTTGTTGCATTTGATTTACCTCGCGCTAAGAAGAGGGGGTGGGGGCTGAGGCTGAGACTGGTCGGCTTTCTCTCTATTCCCCACCCCTTTTTCAAAATCCTCGGACCCGAGGCGGCCTAAGGGACCGCTCCTAGAACTGGGTTGGGGGGCGAGGGAGGTGTAAGGAGGGGCGCTGGGGAGGGAGTGGGGTGCTGCATCTCCTGTAGGCTCCTGGGCCTGGGAGAGCCGGTGGCAGTCCCTGTCCACAGAGGCTCCCTCTTCCTTCCGCTCCGGCCTTCCCGGGTCTCCAGCCCCCTGCCCTGGGATTAGACCCCCATCCTCATCTCCTAGCGTCTGGCTGCACAAGGCCCCCTAGGCCAGCTTTTTGGCGTCGAGGTGGACTGCTGGCCAGAAAGTAGGGATGTGAAGATGCAGTGGTGCACTCCGGCCTCCTAGGCTCAGGTGAGAAGAGCGTGTGCAGTGAGCAAACAGTCTGGGGTTCGCCCAGGGGAGGGAGCATTGGCCCTTCTCTGGTGGCCAAATTATTCTATCCCACCCTAGTCGCGAGGAGATCTCCTTGGTGAATGTCGGTGCACACTTGTCCTCGCGGGCGGGGTGTGTGTGTGTGTGTGTGTGTGTGTGTGTGTGTGTGTCAGGGATTGTGCGAACTGGGGAGCAGGGGGGCGTCTCTTTTGTGGCTCATGGATTTCCGAAAATACCTGGGGCTGTGCAGCTCAAAGCCAAGCACATGCTGAGACGCCTCTGCATTGAAAGTCTGCCCCATTGGGGATTTGTCCATCTCCTTCCTTCCCCAGCTCCACTTTTGTGGATGGGTTGGGGAGGAGGCAGGGGCGAAGAGGCTGAGCAAAGGGAGCGGTCCCAGCTGACTTTCTCACTCCCTCTAGTTGATCAGATTTAATTCAATATCTAAAGCAAACATGATTATCCGTGTGACCAAATCTGTGCGTCAATAGCACTCAGCGCTGCACGCCCCGGGACGTGATTACACTTGCACGTTATTCCCGCGTTCCGCACCCGCCCTGGATAATTGAGGGCGCCAGAGCCTTTCTAATATGCTACTAACTGTCCTTTCCCGTCTCCAGGTTCATCCGGGTTCACCCAAGTTTTCCTTAATGCTGTCAAGTCTCCCTTTGTTCCCCATACTAGCTTGAACAGTGTTTTTGCTGCTTGTAAAGGCCAGAATTCTCCCCTAGTCTTCTGTTGTGCAACAAATTCCCAACTGGCCCTGATAACAAACACTCAACAGCCCACTCTCCTAACTTCTCTTGTAATTCCTGATTCCCCCCGGAAGGAAGGTGAGAGTTCAGAGCATCTTGGAGTAGGATTGTCAGGAGGCCTGAGGCACAGCCCCAAGACCACATTCTTGGCCTCTGGGCTGCTAGGGGTGGGAGGCAAACTGATCGGAGCAGCTCCCAGGCTTCCAGGGAGGAGGAAGGCGGAGAGGAAAGGACAAATTCTTGCAGGTTTCCACTGTGTGTGAGTTTGAGGCAGTGGCCAGGCCTGCAGGCCTGCAGTCTGAGTGTGTGCTGAGAGGCAGGGAGCCAGGGAGGTGGGTCCTGAGCCCGCCTCTCTGTGTCTTCGGGTCCCCATGGAGTCAATAAAAGCGCCCGCGGAGCCCTGTGTGGCCCTAACCCCAGCGCCCTGGGAGCGCACCCGGCGCAGGGTCCGCTTTGGTAGTCTATCTTCGCCCAATCTACAGCGGGCCGCACAAAACGGCACAATGGGCGAGCTGGGACCGGGGATGTTAGAGGCGTGCATATTAAAAAGGGACAGAGAATGGATCTTGGGGGACCGAGAGGGGAAGAGGGAGAAGGGGCCCGCCCTCCCCCCATCCACCCCGCACCATTCAGTGCGCTTATCGCGGACAGTGAATCCCGGAGTCAGGCAGAAGTCTCCTTGGGGTTTTGTTGGGCCTGTCACTGGGTCCCTTTGTCATCCTCGGGCTCCATGCTGGATTCCATATGGCCAGCTGGGCCGAGGGAGCGCGAGGAGGGACCCGCACAAAACCCAAATTGTGTCCGGCTTTCAAACCCTTTATTGTTGTCTGTGAAAGGAAGACGCATTAAAAATTCGTGCTATATCTATTGGGGAGGAGATTGGAGGAGGGGAAAAAAGCCACCCTGTCTTTGATGGCTTCAGAGGGCGCTTGCCCCGCCTAGGCCCCATGACACACTGAGACTGAGAGTTGGATTGAGAGAGAGAGAGAGAGAAATAGAGAGAAATAGAGAGAAATAGAGAGAAAGAGATCTCCTTCTTTACCCCCCCCCCCCCCCGTCTTTTCTACCGAATATGGGCTGTAGCTCCGGCCATCAGTGTTTGGAATAAGAGTACACACTTTGCACTTTGCCTTCTGAGCTGGCAACTAGGCTTCTCCTGTCTGGGAGCCCCGCGTTGAAGCGAAGCCCTGAGCTTCTGTGGGGCGCAGAATAATACTGAGCCTGGGCGATGCTTGACCTTCTAGGCCCTAGAATCTAGGGCTTCCCAGGGCCAGGTGAACAACCAGTCCCATAGTTCCCGCACCAGATTCGTCCTGACGGCCTGGCGCACAAAACCACCCCTTGCATGCATTGCAGGAAAAGCTCGGAGGGACTAAGAGGCCCTCCGTCCTAGGCCTACCTGGATCCCCTGCGGGTCCTGAGCCACGTCTCCAGGAAGCACCATTTGGTTACCAAGGTTACCAACCTCACCCCACTCGAATTATGCGCAGGGATCCCACTGGCATCTCGGTGTGCTGGAAAACCAGTTCAAAAACTTCTTTCACCATCCCCACTTTCCCTCTTCACCCTGAGTTGAATGGGAGAGGGAATTCTTCTTTAATTTTTAATATCTGCAGCATTGTTTTGTTAGCAAGATTCAGTAATGCGGAAACAGAGCTTCCAAGGAATTTGCCCATTTTTGCCTCACCTGAGCAGTTTTAGCACGGGGCAGTTGGGAGATCTTTTGGGCCATATCTTCCGCAATAACGGGGTCAAAAGCTCCCATAAGCAACCCCAAATAAAAACTGTGTGCTAAACAGAAAGAGTCCATGCTAAGCACTGTGGAAATAAAACTACAACCCACACATGTCTCCCTTTGGGCAAAGTGACTCAGCCCCGAGGAGTAAAACAGAGATGGTGTAAATTACAGCTAATCCAAAATTGGGGCACTCCCCCTTTTCTCAGTGAGTGCTACTGTCATATTGATTAGAATCAGATAACTTGACAAGAGTAGGAATCCCCTTCTCAACGTCTCCACCCCCACGAGGGAAATACCGTATTTTTCTCACCTATTGACTGTTGGGCTTAGTTGAGACCTGGTGAGGATTGCTCGAGCCTTTTCAAGAGCCTGGTCATTGAAAAGCTAATCCAATATTTACCGACCATAAGGACAGTTCTCAGACGTATTTATTAAGGCCTATGTTTAAGTGATTACTTGGACTGAAAACATAAAACGGGGAGGGGCATCCAGGAGAGCCAGGTCCTGCCCAGGTGGAGCCTCCCAAACTCAGAAAGCAGGCGTCAACTTGAGGTGCTGAGGTTTCCCTCCCATGCTTAAGTGGCATGTGGATTAGATATTGTGTTGGCCGGTATTTCAGGAAATATGTACTTGTGACTTCCTGAGAGGCCAGGCGCAATGACACTCTAAACTGTGTCGCTATATCATCTTTTATCCAGGATCTTCAAATAAACCCTGATCCCCACCCCCAGCATATTATAGCCGCCGCTCTCTCTCCAAGGAAGCGATCTGAGTTTTATTGCTTTCACCAACGCCCCAAGTCTCTTTCTCTCCTCTCCCTCTCCACACGTGCGCGCGCGCGCGCACACACACACACACACACACACACACACCCTTCCCTCCCATCCTGTCACATTTTTAAAGGCTTTTTCTTTTTCTTCCTGGGCCGTCGTTGCTAATTAAAAATCGAATAGGCCTAGGCGCCGCTACGCGAGCAAGTGGGAAGATGCAGGTCCACGCGCGGACCCAAGTCCGGAAGACTGCACAGCCTCGAGCTGGAGAAACGGCCTAGCCTGCGTGCAGCCGCCAGGAGGCGCCCGAGCTCTGCGCTCCGGCTGCGTCTCTGCAGAGCCGCCCGCTCCCAGTGAGCCTGCCAGTGCAAAGGAGGCCTTGAAAGTGCGCGTCAATAGGGGCCATCTGCACTTGGGGACACTTTTTACTCGCTTGTAATTTCCCCCTATGCATCTTTCTCCATGTACGTGCCACCTCACATTTCTACCCCAGCTTCTATCATATTTGGACTCAAGCAGTGAACTGGTCCTCTGGTCCAGTCGCACGCTGGCCACGAGGTAGGCTCAATAGGGGGGCACCAGGGTGCGGCCACTGCGATCCGGACCGATCCCCACGATCATATGGACCCCTGTGGGTGAACGCGGGGTGGGCAGTTTTGCAAGGGTGCCGTGAGTCCAGATAGTTCAGAGAGTAAGAGAGTGATGCTGAAGGATTCTGATTTGGGTTGGAAGAAGTGAGGCAATACTAGGAAGAAGGAACCCTTACCCCTCGGCCACCACCGAGTTGGGGCTGTAGCTACTCCTGCTCATCCCCAATTCCAATTAGGTGCACGTCCTGCTGACAGCAAGTAAAGCACAAACGGAAGCCCTCGCCACTTAGCGCCTTTCCTGGGCCACCGCCAAAGGGCGAGCGGTGTAGTGGCGCCATATGGCCACCGGGGGGCGACGCTAGGCCGACCTCTGGCTTTGGGGTATGGGCAATGGAAGCGAGAAAACACTCTCCACCCCAGCTACGATTACCTTTTATTGAGGCCTCGACTGGAGCGTAGGAGTATCCGAGAGTAGAAAGGAAACCGGATTGTAGATGCCTCCTTCCTCCACTCGCCCTGTTGGCTCTGGGCAGTGGAACAGGAATAGAAAAGGTTAAATTCCTGTGTCCACCCCCCCCCCCCATAATAGGGCCTGAAATTCCAGGTTTCCTGTGGATGTATGAGGTAGACTGCCTCCCATCAAAGACATTCGTGGCTCCAAACGTTGATCCCTTTGCTTTCTTAAGTCCCCCTACCCCCATATCAGTGAATCGCTATTAAATTAGGGAATCTGCAGTGCCCAAGTTGTCCGCCAGGTAGCGCAATTGGATAAGAAAAGACCTCCCCTTCGCGCACTGTCCAGGATGACGCAGTGCAGCTTCAACACCTGCACAATCTGAGAGATGTCTGGGCGAGGTATCCTTCACACCAGGGCTAAGGCGTGTGTGTGTGTGTGTGTGTGTGTGTGTGTGTGTGTGTGTGAGAGAGAGAGAGAGAGAGAGAGAGAGAGAGAGAGAGAGAGAGAGAGAGAGAGAGATTTCGGAGAAGAAAGAACAGTTTGCTAAATCTTAATTCCAGAACAATTAAAACTAGCTGCCTTTGAACCTGGTACCTACATGATGGAAGAGGCTAAAGTTATCCATTCCAGCCCAGTCTCTCTCTTTCTCCCTTTATCAGGCTGCTGATGCTGACACCCATGTAACTGTCACCACCACAGTCAAGACATAGAACATTTCCATCACCCCAAAATGTTCCCTCCTGCCAGAATACTTAACAGTATCAAGTGAAAACTTTCATGAAAATATCCCATCCCTTTTAGTATTTCTGCCTTTGTTTATAAAGTGGTACAGAGAAGGCCACAATTCTCTGCCCCCACAGCTGAAGACAATGACCACCGCCACCAGTTCCTGAGTGTCCCCTGTGTGCAGGCACCCGCTGGGCACTTCTCTCCTCTTGTCTGATTGTCACACCCAATCAGTCCTTCAACAGATGAGGAAACTGAGTCTCATAGAAATTAAGCATCTGCATGTATGAAGGCAGCGTTGTTCTTACAAAGAACAAGTGCAGGCGGTTGTGGTGGGATTTACCAGGGTACCCTATCGAGTTTTAAGAGAAGAGGGGAGGGGTAAAGGAGGACAAGGCTGTTCTTCAGAAGGCAGCTGGGTGGCGGGCTTTTCCACAGAGCAGGACTCTGCCAGTTCCCCTAATTAGCTAGGAGTCCCAGCTAGGCTGCTCTGGGTGGCAGCTTCTTGACTTCTTCTAAGAAGCCCACATACACACACACACCCACACACACACACACACACACACACCCCTCTCTGGGGTACTGTGTGGGGTGGAACGGGCCCACGGGGCCACCTGAGAGCATACTTAGTCTGTCCTCACTGCTGAGCCATCTCTTTGATTTTGGTGACAAAAGCAAATCCCTTCTACCTGCAGAATGATAAAGGGTACAAGAAAAAAATAGGTTTGATTTGTCCATTGATCTTATATCTTTAATAATTATCTGACTTTCGCCTGGTGTAGGGGAAGAGAAAATCAGTTAAAATGTTTTGAGTATAGTGCTAGGCTGCCTAATCTGATGTACAGTAATCTACTGAAATATTTTATTTCAGACCCCTCCATGTTTCTTTAACTCTGCTAACAACAACACAAAAGAATGGCCTCACCATATACCAGTGTAAATGGGGAGTTGGATTTATGAGGTCAAACCAAAGGAATTCCGTTTCCGTGTCTTTGATAGAGACCTGACTGTCTGACTGCTGTCCAGCCCTTCTCCACCTCTTCACGTGACCGGCTCCTCCGAGCATAAGGGACAGAGCTGTGGACAGGAGGGAGGGTTCACTGGAGAGAGCAGCATGGTGCCCACGAGTCTCGGGCACTCCCCGTCCCCACGTGTGTCTAGGGCTGTCTACTGCCGGCACTTGCCTGAAGTGGATGCAGGAGGTTGTGAGCCCTGGGACAGTGGGCAAGTGCTGGGAAGTTCCTGGTCTTCTACCAACTTCAGGTGAGGTTGGTGGATAAATACTGCGGCTCCCTCGGGGCCATGGAACAGCCGGGAGACACGGTCTGTGCTGCCCTCCACAGGCCCCAGTTGCTCTCAGTGGCGATCTGCTCGTTAGCACACACCAGTGGTGGGCGAACCGCGGCTCTCGAGCCACACACAGCTCAATCAGATTGAGGACATTTTTAGCAAAGGCCAGCTTAGGAGTACCCTAATCAATTTAATAACAATGTACCTACTTATATAGTTTAAGTTTAAAAAAATTGGCTCTCAAAAGAAATTTCAATCGTTGTGCTGTTGATATCTGGCTCTGTTGACTGGTGAGTTTGCCGACCACTGGCCTACACCATATCAGCTTCTCTCCCTGCCTTGTCTCACCTCCCCACTCCCTTGTTTGGTCCTTGCCAAGATCCTCTTCCTTATTAACTACTGTGCACAAATCTTGCCCCAGGATCTGCTTCTGGGGGAGCCCACACTAAGAGACACATACTTGAGATCTACTTCTTTCTTTATGCTGGGCCTCTCTCAGAGGTCACCCATGACCTCATGGCCCATCCCAAAGGCACCTTTCCCCACGTGGTCCTTGGGAATGTCCACCATTCATACATCTTTCTGTGTTAGAGTCTGAGGTACCAAGGGATCCCTGAGTCCTGGCAGCTGGGTGACAAGGGACATAGAGACTGACCAGTCACTCTGGCTCCTCATGGTCAAGTCTGGGAAGTGTGGCTGCCCTCACACAGATCCAAAACTGTGGCTCCTGTTCGCTGAGGGTCCAGCCACAGGCCAGGGACCTGGTTTGTCCATCAGAAAGGGGCCCCAGCTTCTCTGAGCACAGCTCACCTCCGCCCCCTGAGAGGGAGACGCCAGTCGGCTCAGGCAGGCACTCTGCACCTGTTGGTCAGTCTCTGAGTCCAAAACACCTGCTGGGCAGCCGGCTTCCCCACAGTCCAGCCTCCATGATGACTTTTGTCTTGGGAACACAGGTCACTGTGACACACAGCACAGCCGCACGGCGTGGCAGCCACATGCAGGAAGAGCCCTCTTATTACTCAGGAAAGATGATGGGGAGGCATACTATAAACTGAATTGTGACCCCCAAATTCATATGTTGTCATCCCAACCCCCAGTGCCTTGTAGTGTGACTGTATTTGGAGATAGGGTCTTTGAAGAGGTAATTTTTTTTAAGACTTTATTTAATTCATTAGAGAGAGAGAGAGAGAAGGGGTAGGAAGAGGAAGCATCAACTCCCATATGTGCCTTGACCAGGCAAGCCTCAAGTTTCAAACCAGTGACCTCAGCGTTCCAGGTCGACGCTTTATCCATCGTGCCACCACAGGTCAGGCTAAAGAGGTCATTTTAAAAACAGGGTCATTAGGGTGGGCCCCAATCCAGTATGACTGGTGTCATTAAATGAAGTAGAAACTAGGACATCAACACACAGCAGGATGACCATGTGAGGACACAGCAAAGAGACAGCACCCACAAGCCGAGAAGGAGGCCTTAGAAGAAAGCATCCCCGCTGACACTGTATTCTCAAACCCCGAGCCTCCAGACTGTGAGGGGAGGCATCTGTGTGTCCACCCTCCTGTCTCTGGTGCTCTGTTAGGGCGGCCTGAGCCCACTCACAGACAGGCCCTGAGAGTCTGGGCCGAGACATTGTCTACCTAAATCTCACTTACCTTAGACTGCTGCATCCTGAACTCCACTTCCTCCTCTGAGCACGGTTGAAATAACCATCCGCCAAGGTTCTGACCTAACGGACTCCTGCTCTCCTGTCCTGCACGGTGAGTCTGTGTTTCTTTCAGCCATGCTGGGCTCCAGGGACGTGGAGCCAGCATGCCCTCGAGACATTGGGTGCCACACGACCACATTGCCCAGAGTCTGCGTAACTCCGAGTGTACCTCGTGGATCCCGCTCTCTCATCTGCAATGTCACGGCCTTGCGGAACCCTGGGGTGTGCATGGACAGGCTGCCCCAGCCTGAGCGCTTTAGTCAGAGTCCTACTGAGATGGACAAGAGGGGCTCGAAGAGCAGCTGTGGATCCCTAAAGAGGTGGACTCTAGGACCAACGGGCTCTCCACAAATCCTCTCCTGTTTCTGAGGCAGATGTAGGAGAGAAGCTACCCTGCCTGGGGAAGGCGCTCAAAGCCTGACTGGAAACCCCTGAGGGGGGAGGCTGGGAGGGTGTGGAGCAGGGCAGGCTCCCTATATCTGCCTAGTTTGGGGGCCCCCGCAGGGGTCCCCAAACTTTTTACACAGAGGGCCAGTTCACTGGCCCTCAGACCGTCGGAGGGCCGCCACATACAGTGCTCCTCTCACTGACCACCAATGAAAGAGGTGGCCCTTCTGGAAGTGCGGTGGGGGGCCGGATAAATGGCCTCAGGGGGCTGCATGCGGGCCCACGGGCCGTAGTTTGGGGACGCCTGGGTTAGAGCATCATTCCGAAGTGCAGAGGTTGCTGGTTCAGTCCCCGGTTGGGGCACATAGAGGAACAGCTGTTCCTCTTCCTCTCCCTCTCCCTCTCCCTCCCTCCCTCTCTGTTTAAGTTCAGTCAATCAACCAACCAATCAAAAGCCTTTGAGCACAAATGAATCACCTGGGATGTCAATAAGAGTCTGACTCAGCAGGCCTAAGAGTCTGCATTGCCAGCACGCCCCCAGGGGCTGCTGCTGCCAGCGCAAGGCTATCTCTGGGGTGGCGAGAGCCTAGATGAGCCTTCACAGGTCATACCAAAGATGACCCTATTAAATTACCAATAAAAAACCTGCTAGAGTGATGGCCACCCCAAAACAAGGGCAAGAAAAGTTTTTTTTTGTTTTTTTTTTTACAGAGGCAGAGATAGACAGGGACAGACAGACAGGAACGGAGAGAGATGAGAAGCATCAATCATCAGTTTCTCGTTGAGCATTGCAACTTCTTAGTTGTTCATTGATTGCTTTCTCACATGTGCCTTGACCGCGGGCCTTCAGCAGACCGAGTAACCCCCTGCTGGAGCCAGCGACCTTGGGTCTAAGCTGGTGAGCTCTTTGCTCAAGCCAGATGAGCCCGCGCTCAAGCTGGCGACCTCAGGGTCTCGAACCTGGGTCCTTCCACGTCCCAGTCCGATGCTCTATCCACTGCGCCACCACCTGGTCAGGCAAGAAAAGTTTTTTTTTTAAGTCTTTGAATAATTTGGGAAATAATCAAGAGCCACACGAGTAAAAAGTAATCCAAAATATAAATTGACTATTAGAGCTGGAAGAAATCTTGGCATCTTAAATTCTTACCTTCCGGAATTTTCCAGATGAGAAAACAGAGATCCCTAGAGGGCAGCGTGTGCCCTGGATCACACAGCGGATGGGTCACAGCAGAGGCAGGCACCTTGAAGCTGGGCCTGTGACGCCAAAGCCCTTTCTCCTGTGACACCCTGCTCAGGAGACATGGAAGCGTGGACTGGCTTACAAGGAAGACCACGTGACCATGACATGTTCTTTACAAGGCACGAACCGTGAGGAGGAGGCTGTGTCATGTGCTCCCTGCACAAATTATCGTGCGCTCTGAGCCTGTCTCCCCGCTGGTTAAAACAACCAGAAAGTATATACCTGCTCTTCCTAACACAAAGAGCACCCCAAGGAGGTAGTAGATGTGTCAAATCGTTTGACAGTCGTGGAGCTGCACTCCCTGTAGGGATCCAGAATGAGGGAGGGCAGAGGTGCTGGGCAAGAAACAGAGAAGGCTGGAGGACAGACCCAGGCAGCTCTGGAGCAAAGGGTGACAAGATGAAGAAGTCCCCAGGGAGCTCTGTCCTTGGATATTTCTGTGGCGACAGTAAGGTCCCATGTATGTGCTCTCCATCATGACAGCCACGAGCCACATGTGGCTCTCAAGCACTAGAAATGTGGCTAGTGTGACTGCAGAGCTGATCTTTAAATTTTATTTAATTATTTTTAAGTGAGAGGTGGGGAGATAGAGAGACAGACTCCCACATGTACCCTGACTGGGATCCACCTGGCAACCCCATGTGAGGCCAATGCTCAAATCAGCTGAGCTATCCTCAGCATCTGAGGCCAATGCTTGGATGAACCAAGCCACTGGCTGCGAGGTGGGAGAGAGCGAGAAGGGGGAGAGGGAGGGGTGGAAAAGCAGATGGTCTCTTCTCCTGTGTGCCCTGACCAGGGATTGAGCCCAGGATATCTGCATGCTGGCCCCGCACTCTATCCACTGAGCCAACTGGCCAGAGCCTAAATGTTATTTAATTTTTATTAATTTAAATTTAGATAACCACATGTGGCCAGTGTCTCCTGTATTGAACAGGAAACATCTAGAGTCTAGACCATGCCTAACATTTGTGTGGAGCTGTGAAAGAAAAAAATATGAGTTAGCCCTTTTTACCACCCTCTAAAATGTAAATTAACATCATTGCAATTAACCACCTTTCAAAGCCACCGTTCAGGGCTCTTCAGCTGCTCTTACGGGACCTCCAGTTCCCTCTGAATGAAGAGCTGTGGCGGCAACGGCTGGGGACGGGGTGGGGTGGGAGCATACTCCCCCCTTCACCCACTCTTTCTGTCCTCAACCACAAATGCCTCGGGCTGCATACAATTCCATAAAAAATTTAGAAAGGTTCTTTTTGTTTGTTTTGTTTTTAAATTGAGAGTCTTGGTTGATTCCTGACTATATATCTGGCTGGAACGCAGCCGGGTAAGGGCGGGCAAAATGCTTTACTGATCAGTCAGCTCTCACGCTTCCAAATCTCGTGTGTGTACCGGAGACCCCCGTGACAGGCTGGAGGGTCCTAAAGAACCCTTCTCAGCAGAAGGAATTTTGGTTATAAAGGAAATTAAATTAAAATATAGTTCTACTCCTTGGGGATGGTAAACAGCAGATTAAAAGCTCCTTAATGTCAGCGGAGGGACCAAGTCTGCTCAGCCACCCCATCTTCTCTCCCACCAGCCGCCCCCTTCGCCAGCTCGGCAGTGGGTGGGACAAGCAGAGCAGCCAGGACTTGCCTCCTTCCCTGGAAGGCAGAGGACTGACTCTCGTGTCAGGGAAGCGTGTCTGAAGCCACCACTAACTATTGATAGTAAGTCCTAGGGAGACAGCAGAGGAGCAGCACGGCGCTGACGCAGAACTGTGGTTTTAACGGGAACACGGGCTGCAGCGTTTGCCGCTGTGATAACCTTCCCCAACTCCTATTTCACTCCTTTGGGCGGACACAATGACATTTCATAAAACTCGGCATGAGGCCCTGGCCGGTTGGCTCAGCGGTAGAGCGTCGGCCTGGAGTGTGGGGAACCCGGGTTCGATTCCCGGCCAGGGCACATAGGAGAAGCACCCATTTGCTTCTCCACCCCCGCCCCCCCCCTTCCTCTCTGTCTCTCTATTCCCCTCCCGCAGCCAAGGCTCCATTGGAGCAAAGATGGCCCGGGCGCTGGGGATGGCTCCTTGGCCTCTGCCCCAGGCGCTAGAGTGGCTCTGGTCACGGCACAGCGACGCCCTGGAGGGGCAGAGCATCGCCCCCTGGTGGGCAGAGCGTGGCCCCTGGTGGGCGTGCCGGGTGGATCCCGGTCAGGCGCATGCGGGAGTCTGTCTGACTGTCTCTCCCCGTTTCCAGCTTCAGAAAAATACAAAAATACAAAAACAAAACAAACAAACAAAAAAAACTCGGCATGATATCAACAACAGGAGAAAGTAACAGGGCAAATTGAAATACCACTCTTGACGCAAACACCCTTTTAAAGTTTACCACCCTGATCCTTCGCAATTAGACACAGCAATTAGGAGTGCTGTTGTCAAGCACCCCAGACCGGCCGGCTGAAATGAAGGCTTTAATGGAGACCCCAGCAATGCGCTTGGTGAGGCTACAGGCACTGAGACAATTATTGCAGCTGAGTTAATTAATCAAATGAAATAGGACAAAAATTCATTTTGCAGCTGTGATCCAGACCTTTCAAATGCAAAGGGTACAAAATCAACAAGGCAATCCATTCTTATCTGAGTCTTTATTTCTAACAACTGTAAGTTGGAGATCAAGCTCTGACCAAGTTCAACTGTGTGGTTGAAAAGCAAAAGAAGACACTTTGGTAACAATCCCTGAATAATAAACTAGTAACAGTACATTTGACAGGAATTATTCTAGTTTTAGATTTTTTTTCCCCAGCATTTATAGTACGCACATCTATGCTACAATATAACATTAATGGATTCTGAGAAAGCTAGTATTAGAAGAAAACTTATTTTTAAAATATTTTAACACCACATAATTTTAAGTTTCTTCATATTTTACAAGGCATGAGAGTTAATCAATATATTTTTTTTTTTACAGAGACAGAGAGAGAGTCAGAGAGAGGAATAGACAGGGACAGAGAGAGATGAGAAGCATCAATCATTAGTTTTTTTGTTGTGACACCTTAGTTGTTAATTGATTGCTTTCTCACATGTGCCTTGACTGTGGACCTTCAGCAGACCGAGTAACCCCCTAGCTCGAGCCAGCGACCTTGGGTCCAAGCTGGTGAGCTCTGCACAAACCAGATGAGCCTGTGCTCAAGCTGGCAACCTCGGGGTCTCGAACTTTGGTCCTCCACATCCCAGTCAAACGCTCTATCCACTGCGCCACCGCCTGGTCAGGCGTTAATCAAATATTTTAATTCGTATTTAGTAATGTCTGCAGTGAAGTTTTTCATGGTTGTGTCAGGTACTAAAGACATACTTTTATATTAAATATCAACATTTTAGAGCTCTTTTATGAAAATTTCAAAAAGTCTGTTTCTAAAAGATATGATAGGTATTTCTCTTAGTAAAGTAACACAATACGCCGTACCATTTTGTACACACTTCAAGTTTTTTGTTGTTGTTTGTGTTTTTTTAGCAAGAGAGAAAGAGAGGGAGGAAAGGAGAGAGAGATGAGAAGCATCAACTTGTAATTGTATCACTTTAGTTGTTCATTGATTGCTTCTCATATGTGCTTTGACCAGGGGGCTCCAGCCAAGCCAGTGACCCCTTGCTCAAGCAGCAACCTTTGGGCTCAAGCCAGCAACCATGGGATCATGTTGATGATCCTATGCTCAAGCTGATAACCCTGCACTCAAGCTGGTGGGCCTGCACTCGAGCCAGCAACCTAGGGGTTTCAAACCTGGGACATCAGCATCCCGGGTTGATGCTCTATCTACTGTGCTACCACTTTTTAAGCTTTTAATAAGTAAATAACTTAAATTCAGTGTGAATAATCATATGCATCTAAAATAGACATAATCAAATATGGTATCCCTGAGGACTATGATATTTAATGGTTTTTTAAAATTTATTTTGTACCTTCTCCATTGTTCAAATATATTTTTCTACATGCATAATAACTCCGGCAATAATAGCTAAAAGTTTGACTTTTCAAATATAGAGCTGAGGATGTGAGGGCGATCTGAAAGTGACATCTGTCACCCCATTGATTGACAGGATTGATTCAGCTGATCTGGCTGGCTAAGCAGGTGTCCCCTCCTCCCTCCCCACTCCATGTGCATCCCTTCCCAAAGCTTCGAGCGGTGGAAGAGGAAGACCATGCCCGATAGAGGAAAGGATCGTTCTCTTGTTCTCTTGTTCTCCCATCGGGCGCAGCTGCGCCCCCTGCTGGCACCTCCAGATGAGCTCTCAAATATGCAGTTGAGCTGAAATCTGTTCCAAATAATTTTGATGTGAATAAAAATTCTTTCCTTTTATATGACTTGAGAAAATTAAGGATAATGCTAACCAAACCTACCCACTAAATTGGATTATTGGTTCTTACCGTAATTTCAAACTCACTAAAGACCATTCTATAATTTAATACACCCTTCAAAAATTATAGCTAACGTGGCATAGATAAAATGTAAGGAAATTTACCCTTTTTGCTTTTTAATGGGCACAGTTCTTTTTGTCCCTCAAGACCAGGAAGTGGCCCCCAGCTCTACTGGAAGCAAAGCAGTGCTCCTCTCCCTCCCCACTGGCTGCCTCTCTGGCTGCCCCTAAGCAGCCTGGTGTAGTACAGTGTGTCCGTAAAGTCATGGTGCACTTTTTACCGGTCACAGGAAAGCAACAAAAGACGATAGAAATGTGAAATCTGCACCAAATAAAAGGAAAACTCTCCCAGTTTCATACCTATTCAGTGCAGTTCGATGGGGGCTCATGCACAGATTTTTTAGGGCTCCTTAGGTAGCTATCCCATATAGCCTCTACAGACTCGTCACTGACTGATGGCCTACCAGAACAGTTTCTCCACCAAACTGACGGTTTCCTTCAACTGCTTATCCCACCGAGTAATATTACTCCTATGTGGTGGCGCTTTGTTATAAACGCGCCGATATTCACATTACACTTTGGTCACGGATTCGAATGTAGTGAGCCACAGAACACACTGAACTTTCCTCTGTACCATCCACATCTCGACTGGCATGGCCATGGGCTGCTCTGCTGTATACACAGTGTTACTTCATCATTTGCGCATGCGTACATGCTGCCACATCATCCTACAGAAACTGAGAGGGTTTTCCTTTTATTTGGTGCAGATTTCACATTTCTATCGTGTTTTGTTGCTTTCTGTGACCAAAGTGCACCATGGCTTTACGGACACTGTATTTCACTTCTCCCTGCCCCCACCCCCACACTCATAGCCTGAACCCGCTTCTGCCCCCTCCTGCCCTACCTGGAGGCCAGGCCTTTACTGTGGATCGTAGTCTGCATTCCTGAAGACAGGACAACAGGGCCCACCTTACAACCCCGTTTCTCGAGCTAATTATGTGGAAAGCACCTAGAACAGTGCCTCCCTCCAGGGGTGTTTGACACGGGGTCATCTCCTTTGGTGTGTTTTCTATTATTACTGTCAGGATTACTGTCTGAATGCCGGGTACAGGTACTGGTTTTTAAAGCCCCAACTCTGTAATCTGCTTTTAGGTCAAACTAAAAAAATGTTGTGATGGTGGAGTGAAACTCTTCAAAAAATAGATGGTTGCCAAATGGGAGAGTGTTGGGGGGTGGATGGGTGAAAAGGGGTAAGGGTTTAAGAAGCACAAATTGGCGGCTATAAAAACAGTCATGGGGATATGAAGTTCAGCACAGAGACTAGAGTGAGTCATACTGTAATAACATGTATTGTGTCAGGTGAGTACTAGATTTACCAAAATTATCGTCTCATACTTTATATGAATGTTAAATCACTAAATTGTGCGCCTGAAACTAATATGATATTGTATGTCAGCTATAATTGAAAATAAAAAGAATTACTTTTTAAAACTTTGTACCTCTTTCTATTCTGTTCTGGAGGATGGGGGTAATAGTGACTGAGCCCCCAGGAAAACCGGATACATCCAATGTGATTGTGCCGCGACAGCCGTCAGCACGGTCCTGGCTGAGGAAGCTCTCAGTGAGTGAGACTATTATCAGCTACCAGTTGGTCTTGTCTTCAGTTTCTCGACTTCTGACTGGTTCTACATGTTTAAAAGGAAACTTCTTAAGTACAATTTTATACATCCTTGCTTTAAAAAGTTTAACTGCGGCAGTTTAACCGTGTCTTGGCCTGGGAGGCTGTCCTCATTTGCGTGTTCACCCACTTTCCGTCTTTCTGCCTTCACCCAGGAAGTCCCCTCCTCGCCCTGGAGCGCGACTCCTTCTCGGCCAGCCCATCTCTAGATTGTCCTTCGCCGATGGAGACGTGGTCCTCCGCGTCTGCCCGTGCTCCTGGTCTGAGTCCCGCTCCTGGGAAGCCCTCCATCAACGTTTGCTGTTGCTGCTGAAATAAAATGAGAAACAGCTTTAAAACCCACAAAAGCGTGGTAGACATTGAAGGTGTTAATTAAAATGTTGCCTTTACATAGGTTATTAATCATCATCTTGATGAAAGAACTCTGAAGCGCATCAACAGTGAATCCAGGAGTGATCTTTCTTCCTGGCATTTACCACCTAATGAATTTTACATGGTTAGCCTGTGAGGGCTCCAGTGTAATATGCATCCAAGGGATCGGCTATACTCAGCTCTTCTGGAGGAACTATTAGGGGGGGAAAGTGCACTTCTTGAAAAGTAAAGAAGTTTCTCAAATAAAGACATACATTCTCCAGCCTCCTCCAATGCCGCTACAGAAGTGAATCTTAATACCTTGTAACCAGGTTATAAAAGCCTTTGTTTATCTGGCTTTCTGGACTTTATTTTATTTATTTATTTTGGGGGGGGTATTTTCTGAAGCTGGAAACGGGGAGAGACAGACAGACAGACTCCCGTATGCGCCCGACCGGGATCCACCCGGCACGCCCACCAGGGGCGACGCTCTGCCCACCAGGGGGCGATGCTCTGCCCCTCCGGGGCGTCGCTCTGCCGCGACCAGAGCCACTCTAGCGCCTGGGGCAGAGGCCAAGGAACCATCCCCAGCGCCCGGGCCATCTTTGCTCCAATGGAGCCTTGGCTGCGGGAGGGGAAGAGACAGAGAGGAAGGAGGGGGTGGGGGTGGAGAAGCAAATGTGTGCCTCTCCTATGTGCCCTGGCCGGGAATCGAACCTGGGTCCCCCGCACGCCAGGCCGACGCTCTACCGCTGAGCCAACCGGCCAGGGCCATGGCTTTCTGGACTTTAAACAAAGAATACACCACTAAGTCTCCTACTGTGCTTCAAAATTTAGGATTTGGGATATTCTATGTCAAGATGGCAGTTGGATAAATGCAGAGTTCTCTTCCACCAGCTGTAATTACACCTGTGTGAGTGTACTCTCACCGAATTAAACAAGGATTCGTTTCATCATCAGGAAAAGCTTTACTTCTTTGTTTCATCAATTGTTCTCTTAAGGTAGAAAGAATCCACTTTGAATAGCTCTATAATTTTTTTTAATTATTTTATTTTATTTTATTTTATTGCGAGGGAGAGAGGGACCAGATAGGGATCTTTATTGCTGCACCTTAGTTGTTCATTGATTGCTTTCTCATATGTGCCTTGACCAGAAGGGGGGGAGGACTTCAATTGAGTGAGTGACCCCTTGCTCAAGCCAGTGACCATGAGGGTCATGTCTATAATCCTATGCTCAAGCCTGCAACCCCGTGCTCAAGCCTGCAACCCCGTGCTCAAGCCTGCAACCCCGTGCCCAAGCTGGTGAGCCTGCACTCAAGCCAGCAACCTCAGGGTTCTAACCTGTCTGCTGGGTCCCAGGCCCCTGCTCCATCCACTGCGCCACTGCCTGGACAGTCTATATTATACTTTTTTTGAAGCAGTTTTGTGGCTTTACATCTGTAGGCCAATAAAACCTGCCAAAGCAACTATCTATATTTGGAGACTTCCAGTTCAAAAAGACACTTTTAAATTATTTTTTCTTTAAACTTGTGTTTTGAAATTATCTTAGACTTTCATAAAAGCTGCAGAAATAATTAAGAGAATCTCCACCTGCCCTGAGCCAGGCTTCCCTAAGGCACACCCACAGAGTGATCAGCAAAACCAAGAACTGAGCAGTGGCACAAGACTCCTAATGACAGACTGCGTTTGCATTTCATCGGTTTTCCCACTGTGGTCCTTTCGCTGGTCCTGGACCAGCTCCAGGAGCCCACTTTCCCTTCAGTCGTCATGTCTACTTGGTCCTCTCCAGTCTGGGCTGGTCCTCAGCCTTTCCTTGTCTTTTGTGACCAGGAAACCTTTAAGGAGTACTTGCCAGTTACTTTGTAAATGTCTCAATTATGATTTTTTTTTCCTTTTTTTTTAATTTTTTTTTTTTACTTTATTTATTCATTTTTAGAGAGGAGAGAGAGACAGAGAGGGAGAGAGAGACAGAGAGAGAGAAGTGGGGAGGAGCTGGAAGCATCAACTCCCATATGTGCCTTGACCAGGCAAGCCCAGGGTTTCGAACCGGCGACCTCAGCATTTCCAGGTCGACGCTTTATCCACTGCGCCACCACAGGCCAGGCTCAATTATGATTTATCTAATGTTTTCTCTTGAGACTTGTGCGTATAGCGTAAGAACACCACAGAAGTCACGTTGGGCCTCCCAGTGCATGACGTCAAGAATACATAATGTCCTTGTATCTTATCACTGGTGATGGTAATGCTGGTTATGTGCATAAGGTGGTGTTGCCTGGTTTCTCCTGTTTTTCCCTTGGTAAGCAACACAAATCTTGGCGTCAGGGGGAATATATGCAGATGTCCTGTGTCCTTCAAACATTTGCCCTCTGATCTTGGCATCCAGGGAAGTATCTCTCTGGCGAAGCAAGTATTACTGTGGTGTTGCTAGTGGTGGTTTGCTGTTTCCCTCATTCACAAGGACACTTTGAATAGAAGTGTAGGTATTTCAAAGCTGAGTTAATACCCTTGAAGATTTCTTCCTGATAATAACTTCCAGTGATCTCTAAAGCTATTCCCAGGGTCCCCTCCTCTTACCCCGCCTGTGATTTCTCACAGTTGAAGTTTAGTCTCATTAAACCAAACACTAAGGGTCTTCTCAAAATGCTACAAAATAGCATGATGAACAGAGAGTGGGCAGAAGGGGTCCAAGTGTTAGTGCTGAGCCCTCCCCATTCTGAACATTGTTTTGGGAAACAGGCACAATTTTTTAAATGAAGTACATTTTAAATATGTTGTCTGCATCTCCATTTGTGGGTATTTAATTTAGCGTTTATTAACTGGAAACCTCTTTCAATTTTTAAGACATAGCAGCTTGATCTCAAAACAGCTAAGAATCACCACAGATGGCCACAAACTTCTGTTTTGCCTTATTTTCAGGATGGCTCATGTTCAAGTACAGTACTTTATTTTTTTATCGGTTTCTCAGGAGAAATAGGGTCAAGGGTGAGAGTCACTATATGGGAAAAAATTGTTTTAAAGTATCAAGGCTACCTGAGAACTGGAGATCCACAGGGGAAGTAAAAGTAGTTTTGATTTTCATAAGTAGACATTTGGAAGCAAAGGGGATTGAGAAAAAGGTTGTTCAGAACATGATCTGCAGCTCAGTCGAAATCTGAAGTCTCGCTTCTGATGTAATCCTCTTGCAGTCAGAATGATTCTTACCCGCCTAGGTGAGTTCTCAGCACGGGCACACCTCACAGATATTGCAGGTTTGGTTCCAGACCCCCACAATAAAGTGACTATTGCAATAAAGAAAGTCACACAAATTTCTGGTTTCCCAGTGTATATGAAAATTATATTGACACTATATTGTAGTGTAATAAATATGAAATAGCATTTTGTCTAGAAAAAACAATCTACATGCCTTGATTTAAAAATACTTTATTGCTTAAAATGCTAGCCATCACCTTAGCCGTCAGTGAGTCACAATCTTTCCTGGTAGTGGGCCTAGCCTCCATGTTGCTGGCTGCTGACTGGTCAGGGTGGCTGAAGGTAGGCTGTGTCAATTTATTAAAGTAAGACAACAATGACATTTTCTGCATCAACTGACTCTTTCATGAATGGTCTCTCTGTAGCATGTGATGCCGTTTGATGACATTGAACCCCCAGTAGAACTCCTTTCGAAATTGGAATCAATCCTCTCACACCCTGCTGCTGCCTTGCCAATAAGTCCCTTGTTCTTTCTACAACCTTCACAGCACCTTCCCCGGGAATAGAGACTTCTGAGGACAACACTCTGCTCATTCATAAGAAGGAATCCTCGGTTTCTGCTCTACCTATTTTAAGGTTATGTTGCTAGGAATAAGTAGTTCTTGATCTTTATATCTTTATTATAGATTGTTACTTTCATCATAATCCCTGTTTAGGTTTTTCACTTTAAATTTTATTTTTTTCACATTATTCTACACCAACTTTCTTTGGGTTCATAGTTAAATGGTAAGTCATTTTCCAAATATCTGGGCTGATATCTATCACCTTACATTTATGTTTACCATTTTTTTCCCTTTGCTTTTGGTTCTTCATTTCTGTCTCCTATTGTATTGATATAATTTTACACATTCTCTCTTTGAACCCCCTGCTTATCTGGTCCCTTTTTCCCTTTAGTGCTAGCCCTTCAAATACTACCATACACAATTAACTGAACATTTTTCTAAGATATTCCATATTTCTAACTTCCTATAGACCACAAAAATGACCTTAGCATACTTTGCTACTGCATACGACTAAACACTCCCTCCCTCATACTGTTATTGCTGTTTATTTTTTTTAATTTTTTGTTTTAAGTAGTTCATCTTTAAATTAAATTTATTGGGATGACATTGGTTAATAGGATCATATAGGTTTCAAGTGTACATTTCTATGATTCATGGCCTGTATATCACGCTGTGTGCCCACCACCCAAAGTCAGACTATCTTCAGTCACCGTATATTTGATCCCTTCTTTACCCTCATACCCCCTTCCCTTTGGTAACTGCCACACTCTTGTCTATGTCTATGAATTTCAGTTTTATATCCCACAAATGAGTGAAATCGTGTGGATCCTAGCTTTTTCTTACCTATTTTGTATAGTATTCTCAAGGACCATCCATGTTGTTGCAAGTGGCAGTGTTTCATCTTTTCTCTTGGCTAAGTAGTATTCCATTGTATATATGTACCACTCCTTCTATAGCCAATCCTCTAGTGTTGTCACAGATTACCCTTGTTTTTATTTTCACCTTATTGGGGCCTTTAGTTGTAGTTTTGATTTGTTTTGTTCTTTGTATCCAGTCAAATAACCCCCTTGAGAATTTCCTGCAGTGGGGTTTTGCTGGTGATAAATTCCCTCAGCTTCTGTATGTCTGGAAAGCTTTTATTTTTTTTCTTCATATTTGAAAAATAATTTTGATGGATATAGTATTCTTGGCAGGTAATTTCTCTTTTAGTACTTTGAATGTTTGAGCCCTCTCTCTTCTGTCTTGTAGAGTTTCTGCTGAGAAGTCTGATGATAACCTAATGGGCCTTCCTTTGTATGTTATGTTCTTCTCCCTAGTTGCCTTGAAGATTCTTTTTTTGTTACTGATTTTTGACAATTTTATTATGACGTGCCTTGGAGAAGGTCTGTTTGGGTTGAGGTAACTCAGCATTCTGTTTGCTTCTTGGATTGAGGCTCTAACTCTCCCATAAGATTGGGAAGTTCTCATCGATTATTTGTTTGGATAAGCTCTCCATTCCCCTCTCTCTCTTCTTCTTCTGATATATCCATTATTCTTATATTGCTCTTTCTGATGAAGTCAGACAATTCTTGTAGAGCTCTCTCACTTTTTTAAATTTGTGTCTCTCTCTTATCTCTGTAGCATCTCTAGTTGCCTGTCTTCGGTGTCATTGATTCTCTTTTCTATCTGGCTTATTCTATTAGTTAAACTTGCAACCTCAGTTTTAAACTTATGTATTGAGTTCTTCATCTCTGTTTTTAAAAAATTCAGTTTTGAGAGGTTTTTCTGTTTTCTTCCAGTAGGTGTCACTGTGTTACAGGTTTTAGCTCTGTAAAATTTCTGGGCTGACCTCCACTGAGGTGTTGCTGTCACAATGATGTGGGTGGGGCTGCAGTTGCATTGGTGGATGGGGCATGTTGTGAAGGCTTTAATGATTTTACAGCTTAGCAATGGTGATCTCAGGCCTCCAGGTGCTCCTCCCCACATCTCAAACAACCAGAGGTCCAGATACAGAGCACCTCTGTTCCTCAGTGGAAAGAGTGGCTCTGGAGAATTAGCTGTGGGGTCTGTCATTGCCACCCTCCCTACCCCGCAAGATAAAGGAGGCCAGATCTGGGAGGCTGGAGGGTCGCAGTTTGGTTTTCCCTGTTTCTGTGCCAAGTTCAGGCAGACCACAAGAACATTGGTCATGACCTCTCATTCTGCCACTGCTTTGATTTAGTATCTCCTCCTCTGCCCCTCAATCTCAGTGCTCCTCCCTCACAAAAGGAGACCCAGTCACTCTGAGATTCTCCCCTCATTGTAGCTCTGGCAGACAAAATCCAGACAGTCCACACTTCTTTCCTTTCTGTAGCCCCAGCAGAAAATAAAACCCAGTCACTCCATCCTTCTCTCCTCTCCCAATCCCTGGAAGACAGAACCCAGACAGTGTGAGCTTCCCTTCACTCCCTAGCCCCAATCAAAAACAAACAAACAAAGAAACCAGTCACTCTGGATTTCCCTGCTCTCCAGAGATCCAGTGGACAAAATCCCACACAGTCCAGGCCTCTTTCCTCTCCAGAGCTGACCATGAGTGTATCTTATCTTCCACCTTTCTCAATGCTTCCCACTGTTAGTCCATTCCGTGTGCACAGCTTTCAGCCATGCCTACAAGCCCAGCTGATGTTGCTGTGCTGTGTTATAGCTGTTCAATTTGTTGAAATTTCAAGGGGAGAGATAAGGGGAATCTCTTACTGCTATTACTCTGACATCCAAGAACCAACTCTTGGTTTTATTGATATTTTGTATTTTTTTCCAGTCTCTTTGCCATTTTAATTATAATTTGTCTTGGTATATGTTTCTTTGATTTCATCTTGAATGGAACTCTCTGTGCTTCCTAAATTTGTGTGACTTTTTCCTTCACTAGGCTAGAGAAGTTTCAGCCATTATTTTTTCAAACAGGTTCTCAATCCCTTGCTCACTCTCTTGGCTTTCTGGTACCTCTATGATACTGATGCTGTTATGTTTGATGTGTGCCAGATGTCCCCTAGATTTCTTCATTTTTAAAAAATTCTCTTTTCTTTTTGATGATCTGCTTGGGTGCTTATAAAAGTTATCTTATCTTTTAATTCACTGATTTGATTCTCTGCTTCATCTAACCTACTGTTTATTCTTTTTAGTGTATTCTTCATTTTAGATATTGTATTCTTCATTTCTGTTTGTTCTTTTTTATGATTTCTTTGTCCTTTCCAATGGTTACTGTCTCTTTGTTTAAGTTCTCCCTGATATCATCTATTCTTTCATTAAGGTCCTTCAGCATTCTTATAACCATTGATTTAAACTTTCCATCTGGTATTTTGTTTGCTTCCATTTCATTTCATTCTTTTTCTGGAGATTTCTCTTTTTCTTTCATGTGGGGCATATTTCTTTTTCCCTCCATTTTTTCTGCCTTTTTGTGTTTGTCTCTGTGTATTAGGTAGATCTGCAATGACTCCCAAGCTTCTTATGAGGGCTTTCTCATGTAAGTTCTTTGTGGGTTTCAGTGGTACAGTCTAGAACATCTGTGCTAGGTGCTCCAGACATGATTCTTGTGTGTGTTATGTGCCCTCTCTTGTTGTAGTTGAGTCTTGAATGCTGTTGGCCCATTTGTGATTAGAGTTAACCCTCAGACTGGATGACTAGCATTCACCATGTATGAATCACTGTTCAAGGGTTCCCCTCCAAGGCAGAGTTGTTCCCACCAGGATCTGGTTTCTTCCAGAGTTCCCCTTTGGCTGCGCCATTTGTGTGACTAGTTGGACCAAGCTCTGGTGTGAGTTTTCAAGCCCACAACTGGTTGTGTTAGTTTCAGTCCCTTCACCAGGACCATGTCCCATCTGGAGTTAGCATTGCGAATCACTGTTTGTAGCTGCATCTACTGGGTCTGGGTATATGAGGGAGGAGCTAAGCTATGTACCAGGATTAGCTTCCTAGAGCTTTGAGCTTGAGGCAGATCAATAAAAGTCCAAAACTCGCTGAGGTTGAAACCTCTGTCAGCTCTATCCCCCACTCTTGAGGTTGCCTAGACTTCCTCCAGTCTTATGAAGAAAGGCTATAGAGTGGGCCCAAGCTGGCCATGCCCCACTCACCCTTCCACACAGTTCATCTCAGTAGGGCAAGGTGACCAGATAGGGAGGAAAGGGTTACTGGGTTCCTGAGTCCCCTACTTATGGGCAACATGGTCGGGCACTCAATGGATAAGATATGGCCCCTATTCTAAAGCCATATCACTCAGTCTCTGTCAGAGTCTCCAACTGTATCTCCTCTGGGAGGAGTGCACCACAGGCTCAGGTTGGGTGCCACCAGCTGACCCCACTGCAGGAGCAAGCTCAGTAACTTGGAACCACTGGAAATGGGGCAAATAGATTTTAAAAACCTTTTGTTGGGTGCGGCACTGCTGGGCTGTGGGAAAGGGACAAGCTGCACTCCTCCATTAGCTCTGTAGCCACAACTGCTCCAACCCCAGACCGGATTTCAAGGGGATGCACTCCAAAATGTCCCAGTTCTAAGCAGAATTGCATACCTGCCCCAATCCCTACTCCCTGCCATGGAACTGAACCCAGCAGAACTTGGAAGAACAGATCAAGCAGCCCTCTGCTACAAGTAGCACCAGCCCTTGGGAGCAGAGCGAGCTGCATGCTTCTCTTAGCTCTGCAGCTACGCTGCCAGAGACGCTAACAAAGGGAGTCTTTTGTAGGGGTTGCACCTGCAGAATTGGGAAAAGTTTGCTCCCTCCTTCCAAAGCCACATAGTTCAATGACTATCTGAAGCATATGCCTATAGTTTCTCCAGAAAAAGAGTGCATCTCAGGTCCCTATTGGGCACAGCTAACAGTGTATTCTGCCAGACTAGAACTTAGCAAGATGGTGTCACCACTATTTGGAGGACTGGATTAGTGCACTTCTCCTGCTGGTGCTGTAAGAATAGGAGTGCTCAACCCTGGAAGATGGCACCTGAGGGTCTTGTGACATGTTGACTGGTAGGACTTCAGAAGTCAACCCTCCAGATTTCTCTCCAGAGCCACGCTACCCAGATCTCTTTATGGCTTCTGTATGCTTAGTCATCTTCCCTCTACCAGAGACTCGGGAGTGCCCAAAAGCAAAGTCCTGTGTGTTGGCCTTTTAGGAGAGCACCTGGGATTCTAGCAGATTCCCTCCTCTTCCCAGTGGACAGAGTCCCTGCTGATTTTCTCTGCCAGGTGCTGTGCAGCTACTCTTCCCAGTCCTGGTTCTCTGATTTCGGAGTCCTGGCATGGGGTTCAGATCCCATACTCCTCAGGGGGACTTTAGCAGCCAAGCTCTCTCTCCAGCTTCTCAGCTGCCACCTGGGTGCAGAGTCCAGTCCTCTTTGTGTCTTCACCCTTCTTATCAGTCTCTGTGTAGTTTCTTCTATAAATCCTTTGATATAACACTCCCTGTTCAGCTGTCCTTCAGTTGGTCATTCGGGTTAATTGCTCTGTAATTTAGCTGTAAATCTGGTTTGGCACCTGGAGAAGGTGTGTATAACTTCTACCTACTTCACAGCCATCTTGGATCCTCACAATTATTATTATTTTTTTAATTTAAGGAAGCAATATTTTTGCCAATATATCTCCATGGGCAAGTGAAATATAGGGCAAGCTAGCCTGACTATGCAGTGACGCAGTGGATAGAGCATTGAACTGGGACATGGAGGACCCAGGTTCAAAACCCCGAGGTCACCAGCTTGAGCGCGGGTTCATCTGGTTTGAGCAAAACTCACCGGCTTAAGCCCAGGGTCACTGGCTTGAGCAAGAGGTTACTCCGTCTGCTGTAGCCCTCCCTCCGCCCCCCCGGTCAAGACACATAGGAGAAAGCAATCAATGAACAACTAATGTGCCGCAATGAAAAATTGATGCTTCTCATCTCTCTCCCTTCCTGTCTGTCTCTCCCTATCTATCCCTCTCTCTGACTCTCTCAAAAAAAGAAAAGAAAAGAAATATAGGACAAAATAAACAAATGGGACTATATCAAACTAAAAAGCTTTTGCACAGCAAAAGACACCATTAACAAAATAAAAACACAACCCACTCAATGGGAGAACATATTCACTGATAAGTCTGATAAGGGGTTAATAACCAAAATTTATAAAGAACTTCTAAAACTCAACATCAAACAGTCCAATTAAAAAATGGGCAAAGGACCTGAATAGACACTTCTCCAAAGAGGACAAACAGATGGCCAATAAGAATATGGGAAAAAATGCTCAACATCACTAATCATCAGAGAAATGCAAATTAAAACCACCAGATATTATCTCACACCTGCCAGAATGTCTTTCATTAACAGATCAACAAACAACAAGTGCTGGTGAGGGTGTGGAGAAAAGGGAACCCTTCTGCACTGCTGGTGGGAATGCAGACTAGTGCAGCCATTGTTGAAAACAGTATGGAGTTTCCTCAAAAAATTAAAAATGAAACTGCCTTTTGACCTGGCTATCCCACTTCTAGAAATATATCCTAAGACTCTCAAAACACTAATTTAAAAGAAGATATGCACCCCCATATACTTTGTAGCATTGTTTATAATAGCTAAAATCTGGAAAGAGCTTCAGTATCCATCAGTGGACAAGTGGATAAAAAAGCTATTGTACATATATACAATGGAATATTACATGGCCATGTGAAAAAAGAAATCTTACCTTTTGAAATGGCATGGATGGACCTGGAGATTATTATGCTAAGTGAAATAAGCCAGGCAGAGAAGACCAATATCATGTGATCTCACTGATATGTGGGATCTAATGAACACAATACACTGAAGAACAAAATAGAAATAGAGGCAGGGTCACAGGAAATAGATGGGCAGCTGTCAGAGGAAAGGGAGTAGAAGGGATGGGATCAAAGAAGGTGAAGGGATTAACCAAATTATATATACATAACTCATAGATATAGACAACAGGGTAGCAAGTCCCAGACAGAGAAGGGGGATGAGTGTAAGGGGAGGGGGGACAAAGGGAGTGAAATAGGAATGTAAAGAGATTTTGTCTGGGGCATGGGGGACATGATGCGGGCGTTGTGGGTGTCATATTGAATGAGACACTTAGAACTGTGTCAAAACAATACATTTAAAAATATTTTTAATTTAAGGGTATCTTTTAAAAAGTTAGAGATGATCTGATAATATTTTTATGAGTAAAAATATGTTTATGTTGTCTTTACTCTTGAAAGATAGGTAAATAGTTATTTGACCCTTAGCGCCTTGAAGATATTGCTATATTGTCTGGCATTTACTTTAGTGTTGAGAACTTTGCTGTCAGTCTAGCCACAGCCCTGGGTGGTAATCAGGGAATACCCTTAGCCCCCAATTCAGTACTTCTTTTAAAGCAAAGTGAAATTGCATAAGGGAATACATAGATCCTAAGTACACAATCTGAAAAGTTCTGATTACAGTGTCTACATTATGTAACCGCCTCTCTAATGAAGATCTAGAACATCTCTATCACTCTGGAGTCCAGAATGTCAGTGCATTTTAGGATTGTTGGCTCATCCTTGCTCGCTATGGTGGATCTACATGTGGATATTATTATTTTTTTATTGTATTTATTTTTAATGGGGTGACATCAGTAAATCAAGATACATATATTCAAAGATAATATGTCCAGGTTATCTTAAAGTTCAATTATGTTGCATACCCATCACCCAAAGTCAGATTGTCCTGTCACCCTCTATCTAGTTCTCTTTGTGCCCCTCCCCCTCCCCCTTCCCTCTCCCTCTCCCCCCTCCCCCCGTAACCACCACACTCTTATCAATGTCTCTTGGTCTCACTTTTATGCGGATATTATTTTTATTTATCCTCTGTGGTACTTGAAAGTGACCTTTTGACTTGAGGACATATGACTTTTCTCAAGTATGGAAAATTTTAAGCTATCACCCCTCCAGAGGTGGCTTCCCTGTCATGACCTCCATTCTCTCCTGCATTTCCTATTAGATGGCTGTTGATATATCACTTGGTCTGTCACCTAATCTCAATTAATACTTGCATATATATGCATTGAACATACATATAATTATTTTAAAATCTTTTTCTTTTTTTTAAAGATTTTATCTATTGATTCTATAGAGAAGAGAGATAGAAAGAAAGACAAGGAGAGAGAGGGACAGGAAGCATCAACTTGTAGTTATTGCTTCTCATATGTGCCTTGACTGGGCAAGCCCTGGGTCTTGAACTGGCAACCACAGCATTCCAAGCCGACCCCTTATCCACTGCACCACCACAGGTCAGTCTTCTCTTTCTATCTCAATTCTACAACTGAGCGAATTCCTTACTTTTAGCTTCCAATTCACTGTCTTTTTCTTTTTATTGAGTTTTTATTATGACTATATTTTTATTTTTAAGATTTTCAATCAATGATCATATTTGCCAACTCTTATTTATGCTTATTTCACTAGTATTTGTTTTAAGGATCTGACTCAAGTTTTCCACATTTTTTTTTTGTATTTTTTTGTATTTTTCTGAAGCTGGAAACGGGGAGAGACAGTCAGACAGACTCCCGCATGCACCCAACCAGGATCCACCCGGCACGCCCACCAGGGGGCAACGCTCTGCCCACCAGGGGGTGATGCTCTGCCCCTCTGGGGGTGTTGCTCTGCCCCGACCAGAGCCACTCCAGCGCCTGGGGCAGAGGCCAAGGAGCCATCCCCAGCGCCTGGGCCATCTTCGCTCCAATGGAGCCTCGCTGCAGGAGGGGAAGAGAGAGACAGAGAGGAAGGAGAGGGAGAGGGGTGGAGAAGCAGATGGGCACTTCTCCTGTGTGCCCTGGCCGGGAATCGAACCCAGGAACTCTGCACACCAGGCCGACGCTCTACCACTGAGCCAACCGGCCAGGGCAAGTTTTCCACATCTTTTATTATGAAAATTTTTACATTTATAGAAAAAATTAAATGAATAATTGAATGAACACTCACAATCCTACCAACTAGAATCAACACCTGTTAACTTTCAGCCATAATTGCTTTCTCTCTGCCCTTTTCTCCTTATATCCAGGCAGCCCCTGGGTTACAAACAAGTTAGGTTCTGTAGGTATGGAAATGTTTAAGTATATGCACAAAAGGTGAAAATAAATACTATGTTAAGACAAACATCTAAGTTGCATTTAACAGGTAAATGTACCTGTCTCAACTCACATACAAATTCAACCGAAGAACAAACCTACAAACATCTCTTATTTGTAACCCAGAGACTGCCTGTATACTCTGCTGAAGTATTTGGACTTGGTTATGTCATTTCGGTTTCTATATTTTCTGTCTCACCACTGCTGGCATGTGTTCGGAGCAGAGGGTGATCAGAGCATAAATGCACTGCACATGTTTACCAGATCACTCCAAGCCACTATCACAAAGTATGCCAGCAAGACTCTAGATTGACTTGGTGAACAATGGTTGAACCCTAGGAAGAAAATAATACTGTGGTGTTGTTGGTGTTAAACTACTAGAAGAGTCTCAGCGAGCAACGATCAAAAGTAATTGTTTTAGGGCCCTGGCCGGTTGGCTCAGCAGTAGAGCGTCAGCCTGGCGTGCGGGGAACCCGGGTTCGATTCCCAGCCAGGGCACATAGGAGAAGCGCCCATTTGCTTCTCCACTCCCCCCCCCTTCCTCTCTGTCTCTCTCTTCCCCTCCCGCAGCCAAGGCTCCATTGGAGCAAAGATGGCCCGGGCGCTGGGGATGGCTCCTTGGCCTCTACCCCAGGCGCTAGAGTGGCTCTGGTCTCGGCAGAGCGTCGCCCCTGGTGGGCGTGCCGGGTGGATCCCGGTCGGGCGCATGCGGGAGTCTGTCTGACTGTCTCTCCCCATTTCCAGCTTCAGAAAAGTACAAAAAAAAAAAAAAAGTAATTGTTTTATATCCTGAACAACAGTTTGAAAAAAAATGCATAATATTTTTTTGCAGTCTGTACTCTTACTCAAGTCTATGTGGTCTTTATGTGTCTTGTATGTGTGCATATGTTTTGTATATAAATTTAGGTGGAGGGGAAAGTGCAGGAATTTAAGAGTATTTAAAAAAAAACAGCCGAGATGTAAGAGCATCTAGACTCTCATACACAGGTAGGAGGAGTGTCGATTAGTAAGCCCACTTTGGAAAAATGTTTGGTGTCTACTAAAGCTACTACTCTTATCCTGTGACCCAGTAATTCAACTTGTAGGTATATATGACTGCTTATATCTACTAGCATACAGGTGCTAGCATGTTCATAATAGCCAAATACTAGAAAACTCAAATGACCATCAATAAATAAATTATGGTATATTTATACTATGGAATAGTGCACAATGATAAAAAAAAAACACTACTGATGTAAACCATAATATGAGTTAATCTCAAAATCATTATGCTGAATGAAAGTAGCTAAGATATAAAGGAACACATGTTGTGTGCTTCCATTTATGTGAAGTTCAGAAATAAGTAAAAAGTAGTCTATAATTATAGAAGTCAGCATAGTGGCTAAGTCTGGGTGAGGGTCCAGTATGAACTGGAAAGGGTCATAAGAGAACCTTCTAGAGTCATGGCAACGTGCCCCATCTGGAACTGAGTGGTGGTTGCCTATGGATGTCCACATATGTAAACATTCATGGTGCTGTACATATGAGATTATGCGCCATATGTTAGTAACAGTTCAATAGAAAGGAAGGAAGGAAGAAAAAAAGAGAGAATGAGAGTGGGGGTGGGGAGGGGGCTGGAGGGAGAGACCAAGAAAGAAAGAAAGAACCAATTCCAGGAATGTGTCCTCACTTAGCTCCTGGGCTGTTAGGAGTGGCGGTCCAACAGCCCACAATCCCAATAAGGAGTGAGGTGTGGAAAGAAGGAGTAATTTGAAAATAAGGGATTTATAAAACTACTATAAAAGCACTGGCCCTCATAAATACCTCCAATGGCAACGGCAGGCCAAAACAGGGACTTCATTTACTGGGTGGCTAGAAAAAGCAAAGGACTTTTTTCACTTTCCCTATGTCACCAGTGTGTTGAAAGTCACACTTGGTGTCAGTGAATACCGGAAGGTGCAGGCTTTGCAGTAACAGTGCTCTTGACTATTGCGCCAGGGACGAGAAGCGATGCCATGGGCTCACTGTCCTGCCGCCACTGTAGAGGCTCAGAAGCAATGGGGAAGCACAGCCATAGGGGTTCAGTTCACCTGGGAATGACAGAAAAATCCCAAAGCCAAAAGACAGTAGCTTATCTCAGGTAGAAATTTCTTTTTCTCTCACACAAAATAACTTTCAAAGCAGACAGCTCAGCCCTGGCCGGTTGACTCAGCGGTAGAGCATTGGCCTGGCGTGCAGGAGTCCCGGGTTCGATTCCCGGGTTCGATTCCCGGCCAGGGCACACAGGAGAGGCGCCCATTTGCTTCTCCACCCCTCCCCCTCTCCTTCATCTCTGTCTCTCTCTTCCCCTCCCGCAGCTGAGGCTCCATTGGAGCAAAGATGGCCCGGGCGCTGGGGATGGCTCTGTGGCCTCTGCTTCAGACGCTAGAATGGCTCTGGATGCAACAGAGCGACGCCCCAGAGGGGCAGAGCATCGCCCCCTGGTGGGCGTGCTGGGTGGATCCCGGTTGGGCGCATGTGGGAGTCTGTCTGACTGCCTCCCTGTTTCCAGCTTCGGAAAAATGAGAGGAAAAAAAAAAAAAGCAGACAGCTCAGGAATGGCAGGGTGGCTCTGTGAAGTCATCAGGGCCTCAGCCTCTGACGGCTGCTCAGCTGCCTCTATCACAGCCCTACTCTCATGACCCAAGATGGGGATGCAGACCTAGCTGTCACATGCGTGTTCCAGGCTAGCTGACAATGCACGGAGCCGAGAAGGACGTGCTTCTGCTATTGAGGAGACATCACACAACAGTTCTACTTTCAACTCGATGATCAAAAACCTACCACATAGGCACACCCAGCTGGGAATTTGGGAACTATAGACTTGTGGTGGATCACGGTTGTGCTAAATAAAACGGAGCTTCTTGTAGAACGGAGGAAGGAAAGAAGAGGCTCACAGAAGGCAATCTTCCAGAGCAGCCAATATATAGGGAGAAGTTTCAATACCTTTTCCTTCACAATGCCTAATTTTATCTATTAATAGGGTCAACTGTATTTTAAAACGCTCTTTGTGGGCTTTCCATACTTGGGAAAGATGCTTATGATTGTTTCGTACTTTGTAGAGTTGAAGTTATTAGCAATTATCTTGCTAACAATATTGAGAAATAATCTCTAAACTTTGTTAGTACTCTCAATGTCAGAAAGGCCAAATAATGCAGAGAAATATTCAATTTTTCAGTGAATTTTGGATAATTCTGTATCTCAAAGAACAAGATACCCCACTTACCTCAGGTTAACAAAGGGATTAAGAATAAAGGGCAAATGAGGAAGGCGTAGTTGCTTGTCTTTATCTCTCTACCATTAGAAAGCTTACCATCCACCTGTGGCACGTTAAAAGCCTTTTTTAAAAGAAAATGATTTGTGAGGTAAGAACCAAGGCTACTCATTTCCATCCATCTAGGGTCACTGACGCTCAAAACCCGAGCGGTAAAGCCCTTCGTTGCTCCACTTTTGCAGGGAAACGAAGCTTTGAGATGATGGCCATGCTGCTTTGGTCATGCCTATCACTTTAAATAGAACCTATTATCCTCATGACTCATATTCCCTTTAATGAAAGCTTAAATCAAGAGATCTGATGCTTTCCTCTCTTCATGGAAGCAGTCCTTGGTCTGGAGCTGCCTGACATTCGGTCATAGTTTATATTTCAGTAGTAGTTATTTATGATTCTCCTGTTCGACCCATTCTAAACTCTACTATTGTTTAAGCAAATTTACTTTCAACTCTCTACTGAGTTCACCAAAGACAAGTAATCCTCCTGCAACTGGCAGGGCTGCAGATTAAGCCACCCTGGGCAATTAAGTACATCCCTAGGTTCAGCTGGTATGCTGTAATTTACATTAATTGCAGCAGTTTAGAAGGTTCTATGGCTTACACCCCAGCTTTAAAAGAGGATTTGTATCCTTCATTAGTATTCCTGCATCAGGCTGGGATGCTGGGGTGTATACCACTGTCAGGCTGTGTTGCGGCATTACGAGATTAGAGCTGCAAACTTCACCCTTCTGCCACTAGTGCAGCCCTCTAGTACTTGGCCTCTTCAAGCAGCTGTGGCAGTTTTTGAAGGAAAGCTGGAGCGGGTGCCAGTAAGGACATGTAAATAACCAGGCTTGATGTGCACTGTTACGAAATTTGAAATTGAGGTTCAATTTTGAATCAGAGCCTAAAATGGATACAAATGAACATAACTTTCAGGATCTCCAATTTGATTTTTTATTTTTTTTATTTTTTGGTATTTAGAGAGAGGAAGGGACACAGAGACAGACTCCCACATGCATCCCAATGAGGATCCACCCAGCAAGCCCACTAGGGGGTGATGCTCTGCCCGTCTGGGGCTCTTGCTCTGTTGCAACCAGAGCCATTTTTCAGCACCTGAGGTGGAGGCCATGTAGCCATCCTCAGCACCTGGGGCCAAATTGCTCTAATGGAGCCATGTCTGTAGGAGGGGAGGAAAAGAGAGAGAGAGAGAGAGAGAGAGAGAGAGAGAGAGAGGGAGAGAAGTGAGGGAGGGAGGGGTGAAGAAGCAGATGGGTGCTTCTCCTGTATGCCCTGACCAGGAATCAAACCCAGGACATCCACACACCAGGCTGATGCTCTACCACTAAGCCAAACCAGCCAGGGCCTCCAATTCAATTTTTTTTAAAAGCAGCCTGTACATGTGGTAGCAATATGGCAATTAGTTAGCTATTGCTTACTAATAAACACTCTCCCAAAGTCTCAGTCACATACAACAATGAGCATTAAGTTAGCTCACCAGTCTGCATGTCTGGGAATCCACCAGGCTAGCCTGAGCCTGGCTAGGCTGACTCAGCTCTGCAGCACTTGCATTAACCTCTTGCATTGGCAGCTTAGCCTGTGCATGTCCTTCTCATGCTGATGACAGAAGCAAAAGAGCAAGAGTCTGCAATGCTGTTCAAGCTTTCGCTTGTGTCTCATCTACCGACATCCGTGGACTATGCATAGAAAGTCATTTGGCCAGAGCCAAGGTGTGTGCAAAGTTACATGGCAAAGGACACAGATCCAGAAAGGGATAAAGAATTTAATGCAATCTAACAGATGAGACAAAGAGACTTGAACATATACCCCTGAATAACTATGCGGAAAGAAAACGAGTTGGTGAACAATTAGGTCCCACATAGACCTGTTGGTACAAATGGGAATGTCTGAATAAAGCTTTGGCATGAGAACTTGTAACCAACAGATCAATGGGCATGTTGGTCCCTTTACAGGTGTTTCTATAAGGCTGTTTCTTGGTGTGTAGCTTTCTTCTACATTACCACTCTCAAATTTGGAGCATCTTATATAAAACACCAAACAGAGATGGCGAGTTGGCTATGAGGAGGTCATAAACTGCCCTTAGCAGTGATTTATGAAGGCTCTGATTTCAGGGGGTAACAAAGATTTAATTTGGGTTCATTGCTGTTTTCCAGTCATTCTGAACTAACAGAAATGTGTAGCCCTCTTTGCTGGCACCTTTAATGAGTTGGTACAGCTGGATTCGGATCAGCCACAAAGGAAGTCCCAATGTTATCATTAATGGTGACTTTATGTAACAGATGTAGTCTACATATTAGAGGAGGCTGCTTAATTTGTCTCTTGCAAAATGAAGCCTTTTGAAACTATTATGTACTAAACGTTGAAAAATGCCATTGTTTTGTAAGCCAGTAATCCTTCGGGAAGAGCAGCAGTTTAGAATTAAAAGAATAAAAGAGACTCGAAGGAATATAATGTTTATTACATTTGTGTGCATCATAACTACAATGAAGAGAGAAACAAACAAAAAAGGACATTTTGTTATAGCAAAAAATACATGTATTAAAACCAAAAGTCTAAAAAAACAACAAAAAAAACTCACACCAAAAGTCTAAATAAATAACTACTGAGTAAGTGATGAAAAATTAGAATGGAAATGGGGTATTGCCTCCTGCCATTTGCAAGCAAGCATCCCCATTGACTTTATTGCCTAAGAGCAGAGTAGGAGACAGAGATAGAAATCTTACACAATAGTAGGAACGTGACTTCATCCCACTCGCCATCTGGTCAGCTCAACCTGTTTCTCAGGTAAAAGATTAATCGTTCATTAAATACATTAAGCCTCAATTCTCTACACACACACACACACACACACACACACACACACACACCCTGTGATATTCCTATAACATATTTCTCTACCTTTTCTTCTCTCTTCAAATATGTAAAAATTACATTTTTATTATGAGGCAGCCTGAATATAACCAAACTAGAAAGCCCGGGGGTCATACGAAATGACCGCTGTTCTAGATATTATAAATTGTAATTAAAATGATTTGTGCAAAGGTGTCTGCTAATTCAAACTGAATTACCCAGGGCAGGCGGCGAGGACGCCCCTTTCCTTCTGCCCCACGGGGTTTCCCCCTTCTACTTGCTTAATTGCTTAAAGTAGAGTGCAATGAAGGAAACCACTGGCGGTAAATTTCTTAAGAGCCACCGCTAGCTCAATAAATAAAGGTGATTTAAATAATAAAATGTTAATTCACATGTCAAAGATCTCTTTGTACACAACATTTCTTGTGTAGATCTTTCCATCATTTTTAAGCTTGCCTTGCAGAGGACCATCAATTATTTTTAATTTTACGTCCGTTCTTTCACGAACTCTTGAACAGGCAACATAAAGTTGACCGTGTCCAAATGCAGGCTCAGGTGAAAAAAATGCCAACACGCTTAAGCGTTTGGCCCTGAGACTTACTGATGGTCATAGCAAAGGCAAGTTTTACAGGAAATTGTCTATGTCTCAATTGAAACGGCAACCCTGTTTGAGATGGAGCCAAATCAATTCTTGGAATGACATGTATTTCACCTTTAGAGGAGCCAAAGACTTAGCTATTATGACATTATTTTTCAATTGGAGAACCTCTAGTCTTGTACCATTGCAAAGACCCCTTCTGGTGTTAAGATTTCTTAACAGCATAATAATTGCTCCAATCTTTAACCTCAATTTGTGAGGTGGCATGCCAGAAGGCAGGACTGTTTGAATGCCATGGCAACTTCACCCCATTGGCTAGTACAGTTATGCAAGCAACCAATAAGCTATTGGCGACAAACAGACACTTAAGCCACATATAATAAAGACAAGTGCCTTCCACCCTTTTCTTAATGAGTAAAAGAAATGCATAAGACCATTTAAGAGGGCTGTAAATTGTGGGGTTGTGCACTGATTTAATCACTACAGAAAGAAATTTGGCAACTTTATCAAGAACTAAAATGACTTCAAATATTGTGCCTCACAGTCCACTTCTCTGGGAATCTACTTTTAAAATAACTCATGATAAGCCTGACCAGGTGGTGGCGCAGTGGATGGAGCATTGGCCTGAGATGCAGAGAACACAGTTTGAAGCTCCAAGGTCACCAGCTTGAGCTTGAGCTCACCAGCTTAAGCGTGGGGTCACCAGCTTGAGGTTGGGATCAAAGACATGACCCCATGGTCGCTGGCTTGAGTCCAAAGGTCACTGGCTTGAGTCCAAGGGTGAGGGCTTGAGCAGGAGGTCACTAGTTCAACTGGAGTCCCCTGGTCAAGGCACATATGAGAAAACAATCAATGAACAACTAAGGTGCCACAATGAAGAATTGATGCTTCTCATCTCTCTCCTTCCTGTCTGTTCCTATCTGTCCCTCTCTCTGCCTATCTATCTATCTTTCACTAAAAATATAAATAAAATAACTTGTGATAATAAAAAGACATCACAAAAACTCATAATTTTACAAAAATGGCATGTTTATAATAATAAAACTAGAAGCAAATCCAAATTCTTACATGAGGTTATATTTAAATAAATTATTTTAAATTACCTAACAAAACAATTTTCAGCCATTAAAATTTGTTTATTAAGACTAATAACACGAATACATTTATGCTATATACAGAGGTGGATTTAACAGCAGGTGCGCTGAGCACCCGCTCTGGGTCCCAACTTCTGAAAGGCCCCACAAAATCCCAGCTTGACACTTTTTTCTAATGACAAAGGGCCCAATATTTTCTTCTGCACCCAGGGCCTCAACCGGCCTTAATCTAGCTCTGGCTATATGTTAAATGAAGAAGAAATGCAATATTATATATATTATTTATCTTCCTGTAAAATATGAATATGAAGAAAGTCTGAAGTATGGTATAAGGTACAGTCTTAAGAGGAGTTGTTTTCTTTAGTAAACTCCAGATAGTTTATCTTAAAGCAGTTTTCTGCATATTAAACTACTTGATTATAACCTATTATTCCTCCCTTCAGCCATATTTTCAGATTGTTGTTCTTAGATCATCAGAGTAAATAAAAGGATAGATGTTTACATCAGCACCCATTTCAACACTAAAAATAGAATGCTTGGTTCTCCTCTTGACTTAAGGGGGCCAATGTGTGGAAATCCCTCCATCCTATTCCCAAGGAACCCCCAAGAGTCTCAGAACAAAAGTTAATACAGGAGAGTTGAGGCAGTAAACTTTCCTGCTATGTTTCATCTAATTAATTCCACAGCATAATGATTCCAGGGTCTGTCACTGCAATATATACTCAGTGATAAAGGTCTTTCCATCTTGGACACTTGCAGCATTCTAAATGGAGAAAGGTTGGTTGACTTAAGAGATTAATAAAGAGCTCCAGACCTTTTTGTACTGAGGGTCATTACAAAACACCTGAGGTCCCCAAATCCTAAGTTTTATCATTGACTTCCAAGGAGCACCAACGGCTGGGGACAGGGACTATCTGTAGACTTGTAGATGTCTGGCCTCTGAGTCAAATATAGCCTTCTAAAATAGCTTACTCTTCGTTGTTACTGTCAATGCCATATTGCTCAGGCATTGAAAATAACTTAGCTGAGAGATACACTTATTTAAAAAGAATCTGCCTCACCCCTAAGATGAGAAATCTCTAAGTTTAAACAAAAAATCTGTGCCACCAATAGACAGCAGAATATAAATGTTACCCAGAAAGTGGGAAAACCCCTGGTGGAGAATTCCTCTTCAAGAATATGTGTGCAGGAAGGCCCACTGTATGCCCAGCACAGAGCTGGCCTCTGGTTGCTTCAAAAGTGGAAGGCTTAGTTTCTGTCCTCAAGGAACTTAAAATCGGGGGGGGGGGGGCATGATGCAAGTGGAATCAATGTATCAAGCATTTCCAGTTGGCCATAGACAGAAAATGATTTATTTTTCTCCAGTTTCTGCTTCCAGTTCAGCCACATCGATGACCCTGTTGTGATCCTTAATATCTTGGCTCTATCACAAAACTTCCCTAGGTCAGCCACTATGAAAACAGTATGAAGGCTCCTCAAAACATTGAAAATAGAACTATAATATGGTCTAGCAATCCCACTTCCGGGTGTATATCCAAATGACAACAGGATGGGAAAAGTATCAGCATTCCCGTGTTTATTGCAGCATTATTCACAGTAGCCAAGAAATGAAAACAACCTTAGTATCCATCAGTGGATGAAATGATAAAGAGGATGTAGCAAATATATACAATGGAATATTGTTCAGCCTGAAAAGGAAGGAGATCTTGCCATTTGTGACAGCATGGATGAATCTCAAGGCCACTATGCTAAGCGAGTTAAGTCAGGCAAACCGGCTTTGAGGACCAGCTGCGACGACAACAGAACAGCTGCTGTGCAAGAGCCACCCTGTGAAGCAGGATGTGCTTCAGTGGGGCTTCGGTGCTCACCGAGTCTGCCCCTGGAGTGTGTCACTTGAAGAGGTGATAGGGCATAATTCGGTGTGGTCTGAACCTGCCCACCAGGTGCACTGGCTCTAGGGCTTCCCAGGAGGTGCAAGGTCAGCCACTACCTGTGCCCTGCCTCGGGCCACCTGGCATGGGCTACAAAGTGATCTACAGATGGCTGCTACTTGTGCTCAGTGTGGAGGTGCCCAGGAGAAATCAAACTGCAAACTAAGGCTCGCTCCCACTGGTGCCAGGCTTAAGGTCACTTCACAAGAGTAACAGGGTACACAGAAGCAAGATGCTACTTGCTTGAGAGATTTTAGTAAAGTCTGAAGCATGAGGTAAGAGAGGCCAGTTGTATGGAAAAGCCACTGGAAACGGCTTTGAGTGGGCCTGCACATTGGGTGGGACAGGGTCTCAGAGAATCTCCTGAGCAGGGCAAACAGGGTGAGCCTGGTTGATGGAGACTCAGATATGGCGCCCACCTGCCAGCTTGTGGAGACTGAAGTCGGTCTATGAAAAGGAACAATGGCCTCTTCCAGCACTTTTGTCTGGCAAAAAGCTGCCCCCTAGCTCTCATACAGATGCCAGACAATTCAGTTCCTTCTGGTATGCCCCTGGTGCCTTTCAAGCCACTGCCCCAGTGCTGGAGCTCAAAAGGAGAGAGACTAAGTAAGTCTATGCACTAGCCCTTTAAGAGCAGCCTGGGACTCCAGCAACCTCCATCTCAGCCACAATCCTTGCTGGTTTTTACAGCCAGAAGTTATGGGAACTTTTCGTCTTGGCACTGGAACTCCAGATTGGGGTGCCTGTGTGGGGCTGGGACCTGTGGCTCCTTGGGAAACCTCCCCAGCCAAGATAATCTCTCCCTATTTTTATCCACCACATGTGGGTGTGGGACCAGCCTGATCTGCATCTCCATTCCTCCTAACAAGTCTGATTGACGTGGCTTCTTTAAATCCCTAGGACTTCTATTCGGCTAGATTTCAGGCGGTTCTGAATATGGTTGTTCTGTATTCATTTTGATGTGGTTGTGGGAGGGTTCAAGTACCACATTTACCTATGCTGCCATCTTAACCAGAAGTCTAAAATAAATATTAATATTTCTATCTTTACAATCAAAGAAAACAAGGCTCAGAAATGTTAATTTGCTGAGGCAGAGTTGAGATTTGAGATTTGAACCTAACAGGGTTGAAATTTGAACTCAACAGATAGGACCCTGTGTCCCTAAACCCATTTCAACTCCCAGTTTCTTTTGGGGGACTGAAATAACTCCTTTTTTATTTAAAGATTCAGGTGAAGTGTATTCTCAGTGGTTCCTGTCCTGTCCAGGTCACCAGGAGAAACCTGGGGCAGTGGTGCCCTGAATTTTCTAGCAGAGCGGTGGGAAAGGTCACATAGTCTGCATTCAGGCCTGGGAAGGGGACAGCAATCCAAGAATAAAGAATGCCACAGGACAGGAAGATTTGGGAAGTCAGCAAATATTTGTACTATTTGGGCGAGGCCATTATTTACGTTGTCATGGCAACTGCTGTTACCCAGTTTAAAAACAAAGTTTATTATGAAAATTTTCAAACATTCAAAAGGAGAATGTAGAATGAACCCTCATATAGGCATCGCCCAGTTTCCACAACTACCTAAATGTTGCCACATTTATTTCATCTGTTCTTTTTTTATAACTAGTTCTTCTTGCTGTGTCCTCTTTTTTCTTTTCTTTTCTCTCTCTCTTTTTTTTTAATACGAGAAGCAGGAGAGAGACACAGAGAGACAGGAACATCCAACTGTTCCTGTATGTGCCCTGAGCAGGTATCAAACCAGCAACCTTTGTGCTTTGTTATGACACTCCAACCATCCCAGCTATCTGGCCAGGGCTTAACATTATGTATGTATGTATGTATGCATGCATAATTTATTTTCATTTTTTAGTGAGAGGAGGGGAGGCAGAGACAGACTACTGCATGTGCCCTGACTGGGATCCACCTGAGAAGCCCACCAGGGGGTGATGCTGTGCCCGTCTGGGGTCCTTAGCTCTGTTGCAACTGGAGCCACTTATTTTATTTATTTATTTATTTATTTGTATTTTTCTGAAGCTGGAAACGGGGATAGACAGTCAGACAGACTCCCGCATGCGCCTGACCGGGATCCACCCGGCACGCCCACCAGGGGGCGACGCTCTGCCCACCAGGGGGCGATGCTCTGCCCCTCCGGGGCATCGCTCTGTCACAACCAGAGCCACTCCAGCGCCTGGGGCAGAGGCCAAGGAGCCATCCCCAGTGCCCGGGCCATCTTTGCTCCAATGGAGCCTCGCTGCAGGAGGGGAAGAGAGAGACAGAGAGGAAGGAGAGGGGGAGGGGTGGAGAAGCAGATGGGCGCTTCTCCTGTGTGCCCTGGCCGGGAATCAAACCCGGGACTTCTGCACGCCAGGCCAACGCTCTACCACTGAGCCAACCAGCCAGGGCCTTTTTTTTTTTTTTTTAGTGCCTGAGGCAGAGGCCATGGAGCCATTTTCAGTGCCCAGGGCCAACACACTCTAATCAAGCCATGCAGGAGGGGAGGAGGAGAGAGAGAGAGAGAGAAGCAAGAGGGGGAAGGGGAGGGGTAGAGAAGCAGATGGGCTTCTCCTGTGTGCCCTGACTGGGAATTGAACCCGGGACTTTCACACACCAGGCTGATGCTTTACCACTGAGCCAACTAGCGAGGGCTTATTTTTTATTGATTGATTTTTAGAGAGACAAACAGAGGAAGGGAGAGAGAGGGGAGGGGGAAAGGGAAGCATTCATGTGTTGTTTCACTTAGTTGTGTATTCATTAGTTGCTTCCCGTGTGTGCCGTGACCAGGGATCAAACCTGCAACCTTGTAGTTTCAGGATGATGCTCTAACCGACTCAGCTAACTGGCCAGGGCCTTGCTGCAGTCTTTAAAGTAAGCCCCAGGCATGTTATTTCACTCTTTCCTGCCATAAAACACATCTCCAAAAAAATATGAACATGTTGTTACATAACCACAATGCCATGAACATGTCTGAAAAAAACCATTACCTGACAAAACCATGAGTCAGGTGGGGCACATGAGGAGCTGAGGTGTAAAGTTTAAAGAAGCATTGCTCTCGAGGCCATCCAGTGCAGGGCCAACACCTGAGAGTGGGCACCTCCCTAAAGGTCGCACCCTGAGGCACCTGGCTTGCCTCACCCTAGTATTACCTCTGGTATTTGATACTCGGTCCATATTCTCTTTCCCCTTTGTTTCAAACAACTTTTATAGTTGGTGTTCTAACTGGGACCCAAAGAGGAGCAGCACTTCCTCTGGGTTGCTGTCCTTCTGTACCTTTTGTTCAGGCCGGTCCTCATTCCTTCCTTTCTCCTGCTCTTGGTTCGCCCAGATACTGGGCAAACGCTGCATTTGCCTGTTTATTCCTTACTGACGTCTTTCAACTTGTTTCTTTGTTCCCTGTATTTCTATAAAGACGGAGGGCATGGTGATAGCAGCACATTCAACTTCACACCTATTTTATAGAAAATATTTATGTCCTCTATGGTTTTTTGTTTTTATGAAACACAGTATTGCGTTAGAATTCATATTCTCTGAATCTGCAATCATCTACCCTTTCCCATGTCTAACAGATCCTCTTTTTGCTTCTTAATCACTATTGTACTTTATTAATGCTCCAAAGAACCAGATTTTAATTTTTTTGAATCACTCTCTTGGGTTTTTTGTTTTCCTTATTTTATTTTAGATTATTTTATTATTTCCCTCTTCTACTCACTGCCTGACATCTCACAGAAACGGGGAGCAGCTCTTCCTGGCTGCCAGCTCTGAGCCTCAGGTAGTCAGTCCTGCCCACAGCTCACTGCAGTCTGGTCATGGGTGTGGCCACTCTATAGGCCTCCCCTACAGCGACATCTGGGATATGGTTTCTTTTTCAGTCAATTCCACTTAATTCCATCTTTCAGGGATTCGTGTTCCAGTTGTTATTACTGCATAACAAAGCATTTCAAAGTTGATGGCTTCAAACAATAACTTTATTTTGCTCGGGTGTTTGCTGTGTGGGTGGGGACAGGTCGTCTCTGCTCCATGTGGCGTCAGTTAGGAAGGTGAGGCTGGGAGCTGGGGGATCTGCTGTTAAGTAGCTCATTCACATGGCTGGTGACGTGGTGCTGCTTATCGGCCAGGAGGTCAACGTGAGTGGTGGTCCCGGGGTTCGTCGCCACAGACTTCACAGGCTGCTTGCTTGGTTTCCTCACACCTTGGTGGCTCTGTCAAGAGGGCAAAGCAGAAATGTCTGGCACTTTTATGATCTAGTTTCCGACAGCATGTGACACCCTTTTTTACACTGTCCCAAGTGCCTGAATCACAAAAGTCCACCCAGCTTCCTCCGAAGAAGACATATACCTCACCCCGGGACAGGAGGAATGCAGGCTCACATAGCAGGAGCACGCGGTAAGAGAGCTATTGCTCCTTGTTCGGAAGATTCAATCTGTCACTCATTATCACTGATCTTTCCTATTTTCCAGTACAGTCGTCCCTTGCCATATCACAGTTCACTTTTCACGGTCTCAATGTATCATGGATTTTTAAATTGTATATATCTAATTTTGTAACACAGGATTTTCTGGTACAAATATTGATCAACTTATGACCTATGCAACTTATGACCATTTGACTTTATGACTACGATCACTAGCCACGACTGCTCCATGTCTGGCAGCACAAGCATTGCCCAGCTGGGCATACGACAGTGTGGACCAGCTTCCGGCAGCACTACCATCTCCGCGGGCACCATTTCAACTGTTATCCCAGACTCGGTATAGCAATTTGTGTTTTGTGTCTTGGATATTTTTCATCAAATCCCTCCCAAGATGTCTACCAAGAGGAAATTGTCTTTGCAAATATTAAACCAGTTGTACTGGTAATGCAGTGTTTTACTTAAACCTGACGAATGTAAAAATAAGAAACAAAATGGTGTAGAGATTATACAAATGGCATAAAATGAACAGAAAATTATGATATATAACAATAATGAAAGAAAATTATGATAAAATATAACAAAGATTTTTATAACATCATTTCACAGTACTGTACATATAGCCTACTCAACTTACAACCAAATCATGTTATGACCAGTCTGTCGGAACCAATCATGGTCGTAAATCGAGCACTAGCTGTATATAGGTATTTTTATATATTTATTATTTTAATTATTTTTCGGTAAAAAAAGCATTTTTTACCCTAAAAAATTGAAAGTGTTTATAAGAGTGTGGGAAAGGTTAATAACAGTTTGGGAAAGGTTTATAAAAGTGTGGGGAGGGTTTATAAAACCTTAAAATATATATACACTTCTGTGACTTTATATTAAATAAAACTTTTGGTTATTTTTAAGAGAAAGAGCATGCATTGGTTCACATTATTTGCTTTTTTTTATTAGAAGTTTTCAAGCTACCTATAATTTATTATTATTTTTTTTAGCAAGAGAAAGAGAAGGATAGACAGGGACAGACAGACAGAAAGGGAGATAGATGAGGAGCACCAACTTGCCATTGAAGCACTTTAATTGTTCATTGATTGCTTTCTCATACATGCCTTGATGAGGGGGTTCTCCAACTGAGCCAATGGCCTTAGGTTCAAGCCAGCAAACATGGGGTCATGTTCATGATCTTATGCCTAAGCCAGCAATCCCGTGCTCAAGCTGATGAGCCCAAGGATGAGCCTGCGCACAAGTTGGTGATCTTGGGATTTTGAACCTGGGTTTTTAGCATCTCAGGTTGATGCTTTATGCACTGCCTCACAATCTGGTCAGGCAACCTACCATATTTCCTCATATATAAAATGCACCTTTTTTTGAAATTTTTGAGGTCTAAAAACTGGATGTGTCTGATACAGTGATTGTAGATTTTTTTACTTGCATTTCCCACTTTTTCACACTTGTTTTTGTGCTCATGGTTGAAGACAGTGATTTGTCACCAGACACAGATGAGGACAAGCTAATGGAAGGGAATTTTGGCAGTGATGAGGAGTTGTATGAATTTTATGATAAATAAAACTTGAGTTCAATAACTTTATGTAATACATTTTTTTTTTCAAATTTCAGGCCCCAAAATTAAGGTGCGTCTTATACATGGGGAAATACGGTATAATCATTGTGAGTTTCTTTTCCACCTGGGTTCTGTCTGGGGCTTTAACCTTCCTTCTAGTTTAAAGAGGAAAAGGTGCAGAAGACCCGGAGTTTAGAGACACAAAGCTTGTCTTTCTGTCATGAATGATCAGAAGCATAGTAGGAGCCTGTGCAGTCTATGGCGAAGAGACAGCCGTCCTTCACCTTCATGCTGGGGTTCTCTTGTGTTCCACCCCCTCCCGAGCCCATTCTCCACCCTTCTCTGCCTGCTCTACTCTCTGCCCTGGGAAGCTGGCCTCTCTAAGCTACATTATCTGGACTCCTGTGTCCTCTAGCTTCCAGTTGGGTAGGAGGGAGCAGAAGCAGAATAAAGTAGGTAGGGGTATTTACTCATCTCATACCTTTTTCCATCCCTGGTTAAAGAGAAAATCCAAAGAAAGGGGAAAACAGGAAATGTTACACGTTTTAGAAATGATCATGATGAGATTTTATGTACTCTAAAATGTCAGTGAAGTAGATACATGGCTATTTCTTTGTCTTTGGTTAGAAGAATTCCTTTTAGTCTAGATTTAAACATATCTTTTACTCTTTTTTGTGTGTGACAGAGACAGAGAAAGGGACAGTTAGGGTCAGACAGACAGAAAGGGAGAGAGATGAGAAGCATCAATTCTTTGTTGCAACACCTTAGTTGTTCATTGATTGCTTTATCATATGTGCTTTATCATATGTGCCTTGACCAGGGGGTTACAGCAGAGCAAGTGACTCCTTGCTCAAGCCAGCAACCTTTAGGCTCAAGCCAGTGACCATGGGTCATGTCTATGATCCCACGCTCAAACTAGCAACCCCACGCTCAAGCTGGTGACTTTGGGGTTTTGAACCTGAGTCCCCTGGGTTCCAGTCCGATCCACTGTGCCACCGCTTGGTCAGGCTTCAACCTTTACGAATTTCATAAACAAAATAGTTTCTTATAGCTGTTTTAATCAACAATTCTTTCATTACAGATGAGTCTGGATTTTTTCATATCTTGTCATTTATTCTTATTTTGAAAAATTATCTATTCTTATTCTTGACTCATGTGTCTTTAGGAATTCTAATGTATAAATTTTTAATAATTTAAAGCCATCATATTTGGAAGTCATATTTTTCTATATATTATGTTTACTTTTTAGAAGTTTTTTTAAGCATAGAGATAAAAATTTATAAATTCAAAAATACTGATCTTTGTGACTTTTCTCCTTTATTCTTTTTTTTTTTTTTTTTTTTTTTTCATTTTTTCTGAAGCTGGAAACGGGGAGAGACAGTCAGACAGACTCCCGCATGCGCCCGACCGGGATCCACCCGGCACGCCCACCAGGGGCGACGCTCTGCCCACCAGGGGGCGATAATCTGCCCATCCTGGGCGTCGCCATGTTGCGACCAGAGCCACTCTAGCGCCTGGGGCAGAGGCCACAGAGCCATCCCCAGCGCCCGGGCCATCTTTGCTCCAATGGAGCCTTGGCTGCGGGAGGGGAAGAGAGAGACAGAGAGGAAAGCGTGGCGGAGGGGTGGAGAAGCAAATGGGCGCTTCTCCTGTGTGCCCTGACCGGGAATCGAACCCGGGTCCTCCGCACGCTAGGCCGACGCTCTACCGCTGAGCCAACCGGCCAGGGCTCTCCTTTATTCTTTATCTCCTTTATCTCTTCTAGATATCAGTTGAATATTTATCAAAATTTTTTCAAATACTATGACAATTTTTTAAATTTAATTCTAAATTCATCTAAAATTTATGTAAGATTTTAGCAGAGAGGATTCTATATTTTTCCCCAAATAGGTTGCAAACTTTCTCAAAACATTTATTGAATTATTCATCTTTTACCTATTAATCTCTGATGATGCTTCTCTTATCAAATGTTGATTTCATGCATAAGTACACTCATGTAGCTATCTATTCTGCTACACATCTCTTTCTATACCTTAACCACCCTGTTTTAAATGGTGTGGTTTAAAGCATACTTTTACACTTTATAAGACATCTCCTATCACTGCTTGACAATACCTGCCTTTCTATCTCTCTAAGGTGGACTTTAGAATTATTTCTAAAAGTCCTCAAAAACAAATCTTAAATTGCCTTAAATAAGTTATTTAATTTGAGAAGAATTAGGTCTCATTACCCAAATGAGCCATCTTTCCAGAAACACAAGTATTCATTTATTTGAGGGTTTTTTACATTTCATGTTTATTGCTGAGATTTCTTGTTAAGAGTAGAGATTTATTTTTAAATATAGGTACTCTACTCCTGTTACCTATAATATTTTCAAATTATATGTTATATAAACAGTCTTAAAGTTCTCAGAGGTTCAGTCGATTATTTTTCCTGGTTGGCGTGTACCTGTGTGTTTTCATATTAATTTCAATAATGTTAACACATTGTCTCTTTTAGGTTCTATTTATACAGGCAAAATATATCGAAGAAACAAGTTCAAGACCAAAAGACATTTACACAGATATTTCAGGGGAAGGAAAAGAAGAGTGCTGCTTATTTGAACTGGATCACTTGTACAGGTCTTACTTTCCAAAAAGCAGATAGCATTTATTATAACATACACTCTTAACTTTGTAATGGTTATTCTAGCTTAGTAGTGATGTATCTGTGTGGAATGTAAAAAGCTAAATGTCCAAAGTGCTTGTTGAACACAGCTTTTCTACTGATGTCTTTGAGTTCCTGGTAGTAATTCCTTTAACAAATTGTTTCAAAAGCATTTAGCTTTTGCTTTCTTTGGACTCCCTGATATTACAGCCACTGGAGAATACATTTCCTCCATACTGCAGGGGTCCATACGGGTATATAACATGGTATTATATGTTTGCTGTTAGCAATCCTCCAAAATGATTACATTTCAGGACGATGCATTGTCCCTAGAATTTGCATTTCCTACTGGGGTTTTCACTGCATTCCTAGAAAACTGCAGGCACACATATGTGTTAATATTGAATACATGAGTTTCACCACTGGATTTTTTATAGAACATGTGCATGAGTTACATCCTAAATGAAAAAAAAAAAGTCTTCTCAAACATTTTTTAACTCTAGAAGGAATGGTAATGGTTCTTTACATGAAAATACTTTGATGGTATTCACTTAGGAGAAACTAAGTCTCCCAAATGGAGAACGCTTTGCTAAAGATGAGGCAAGATTTGAAGAAAATTATATAATCACCATGGCACATAAGAGAAAGTGTTCTATAGATAACCCTAGTTTTCAATTTAAAATGTTTGTAAGTTTACATAGCTTATATATATGGAACGTAATTGCTATAGAGACAGTTTCCCACATGTCCCTCAATCTGCCTTGAATTTTCTACCTAGAGTCTCAGCAGTTGCAACTCTTTCTTCATTAAGTACTAGATGTGATCAGGGATTTTTGAAGGTTTTCAACAGTTTGCTTAAGTCCCACTTCAGACACACCTCAATCAATGTCTGCATCAACTCTCCCCATTTTCCTGCAACAAATGCTTTCTGAAGGATGCTCACAGGCCTTGATCACATCTCTGCTTCACAGAGCGCGCTAAACATCAAGTCACCTGACCTCGCTCAGGAAAGCTTCATAGGAAGGAACCCAATGATATATAGATTTAATCCAGAAGACAAAGAAATTTTTGTGAAGAATTTAAAGAAGCCAAGCCACACAAAGCTTCTTGTGAAAACCAGACAGGCTCCAATCAGACTGCAATTCAATCCTCTTTTAATATCTGCCCTATTGATCAATATCGTTATGAATATCTATGACCAGGTTTCTGAATTTTGCTTTGATAAGTTCTATCTACGAGCAGTTTCTTTTTCCTTTCACAGCACCTCCAACCCATACCCACTCTAGAGCTTTTTTCCTCCAGTTAATAGCAGTTTTGATGATTGATTGTTTTTTCAAAAGTACTCATAATAGCCTGACCTGTGGTGGCTTTATATTCCAGGATAAAGCATAGACCTGGAAATGCTGAGGTCACCGGTTCGAAACCCTGGGCTTGCCTGGTCAAGGCACATATGGGAGTTCATGCTTCCAGCTCTTCTCCACCTTCTCTCTCTCTCTCTCTTTCTCCTCTCTCTCTCCCTCTCTGTCTCTCTCTCTCCCTTTCTCTCCCCTCTCTAAAATGAATAAAAAAAAATTAAAGAAAAAAAAGAAAAGTACTCATAATAGATAGGAAAATAAAGTATATATATTAAGGCCAAAAAACATTATTCTATTATTAGACCTTGAAGAATGTTGATAAGATCGTGTTTTATTCTGCATAATTTTTTAAGAAGAAACAAGGGATATTAAATATTCTAAGCATTAAAAATGAGAACAAAACTTTCCTGTAATGACCTTATAACCATAAGTCAGTCTATTGACAATTCTAATATTAAAGACCATCTTTTTGGGATCTCTACCTCACTCAATATCCAAGATTTACAAATAATTGTGGTATGTTTCTTATATGTTGGGTCCTGTGATTAGTATTTATATGGTTTAACTCACTTAAGCCACACTATTATCCTTTTAGGAAGATATTATTATTATTTCCATTTGCAGAGAACAGAGGTTAAGTTCTTTGATGCAATTCTCGAAGGTAGGCAGTGGGAGCTGGAGTATAAGCGGAGGCAGATGGATACCTGAGCCCTCGTCTCATCAGTCATTGTGCTGTCCTGCTTTTTGTCCTCAAGTTTCAGCCAGGAGTCAATCTTTGGCGTTCCCTTTCCTCCAGCCTCTCTATTCAATTACTCAAGTCCCTTCAATTCTAATGTGACCCTCGCATCCCCATCCTCCCCATGGCCGGGCGCGCACCAGCTCTCGTTAGGTCTCCATCACTGCCGCACTGCCTTTCTGCCTGCGTCTCCCCACTCCAGTCAGTCTTCTGCACCGGCGCTGAGCAAGGACCCTCACTGCAGGCTCCACTTCACAACAGGAGAGCTGTGACCATGTCACTCTCCACTGATGGTAGAATAAAGTTTCAGACATTGACAATGATGTTCAGAGTTCCTGATGTTCAGGTTCCAACTCATTTTTCCAGCTTGATCTTCTGCCATTCCCTCCCACCACTGGTGGTCCAGTGACCCAAGAACGCCAACTGTTACCCAGACAAACCAGAGACTTTCAAGACTTTGCTCAAATTCTTCTCTCTCTTTGGAATGTCCTTTTTCTCTCCCACTTCTAATTCCCATCCTCTGCTCATCAGAAGCCTCCATTTTTTTCAAGACCTGTCTCAAGTGTCATCTCCTTTGCAAAGCCTGCTTGATTTCTTGAGTTGGAGGTAGCTGCTTTCATAGGACTGTTCATGCAGGTCCTCACTCCTTTATTCACGGCTCAGAAATACAACATGCTCTGAGAATCAAAACTGCCTTTTGTAATTTTGAAGAAAACTTTTTGGTAACCTGACCTAATCTAAACTGACATGAAACTATTTATAGTCAGTATAAAAATGCAAGTTTTCTTTAGAAATACTGACTTAAGAAATAAAAATTAGGTGTGATCACTATACACTATGCCAGCTTCCTGCTCAAGGTGTTATGTAAAATAGGGTACATGTACCAGAATTATTGCCTTAAATTCTGGATTCTATAATGCTGCTGGCCTCAGGGGTTCTGGATGTGGGACTGTGGACTATTCCTAGTGCTCACCACAGTATTTGGTATTGAAGTTCATTGCTATTGTCCACCTCACCAACCACCTAAGGTCAGAGATTCTCATGTTTTCATCAAATCAGGCACACCTGTGTCTGACATCACCACATAGTTCATGTAAGCAACAAGGGGCATCGGGTGTAAGTTCCCATTCAGGCTTAAGATTGGCCAGTTCCCACACCTATCCAGGACAGTGTCTTCAATCTACACTCCTAATTCCACCCGCTCTGTAGACTTGGGTGCTTTAATCATCCCCCTTATTCTCTACCTTACCCACTGGCTGTTTTCATTCCATCTATTAAAAAGTCCAAGTCCACCCATATGCTTTTTAAAACTTTATCCACAATAATATAAATAAATAAATAGGCCTGACCAGGCAGTGGCACAGTGGATAGAGCATTGGCCTGGTATGCAGAGGACCCAGGTTTGAAACCCTGAGGTCGCCGGTTTGAGTGTGGACTCATCCGGCTTGAGCACAGGCTCACCAGCTCTAGCGCAGGGTCACTGGCTTGAGCGCGGCATCATAGACATGGCCTCCATGGTCGCTTGCTTGAGCCCAAAGGTCACTGGCTTGAATAAGGGGTCATTGGCTTGGCTGGAGCCCCTGGGTAAAGACACATATGAGAAAGCAATCAATGAACAACCAAGGTGACGCAACTCATCAAAGAATTGATGCTACTCATCTGTCTCACTTTCTGCCTGTCTGTCCCTCTTTCTCTCTTGCTAAATAAATAAGTGTGAGTTCTTCCTTATAGTAATAAACCAACTAATAAATGTAGAAGGAACAAATTTTTTAGAAAAATATATTTTGTAAATATAGCAATAATTGATTCAGGCAAAAGTCATAATTGCATACTAAAATCAGTAGGTTATGATCTAATGAGAAGCAAGATGTTTGTTCAGTCTCAAAGTATTTCTTCATAAATTACTAATTATAGAAGGAAAATGACTAGTTATACAGGGAGAAACATGGCAGACACCACCTTACCAAGTGGCCTAAGTTCATATACCCAATAAGGGACAAAACATATCACATAGCTCCAGATATGATGCCCTGGTAAAGATATAACATCACTTCTCAGGTAACCCTGAAAAAAATAGTGATATTGATCAAATTTTGAAGAAATATTATCAAAACCACATTGAGAGACATTCTATAAAATAACCTGTCTGTACTCTTCCAAAAATGTGAATGTCATAAAAGACAAAGAGGCTTAAGATTTGTTCCAGATTCAAGGGAACCAAAGAGACATGAAAAACAAAATGAAATACACAATCTTGGTTTGGATCCAGAATGGGGGAAAATCACTTGTAAAGGACATTTTGCAGATAATCACTAAAATTTAAATATGGAATGTAGTTAAATAACAATTATATCTATACGAAATTTCTCAGTCTGATAATTATACTGTTGTACTGGGAAACAATGGCTTCTTCTTAGAAAATACACACTGAAATACCTGGACATAAGGGGGGTATGATACCTGCAACTCGAGTCATTGAAAAAGCGAAAGAAAAGGATGCGAAAGCAATGAAGTCAAATGTTAATGAACAGTGAATGGCAAATGTGGGAATATGGGAGCTCTCTGTTCTATTTTTGCAACCTTTCTGCATGTTCAGAATTATATCTGAACAAAAAGTCACCACATATTCCTTAGAATATGGAACGTTAACACCTAACGTTAACAGCTTGTTTCTCTCTTCTCCTATGATCTCCGTCTTAGACTGACTCCACTCCCACATTTCACGGTCATGTAGGTTCCAGTTCCAATGTCTCTTTTTATTTCTCAACCATCTTGAGCTCTTTGGGCTTCTAAAAATTCCCAGTACTCCTGAAAAATCTTAATTCCTGCAGGTCCCACAACACAACTCTTTCTTATTTTCATTCTACTTTTCTCACTTTCCCGGTGTGCTCAGTGAGTAGTCAGCAGGTGGTCGGCCTCCAGGACATCTTCACGTTCTTCTCATTCCGTGCACTCCTCTCTCCCTGGGCATTTCTTCCGTGCCCACTGCTTTCTCCCAAGCACTTGGATCCAGCCCTAGCTCTCTTCCAAGTTCCACATAATTATCAAAAGGCTAATTATCAGCTTGTTATGGGTATCTTTAAAAAAGTTAGAGATGATCTGATAATATTTCTACGACTAAAAATATGTTTATATTGTCTTTACTCTTGAAAGATGGGTAAATAGTTATTTGACCCTTAGCGCCTTGAAGATATTGCTATATTGTCTGACATTTACTTTAGTGATGAGAACTTTGCTGTCAGTCTAGCCACAGCCCTGGGTGGTAATTAGGGAATACCCTTAGCCCCCAACTCAGTACTTCTTTTAAAGCAAAGTGAAATTGCATAAGGGAATACATAGATCCTAAGTACACAATCTGAAAAGTTCTGATTACAGTGTCTACATTATGTAACCGCCTCTCTAATGAAGATCTAGAACATCTCTATCACCCTGGAGTCCAGAGTGTCAGTGCATTTTAGGATTGTTCGCTCATCCTTGCTCGCTATGGTGGATCTACATGTGGATATTATTTTTATTTATCCTCTGTGGTACTTGAAAGTGACCTTTTGACTTGAGGACATATGACTTTTCTCAAGTATGGAAAATTTTAAGCTATCATCCCTCCAGGGGTAGCTTCCCTGCCATGACCTCCATTCTCTCCTGCATTTCCTATGGCTGTTGATGTCACTTGGTCTGTCACCTAATCTCAATTAATACTTGCATATATATGTATTGAACATACATATAATTATTTTAAAGTCTCTTTCTTTTTCTAAGATTTTATTTATTGATTTTAGAGAGAGGAGAAATTGAAAGACAGGCAGGGGGAGAGAGGGACAGGAAGCATCAACTTGTAGTTGTTGCTTCTCGTATGTGCCTTCTGTCGTCCATATCTCGATCACTAAAATCCATAACCACTCAGTATAGCTTTACCTCCTCTCCTATCCTCACTTTGCAACCCCATCCTCTCCTCCACTCTTGACCTTGAACTGGGGCGGGCCTATTTCACTACTAGAAACCCGCTAGAGTGGCTGGCATTAACGATACAGCCAGCCTCTTACTGAATTGTGGCCCAAATTCCTAGCATGAGAGTCAAAACCCTCCCAACCCAGGGGCAGCCTGTCTTCCGGTGTCACCGCAGAGCCCTCTACACACTCCCGTCCCACTCAGTTTCTCTTAGACATGAGACCTGTCGTATCATCTCATTCCTTCACTCCTCTTCACTTGCTGTTCTCCATCCTCTTCTCTGATCACCCAACTGGTGAGCCTACTTGTCTCTCAAAGCCAAGTGTAGCTGTCACTACATCATTAAACCTTTCCTTCTTTCTCCTGCCACATTTCATTGAACAAAATTTAATTTAGTGCTATCTGCAAAGTAAAGTATAGCCTAGTCAGTGTTGTACATACCTGTCCCTCTATATTTTAACTTCTAGAAGACAGGGCTATGTATGATTCATTTTGGATTTCCAGCCACTCCCAAGCACATGGTAGGCTCCCAAAAATGTTTGAAAGAAAGTTCATTTCTGCATGCTGCAATTAATGCTAGTTGCCCTGGGCCATTTCTAGTAAATTCTGTTGATGTTATTTTGATGTGCCTTTGTTGGTAGCCTGATCACAGCTCTTCACTCTTTTCTTTACTGCTCAATTTTGGTTCCATACATAAGGTCTTGGCTTCCCCTTTGGTTCTTACCTCTGCCCTACCTTGCTGAGTGCTGGCCAGGTATCCTGCACTATTCTGATGTTCCACCTTCCTCTTTCCTGCCCTCTTCTCTGGAATCTGAGCTTCTGGAGGAGGCGGATTACACCTTGACTTAGAAGGATGGAAGAGCATCTAGTGGAAACTCTTTAATCGCAGTTAAGAAAATTGAGACCCAGAGAGGTGAGCAGACTTGCCTCAGGTCATCGCAGCTGGCAGCAGCCCTTTGAGTCCACTGCTTTCCTTACATCACATTGCCTCTGAAGAGTGGTTTATATACCATCACTCACGATTATATGACAGAATCCCCAGAGAAGTGGATTTTATAACCCTAGCTCATTCCAGTTTCTGAATGCAGAATGTATGATACTTCTCTATGTTTCCTAAGTAGGTTTTCTGGTACTATAAATACTGCAGAAGGACAAAGCCCCATACAGTATGTGGAAACTGACTAAATATCGGTCCTTATTTTGCCAGATAATAGTAAAATAATAACTATCTAGGGAAAAAAATATATTTTTCTATGCAGTATTGTTTTTTATAACATTGGGTTTGATTACCATGGGAGGGGGGGAACAAAGCTGAAATGAGAAAAATAAAGAGGGTTATTTACATCCTGCCTTGTTTGTATGTCCTCAAAGAAGCTATAATGCAGCACAATTTCACAAAATTGGTAGTTCTCAGCAGCAGCTAAAGTTCTGCATTGACCTATGGTTCCTGGAATTCATTATAAAAGAAAGATAAGAATAATTTTTCTAGGATTATTGTCAAGCACCTGATTGTATAAGTAACTACCATTTTTATGATTTCTGATCATAATAGCACAACAGAAAGCAGTGATTAAGACTAAATCCACAAAACACAATATTCAAATTTCTTGTCTGTGTCTGCACTTGTTCTATCTTCTTTAGAATTCAAAAATCAAAGAAGGCAGAAACTACTTATTCTTGAATTCTCTTTTACTTAATACTACTTTCCTGTAGCTTATGCAAATGCCTTTTCTACTTCTTATATCTGGCATGTGTTAAATGCTTTATTTAAGAACATGAGTCTTCTAAACAATGTATGAGCCACTTCCAAAATAAAATGTCTTCCCCAGCACTTAAAAGAAGTACATTCAGTTACAAACAGAAGTTTAATGATGCCTAATATGAATTAATTATACGATCATATACGTGATGATTTGTCTCCCTCACTGGACAGTAAGTGCTGCTAAGCATAGAAGTTCAGGTTTGGTTCCTCCAAAAACGGGTTTTTGAGACAAGGATTTTAGTGCAAATGGTTTATTGGAAGATAATCCAGGAAGCATTCTAGGAGTGGGGAAGTGAGCAGAGAAAAAAAGGAAGTCAATAAAGGGTACGTCACTGAGCAGGTCACCACATGTGCTGTTGGGCTCAACCCTGCTGGGGATTCCTGGGATACTACATAGACATGTCCTAGAGCAGTTCTCCCTTGGAGATTTATATACCAACTAACCCCCAACTGGCATAGCTTGAGGGTTGTTGGCGTGGGGAAGCATTAACTTCTCAGTATTTGTTTTAAGGCTAAATAAAGCCTTCAGCCAAAAAGTCAAGATGCTGGTGGTTGGAAGCTGTAGGGTCAACATAAACAGGGATGGTGAGTACAAAGGAGAATGGGCAGAAAACCAACAGTTTCTGTTATAATATGTACTTTGTGCCCATTTTTTATCACTATTGCATCATTTAGCAGAAAGTGTGCCATGTGGTAAATGCCCATTGTGAAATAAAAGAAGAGAAAAAATAAGGGAGAAAAGAAGGGAGGGAGAGAGGAAGAAGAAATTGCCCTTCTAAATCCATATCCAATCTAAGCATCACAGTGAAACTGAATTGATGGATATACTAGTTCCTGATCTGTCCATGTATTGTATTTTATGTCAATATTGCCTACTATACACCACAGCCTCTCAAAATTCTCTGAGTAAGTAAGAAATGCAATTCAAAGGTTAAACAGAAGCGAATTAGCTGAAAAAAAGCCTAAGAAAGGGAAAAAGTTTTCTTTTTCAGGTAATCAGACAAACCCTGAAGTGGTATTTCTCATTATGGAATTATTGCTTACTTTTAGGTCTGATAATAGTATTATTGTTTTTTAAAATACACCTATAGAGCCTGACCTGTGGTGGCGCAGTGGATAAAACATCGGCCTGGAAATGCTGAGGTCGCCGGTTCGAAACCCTGGGCTTGCCTGGTCAAGGCACATATGGGAGTTGATGCTTCCAGCTCCTCCCCCCTTCTCTCTCTCTGTCTCTCTCTCTCGCTCTTTCTCTCCTCTATAAAAATGAATAAATAAAAAAAAATTTTTTTTAATACACCTATAAAAAGAAGCCGTGAGAGGTACCCCCCATAAACCAAGAGATACGGGGGGAAAAACTCCCATACAAAATTATCCCAGAAAGGCAACGAAAAAGTAATGATTGATGCTTCTCATTTCTCTCTGTTCCTGTCTGTCTGTCCCTATCCCTCTCTTTGACTCTCTCTCTCTGTAAAAAAAAAAAAGAATGTCAGAGTAGATAAAAGAGCATAATTCAAACTGAATTAGTTTTACAAACCTGTACTTTCTGAATAAGATTGCATCAATACATACAAAAGTTATACATTTGTATCTTACATCTGTGAAAATAAATATACCAAATTTTGACATGAGCAGGTGCAACAAAAAGTAGAACAAGACTAGGAAAAAATCTTTTTGTAAATCTCCCTCTATCTATTGACAGATCCAATAGACAAAAGGTAATTCTCTCAGGCCAGGTTTCCGGAAAGAGAATCTGAGACAGAGGTTGCACACAAGAGGTTTATTTCTCTCTCAGAAATAACACCTATAAGAGAATGGCAGGCATAGTCGTGGCACAGGAAAACTTGAACTGTATCACAAGCACAACCAAGGCTTCGGCAGATCCTGAAAAGAGCTCTAGAGCTGACATGATCCTTCAAAATATTTCTCTATTGGCCTTGGCCAGTTGGCTCAGTGGTAGAGTGTTAGCCTGGCATGTGGAAGTCCTGGGTTTGATTCCTGGACAGGGCACACAGGAAAAGCACCTATCTGCTTCTCCACCCTTCCCCCACTCCTTCCTCTCTGTCTCTCTCTTTCCTTCCCGCAGCCAAGGTTCCATTGGAGCAAAGTTGGCCTGGGCGCTAAGGATGGCTCCATGGTCTTGCCTCAGGTGCTAGAATGGCTTCAGTTGCAACAGAGCAACATCCCAGATGCGTGGAGCATTGCTCCTATTGGGCATGCCCAGTGGATCCCGCTTGGGCACATGTGGGAGTCTGTCTCTCTGCCTTCCCACTTCTCTCTTCAGAAAAATATAAATAAATAAGCAAGCAAGCAAATAAATTTCCCTATTGAGGCAAATAGGGCAGACCTTTGTAGTACTGCATTTATCAACCAGCCATTGGCTGGAGATTTTTCCCAGGAAAAGGACTTAATTTTAGGCAAGAGAGTTCCCTTCAGCTTTCTCTAGTCATTCTATCCCAACTAAAGGGGTGGGAGAAAAAACTGAGAAATACTTGTGAAGTTCCCAGGCAAGAGGCACAGGCTCACTAAATAATTGAGACCTAATCAAAGAACTATAGAAAACTTGCCCTCTCCCTAAATCTCACCACCACATTATTAAAGGCCTATTCATAGCAGATTCTTTTACCTAGTACATTATGTCTTGATATCAAGAAAAAATCACAAGGTATATCAAAAGGCAAAAAACACTATTTGAAGAGACAAAGCAAGCATGAGAACTAGACATGGCAGGGGTGTTGGGATGATCAGAGTGGGTATTGAAAACAACTATGAATAATATGCTGAAGGTTCTAATAAATAAAGTAGACAGCATGGAAGAACAGATGTATAAAGTAAGCAGAGAGATGGAGAGCCTATGAAATAACCAAAAATAAATGGTATAGCTAAAAACCACTGTAACAGAAGTGAAGAAAGCTTTTCATGAGCTAATTAATAAACTGGACATGACTGGAGAAAGAAACTCTGATATAGAGAAATATCAATAGAATCCTCAAAAACCAAAAAGCAAAGAGAAGACTAGATTATGCAAGGTTTGTAGGACAACTAAAAAAAGTATAACGTATATGTAATAGGAATACCAAAAGGAGAAGAGAGACAGGAACACAAATTCTTGAAGCAATAATGAGTTAGAATTTCCCCAAATTAATGTCATACCAAACCATAGCTCTAGGAAGCTCAGAGAATACCAAGTAAGATGAATGCAAAACACAAATAACAAAAAACCCTATACCACTGCATATCATATTCAAACTGAAGAAAACCAAAAATTATTTTAAAATCCTGAAAGAAACCAGAAGAAACAAAACACCTTACCTACAGAGGAACAAATATAAGAGTACATTTGACTTCTCAGAAACTATGCAAGCAAGAAGGAAGTGGAGCAGAATATTTAGTGTTGAGAGAACAAATAAAACAATTTAGGGCCCTGGCCGGTTGGCTCAGCGGTAGAGCGTCGGCCTAGCGTGCGGAGGACCCGGGTTCGATTCCCGGCCAGGGCACACAGGAGAAGCACCCATTTGCTTCTCCACCCCTCCGCCGCGCCTTCCTCTCTGTCTCTCTCTTCCCCTCCCGCAGCCAAGGCTCCATTGGAGCAAAGATGGCCCGGGCGCTGGGGATGGCTCTATGGCCTCTGCCTCAGGCGCTAGAGTGGCTCTGGTCGCAACATGGCGACGCCCAGGATGGGCAGAGCATCGCCCCCTGGTGGGCAGAGCGTCGCCCCATGGTGGGCGTGCCGGGTGGATCCCGGTCGGGCGCATGCGGGAGTCTGTCTGACTGTCTCTCCCTGTTTCCAGCTTCAGAAAAATGCAAAAAAAAACCAAAAACAAAAAAACCAATTTAGAATTCTGTATCCTCCAAAATTATTCTTCAAAGGTGAAAAAATTTTTTTCAAATAAAATTTGAGGAAATTTGTTGACAGTAGACCTGCCTTGCAAGAAATGTTAAAAAAAATTCCTTAACAAGGAAGAAAATAATATAGTCAGAAACTCAGATCTGCATAAAGGAAGAGCACTGAGCAAGAAATACGTGAAGATAAAGTAATTTTTTTTCTTTTTCTTAATTGATCTAACACATAATAAATAGTTTGTTCTAAATAATATAACAGCAATGATGTATTTCCCTATGTATTGATTATATTATAGATATTTATGCTTATGTATGTTTATATATAAGTGAAATAAGTGACAGTAATGATATAAGGGATGGGAGAAAGGAATTGGAATTATTTTGTTATTATAAGGTACTCACATGACCTGTGAAGTGGTACAGTGTTATATGAAAGTGGACTTGAATTAGCTGTAAATGTACATTGAAAACTCTAAGTCAACTAAAATATGTTTACATTAAAAAAAACAAGTTGTATAATGGATATTCTAACAAAGGAGAGAAAATAGAGTGATATAAAATGCTTAATTAAAATAACAAAAGCCAGAGAAAGAAAAATAGGAACAAAGAACCAGGGCAACAAATAGAAAATAGTAAAAAATATGGTGGTTATAGCCTGACCTGTGGTGGCACAGTGGATAAAGCATCGACCTGGAAATGCTGAGGTCGCTGGTTCAAAACCCTGGGCTTGCCTGGTCAAGGCACATATGGGAGTTCATGCTTCCAGCTCCTCCCCACCTTCTCTTTCTCTCTCTCTCTCCTCTCTCTCCCTCTCTGTCTCTTTCTCTCCCTTTCTCTCTCCTCTCTAAAATGAATTAAATATATATATATAAAAGACTTAGCCTGACCTGTGGTGGTGCAGTGGATAAAGCGTTGACCTGGAAATGCTGAGGTCGCCAGTTCAAAACCCTGGGCTTGCCTGGTCAAGGCACATATGGGAGTTGGTGTTTCCAGCTCCTCCCCCCTTCTCTCTCTCTGTCTCTCTCTTCTCTCTCTCCCTCTCTCTCTAAAAATGAATAAATTAAAAAAAATATGGTGGTTATTAATCCAACTATATCAATAATGACTCTGAATGTCAATGGTATAAATGGACTGATTAACAGACAGTTGGAGTAAATAAAAAACACTACTCAACTACATGGATTTGTATTAAAAAAAAAACCTTACTATAAAGACATATAGATTAAAAGTAAATGAATAGTAGCCCTGACAAGTTAACTCAGTGAGTTAGAGCAGTGCTCCCCAACCCCCGGGCCGTGGACTGGTACCGGTCTGTGGGCCATTTGGTACTGATCCACAGAGAAAGAATAAATAACTTACATTATTTCTGTTTTATTTATATTTAAGTCTGAACGATGTTTTATTTTTTTTTTAAATGACCAGATTCCCTCTGTTACATCCGTCTAAGACTCACTCTTGATGCTTGTTTCAGTCACGTGATACATTTATCCATCCCACCCTAAAGGCCGGTCCGTGAAAATATTTTCTGACATTAAACTGGTCCTTGGCCCAAAAAAGGTTGGGGACCACTGGGTTAGAGCATCATCCCACAATGACAAGATTGCAGGTTTGATCCCCAGTCAGGGAACCCATAGGAAACAATCAATGAATGCACAAGTATGTGGACCAACAAATGAATTCTTCCTTCTCCCTTCCCTTCTCTCTCTTCCTCTCTCTTTCTCTCTAAAAATAAATCAATAAATAAAAAGTTAAGCCCTGGCCTGATAGCTCGGTTGGTTGGACTGCCGACCAGAAGTACAGAGGTTGCCAGTTCAATCCTCGGTCAGGGCACATATAGGAACAACTTGATGCTCCTGTCTGTCTCTTTCTCCCTGCCTTTCTCTCTAAAAAAGAAAAATAAAGTAAATAAACAAAGAAAAATATAACCATAATAACACCAATCAAAAAGGAAGCAGGAGAAGCTATATTAATTTTAATCTGAGCAGTCTTCAAAGTAAGAAGAGTTATTAAAGATAAAGAAGGGAATTACATAATGACAACAGTCAATACTCTAAGAAGGTATAATAATTATTTTTTAATTGAATTTATTGGGGCAACACTGGTTAATAAAATTATATAGGTTTTAGTGTACAATTCTGTAAGACATAACAATTCTCAATGTGTATGCATCTAACAACAGAGTATCAAATTACATGAGGCAAAAACTAATAGAACTGCAAGGAGAAACAGATGATTCACTCACATAGTTGGAGATTCCAACACCAATTTATCAGAAATAGACATATCCAACTGAGGCAGAAATCATTAAAGACATAGTTTAACTTAACAACATGACCAACCAACTGGAAATAATTGACATTTATAGAATAATTCATCTGACAACAGCAGAATACATGTTTTTCTCAAGCTCACATTGGAATATTCATCAAGATAGACCACATTCTGAGCCATGAAGCATGATATAACAAATTTAAAAGATTAAAAATTACACAATTCTGCTCTCAGATCACAGTGGAATTATACTAGAAATCAACAACAGGAAGATAAACAAAAAATCCCAAAATATGTGGTGATTAAACAACATACTTCTAAATAAAACAGGGGTAAAAAATAAATATAAAGAGCAGTTAAAATATTTTAACTAAATGAAAATGAAAACACAATTTATCAAAATTTATGAGATGCAGAAAAGCAATGCTTACATAGAAATTTAGAGAGAAATGGTGCCATGAGGAGCGCTCCCAATACCTCTCCCCAAAATTTCAACAAGTTCGACAACCAAAGACAGAAAAATTTATCCCTGGAGCATCTGGAAGTCCCACACACTGAACAAGAAGGTATGATTGGGTGAAAAGTTGGCTAAATATATAATCAACCCTGAAGGAAATAAGATGGAGAACGAAACACTTTGCCTTCCTCATTGACCTGAGCAAGGGCTGCTTTCACTTGGAACTGAGAGAGAGTGGGGGGCTGAGGGTGTGGAGGGAGCCAGGCTGGGGCACAGATGTTCAAGCCCAGGAAACAGTGTGTCCACCAAGACTCAGCCCACGCAAGCCAACGCCAGCACCGGACCCAGGCGAAAGTGGGCGAGCAGTGGCCACCATTACCCCCAATATCCTGGTCGGGGAGCACAGATAGTGTGCAAGAAGTTTCTCTTAGTGCCCCAGGCATGGGCGCCTGTGTTCCCAGACAGGGCAGGGTCAGAGGCTTCTGTGTGGTCCCTGCTTCCCCAGCAACAGCGTGTGGGAGTGAGCAAAGGCGAACTTCACTACACCTGGACTTCTCCGGGTGGGTGGAGCACCTCACCCAGCCATTCAGGCTAACATCCTGGGGAAGAAAAATATGGAAGCGCTAGGGGGAGGGGCGCGTAGGCAGCTTGCAGACTGTCTCTGGAGCAGATCTGTGGATCCAATCACTGAAATTAGCTTAACCCACAGTCTGCTCACCTCCAAACTGACTTACACGGCTCTAGTTGACAAAGTCTCTCTCAGATCAGTGATCTAAGACAAGAGATGTGATATTTTTTAGTGCCTCTTCCTCTGCATGTAGGGGTGGGGGCAACTTCCGGTCAGCTGATACAGGGTGAAAAACACATTCCCATGGAACAAACCTCAGAGAACACTGCAGAAGTTAGACAGGCTAGGCTGTAGGCTTTTTAACAAGGAAGAAGCCTGCAGAAAGCAATCCCATGGAACGCTAAGGCAAATTTAACTAGATATACCTGGGGAACTGAACAGAAGTCAACATGCCCCACAACCTGCTTAAGCTGGTGGCTCTGATTGGCAGAGCTTTCATACTCAGGGCTGTGCACTAAAAAGAGGGACTTAGCAGCTTTTAAGACCTCCTGTCCTGCAGGCAGTGACTAGGGCATCTTCTTCCCAGCCAATACAGGTTACAAAGTGCAAAAAGTTTGGGGAGAGTGGTCCCACAGAGTGCTGAGGCATACTGGACATGCCTGGAATCTCATAGAAAGACACCTTGAGAGCAATTGGCTCCCAGCCCTGCCTGATTATGCTGGTGGCTCTGACTGACAGAGCCCTACCCAGAACCCTGAGCTGAGTGGGGATAGAGTAGGGATCTGCCAAATTTTTGAGCCTCTTAATCTCCAGGCAGTGGCAGCAGCAACCTCATAGCTGGATCATCAGGCTGCTAATTCGGGAAGGAGAGACTAGGAGAGAGGCTCTGGGAAAACGAACTCTTCCACGGTTGGAGCCTGCAAATGCTAACAAGCCCCAACTATCAATGAGACTGAAGCTGAGTATATGACATCACCAAAGAGACACATCAACTGCAAATCTCTACCTAAGCATGCCACAGGGGCACAGCCTGGGGTACAGAGCCACTGACCAGGAAGAGGGAGAGGAAAGAAAAAGGAAGAAGAGTACCTCTCAAAATCAAGAAAAATTCACAGTCTTGAACAGTTTTTATAACTTTTTCCACTTTTTTTGTTTCTTTCATCTTCTTATCTTTTTTTTTTCTTCTTCACCTTGGTCCTTTTATTCTCTGCTCATCTTATTCTTTTCTCTTCATCTTGAACTACATTATCCATAAGTGTTACATTTCCCATTTTTTCTTCTTTTCCTTTTTCTTTCTCTCTATGAGGGTTACACTCCAAAACCCTTAACTCTCTCCTTTTTCTTTTTTCCCTTTTTATTTTTTCTCCCTCTCTCTTAGTTTCTTCTTTTCTCCTTTACTTTTCCTCTCATTCGATCCTCACGAACAAATTATTTTGGATTCAAATTTTTTCTTTGTGGCATTTTATGTGCTTTTTACTTAGCTTTTTAACTCATTAGCATTCCCCCGAACCCAGCTTTCCATTCTATGTAGTTTTTGTTCCACTTAATACAATAGTATTTATTTTTCTTTTTCTTATTTCCCTCTTACCCTTTCACTATATCTCTCAGTTGACCATCATTTACAAGCAAATTATTTTATTTTTGATTCATTTTTTTCCTTTTCTTTTTTGCATTTTCTGGGTCCCTATCTCCTTTTTGCCCTTTTATCACTTCTCCTCAACTCAGGCCCTTCATTATAGGTAGTTTTTGTTCCATTTAGCACAACATAATTCTCAGTTTTTCATGGTATTTTCTCAGAAGGGGAAAGAAAAAAGGGAAAAATTAATTTAATTATTTTTTATTGTTGTCTATTTTTTTTACTTTTTACTCTATTAATTCTCATTAGTGGTATTAAGAAAACCACCCTCAGATGCCATTAAGAAAAAGGAAATCGAATATCATGGATACAAAAGACAGAGATGTAGCACAGATAGATAAGGAAAAATCTATAGAAAAAAAAATTTAACAGATTGGAAACCTTGGAGTTAAAATGACAGAGAATTTAAAAGAGAAATCCTAAAAATACTCAGAGATATACAAGAAAACACAGAAAGGTAATTTAGGGAGCTCAAAAAACAACTCAATGAACACAAAGAATATATTACCAAGGAAATTGAAACTATGAAAACAAATCAAACAGAGATGAAAAATTCAATTCATGAACTGAAAAATGAGGTAACAGGCTTAGCTAATAGAACAGGCCAGATAGAAGAGAGGATTAGTGACATAGAAGACAGGCAACTTGAGGCACAACAGAGAGAAGAAGAGAGAGACTCAAGAATTTAAAAAAATGAGAAAGCCCTACAGGAATTGTCTGACTCCATCAAAAAGACTAACATAAGAATAATAGGTATATCAGAAGGAGAAAAGGGAGAAAATGGAATGGAGAATATATTCAAACAAATAATACACGAGAACTTCCCAAGCCTGTGGAAAGAACTAAAGCCTCGAATTCAAGAAGCAAGCAGAACACCAAGTTATCTTAACCACAACAAACCTACTCCAAGGCATATCATAATGAAATTGGCACAAACCAATGACAAAGAAACAATTCTCAAGGCAGCCAGGGAAAAGAAGAATACAACATATAAAGGAAGGCCTATTAGATTATCATTGGATTTCTCAGCAGAAACTCTACAAGCTAGAAGAGAGTGGACCCCAATATTTAAAGTTATGAAAGAGAGGAACTTCCAGCCAAGAATACTATACCCATCAAAGCTATCCTTCAAATACGAAGAAGAAATAAAAACATTCACAGATACAGAAAAGATAAGGGAATTTATCATCAGAAAACTCCTACTTCAGGAAATACTAAAGGGGTTTTCCAACCAGATACAAAGAACAAAACAAAACAAAACCACAAGTAAAAGCTCCACCAAGAAAACAATAAAACCAAATTTAAACTGTGACAACAAAAACAAAAAAAGGGGAGAGGACAAAGATTAACAGTAGCAAAGGATGATGGAGTGCAGAAGCAATTATAAGATAGTGTCCTACAATGAACATGGTAGGTACCCTTTTCATTACTTAATGGTAACCACCCCTGAAAAAACCACCACAGAAGCACATGACTTAAAAAAGGTAGTCACAGAGGAAACAAGTATGGATTACAACCAAACAAAACCAAATGATAGAAAAACAACAGAAAAGAATCAAACAAGATACAAAACTAACAGAAAGCAATATATAAAACCAATAGAGAACCCTCAAATGGCAATAATTACACTAAATGTAAACAGATTAAACTCACCAATAAAAAGGCACAGAGTAGCAGAATGAATTTTTAAAAAAAATCTAACTGTATGCTGCCTACAAGAAACACATCTAAGCAACAAGAATAAAAACAAATTCAAAGTGAAAGGCTGGAAAACAATACACCAAGCAAATAACATCCAAAAAAAAGCAGGTGTAGCAATACTCATATCTAACAATGCTGACTACAAGACAACAAAAGTAATCAGAGACAAAAATGGTCGTTTCATAATGATTAAGGGGACACTGAATCAAAAAGACATAACACTTCTTAATATATATGCAACAAACCAAGGAGCACCAAAATATATGACAGCTACTGACACCTAAAAACAAAAACTGACAAATATATAATCATACTGGAGACCTCAATATGCAGCTGATGGCTCTACATTGTTCATCCAAACAGAAAATCAATAAAGAAATATTGGCCTTAAACGAAACACTAGAGCAATTGGATATGATAGACATCTACAAAACATTTCATCCCAAAGTGACAGAGTACACATTTTTCTCTATTGTACATGGAACATTCTCAAGAATTGATCATATGTTCGGCCACAAAAATAACATCAGCAAATTCAGAAAAATTGAAATTGTACCAAGCATATTTTCTGATCATAAAACCTTGAAACTAGGCCCTGGCCGGTTGGCTCAGCGGTAGAGCGTCGGCCTAGCGTGCGGAGGACCCAGGTTCGATTCCCGGCCAGGGCACATAGGAGAAGCGCCCATTTGCTTCTCCACCCCTCCGCCGCGCCTTCCTCTCTGTCTCTCTCTTCCCCTCCCGCAGCCAAGGCTCCATTGGAGCAAAGATGGCCCGGGCGCTGGGGATGGCTCTGTGGCCTCTGCCCCAGGCGCTAGAGTGGCTCTGGTCGCAACATGGCGACACCCAGGAGGGTCGCAACATGGCGACGCCCAGGATGGGCAGAGCATCGCCCCCTGGTGGGCAGAGCGTCGCCCCCTGGTGGGCGTGCCGGGTAGATCCCGGTCGGGCGCATGCGGGAGTCTGTCTGACTGTCTCTCCCTGTTTCCAGCTTCAGAAAAATGCAAAAAAAAAAAATGCAAAAAAAAAAAAAAAAACCTTGAAACTAGAATTCAACTGCAAAAGTGAGGGGGGAAAAAACCCCAAAAAATGTGGAAACTAAACAACATACTTTTAAAAAATGAGTGGGTCAAAGAAGAAATAAGCGCAGAGATCAAAAGATATATACAGACAAATGAAAATGACAATACGACATATCAGAATCTATGGGATGCAGCAAAAGCAGTAATAAGAGGGAAGTTCATATCACTTCAGGCCTATATGAACAAACAAGAGAAAGCCCAAGTAAACCACTTAACTTCATACCTTAAGGAACTAGAAAAAGAAAAACAAAGACAACCCAAAACCAGCCGAAGAAAGAAAATAATAAAAATCAGAGCAGAAATAAATGAAAAATAGAACAGAAAAACTATAGAAAAAATTAATAAAACAAGGAGCTGGTTTTTTGAAAAGATCAAAAAAATTGAGAAACCCTTGGCAAGACTCACCAAGGAAAAAAGAGAAAGGACTCATATAAACAAAATCCAAAATGAAAGAGGAGAAATCACCACAGATATCAAAGATATACAAAGAATTATTTCATATAATACTATGAAAAACTATATACCACCAAATTCAACAATCTAGAAGAAATGGATAAATTCCTAGAACAATACAACCTTCCTAGGCTGAGTCAAGAAGAAGCAGAAAGCCTAAACAGACCAATAAGCAGGAGTTTTAATAAAAAAAAAACTATTAAAAACCTCCCCCAAAATAAAAGTCCAGGCCCAGATGGCTATACTAGTGAATTCTATCAAACATTCAAAGAAGACTTGGTTCCTATTCTACTCAAAGTCTTCCAAAAAATTGAAGAAGAAGCAATACTTCCAAACACATTTTATGAGTCCAACATAACCCTCATATCGAAACCTGGCAAGGACGGCACAAAAAAAAAACAAAAAAAACTACAGACCAATATCTCTAATGAATACAGATGCTAAAATACTAAACAAAATACTAGCAAATTGAATACAACAACATATTAAAAAAATAATTCATCATGATCAAGTGGGATTCATCCCAGAATCTCAAGGATGGTTCAACATACGGAAAACAGTTAACGTAATATACCATATCAACAAAACAAAGAACAAAAAACACATGATCCTATCAATAAATGCAGAAAAGGCATTCGATAAAATACAATACAATTTTATGTTTAAAACACTCAACAAAATGGGTATAGAAGAAAAATATCTCAACATGATAAAGGCCTATATGATAAACCATCAGCTAACATCATATTAAATGGCATAAAACTGAGGACTTTCCACCTTAAATCAGGAACAAGACAGGGTTGTCCACTCTCTCCATTCTTATTTAACATGGTGCTAGAAGTTCTAGCCCGAGCAATCAGACAAGAGAAAGAAATAAAAGGCATCCATATCAGAAAAGAAGAAGTAAAGGTTTCACTTTTTGCAGATGATATGATCCTATACATCGAAAACCCCAAAGACTCCACAAAATGATTACTAGAAACAATAAACCAATACAGTAAGGTCACAGGATACAAAATTAATATACAGAAGTCCATAGCCTTTCTATATGCCAACAATGAAACATTAGAAAATGAACTCAAAAAAATAATCCCCTTCACGGTTCCAACAAAAAAAGTAAAATAACTAGAAATAAACATAACAAAGAATGTAAAGGACCTATATAACAAGAACTACAAAGCATTGTTAAGGGAAATCAAAAAAGATACAATGAAATGGAAAAAATATTCCCTGTTCTTGGATAGAAAGAATAAATATAATCAAAATGACCATATTACCCAAAGCAATATACAAACTTAATGCAATTCCCATCAAAATTCCAATGACATTTTTTAAAGAAATGGAACAAAAAATCATCAGATTTATATGGAACTATAAAAAAACCCAAATAGCCAAAGCAATCCTAAAGAAAAAGAATGAAGCTGGGGGCATTACAATATCTGACTTCAAATTGTATTATAGAGCCACGACAATCAAAAAAGCATGGTATTGGCAGAAAAATAGACACTCAGACCAATGGAACAGAATAGAAAGTCCAGAAATAAAACCACATATATATGGTCAAATAATTTTTGACTAAGGGGCCAACAACACACAATGGAGAAAAGAAAACCTCTTCAATAAATGGTGCTGGGAAAACTGGAAAGCCACATGCAAAAGAATAAAACTTGACTACAGTTTGTTTCCTTGTACTAAAATTAACTCAAAATGGATCAAAGATATAAATATAAGACCTGAAACAATAAAGTACATAGAAGAAAACATAGGTACTAAACTCATGGACCTTGGTTTTAAAGAGCATTTTATGAATTTGACTCCAAAGGCAAGAGAAGTGAAGGCAAAAATAAATGAATGGGACCACATCAGACCAAGAAGTTTTGTACAGCAAGAGAAACTGACAACAAAATAAACAGACAGCCAACTAAATGGGAGATGATATTTTCAAACAACAGCTCAGATAAGGGCCTAATATTCAAAATATACAAAGAACTCATAAAACTCAACAATAAACAAACAATTCAATAAAAAAAATGGGAAGGTGACATGAACAGATACTTCTCTCAGGAAGAAATACAAATGGCCAACAGATATATGAAAAAATGTTCATCTACATTAGTTATTAGAGAAATGCAAATTAAAACTACAATGAGATACCACCTCACACCTGTTAGATTAGCTATTATCAACAAGACAGGTAATAGCAAGTGTTGGAGAGGCTGTGGAGAAAAAGGAACCCTCATCCACTGTTGGTAGGACTGTAAAGTAATATAACCATTATGGAAGAAAGTATGGTGGTTCCTCAAAAAACTAAAAATAGAACTACTGTATGACCCAGCAATCCCTGTGTACTGGGTATATACCCCCAAAACTCAAAAACATTGGTACGTAAAGACACATGTAACCCCATGTTCATTGCAGCATTATTCACAGTGGCCAAGACTTGAAAACAACCAAAAAGCCCTTCAATAGATGAATGGATAAAGAAGATGTGGTACACATATACTATGGAATACCACTCAGCCATAAGAAATGATGACATCGGATCATTTACAACAAAATGGATGGATCTTGATAATATTATATGGAGTGAAATAAGTAAATCAGAAAAAACTAAGAACTGCATGATTCCATACATAGATGGGACATAAAAACGAGACTAAGAGACATGGACAAGAGTGTGGTGGTTATGGGAGGGGGGGGTGGAGGGGCACAAAGAAAACCAGATAGAAGGTGACAGAGGACAATTTGACTTTGGGTGATGGGTATGCAACATAATTAAATGACAAGATAACCTGGAGATGTTTTCTTTGAACATATGTACCCTGATTTATTAATGTCACCCCATTAAAATTAATAAAAATTTATTTTAAAAAAGAAATTTGTATCATTAATTGCATATATTAGAAAAGAAGAAAAATCTAAAGTGAATAATCTGTTTCTGAATTAGGAAACTAAAGAAGAGCAAATCAAATCCAAAGTAAGCAGGTAAAAGAAAATCATAAGAGAGCAGAAATCAGTAAAATTCAAAATAAGAAATCAACAGAGAAAATTAACAAAACCAAAAGCTGTTTCTTTGAAAAGATTAACAAAATCAATAAGCCACTAGGCTAGGCTAAGAAAAAGAGAGGGTGCAAATTACTAATATTAGATATGAAAGAGGGGATATCATTTCAGATTCCATGGAAATTAAAATAATAATAAAGGAATAATACTATGAACAACTTCATGACCAAAAAATTGATAACCTAGATGAAATAGAACCACTCCTTGAAAGATACAATCTGCCAAAGTCACATTGGAAAAAACAGACTACTTGAACAGGTCTATATATACTTTAAAGAAAGTGAATCAATAATTAGTAACCTAAATTAGAAAGTACCAGGCCCTGATGGATTCACTGGTGAATTATAGCAAACATTTCAAGAACAAATTACAATTCTCTACAATTTCTTCTGAGGATAGAAGCAGCAGAAATTTTTCCTGACTCATTCCCTAAGAACACCATTACCCTAATACCAAAACCAGACAAAGACATTACAGGACAAGAAAACTAAAGACCTATATCTCTCATGAACATAGAAGTAAAAATCCTCAACAAAATATTACCAAAAAGTATAAAAAGAATTACACAACCTGACCACTGGTGGTGCAATAGATAGAGCATTGACTTGGGATGCTGAGGACCAGGTTTGAAACCCCAAGGTCACTGGCTTGAGTGCAGGCTCATCAGCTTGAGCACAGGGTGGTAGGCTTTAGTGTGGGATCATCAACATGATCCCATGGTCACTTTGCTTGAGTGCCAAGGTTGCTAGCTTAAAGCCCAAGGTTGCTGGCTTGAGTCCAAGGTTGCTGGCTTGAGCAAGGGATCACTGGCTCAGTTTGAGCACCATGGTCAAGGCACATATGAGAAGCAATCAATGAACAACTAAAGTGATGCAATTACAGGTTGATGCTTTTCATCTCTCTCCCTCCTGTCTCTCACCACCTCTCTCTCTCACTAAAAAAGAAAGAGAGAGAGAGAGAGAGAGAAAGAAGGAAAGAAAAAAATATATATAACATGACCAAAGGAATTTTATTTTTTATTCCAGGTATGAAATGCTGCCTCTACAAGGTCAGCATTATCCTAATTCCAAAACCAGATAAGGACACTACAAAGAAAGAAAATTATAAGCCAATATCCCTGGTGAACATAAATGCTAAAATCCTCAACAAAACTTTAGCAAACCAGATCCAGCAATATATAAAAAAAGATTATACACCATGATTAAGTGGCATTTATTCCAGGGATGCAAGATTGTTATAAGGTTTGCAAACTAATGAATGTGATACACCACATCAACAAAATGAAAGATAAAAATCACACAATCATATTGATAGATACAGAAAAAAACTTGTATAAAATCCAGCACTCAATTATGATAAATATTCAATGGGCAAAAATTTAAAATGTTTTCCTTAAGATCAGGAACAAGACAGGGGTGTCCATTTTCACCATTCCTACCCAACATTGTACTGGAAGTTCTAGCCACAGCAATCAAACAAGAAGAAATAAAAGGCATTCAAATTGGAAATCAAGGAGTAAAACTGTCATTATTTGCAGATGACATAGTACTGTATATAAAGAACCCTAAGGATTCCATCAAAAAACTACTAGAACTGATAAGTGGATTCAGTAAAGTACAGAATACATAACAAATATTCAGAAATTGGTTGCATTTTTACACACCAATAATGAACTAACAGAAAAGTGCACTAAGAAAACAATCCCATTTATAATTGCATCATAAATAAATAAATAAATAAATAAACAACCTAGAAAAAATTTAACCAAGGATATAAAAGACCTGTACGTGGAGTACTATAAGACACGGAAGAAAGAAACTGAAAAAGATACAAATAAGTCTAAGCATATACCATGTTCATGGATAGAAAAAATTAACACCATTAAATTGTTCATACTACCCAAAGCAATCTACAGATTCAATACAATTTTTATCAAGATATCAATGATGGGCCCTGGCTGGGTAATTCAGTGGATAAGAGTGTCTCCCTGATATGATTTGGTTGTGGGTTCAATCCCAGTCAGGGCAAATAGAAAAATCAACCAATGATGGCATGCATAATTGAGCAATAAATCAATGTTTCTCTGTCTGTATCTCTCTCCTCTCCTCTCTCTCTAAAAATAAAATTTTTAAAAACATACCCTGTTATTGATCAATGTTATTCCATTACATTTAATTTCTAAATTAAAAAGAAAAGATATCGATGGCATAGTTTACAGAACTGAAACAAATATTGCAAAAATTTATATGGAACCACCAAAGACTGCAAATAGCCACAATAATCTTGAGAAAGAAGAACGAAGTTGAGGGAATCATGCTACTTATATCAAACTACACTACAAGGCCACAGTAATCAAAACTGCATGGTACTGTCATAAAAACAGATATGTACACAGACCAATGAAACAGAATAGAGAGCCCAGAAATAAACCCATATTTTTATGGTCAATTAATATTTGACAAAGGAAGCAAGAACATACAATGAGGTAAAGATAGTCTATTCAATAAATGGTGTTGGGAAAACTGAACAGATACATGCAAAAAAATAAAAACTATACCACCTTCTTACACCACACACAAGATAAAGTCAAAATGGATTAAATACTTAAAATGTAAGACTTAAAACCATATAAATCCTAGAAGAAAACATAAGCAATAAAATCTCAGACATTTCTTATAGCAATATTTTTTTTTCTGATATGTCTGTTTGGGCAAGGGAAATAAGAGAAAAAAATAATCAAATAGGATTACATCAAACTAAAAAGGTTTTGCACAGTAAAGGATACCATCAATAAAATTAAAAGACAACTCACTGAATGGGAGTACATAATCTCCAAGAATACAACTGATAAGGGGTTAACATCCAAAGTTTATTAAAAACTTATACAACTCAGCATCAAAAACAACAACTCAAAAACAACCCAATTTTTTTTATTTTTGTATTTTTCTGAAGCTGGAAACGGGGAGAGACAGACAGACTCCCGCATGCACCCGACCGGGATCCACCCAGCACGGCCACCAGGGGCGAAGCTCTGCCCACCAGGGGGCGATGCTCTGCCCCTCGCGGGAGTCGCTCTGCCGCACGACCAGAGCCACTCCAGCGCCTGGGGCAGAGGCCAAGGAGCCATCCCCAGCGCCCGGGCCAGCTTTGCTCCAATGGAGCCTTGGCTGCGGGAGGGGAAGAGAGAGACAGAGAGGAAGGAGGGGGGGTGGAGAAGCAAATGGGCGCTTCTCCTATGTGCCCTGGCCGAGAATCGAACCCGGGTCCCCCACACGCCAGGCCGACGCTCTACCGCTGAGCCAACCGGCCAGGGCCAACAACCCAATTTAAAAGTGGGCAGAAGACCTGAATAGTGTGACACTTCCAAAGAGGACATGCAGATGTCCAATAAATATATGAAAATATGCTCAATGTCACTAACCATCAGAAAAATACATTTTTTAAAAAAAATTAAAGCTGATCTTTATTTTATCATCAATAGTCATTTTTAAACATGAACATGCATGTGTAATACTCTACAAACACATCACATTTTTAATGTTAATAAAGGTTAAATATACAACATACATCCTTACAAAAAAGTCAAAATGCAAACTTATTACTTTAAACAAAAGTTTTACTAATTTAAAAAAATTTATGTTGGGTACTACTTGTACATCACAGTTAATTTAAACATTAAATTTTGGCTACACATGAAAAAAAGTGGCAGTAAAAAATAAAGTCATTGAAAGTTTTTAAATAGTAGAATAGGCAGGTTTGCCATGCAGGAGAAGCAATATTCAAGAATTGTTTTCAAAAAATCCATATTTAAAGATATTTAGTTCAAGTCACAAAATTTTTTTCAGTAGAGACCCCAATACAGTGCATAATTAGCTGCCTTATATGGTTGTTTGATAGGACAATATCCTTTCAGAGTATAACTTTATCAATTTTGACACAGAAATGAAATGTTAAGAACAAAGTCATGATTTAAAAAGAGGCAAGAGGAACAAAGAAAACAAATAAAAAGCAAGAGTAAATGAGAGAGCAATTGCAATCACTAAATAACTGTACCTTCTCAGTCACTGCAGAATACTGCCTTCAATCTACAGCAGGTGCTCATTCCAGGGAGTGTTATTACAGCATGGATTTAATTTGCTTGGAGGTAACCTTATCATTCAAATATTTTGTTGTGTACCTGAAAGCATTGGGTTGACCTTCTACACTATTAGGAGGATGGTCTTTAAGAACTTTGATACAACCTTTCAGATCCTCCTTGTGGTGGAGCTCTACCAGTCAGGAATGGTGACCTACAGAAATGCAAATTAAAACCACAATGAGATATCACCTCACACATTTCAGAATGACTATCATCAATAAATAAACAAATGGTAGGTTTTGTTAAGGTGAGTAGAAAAAGGAACCCTCATGCACTGTTAGTGGGAATGCAGATTGGTGCAGCCACTGTAGAAAACAGTATGGGGTTTCCTCAAAAAATTTTAGAAGTAATTGCTTTATGACCCAGCAATTCCACTTCTGGGAATATATTTTAAAAAACCTGTGTTGGTCAAATAAGTTTGTAAATATATATATGTTTGCTCGCATATAGTTTGCATTGGGTGTGGGGGACAGGCTGTAAGCAGGCAGGGTTGTTATAGCCTAAGGCTTAGTTTTAAGACTAAGCCTTTCCCACCCTTTTAATACTAAGATCTTCTCAACACTAGGCTTTTCCCCACACCCATGACTGTTGCATGATGTGGGGTGGTGCACTCTCATGAGAAATCCCATTTGTGCATCAGATAAGTGATTTTGTATCAGAGACTTCCTTGTTTGTATATTGGATTAAAGGTTTTGATTTCTACACTATAAAGTGGGGCAGAGGAGCCCATGCTGGAGGAGAGCAGAGAAAGGCCACATGGAGGAGAGGAAGGCAGCCAAGATGGCGAATGCTGAAGGAGAAGCCAGTTTGTGCAGAGAGAAGGAGATGGAGAACAGAGGTGAATAAGGCTGGTGAGGTAGAAACCTTTGATTCTAGGAAACTCGGCTAAGTCAGTGGCTTTGGGAGCCCTGAATGGAAAGGGAAGTGTTTTCCCATTGTATTTCTTGCCCGCCAGGTGCAAGCTAGGATTAAAGGTAATGGCCCACCAGTTCTTAGCTCCGTTGTTTCACTACCATCTATCCAAATCAAATTTGAAACTGCACGGGCCAAGTGGCTGTGATGGTGGCCGTGGCTGCTGGCTTTACAACCTGAAACACCAATTTGAAAGAATATATGCACCCCTACGTTCATTGCAGCATTATTTAAAATAGCCAAAATCTGGAAGCAGCCCAAGTGCCCATCAGCAGATGAGTGGATAAAAAAAGCTGTGGTACATTTACACAATGAAATACTACTCAGCCATAAAAAAGAAGAAAATCTTACCTTTTGCAACAGCATAGATGGACCTGGAAAGTACGCTAAGTAAAATAAGCCAGGCAGAGAAAGACAAGTACCATATAATTTTGTTACAAGGGGAGAGCGATGAGACCTTGATTCTTGTCTTGCTTGAGACAGAGAATTCCATCAAGAAACAAAATGTAGCAAGTAAAGGAAGAATTTATTGACCATACAGGAAGAAAGGGGAAAGGGACGTTGGGGACAGGTTCAGGGGTTAGCCTACAACGAGCTGCTGCTGCCCACTGCAAATCCGCTTGCAAGTATCATGGGGTCCTTTATAGCTTAGGAGAAAAAGAGAGGTAAGAAAAATGCACCTGGGGAGGGAGAGGAGAAGGAGGAGGGGGAAGGGATAGGCATAGGCATGTTCCCAGAAGGGAGAGTGCACTGGGACCTCTGCCTCAAGGGATTTTAAGGGTGGGGATTTTAGGGACAGTCCCAGGGGAGGATCTCAATAGAATATTCATCAGCTTTCCAGGAGTCTTTTTTTAGGGTCATGGTCTCTACTGATTGGTTGACACCAAGTTAGTCATTAGTTAGTTCAGCCGGTCCTGAGATCAGCTGTGACTTCCCTTGTCTGGTTTTGCTGCTTTTCTGGGCCTGGAGCTGAAACACAACTGAGATTTAGATGTTATCTCTAGGGGTTAGTGCTTAAGTGCTATTCTCTGGCTTTCTTGTTTGTCCCACCTCTAAGGGGGTCTAAAACCACATGACTAGTGATATGTGTAAAGCCAGCAGGCAGGGCCAGGGCCACTATCACAGCAGCCCGGCTCATGCAGGTTCGCATTGGATTCGGACAGTTGGTAAAGAAACTATGGAGCCAAAAACTGGTGGGCCATAGTCTTTAATCCTAGCTTGCACCCGGCGGGCAAGTAAAAACATACACTGGGCTCCAAAACCCACTCACATTCAGTGCTCACAAAGCCACTGACTCTTCCGAGTTTCCTAGAATCAAAGGTTTCTAGCTCACCAGACTTATTCACCTCTGTTCCCCATCTCCTTCCTTCTCTCTACACAAACTGGCATCTCACTCAGCACTCCGCCATCTTGGCTGCTTCTCTTGGCCACATGGCCTCTTTCTGCTCTCTGCTCTGCTCCTTCTGCTCTCTCATGCTAATCATCCCAGGAACCAAGAGGGCAAACTCTCGTTCTGCCCCCATTTTATATTGTAGCTTCACAACCTCTAATCTAATATACAAAATAGGGAAGTCTCTAATACAAAGTCACTTCTCTGAGGCATGATTGGATTGTACCACCCCACATCAAAAAGGGTGGGAAAGGCTTAATCCCAAAACCAAGCCCCAGGCTACAAGGATTCTGCCTGCCTTTAGCCCACCCCCAACACACATTAATATCACCTGGGCGACGGCCTCCTCGTGTCATCTTTAACAAAGTGAGCATAATACATTTTATCTGCCCAACAATATGCCAGGGGATTAAAGGTCAGAGGAGGGTCCAAATTTCATGACCAGCCATATAAAATTAGGAAGTCTAAACTACATGACTAACTAAGGGAGGAAAGGTCACCCTGGGGGGGAGCAGTCTTTGTTTTCTCAGTTTTGTTCATTGCTAGACACCTGGGGCTTTCTGCCCTGATGGCCTTCTGTGCTTGGCCTACAGTCCTTGCTCTGCTCATGTCTGTCTAACTGCCTACCACAGTTTCACTTATATGTGGAATCCAATGAACAAAATAAACAAAATAGAAACAGACTTATAGTACAGAAAATATACTGACAGCTGTTAGAGGGACGGGAATGTTAGGGGCTGGCTAAAAAAGGTAATGGGATTAAGAAAAAGAACTCATAGACACAGACAACAGTATGGTGATGTTGGGCGGACAAAGTGTATTATGCTCACTTTGTTAAAGATAACACAAGGAGGCCGTCACCCAGGTGATATTAATGTGTGTTGAAAATCCTTGTAGCCTGGGGCTTGGTTTTGGGATTAAGCCTTTCCCACCCTTTTTGATGTGGGGTGATACAATCCAATCATGCCTCAGAGAAGTGACTTTGTATTAGGGACTTCCCTACTTTGTATATTGGATTAGAGGTTGTGAAGCTACAATATAAAATGAGGGCGGAACGAGAGTTGGCTCTTGGTTCCTGAGATTAGAAGAGAGAGCAGAGGAGAGCAGAGAAAGGCCACGTGGAGGAGGCCAGGAGAAGCAGCCAAGATGGCGGAGTGCTGAGTGAGATGCCAGTTTGTGTAGAGTTTGTATCTGGGATAAGGAAGGAGATGGGGAACAGAGGTGAATAAGTCTGGTGAGCTAGAAACCTTTGATTCTAGGAAACTCGGATAAGTCAGTAGCTTTGTGAGCACTGAATGTGACTGGGTTTTGGAGCCCAGTGTGTATTTTTACTTGCCCGCCGGGTGCAAAGCTAGAATTAAAGACTATGGCCCACCAGTTTTTGGCTCCGCTGTTTCTTTGCCGACTGTCCGAATCCAATGGGAACCTGCATGTGAATGGTCACGATGGCGGCTCCTGGCCTTACAGGTGATTATCAAAGTAAAAGGAGGGTGGAGAAAGACACAGAAGAGGATAAAGAGGAGATAAATGGTGATGGAAGGAGTCTTGACTTGGAGTGGTAAGCACACAATACAATGTACAGATGGTGTGTTATAGAATTGTACACCTGAAAACCATGTAATTTTATTAACCAATGTCATTCCAATAAATTCAGTAAAAAAAAAAGCAAAGAAAAAATTTATAGATATAGGCAACACTGTGGGGACTGCAGGAAGGGAAAAGGGTGGAGGAGAGGGGGTATAGGTAGTGATAGAAGGGAGACTTGAGTTTGGGTGGTGAACACACAATGCAGTATACAGATAATGTATTGTAGAACTGTGCACGTGAAACCTGTATACTTTTATTAACCAATGTCACCCAAATAAAGTCAATTAAAAATTTAAAGAAAAAAATAAAATTTAAAAAATAATAAATCCAATTTTAAAAAAGGAAAGCTGGCCTGACCAGGCGGTGGCGCAGTGGATAGAGCATCGGACTGAGACGCGGAAGACCCAGGTTCAAGACTTGGAGGTCACCAGCTTGAGCACGAGCTCCTCTGGTTTGAGCAAAGCTCACCAGCTTGGACCCAAGGTTGCTGGCTTGAGCAAGGGGTTACTCGGACTGCTGTAGCCCCACGGTCAAGGCACATATGAGAAAACAATCAATGAACAACTAAAGTGCCACAATGAAAAACTGATAATTGATGCTTTTCATCTCTCTGCATTCCTGTCTGTTCCTATCTATCCCTCTCTCTGACTCTTGCTCTGTCTCTGTAAAAATAAATAAATAAATAAATAAAAATTTAAAAAAGGAAAGCTGGTTTAATATTTGAAAATTAATGTTTGATTCATCACATGATCATTTTAATGGATGCAGAAAAAGAATCTCACAAAATCCAATACTCACTCAAGATAAAAAACTTCTAGTAAACTGAAAACAAGGAATTTTCTACAAAAAACCTAGAGCTAACAACATACTTAATGGTAAGAAACTCAAAACTTTTCCACTAAGATCAGGTACAAGGCAAGAATGTCCCTTCTCACCAATCTTTTTCAACATCATGCTGGAAGTCTTTGCTAGTACAATAAAACAAGAAAAGAGAGTAAACAAAAGACCCAGAACAGCCAACACAATATAGAAGGAGGAGAAAAAATTTGGAGGAATACTGATGCCCAACTTGAAGACTTATTACAATGCTACAGTAATCAGGGTAGTGTGGCATTTGTGAAATAATAGACAAACAGATTAGTGGGACAGAATAAAGGGCTCAGAAATAGAACCTCAAAAATATAATTAACGTATCTTCAACAAAGAAGCAAAGGCAATACAATGGAGGAAAGATTGTCTCTTCAACAAATGGTGTTTGAACAACTGAACACCCACATGCATAAAAATGAATCTAGTTACACACCTTACATACTTCACCTTAACTCACACTGGATCACAGACCTAAAGGTAAAACACAAAACTATAAAATTCCTAGAGGATAAAATAGGAAAAGACCTAGATACCTTTGCTGATGGTGATGTCTTTTTAGACATAAGACGATGTTATATTGAGTAGGACACTTGAAACAATGTCGACACAATAAATTAAAAACAGAAATTCTGTTTGCAAAAAAAAGACCAAAAACCATGAAAAAAGTAATTGATAAGATGGACTTTAATTAAAATTAGAACTTACACTCTGCAAAAGACAATGTCAAGAGAATTAAAAGACCAGCTACAAACTTGGAGAAAATATTTGCAAAAGATGTATTTGATAAAGAACTATTATCCAAAATGTACAAAAAACTCTTACATCTAAAATAATTTGAAACACAACTCAATTAACAAATGGGCCTAAAACCTTAACAGACATTTCAACCAAAGAAGATTCACAGATGGCAATTAAGCATATACAAGGATGCTCCACATCATATGTCATCAGGGAAATGCAAATCAAAACAATGATGAGATACACACCTATTAGAATGACTAAAATCCAGAGCACTGAAAACACCAGAAGCTGATGAGGATATGAACATCAGGAAATCTCATACATTGCTGGTGAGAATACAAAATGGTGCAACCACATTAGAAGACAGTTTGGCAGTTCTCAGAAATCTAAACATATTATAGTCATAAGATCTAGCAGTCACACTCCTTGGGATGTAGGAAGTTTTCACCCAAAGAAGGTAGAAACTTATGTTCACAAAACACTTCCACATGGATGTTCATAAACATTTTATTTATTATTGCCAAAACTTGGAAGCACTAAGATGTTCTTCAGTAGGTAAACTGTGGTACATCCAATGAGAGGACTATTATTCAGGGTTAAAAAGAAATGAGTTATCAAGCCATGAAAAGTCATAGAGGAAACTTAAATGCATATTTCTAAGTGAGTTAAGTCAATCTGAGAGAGCCACATATTGTATTATTCCAATTATATGCCATTCTTGAAAAGGCATAATTGTGGGGACAATGAAAAGATCTGTGTTTGGCAGGGATCGGGACAGGGGGAGATGAAAAGGCAGAGCACAGAAGGTTTTTAGGGCAGTGAGTCTATTCTGTACAGATGTATGTCATTTTACATTTGTCCAGACCCATAAACTGTACAACACCAAGCACGAACCCTACAGTAAACTACGGACTTTGAGTGATTATGATGTGTCAACACAGGTTCACCCTTGGTAAAAAGCGCACCATTCTGGTGTATGATGTTGCTCATGGGAAACATCAATTTGCTGTTCCACTTAGTTGTACATTCATTGGTTGCTTCTGACCAAGAATCAAACCCACAACCTTGGTGTATTGGGACAATGCTCTAACAAAATCAGCTACTTGACCAGGGCCCTAATAAATCTTCTTTTTCAAAAGATAAAGACATAACAATTTTAAATAACAGAACTTACCTAACATCCAAGGAACATTTATAAAATTTGATCAAGTACTAGATTACAGAAAACACATAGGTATATTATAAGCAAATTCTTTGATGATGCAGAACTAAAATAATTAATCACAGAACAGAGAACCCAGAAATAAACCCACAGTTCTATGGACAACTGATATTTGACAAAGAAGGTAAGGAAATATAATGGAGTAAAGACAGCCTCTTTAACAAATGGTGTTGGGAAAATTGGACAGCTACCTGCAAAAAAATGAAACTAGATCACCAGCTTACACCATTCACAAAAATAAACTCAAAATGGATAAAAGACTTAAATGTAGGCCGTGAAACCATAAGCATCTTAGAAGAAAACATAGGCAGTAAGCTCTCCGACATCTCTCGGAGCAATATATTTGCTGATTTATCTCCACAGGGAAGTGAAATAAAAGACAGGATAAACAAGTGGGACTATATCAAGCTAAAAAGCTTTTGCACAGCTAAAGACAACAAGAACAGAATAAAAAGACAAACTACACAATGGGAGAACATATTTGACAATACATCTGATAAGGGGTTAATAACCAGAATGTAAATCTCAACACCAGGAAGACAAACAATCCAATCAAAAAATGGGCAAAAGAGATGAATAGACACTTCTCCAAAGAGGACATACAGATGGCCAATAGGCATATGAAAAAATGCTCAACATCACTAATCATTAGAGAAATGCAAATTAAAACCACAATGAGATATCATCTCACACCAGCCAGAATGGTGCTCATCAACAAAACAACACAGAATAAGTGCTGGCGAGGATGTGGAGAAAAGGGAACCCTCCTGCATTGCTGGTGGGAATGCAGACTGGTGCAGCCACTGTGGAAAACAGTATGGAGATTTCTCAAAAAACTGAAAATTGAACTGCCTTTTGACCCAGCTATCCCACTTTTAGGAATATACCCCAAGGACACCATAGAACGGCTCCAAAAGGAGAAATGCATCCCCATGTTTGTGGCAGCATTGTTCACAATAGCAAAGATCTGGAAACAGCCCCAGTGTCCGTCAGAGGACGAGTGGATTAAAAAGCTTTGGTACATATATACTATGGAATACTACTCAGCCATAAGAAATGATGATATTGGATCATTTACAATAACATGGATGGACCTTGATAACATTATACGGAGTGAAATAAGTAAATCAGAAAAAAACTAAGAACTATATAAATCCATACATAGAAGGGACATAAAAATGAGACTCAGAGACATGAACAAGAATGTGATGGCAACAGGGGTGGGAGGTGGAGGGAGGGGGGATGGGGTGAAGAAGGAGAGAGGGGTTGGGGGAGGGGAGGGGCACAAGAAAACCAGATAGAAGGTGACAGAAGACAATTTAACTTTGGGGGAGGGGTACACAGCACAATCAAATGTCAAAATAATCTAGAGATGTTTTCTTTCAACATATGTACCCTGATTTATCAATGTCACTGCATTAAATTTAATAAATAATTTTTTAAAAAATGCTTGGCTTCACTTATATTTTTAGAAATGAAAATAAAACAATAGATATCTTTTTTTTTTTACTTCTCAGTTTGGCAAATATTAAAATAAAAAAATCCATTGCTGCCCAGGAGTAACAGGCAGTAGCCTGAAGAAATGGGAAAAGAGGATCTAAGTTGGACCATCTTCCAGGAAGGCAGTTTAGCATTTGAATAAAAAGTATGCTTAGCAGATGACTTAGCAATTCTACTTCTAGGAATGTTTCCCATTGTAAAGCTTTTACAAAAAGTATAATTTACTTATAGTAAATCACGCTTTTTAGTTACAGTTTGTCAAATGTATACAGTCATAAAGAATTGCTTTATTACCCTCCTTCTCAAAAAATTTCCCATATTTTACATCTTTGTAGTCAAGTTTTACCTGTCTTATACTTATCTGTTGTCTGTCACCACAGTATTGTCTCTTCCAGAATGTCATATAATAAAATCACACAAGAGATAGCCTTTTGAGTCTAGTTTCTTTCACTTAGTATAATGCATTTGAAATCCAACCATGTTGTTGTATATATTCCATTGTTTGTTTATACATTCCCTAGTTGAGGGATATTCAGGGTGTTCCATTTTTTGACAATTATTCATTTTTTTCCCTATGGATTATGCCTATCTAAGAAACCTTTGCCTAATTCAAAGTCACAACAATTTTCTTCTAGAAGTTATAGCTTAAGTTTCACATTTATTTAGGTCTATGATCTGATATGTGTTGATTTTTGTATAGAATATAGAGTAAAAAGTATGGATCAAAAGTGCATTTTATTACATATGACTGTCCAGTTGTTCCAGCACCATTTGTTGAAACAACTATCCTTTGTCCCTTGAAATGCTTTTGCACTTTTCTCAAACATTGACAATATATGTGCCAGTCTATTTCTGAACTTTTTATTCTATTCCATTGATCTATGGCCTATCTTTACTAAAATTACACTGTCTTGATTACTGTGGCTTTATAAATCTTGAAATCAGGTAGTGTGTCTTTCCAACTTTGATTTTTTTTGTTTTTAAATCATCTTGGCTTTCTAGATCTTTTACCTTTCCTTATAAATGTTTATAATCAGTTTATAAATTTCTTTTTTTTTTTAATTTTTATTTATTTATTCATTTTAGAGAGGAGGGGGGAGATAGATAGAGAGAGAGAGAGATTGAGAGAGAGAGAGAGAGAAGGGGGAGGAGCAGGAAGCATCAACTCCCATATGTGCCTTGACCAGGCAAGCCCAGGGTTTTGAACCGGCAATCTCAGTGTTTCCAGGTTGACGCTTTATCCACTGCGCCACCACAGGTCAGGCCAGTTTATAAATTTCTATAAATAGTTCTGAAATTTTGATTGACATTGTGTTTAATCAATTTGAGGAGAAGTGACATCTTAGCAATATTGAGTCTTCCAATGAACATGATACATCTCTTCATTTCTCTAGAGCTTTAATTTCTTTCATCAGTGTTTTCTAGTTTAAGCATACCAATCTTGCACATATTTTGTTAGGTTTATATTTAAGTATTTCCTTTTTTGGTGCTATTGGAAATGGTACTTTTTGTAAATATCAACTTTTGTTCATTTGTAGTATAGAAATATAGCTGATATTTCTATATATTGACTTTATATCCTATGACCTCACTAAACCCACTTATCAATTCTAGTAGCTTTTTAAAAATATTGAGAGAGCCTGACTAGGCGGTGACACAGTGGATAGAGTGTCGGACTGGGATGCGGAAGGACCCAGGTTCGAGACCCCGAGGTTGACAGCTTGAGCGTGGGCTCATCTGACTTGAGCAAAAAGCTCACCAGCTTGGACCCAAGGTCGCTGGCTCCAGCAAGGAGTTACTCGGTCTGCTGAGGCCCCCAGTCAAGGCACATATGAGAAAGCAATCAATGAACAACTAAGGTGTCACAACAAAAAAACTGATAATTGATGCTTCTCATCTCTCTCCATTCCTGTCTGTCTAACCCTATCTATCCCTCTCTCTGGCTCTCTGGCTCTGTAAAAAAATAAAATAAATAAAATAAAATAAAATAAAATAAAATAAAATAAAATAAAATAAAATATTGAGAGATAATGGACATATTCTATTAGCTTTATATGTACAACATAATGATTTGACATATGTACATATTGTGAAATGATTACCATAATAAGTTAGTTAACATCCATCACCATATATAGTTACTATTTTTTTGTGTGATGAGAACTCTTTAAGATCTACTCTCTTGAACTTTAAATGTATAATACAGTATGGTTGACTCTAGTTGCTATGCTATTCATAACTTTTGTGAAATTTATTTATGTCATAACTGGAAGTGTTGTTCTTATTGAACACATTCTCCCATCTCACCTACTTCTACCCACTGCCTATGAAAACCACTGATCTGTTGAAAGAACAGATCTATGTGTTTGCTTGTTTTTGTTGTTGCTTTTAGATCTCATATAAATGAGATCATACAAAATTTGTCTTTCTCTTTTTGGCTTATTTCACTTAGCAAAATGCTCTCAAGGTCCATTCATGTTGTCATAAATGGCAGTATTTCCTTCCTTTTTTTATTTCCTTCTTTTTTGAGGCTGAACAGTATTTCACTGCATCACATTTTCTGTATCCAGTCATTCATCATTAGACACTTAGCTTATTTCTATGTCTTGGCTATTATAAATAATGCTGCAATAAAAATGGGAGTGCAGATATTTTCTGGATAGTATTTTTGTTTCCTTTGGGCAAATACCCAGAAGTGGAATTTCTGTTTCATATAGCACTTATACACTGTATTTTTAATTTTTGAAGAACCTCCATACTGTTTTCCATAGTAGTTGCACCAACTTATATTCCCACCAACAGTGCATATAGATTCTCTTTTCTCCATATCCTCACCAATACTTGATATTGCTTGTCTTTTTGATAATAGCCATTCTAAAAGGTGTGACATTATATCTCACTGTGGTTTGATTTGCATTTCCCTGATGATTTGTGAAGTTACGCACCTTTAAAAGTATTAATTAATTAAAAAAATTTAAGTAAGAAGAAGGGAGATAAACTCCCACATGCATTCCAACCAGGATCCACCTGGCAACCCCTGTCAGGGGCTGATGCTCTGCCCACCTGGGGCTGCTCACAAGTGAGCTAATTTTAGCACCTGAGGCTAAAGGCTCCACAAAGCCATCCTCAGTGCCTGGGGCAGATGTGTTCAAATCAATCGAGCCATGGCTTTGGGAGAAAAAGAGACAGAGAGAGAGAGAGAGTGGGGTAGAGGGGTAGAAGCAGATGGTCATCTCTCTTGTGTGCCCTGACCGGGAATCAAACCAGGACTTCCACAAGCCAGGTCAATCCTCTACCACTAAGCCAACTGACCAAGGCCTTTTTCTATGTTTGATTTTAAAGAAAGAGGAAGGGGCAGAGAGACTGAGAGAAAGAAAGAGAAATATCTGTTTCTGTATGTGCCCTGCCTAAGGATTTAACCAAGCAACCTCTGCGCATTGGGATGGTACTCCAGCCAACTAAACTATCTGACCAGGGCAGCACCTATTTGATGTATCTGTTGGCCATTTGTATATTTGCTCTGGAAAAAATGCCTGTTCAGGTTCTCTGCCCATTTTTTAATCATATTTTGTTTCTATTGAGTTGTATAAATTTTTTATATATTTTGGATATTTACCCCTTATCAGATATATAATTTACAAATATTTTACCCATTCCATAGGTTTCTAGTAACTTTACGGAAGACCCCTTGAAATTTTTCTAAATACACTATTATGTAGTCTGCAAATAAACAGTTTATTTCTTCCTTTTTAAGACATACGCACATCTCTTTTTCTTGCCTTATTGTACCAGTTAGGATCTCCAGGATAATAATGAATAGTAGTGAAAGTGGAATTTCTTGCTTTGTTTCCATTAGGAGGAAAGCTTGCCGTCTTATGAAGTTTGATGTTAGCTGTTGGTTTTTTGTATGCACTCCTTTTCAGATTGAGAGGGTTCCATTGTAGTTCTAATTTTCTGAGTTTTTATTATGGATATTGAATTTTGTCAAATACTCCCTCTGCATTTGTCAAAATGATTACATACTTTTTTTCTACTATTGACCTAGTGTTTTGATTACATTAACTGATTTCTGAATATTCAACTAGCCTGCTTTGTCATGAGGTATTATAGGATTGAAAAGGAAGAATTAAACTGTTATCACAGACAACACAATTGTATTTGTAGAAAGTTTAAGTTAATTTACAAATAAATTATTTTGCTTATTAAAAATGTTTAATAATATCTCATGACGATGAGCATATGAGGAAATATACACTCTTGTAAACAGTTTATAGGAGTGTACTACTAAAATCTTTCTGGAAGGTAATTTAATGATATATCAAAAGCCTTAAACTCATATATACTCATTGACACAAATATCACTTTTAGCAACTTATCTGAAGGGAATTATTTAAAGGTGCAAAGATGTCTGAATAGGACAATTAGCATTGTCTCTTCATTTTTAAAAAGATTTTATTTATTGATTTTACAGAGAGAGGGGAAAGAGAAGAGCAGGGGAGCAAGAAATATCAACTCATAGCTGCTTCACTTTAGTTGTTTATTGATTGCTTGTCATGTGTCCCTCGATGGGGCAAGCCCATAGTTTCGAACTGCTTTCCAGGTTGATGCTTTACCCACTGTGCCACCACAGGCCAAGCAGCATTGTCTCTCTTGGTTTTTTTTTTTTTCTTGACCTCAATTTCTAACCCTCCTAGAAATTCTGCAGAATACTTACATCCTTGAAAGAATTTTATGAAAAATGTGAAACAGGAAAGTAGAAAAAATATTTTAACTAGCACCCATATACCATATATATCACTTCCTCAGATTCAATACCTGTTACTATTTTGTCATATTTGCTTCATCTATTTCTCTATTATTTATTTATTATCTGTTCATTTATCTTTTTTTTTTTTTTGGCTAAATCATTTAAAACTTAAGTTCAGACATTGTGACATTTCACCTTTAAGTATGTCAACTGTAAAATAAGAACCTTTTCCCTAACCATACAACCATTATAATACTAACAAAAGTTTTTAAATTTTATTTAAAAAATTAACTTTAACAGGGTGATATTGATCAATCAGAGTACATGGGTTTCAGGTGAACATTTCTATGGCATTTGAACTGTTGATTATGTTGTATACCCATCATCCAACGTCAAATCATTTTTCATTACCTTATATTTGTCCCTCTTTAGACCCTTCCTCCCACCCCTCATCCCTCCCCATCCACTTAAGTCCCCTTCCCTAGCCCATGTTTTCTTCCCCTTGGCAACCATTTCACTTTTATCTATGTCCATAAGTCTGTTTTATATCCCACCTATATGTAAAATCATACATTTCTTAGGTTTTTCTGATTTACTTGTTTCACTCAGTATAATGTTCTCAAGGTCCATCCAGGTTGTCATAAATGTCACTATGTCATCATTGCTTATGGCTGAGTAGTATTCCACTGTATATATGTACTACATCTTCTTTATCCAATCCTCTATCAAGGGACATTTTGGTTGTTCCCATGTTTTGGCCACTGTGAATAATGCTATGATGAACATGGGGTGCATGTGTCTTCAAGCACCAGTGTTTTTGAGTTTGGGGGGTAGATACCCATGAGAGGGATCACTGGGTCATATGGTAACTATATTTTTAAGTTTTGGGGGAACCAGCATACTTCCTTCCATAATGGTTGTACTAATTTACATTCACACCAACAGCGAATGAGAGTTCCTTTTTCTCCATAGCCTCTCCAACACTTATCTGCTTTGTTGATAATAGCCAATCTAACTGGTGGTATCTTGTAGTTTTGATTTGCATTTCTCAAATAGCTAGTGAAGATGAGCATCTTTTCATATATCTGTTGGCTATTTGTATGTCCTCTTGGGAGAAGTGTCTGTTCAGGTCCTCTCCCCATTTTGTATTGGATTGTTTGCTTGTTTGTTGCTGAGCTTTGTGAGTTCTTTATATCAATATATTTTGGATATTAACCTCTTATCAGAGCTGTTGTTTGCAAATATCATCTCCCATTCAATTGGCTGCCTATTTGTTTTGTTGTCAGTTTCTTTTGCTGATCAGAAGCTTTTTAGTTTGATATACTCCCATTCATTTATTTTTGCCTTTAGTTCCCCTGCCTTTGAGGTCAAATTCATAAATTGTTCTCTACAGCCAAGGTCCATGAGCTTAGTACCTATGTTTTCTTCTATGTAATTTAGTTTCAGGTCTTATATTTAGGTCTTTGATCTATTTTGAATTCATTTTTGTGCAGAGAGACAAACTGTAGTCAAGTTTTGTTCTTTTGCATGTGGCTTTCCAATTTTCCCAGCATCATTTATCGAAGAGGCTTTCTTTTCTCCATTGTGTGTTTTTGGCTCCTTTGTCGAAGATGATGTGTCCATATATATGTGATTTTATTTCTGGGCTCTCAATTCTGTTCCATTGGTCTGTACATCTGTTTTTCTGCCAATACCACGCTGGTTTTTGTTTTTTACAGAGACAGAGAGAGTCAGAGAGGGACAGATAGGGACAGACAGAAACGGAGAGAGATGAGAGCATCATTCATCAGTTTTTCATTGTGACACCTTAGTTGTTCATTGATTACTTTCTCATATGTGCCTTGACCATGGGCCTTCAGCAGACCGAGTAACCCCTTGCTCAAGCCAGCGACCTTGAGTCCAAGCTGGTGAGCTTTGCTCAAACCAGATGAGCCCACGCTCAAGCTGGCAACCTCAGGGTCTCAAACCTGGGTCCTCCACATCCCAGTCCGATGTTCTATCCACTGCACTACCGCCTGGTCAGGCAATACCATGCTGTTTCAACTATCATGGCTCTAAAGTATAATTTGAAGTCAGGTATTGCGATACCTCTGGCTTCATTCTTCTTCCTCGGGACTGCTTTGGCTATTTGAGTTTTATTATGGTTCCATAGAAACCTGGTAATTTTTTGTCCTATTTCTTTAAAAAATGACATTGGAATTTTGATGGGGATTGGATTAAATTTGTATATTGCTTTAGGTAAAATGGTAATTTTAATTATGTTGATTCTTCCAATCCATGAACATGGAATATGTTTCCATTTCATTGTGCCTTTTTTTTTTCTTTCAATAATGTTTTGTAATTTTCAGTATATAGGTCCTTCACATCCTGTTAAGTTTATTCGTAGGTATTTTTGTTGCTGTTGCAATTGTAAAAGAAATTGTTTTTTTAAGTTCATTTTCCAAAGTTTCATTGTTGGCATATAGAAAAGCAGTAGATTTTTGTATATTATTTTTGTATCCTGTGACTTTACTGTATTGGTTTGTTTCTAATGCTTTTTAGGTGGAGACTTTGGGGTTTTCTATATACAGGATCGTGTCACCTGAAAAAAGTGATACCGTTACATCTTCTTTTCCAATATGAATGCCTTTTATTTTTTCCTCTTGCCTGATTGCTCTGGCTAAAACTTCCAGAAGTGTGTTGAATAAGAGTGGAGAGAGTGGATAGCCTTGTCTTTTTCTGATTTTAGAGGAGAAGCCTTCACTTTTTACCATTTAGTATGCTATTAGCAAATGGTTTGTCATATATGGCCTTTATTATGTTGCAGTACTTTCCTTCTATTCTGATTTGAGTGTTTTAAGAATAAGAGGATGTTATATCTTATTGAATGCCTTTTCTGCATCTATCGATAGAATATGTTTTTTGTTCTGTTTTGTTGGTGTGGTGTATTATGTTGATCAATTTCCATGTTGAACCATCCTTGTGCTCCTGGAATGAATCCCACTTGATCATGATATATTATTTTTCATGTGTTGTTGTATTTGATTTGCTGGTATTTTAAGATTTTTGCACCTGTATTCATTAGAGATATTGGTCTGTAGGTTTTTGTGTGTGTTGTCCTTGCCAACCTTTGGTATGAGGGCTATTTTAGCCTCATAAAGTGTGTTGGGGAGTGTTGCTTCTTCTATTTTTTGGAAGATTTTGAGGATAGGTACCAAATCATCTTTGAATGTTTGGTAGAAATCACCGGTGTAACCACCTGGTCCTGGACTTTTGTTTTGGGGGAGATTTTTGATAGTTGTTTCTATTTCCTCCCTGCTTACAGGTGTATTTAGGTTTCCCACTTCTTCATGGCTCAATCTAGGAAGATTTTATAGTTTAGGAATTTACCCATTTCCTCTAGGTTGTTGAATTTGGTGGCATATAATCTTTCATAATATTCTACTATGATCTTTTGTATATCTATGATGTCTGTGGTAATTTCTCTTTCACTTTTAATTCTGTTCATGAGTCCTTCCCCTTTTTTCCTTAGTGAGTCTAACCAGTGGTTTGTCAATTTTATTGATCTTTTCAAAGAATCAGCTCTTTATTATATTAATTTTTTCTATAATTTTTTTGTTCTCTATTTTGATTAGTTCTGCTTGACTTTTTAGTATTTCCTTTCTTCTGCTGACTTTGGGTTGTCTTTGTTCTTCTTCTTCTAGTTCCTTAAGGTGTGATGTTAGGTTGTTTACTTGGGATCTCTCTTGTTTCTTGATATAAGCCTGTAATTATATAAACTTCTCTCTCTTTACTGCTTTTGTTGCATCCCAGAAATTTTGATATGTCGTGTTGTTGTTTTTATTTGTCTGTTATTTTTTGTATGCATCTTTGATCTCTGCTTTTATTTCTTCTTTGACCCAGTCAGTTTTTAGAAGTATGTTTAATTTCAACATTTTTGTGTGTTTCTTTACTTCCTTTTTACAGTTGAATTCTAATTTCAAAGCCTGTGATCAGGAATTATGCTTGGTATAATTTTAATCTTCCTGAATTTGTCGATGTTAATATTGTGGCCCAACATATATATGGTCTATCTTTGAGAATGTTCCATGAAGAATGGAGAAGAATGAATAATCTGACATGAAATGTCCTAAAAATGTCTATTATGTCCATTTGGTCCAGAGTGTGGTTTAAGGTTGATATTGCTTTATTGACTTTCTGTTCAAATGATCTATCAAGCCGTCAATGGTGTGTTGAAATATCCAAGTATGATTGTGTTTTTGTCTGCTTCTATTTTTAGATCAATTAGCAGATGTCTTATACATTTTGGTGCTCTCTGGTTTGGTGCATATATACTAAGAAGTGTTATGTTTTCTTGGTGCAATGTCCCCTTTATCATTGTGAAATGCCATCTTTGTCTGGTTACCTTTGTTATCTTGAAGTCAGCATTGTCAGATATGAGTATGGCTACACCTGCTTTTCTCTGGATATTATTTGCTTAAAAAATCATTTTCCAACCTTTCACTTTGAAGCTTCTTTTCCTTGCAGCTTAGATGTGTCTCTTGTAGGCAGAATATGGTTGGATTTTGCTTTTTGATTCAATCGGCTACTGTGTGCCTCTTAATTGGTGAGTTCGGTCCATTTACATTTAGGGTAATTATTGACACTTGAGGATTTACTATAGTCATTTTATGTTTTGTTTTCTGGTAGCTGTGTCTTGTTTGGTTCTTCTTTTTTTCTGTCAGTTGTTTTTGTTTGGTCATATTCCATACTTCTTTACCATTTCTTCTTCTTTAAGCTGTGTGTTTCAGTAGTGGCTTTTCCGGGGGTGGTTACAATTAGGCTAAGAAAAAATGTTCATATACAAGAGTCCTTTGTCATATGAGTGCTTCTGCAGATATTTATCCTCTCCCGTTTTATGTTACTGTTGTCACAGATTATCTTTGTTTTTATTATGGCCTTGTTGCAGCTTTGACTTGTACTTTTGATGTTTTGTTCTTTGTGTTTAGTGGAATAACCTCCTTGAGTATTTCCTGCAGTGGGGGTTATCTTGTGATAAATTCCCTCAGCTTCTGTATGTCTGTAAAAGTGTTTACTTCTTCATATTTGAAGGCTAACTTTGATGGATATAGTATTCTTGGCTAGTAATTCCTCTCTTTTGGTGCTTTGAATGTTTGATTCCACTCTCTTTTGGCTTGTAGAGTTTCCAATGAGAAATATGATGATAACCTAATGGGTCTCCCTTTATATGTTATGGTCTTCTTTTCCCTGCCTTGAGGATTCTTTGTCATAGATTGACAATTTTACTATGATGTGCTTTGGAGTAGGTCTGTTTGGGTTGCAGTAACTTGGCATTCTGTTTGCTTCTTGGATTCGAGGCTGTAACTTCCCATAGGCTTAGGAAATTCTCATCAACTGTTTGAATAGGCTCTCCATTCCCTTCTCCTTCTGATATACCCACTATTCCTATATGGCTCTTTCTGATGGAGTCAGACAATTCTTGTAGAAATATCTGTTTTTTAAATTCACGAATCTTTCTCCTCTCGTCTCTGTAGCATCTCTAGTTGCCTATTTTCAATGTCACTCATTCTTTTCTCTATCTGCATTGTTCTATTAGCTAAGCTTGCTACCTCAGTCTTCAATTCCCGTATTGAGTTTTTCATCTGTTTTTAAAGCTTCAACCTCCTTGGTGAGGTATTCTTTTTGTTCATTTGTTTTCTGAGCTTATTAAGTTGCCTATTGGTGTCTTCTCACATCTCATTATTTTCAGAACTTCAATTTTGAATTCTCTATCATTTAACTCCAAGGCTTCCATGTGATTGAGATTTTTTTCCTGGAGTGTTTTCATATTTTTCTGAAATACATCTCTGTCTGGTGTAGCCATGGTATTCTATTTCTTCTTCCTTGATGGCATTTGAGATATTGTTAAGAACCTTAATAAAAAACTAAAAAAAGAAAAAATTAAAAAATTTTTGACATTAAGAAAAACCACAGAAAAAAATATTGAAATTAAAAAAAAAAAAAAGCAAAATGCCCACAAAAAATACAAGAATAAAAATTGTAAAAAGGTAAAATTCAAAAATGAAAAAGAGAAAAAGGTATAGGAAGGGAAAAAAGGAAAAGAAAGAGGGTAAAAGAGAAAAAATAAATTTCAATTTTGAGAGGTTTCTTCCAGTAGGTGTTGCTGTATTACAACTTTTAGCTCTGTGAAAATCTTGGGCTGTCCACTGAGATGTAGGCAATGATGTAGACAAGGCCACAGTCATGTTGGTGGGTGGGGCCTATTGTGAGAGCTTTACAGCTCTAACAATGGCAATCTCAGGCTTTCGGGTGCTCCTTCCCACTTTAACAGCCCTGGGGACTAGACATGGAGCACTTCTGTTCCTCAGGAGAGAGCAGCTCTGGAGAGCTAGCTGTGGGGTTTGTCTCTCCCACTTCCTGTACTGTGAGGTGAGGGAGGTGGGATCTGGGAGGCTGGGGACCACATTTTAGCTTTCTCTGTCTTTGAGTAGGGTAGGCTGCAGGCAGGCCATGAAAACACTGGTCATGACACCATATTCTGGCCCCTTTGGTTTATCTTACCCTTTGCCCCTCTGTCTCACTGCTCTTCTCAGCAGAAGGAGATTCAGTCACTCCGGGTTTCCCTCTCTGTAACCCTCAGAAGAAATCCAAAGAGTCTGAGCTTCCCTCCTCCTTGTAGTCTAGGAGAACAAAAAAAAAACACCAAGTCACTGCAGGTTTGTCTCCTCTCCTCACCAAAGCCCACCACAATTGCATTTTATCTTCTCCCTCCCTTTTTGCACCATCCCATCTTCAGTCCATTTGGTGCATGGATCTTTCAGGGGCACCTGTGAGCCCAGCTAGGAATCCTTTGCTATGCTATAGTTGTTCAATTTGCTGAAATTTTAAGGGGAGAGATCAGGAGTATCTTTCATGCCATCATTACTCTGACATCATCAATTTCCATTTCCACAAATAAATTATTAAAATTGGTGTATTTAACTAATTTTCTGGATTTAAAGTATTTCTATTCAGCTATATTCCTATAGACAAGCAACTATTAGAAAATAAATTTTAATATCCTTATACACTAAAATTTTTAAATAACTTTTCTAGAAATAAATCTTTAAAATATGATTAAGCTCAACTCAGCAAACTATAAACATTAAGGGAGAGATAAACAAATGAAGAGACATGTTTATGAATTGGAAAATTCACATCATAAATAAGTCAATTCTTTCAAATTGATTTATATGTAGAATCACCTCTGTTCCTAATAAAATCCCCAAAACTCTCCTTTGTGGAAATTGACAAAGTGATTCTAAAATTTATATGGAAATGTATACAATCAAGGAGTCTAGACAATTGTGAAAAGAAGTAGAGAAAAATTTTTTTTTTTTTTTTTTTTTTACAGAGACAGAGAGTCAGAGAGAGGGAATAGGCAGGGACAGACAGACAGGAACGGAGAGATGAGAAGCATCAATCATTAGTTTTTCGTTGCACACTGCGACACCTTAGTTGTTCATTGATGCTATCTCATATGTGCTTTGACTGTGGGCCTTCAGCACACTGAGTAACCCCTTGCTTGAGCCAGTGACCTTGGGTTCAAGCTGGTGAGCTTTTGCTCAAACCAGATGAGCCGGCGCTCAACTTGGCGACCTTGGAGTTTCGAACCTGGGTCCTCAGCATCCCAATCTGATGCTCTATCCACTGCGCCACCACCTGGTCAGGCTAGAGAAGAAAATCTTAATCAGAAATCAAAACTTATTATAATGTTGCAGTAAATAAGACAGCATGATATTAGTAAATGGAAAGACAAATGGGCTAATGGCACAAAATAGAACTATAGAGACCCAATCCTAGATTTTTAACAAAGGAGGCAATGCAAAGAAGTGGAAAAAGGATGGTCTTTCTATGGTTCATTTTTACAAATCTTTGTTCTATTATTTGTCATTATGCACTACAAATGGGAGTATAATCTACCTGATGCATAAGTTGAATTTTACTCATACACCGTAACACCAGCTGGTAAAATAAGCCTTGGTACAATGTAGGTGCTCAATAAATGTTGACAGTATATTCAAATGAATGACTAAAACCCCAAGGAGACATAACAGGAAACCACATGTTTTGGGGTTTACTATGCTGTTGCACTAATTGGTGGCCATGCAGTGGTAGATGGGAATAAGAGAAGCAGAGTCCCACGTCAGCTGGTGCTCTCTAGGCCTGTTTGGTCTGTAACACTACCACCACTGCCACCACCAGAGGAGTATGACTATGTCTTCACATTTTCACACACAAACTGCAAATCACACAGCCGTCCTGTGACTTCTTTCCCCTTCTAGATTAACCAATTGTACCTTTAAGAAGAGACACTGAAATGGAAGGGAAAGGAAAGAGGGCATAAAGGCATAAGAGTAACTTCCTCTTCATCTCAGCCCTAGATCAACAGAAGCATTCATTTTGTAACTTGTCACGAGACATGTGAAACAAGGTGTTCCAAAGCATGGGGAAGGCCGACAACAGAGCCAACTAACTTTTCAGTCAAGAAATTAATACCATAATTCTTCTCAGTATGATATAGCGCATGCATTCATGTCTGCATGCACGCGCGCACGCACACACACACACACACACAGAGCCAGTTTTCAACTTCAGTGTGAAACACAATATTCTATAGGTCCCAAAACTCAGAAACAATTATTCAAGAATAAACAATTAAAAATAAACAATTTCAAAAATACCATTTGGGTTAATATGAAAGGCTGAGCTGAGTTGAGAGGAAAATCAATGTGAAGGTATTGCTACATATTGGGGTTAGGAGTCTAGTGTATTTTAGGTTGTTCATTTTAGGGTTACCAGTTATATTAGGGTTCTTCAGAAAAACAGAACATTAGGTAGGTGGGTGGGTGGATAGATAGATGGATGGATGGATTCCAAAGAATTGGCTCACGTGACTGAGGGAGGCTGGCCAGTGCCCCCTTAATCTAAATCTTCAGAGCAGGCTGCTGGCTGGAGACCCAGGGAAGAGTTGATGCTATAGTCTTGAACCCACAGGTCGTCTGGAGGCAGAATTTCTTCTTCTTTTGGGGACCTCAGTCTACTCACAAGTCCTCCAATTAATTAGATAAGACTCACCCACATTATAAAGGATAAAATGCTCAACTCAAAGTCTATTGATTTAGATGTTAATCACATCTTTAAAAATACCTTCTCAGCAACACCTTAACTAGTGTTTGACCAAACAATAAGCACTATAGCCTAGCCAAACAGACATATAAAATTAACCATCACACCAGTGGAGTTTTAGAATTCTTAGTACGGATTCTCCGTACTAAAAACATACAAGCATCATGTTAATCCTAATTCAAGCACCTCCAAATTCCTTAAGGTCCCATAGACTCTCAATGGGGAACCTAATTCACTGATATGAAGACTGCGTAATTCTTCACTAATACAGCAGCCCTTGAAAAAAGCTCCATGATTTACTCAGACCTCTTAAAAGATAATAGAAAGGTTATAATGGTGAATGATTTGACAATACTTGATGTTGCCATACTACCTTATGAATTTAGGCATGAATAAGAACCCTTAATAGTAATGTTGGAGGATATTCATGTTGTATTAAACTTTATAACATTTTAGACTTTTCTTAAAAGCTATTTAATATAATAAGTAAACTTTCACAGCATTATTTGATCATTATATTAGCAATATGGTTATTTGCATAGGGAACAATATAGTTACCCTTCAATAAGTAATGTGTAGGTATGCCGAATGTAATTTTTGATAGATTATAATGATTGGTGATGTCAGGATTGTACAGTACTTGCTGAAATCTTCTGAGTTAGGAGTTTAGTGATTTAATTTCACTTGATTTAAGAATCATATCTAATCCATGTTAACACTAGTGGCACAATCCTTTGTTATTGTACTAGCGCATTTCTGGTTTTAAATACAGGGAACCAACATCACTCCTTTGATTAGATTATTGCTCCTATTTTAAGTAAAAATGTGTTCAACATTTTTCAGGTAAGTTGGACCAAGGACTGTTACTTTCCTATTTTTATTTATTAATACTTTAAATTTATTATTTTTTTAATTTATTGATTTTAGGGAGGAGGGAGGGAGGGAGGAGAGAGAGTGAGAAGCATCCACTTGTAGTTGCTTCACTTTAGTTGTTTATTGATTGCTGCTTCTCAACTGCCCTGATGGGGTTGGGGGGACCTCACGCTGAGCCAGCAACCTTGGGATCCTGTTAATGATCCCATATTCAAGCCAGTGACCCCAGGCTCAACTTGGCAAGCCTGTACTCAAGCTGACAAGCCCACATTCAAGCTGGTGACCTCAGAGTTCAAAACCAGGGACATCAACGTTCTAGGATAACACTCTATCCACTGCACTACCACTGGTAAGGCTCCATATTAATACTTTTTATATTTGCCAAATATGTCTAGTAAAGAAATCCCTCAATTCCATGACCTTGTGAAATTCCTGTTGATCTTTCAAAAATCCCTGGTGTGAAATTACAAGCAAAAAAAAAAAAATGGAATAAAAAGGATTTATGCAGTGAAAGATACTTGAGTAATACCTTGAAAAGGAAAGCAAACTATTTGTAGCTGCAATAAAAACCCATGTAGGAAGCATGGATCAAAGGTTTAAAAAAGACATAGTAGCTTGAGGGTGGTGATCATACGATACCATATACAGATCATGCATTATAAAACTGTACTCCTGAAACCTATGAAATTTTATTAAACAATGTCATCCCAATAAATTCAATAAAAAATTAAACATGAGACATTAAAAAATAAATAAATTTAATGGACAGAAAAAATAAATATAGTAGTATAAAAACAAAAGAGCAGAATAAAACTATTCAAAAACAAATAAGCACAAGTGGAATTTATGACTCAAGAGCCTGGTCTATGACAGGCTTTTACAGAATGCAAAATTTAATCACACAGCATAGTATTAAGTGGTGAAAAATGAGTAATATTTGATTCTTCAGTTTTTCCAACTAATCATTCAGTCCTTGAAATTTACTATTGAACCAAAGCCCAAGTTATCTCAGAACTCAGTATGTTCACAAAGATATATGTAAAGTAATCTAAGTTGAAAAGCCCAATGAAATCAAATGGTCATTTATATTCTCAGCAAAAGCAGAAATATCTAAAAAATAAATGCTCCTCTATGTCAATTTGTAGTGATTACAGAAAATCTGAAAAGCAAGCAGTCAAGAGCAGTAACTACTACCTAAAGAGAAAGAACAAAATTACTGACAATGATGGAATGATTTCAGGAGGAAATGAGAAAATCACATATCAATGAATAGAATTTTCACAAAGGAAAACAGCCACAGTTTACCCAAGCTTTGATACTCAGCATTCTATTGTAGAAATAAATGCACTGCTGACAGCTGATGCATAGAACATTAGTAACTTACCACTAACAGAAAAACTCATGACTGACACATTATTGTTAGAGGCATATAAGGTCATGTACTATATGTACACCCATGCGGCTGAGGAAGCCATTTAAAATCTGTCTCAGCACAAATGTCTGCACTGTCAAGAAGCCTCAGGTTAGGTATGGTGAACACCCACACCATAATCAGAGTTCCTGACACCAGTATTATCTTTTTAATGTGTTTGGTTGGTTGCCTCTGGCTATTAGCAACTACATAAATGCCTTTGGGTGTAAACTAGCATACTGGGGGAAAGAACTTTTTAATATCCTGGTGCTCCCACATTTCAACACTTTTAGGAGCCCAATGATATATAACTGTGACTGTTCAGTGGATGGTGGTTATAATAAGGAATCTGACTTCAATCACCTTTTAAACTACACCCCACCCTCTGCCCCTTTTCTCCACATCTGGACAAGCTGATAAGAAAGCCTGGGTGCTCCCTTCTTTGACATCAGAGGAAGACTCACACTAGGCAATCCCTGCCCACACAGGAACCCTCTCCCTACCCACCCAACCACAATAAATGTGCTAGTCTCTATTCCTTACTCTCTTAAGCCACTTCAGACTTCCTCAGATGCCTGCCCTGCTCTCCCCAGAGACCTCTGTTACCTTTTCATATCCTCTTGTATGTGGCAACATCAATCTCCACATTTGAAACAAATTTTGAGAGAGTGTCCATTCCGTTTTAATAACATATGGCTTAGTCAGTCTTCCTTCCCTTTACAGTGAAATCTAGGCCAACTGGTTAGGAGCCTAATAATTATAAAGCTGGTTATATATTTGGCCAGGACTGGAAACAAAAGATTTTTTCAACTTAATAACAAGAGAATCATAGGTTCTACTTTTCATTCACATATATAATATTTGGGGCAATTGTATAAACAACTGTATAGATACAACCAACACCATCAAACTAGGTGCTTGATTCTACTCAACTTCTATGGTACTCATAAGATCCTACTTCAACAGATCCATCAAGAAATGATTTCATATATCCTCCCCCACTCAGCATGGGAATTCATTCTATAATATTCCTTCCCTTAATAAAACAGATCTCCATGCTTAGATTTTTGAAAGTCACGAGAAGCAACAAATACATTAAAATATTTTCATAAGCCTGACCTGTAGTGGCACAGTGGATAAAGTGTCGACCTGGAAATGCTGAGGTCGCAATGAAAAACTAATGATTGATGCTTCTCATCTCTCTCTGTTCCTGTCTGTCTGTCCCTATCTATCCCTCTCTCTCTCTGAAAAAAAAATTAAAATTTCTAAAAAAAAATTTAAAGCTGCCTGACCAGGTGGCTGCCTTTGTTCCTGTCCTTCCAACAATTTACATAATATCTATGCATCTAGACCCACTTAAATTCTCTCTTCCATAAAGATTTTCCCATCTACTCCAGCCCTTTTGATTTCTCTCTGTACTCCAGCTTACTGTTTCTATTACATGATTACATTTATAATTGCATTTATCATTTATTGTTGTTATTTTGTTGGTGGTGGTGAGCATTATGTGGAAAGAGCTATATTCTAAGGCCAACTCTAATATTAGCTAAGAATATACAATTGGGCAAGTGATAACTTCTTTGAGTTGGTTTCTACATGTATAGAATGAAGGGCACTGGCTTGGTTCTGGAAAACATTAGAGATTTGATTCCATAAGACTTCACAACCCTAGGGAACAAAACGAATCACAAGCAAAGCTAAAAGACACATAACTGGGGAAATATGTGAACATATATGCAAAGGATTACTACTGCTGTTATAAAAGGGCTTTCAAACCCTAAGCCAGTTCGGAATGGACCATGCACAAAAGAAATAACACAAATGGCTGACAACCACCTGAAAAGGTGCTCATTTCCCAGTAATTTTAAGGACTTGCAAATTAAAACAGCCTTGAGAAGCCATTCTTCTCCCTCAGAAAGATCTGCATTCTATCTAAAGTTGGAGAACATAGGACTACAAGGACACAATGTTGATGAGAGTGTCAATAATGTTTCAGAATTTTATAATTCATGGTTTCTGAACTCTTTATCATTTATTGGTTTTTCCCCTTGTAATCAAGATGTATTTATAAATGTATATTTTTTTGTGTTCCAGGAACCACTCATTCTGACTTCAATAAACCTATTAAAGAGCTGAGCCCAGAAAATTAAGTTTTTGCCCAAGTCATGTACGACAAATAGTGGCAGAGTAGATAGATTTTATGTAAAGTGATCCTTTCTGATCCTTTCATTATTAAAAAATTAAATTGAGGTATAATATACATACATTAAAGTTCAGTTCTCTGAGCTTTGACAAATGCAAATAGTGATGTAACCACCAACCCAACCAAAATATGAAATATTTCCATTAACCTAAAAAATTCACTTTTAAAAGTTTTGTCTTTAACTTTTAGTTCTCTGATTCATATCCAGCCAACTTTTTGTGAGGAAGTATGGATCTAGTTATTTTACTTTTTAAATTCCTTTTTCTCCCTCCCTCTTTCTCCTTCCATTTGCAAGCGAATATCCATTAATTCTAGAACCAATTGTTGAATTGCCTTTTTATTTTGTGGCAAATCAATTCTCCATATATGTGTATACCTAAAATTTCTGAGCTCTCACTTCTGTTGCACTGACCAATGTATCTATAATTCTCAGAGGTCTGAAATTAATGAATGTGGCTAAGACCTAACACTTGCTGCCATCAGCGTCTCACCACTTACTTCAGCTGCGACACCAGGGAAACACAAAGCAAAGCTCCGTGTATGCGTGTGTGTTTTTACATTTAAAAATGTCTTAAGCAACTATAACTCATTGACATTTATATTACAGAGCTTACATTTGGATTAACACCTTTGGTACTTACATTCTGAAACTAATTATGTTACCAGTATAATGAAATGAAAATGTTAATATGTTTAAACCTGTCACTTGAAAAACTTCAGATATCACAATGAAATCATTTATGCAATCCTGGTAGTCTCTGGTTTCATAATTACTTTCTATTTTCTAGAAAGTCTCTTTCAATGTTAAAATTATTCAATATAAAATTATTCAACATTACTAAGAAAGTTGAGATATTTCTTTCCCTGAATTCTTAATAAAAGTCTCTTTGCTTTTGTCTAACTTCATCTTGCCTGGCCTGAGTCCGAACGCAGAGTGAACTTCAAGGCTGGGAAGCCCAGCTTTTCCCGTGCCTACATCCAAAGCAAGATTTTTTTGGTTCCTTTGACAAAAGCTGTATTCCTCTAGGTATTCTGCTTCTAAAGTACTCATGTTCTCTCCAAGCCCAGCTTTAGCTGTATTTGTCTCTATTGTTGCGATGGTGAAGTATAGGGAGTAAGGGGTGCACCAACCACTAGAGACTGTGCTCCTCCCTAAATTAGTCTCGCATCCCCGGGGGCAGCCGTGGCAGTGGAAGGGAGAAGGATGGGAGGGGAAGTTTTTCTGCTGTGACCCAGAGAACACTGACCTTTTATTCTGTTCTCTTCCCCAGTGACTCTTATTCTCTAACTACCACTGAGTTGGCTTTTTTGTAGCCTTGGGAAATGTGAACATGGTCCTCACAGGTCATAGCTGTCTCCCACTCTGTACCATGCACCTGGCTGAACACCAGATTGCAGGAAGTTGCAGCAGGGCTTAGAGGTAGGGATATTCACTGCACCTGCTAAGGCTCACACCAGGTGGCCCTCACTATAAGAGGGCTTTCCTGCTTGCCAAAGCCCTGGCTCCCTCTTTTCCAGCAGACAGCTTGCCCTGAAGGCTTGTACCCAGCACAGCTCCCAGAAGGCAAACCACTGCCCGTTTCTTCATGTCATGTCTCTTCCTCATGAAGTGAGTAAGCTAAGTTCCTTACCCTTCCCTCGTTGGTCAGAGCACAACTCATTAAGCCAGCCTTGGGGTTACAGAGTTCCTCAGCACTTTGTAACACCCCCCACTCACCCTCCACTCACTCCCACTTTATCTTCTGCTCCAGTCATACGTAACCACTTGCCATTCCCTGCGCATTCATGCTTTCTTGGGCTTGGCATGTGGTAGACATTTACTAAACACTCACTGCCTTAAACTCCTTCTTTCCCTGTGAGCATGTTCTTCCTTCTGGAATTTCATTTCTACCTTCTGGCTCCCTGATCTATAAAATGTATCCTGTATGTAACTTCAGCCAGGTCCCCTGCCTTGCTCCTCCACAATGCACCTGCTCTCCCCAGACTGAGTTAGGGGTCCCTCCTTTGTTCTTCTATAGCTCCTTATGCATAACTACTGCAGCACTTTTTTAAATTAGTTGTAAATGTTGGCTTATTTATCTCCCCTGCCTCCCCCCAGTCCTTGTTCCCACCAGGAGGGCTTCCCTGAGGACGGAGCCTGGCCTGGCCTTCTCTCTGTGGCTAGAGCATGGCAAGTTGGGCAGTTCACAAATGCTTCCTGGATGAGGGGCCGAGTGGATGCAGCACGTATTCACGCAGGTGTTTTCTCCAAGGGCTAACCCTAGAAACAGATTCTACAGTTATTAGTTTGGCAGCCAAACAATATTGGAATAAACTTACATGCAAAATACTAGTTACAGAGGTGTCCTTCAGCAGCATTCAACATACTCAATATTAAAGAGCCTCCATCAGGATTTTCCAAGACATAAATAAACTTCTATCTTGGCATGGAATTTTCCAAAGGCAAATTATCTGCATAAGAAATTTTTCTGTTTGACTGATTCCAGAATTATCCCGTTGATTTTCTTACAAAAGGAAAGAAAAAGGTACTTACTTTATGCCTGAAGATTCATGTTTTTCCAAAAGGGAGGATATTATTATTCAATATTTTGGTTTTAGAAGGTCATGGAACAAAAGGAGATTAAGTGAAAGGGAGGTGTCAGGGGTGGTGAGAAGACTCAATCCTCCAAGGAATAATCTTTTCTCTCCCCAAGTCCAGATCTATTACTATAGCTTTCTCCTTTGACACAACGTGGGTTGGCAAGTTTTGCAGTAAAACATGATGTCGTAGGAAATATGTCCTTTTGTTGTTCTCAGAAGGAAAGCAGTGAGTGAGAGTAAAAGAAAGGAAGCATTAAATAAAGCAAACATTCCATGGAACAGCTATGATAGGTGAGTTCATCTATTACTTAAAACTATTAATCCAATTTCTACATTTTCACCGATGAGAAAACTGAGATTTCAAAGTTTAAATTAAATTTGCCATCAAACTTTACAGTTTAGGAGAGTAGGATTCAACTGACATCTTTTAAACATTTTTTTCAATTGCAGTTTACATTCAATATTATTTTGTATTAGTTTTCAACTTAAGTTTTAATTCTAAAGCACAATTGCTTTTACCTGTGCCATATTCCTCTAAAAGAAGAGTAACAAGGATGCACAGGCAACTTCCGAGTCCTAAACTCAACTCTCTAGTTTGAGTACTTATCGAAGTGGTTATATTTCTAGGTTAACTTTATTTATTTATTTATTTATTTATTTATTTATTTATTTAGGTTTTATAAAGAAGCAACAGTACTTCAGTAAATAAAAGAATATTTAAAAGACACTAAAGTATTTACGTCAAACTGAACTAGACTGGTACAAGTGAATGATTACATTGCTGCGCTATGCGGGGAGAGAAGGAAGGGTACATCATACACTGCTGACATGGAAACTGACAGTCTTTTTAGAGGGTAATTGTAAACCTCCACCAAAATGTGTAAGAAACATCCTTTGATCCAATTTTACCTTTGCAAGTCTATCCTGCAGAAATATATGAACACGTACATAAAGATCTGTGTGTATGTTCACTGCAACACTGTAATGGAAGGATAAAGGGAGAAAGAAAGAGAATGAAAGAGGGAAGAGAAAGAAACAAAAGGGAAGAGAAGGGCCTAAACTCATTAATGGGGGACTGATAAAATAATGGGTAGTAAAACGATATCATGGAATATAACGTGATCATCAGAAAGAAGGATGAATACCTCATGTACTGCTACAATACCCATTTGCACTACAAGAAATGTGTATGGGCACTGATGTGAAAACTGATATGAAATATAATTAAGGGAAGAAAGGAAATCAGTATATGAAGTGACACCATTACTTTACATATATATATATGTATTTAAAGTGTGAATATCTGTTCTAGATATATAAGGAAATAGAACTATAAATTACATGTAATATATGCATTTATATGGACATATATAGAAAAACAAACATGGAACAGCACTCAGAAAACCCTTAATAGTGATTACTTCTAGAGACAGGTGTGGGAGTGGGTATTTGTGAAGGTGACTTTCACTTTACTCTAGCAGAGGCTGACCAACCTCTGTGAAAAGGCTAACAAGTAAATATTTCAGGTTTGTTACAACTGCTTAACTCTGACTCTGAAGAAGGAGTGTGTCCATGTTCAATAAGGCTTCAATTATGAACAGTGAAATTTGAATTTCATATAATTTTCACATGTCACAAAATATTATTTATCAGATTTTCTTCAACCATTTAAAAATGTTAAAAAAAAATTCTTACCTCTTGGGCTGCACAGAAACAAGGCCAAGTTCAATCTGGCCTGGAGGCCAGTTTTCTGATCCTGCTCCAGAGCCACAGTGCTCAACACCATCACCACACGCAACACACCACCACTCAGTGCCTGAACTATGGACGGTCCACGGTGAGAACTGGAGTAATGGTAAAATTACAAAGGCTTAGTACAAGAAAAACGCTCCTTAAAAAATTTTATGTTGGCCTGACCAGGCGGTGGCACAGTGGATAGAGCATTGGACTGGGATGCAGAGGACCCAGGTTCGAAACCCCAAGGTTGCCAGCTTGAGTGCCGGCTCATCGGCTTGAGCACAGGGTTCCTGGCTTGAGCGTGGGATAATAGACATGACCCAATGGTTGCTGGCTTGAGCCCAAAGGTTGCTGGCTTGAAGCCCAAGGTCACTGGCTTGAGCAAGGGGTCACTTGCTCTGCTCTAGGCCCCCTGGTCAAGGCACATACGAGAAAGCAAGCAATGAACAACTAAGGTGCCGCAACAAAGAATTGATGCTTCTCATCTCTCTCCCTTCCTGTTTATCCCTCTCCCTGTCTCTCTCTGTCTCTGTCACACACACACACAAAAGAAATTATATTGGTTATATATTGATTTAAATATATAGCGTTAAATAAAATCTATTTTCATTTATTCTGAACTTTTTTACTTTAATAAAATGTACACTTTGTATAAATTTTAAGTTACATATGTGGCTCACATTGCATTTTTATTGAAACACTACATCCTTATATATTATTCTGAATTGTTTTATAAATAGCTTCTATTTATTACTTTAATGATTTTAATATTGAGCTGATATCAATTAATGCTTATGATCTACAAATAAAAATATAATTTGTCACCTGAGAAATTATAATGTCAGTTTTTCTAAGGAAATTATTCTACTACTGTAGTAACTATAGGAAAGAAAACACCTTTTATCACTGCTATATTAACTCTACTTATAGCCACTTGAAACTTCCAAACTTTCTGGTGTCCTTATAATGTATGAAAAATAAATATCCAATTGAATAGTAAGTTTCTAAACTTTGGTCTAGACCAGGGGTCTCAAACTTGCGGCCCATGGGCCGCATGCGGCCCGCCAAACAATTTTGTGCAGCCCACAGACTGTTTTCAACTGCAGTGAGAAAAGTGTTGCGTAACAGTTGCCTTTTGTAGACCTAGTGCAGCCTGCCCAACGGCTGTGATCTTGCTCTGCGGCCCACATGCTGAGTTGAGTTTGAGACCCCTGGTCTAGACAGTGATCAAAATAGTCTGACAACGTAAGAATAGTCTCATTAACAATAACTACTCAACTATCACTTAAATTCTAATCTATCAACCTTGCAGAGATGTAGGAAAGCAGTACCTACTAACAATTTTAAGATCTCTTTCCCACTGCTTTTCAGAATGTTTTTCACTTGAATTTACTGTCTATGTCGATCAACTTTAAGTTCTCTTCTATTGTAACTATTAACTGAGATAAACAGCTAAAGCTCATGAATTATCTAGTATATTAGTAAACAATTAATATATAAAATATTAGTAGTTTTAGCTTTATTTCCATCTTGTAAATGTAATATATTCTAAAAAGTTCATTAGTAAGTAAATTATTTAGAACCTAGCATGCATTTTCTCAGATAGAATTAGATATTTATACACATTCACATGCATATATAAACATATATACACACATATAATTTAAACTACTAAACAAAGTCACACGCATACATACATACAGTTTAGAAATAGTGTTTCAAGGTCGGCATATGAATCGCAAGGATAAACTTCCTCTCTGGTGTCAGAGGGGCTCCCTTCCCCATTTTCTAAAGCACTCAGAACATCCTTAAGCATATAGCAATCACTTGATAAATTCTTGGTTCACAGAACTGCATATGTTCCAGAGCTTTTCATTCTGGGGGATTTTTTGTATGAAAAGCAGAAAACAAGTGGAATAACATGGCAATAATACGGGGATTTTTTTTTTATATGTAGAGAGCTCTGTGGGAAGGGACTATAGTTATATTATAGTTTGGCATCGAAAAACTGAACAAAGACTGATACTTGCAATCACAGTGACATATTTAGCCTCAGTATAAGAACTTTATAATAACCAGATTACAGAACGATGTGGTGGTGTTTATAAAGTCATCTTGGAAATGTACACAGTTTTTTCCTGCAATATAAGAAAGCAACATACCTGCACCCTATTATTTTGTTCCCACCCCTCAGAGTTAGCTTAATTGACCTGATTTGATATTGAGGTCTCAAATGTTTTAGGAATGGCCAGTATAAGGAGCCAACTTTAGGAAGTGACTTCATCTGCTATAGGACTTTACATTCAGTGCTCACTATGTGAAGCCCACCCCGACCATCCATGAGAAATTTCTTTTAGAGCCAAGTGTTAGGAAAAACTTCTTTTCATAAGGAATCAGGGGTTTTTTCCTTCCTAAAAATATGGAAGTATAACCAGCTTTTTCAGTTATCCTTTAGGAAGTTTATAGCCAAGTTTGAGGTTCAACTATGTAAACTTGGTAGGCATTGTGTGGTCTGTATAGCTGATTTTTTTTACCCATATCTTAATTTTCTACTATTTTATAAAATCTTATTTATGAGGTCCTGATTCCTACTAAGTGTTTAAAGTACACAAATACATTTATTTATAAACTGCCTCATATCATTTATGATCAAGGTAGAAGAGATTAAATGTATAATTAAGCTTTTCTTTTTGTTTCATATAATTTATTCCTCATGAGGCTCTATGTCAAAACATCTACATGAGAGAGATACAACATGCTTGCTTGAACACACGGAAGGGTGGCAATCTTTACGTAGAAAGCTAAGGACAGTTCATGATCAGACTTTCTCGGGTATCGTAAGTGTGTGATTTCCATAAGTATTCACCTGTCTTCATTGACTGCCTATGTAGCTCAACACAACCACATATGAGATACTAAATATTCAGAATAGTCTCCATTCACCTTTTTGAAATGGGTAGAGAACACTCTGATTTGTTCATTTACAATTCTGACTAAATAATCTCTTTATGCCACATAAATACTTTTTTTTTCCATGAGCAAAGCACTTAACAACACTTGTACCTACTAAAGCTAGGTTTTATGTGAAAATGATTTCAGAGGGCAGTGGAAACCCCAGCTTTCTTCCTGATCCCCCAGTGCCTGTAGAAAGCAATTCCTAAACCACTATTTCCATCACCCTTTTAATCTCTGCAAATCGGTAAGAGCTGCACGAAGGCAGTCTGCCATCAGTTTTGTTCACAATGGGAGCCCAATCATATATGCATTATCACTAATTATCCTAAAGAAATGCTGCATCTAAGAAAACCAACTCTAGAACAAACCACCATACACACCAGTCTGCTTATGCAAAAATAAAACTTCATATGTGTAACTGGCTTAATTCAGATCTTTCAGAGTACTTTGTTTCCAATAAGCATATAACTACCATATTAAAACAACTACCTTGTATTCCATTATCTAATTCCTAAAAAAAACTTATGCATAACATTAGACCTTAATATACCCTTCACAGATCAAGATTTATTTATCCCATTAAAAAATGAACTTTAGGCAATTATAAATTCAATTGTACATCTGTTTTACTATGTAATTTTTTAAAAACCTTTCACCCATTAAGGTTTGTCATTTATTCTCATGGTTAATTTTTACATTTATTTTATATATAAATGCTTTTTATTTTGAAAGGGATGATCTCAAAATGGTACATATTTCTTCTGAGATAATTATTTTTTAAAACACAAACTGCTACCAATAATAAGCTTTTTCATTCAAGCCACTATTGATTTTCTCCAGCAATTCTTATTTCTCTAGCCTGGCACTTTTGGTTCAATTCTAACAGTTTGTGGTTTATGGCACTGTTGTGAAATTTCCACTATTTCTAAAAGCAAAACCAATCTGAATCACCTTTTCAGTATGACCCCTACACAATTCCCTAGACAGTGACAAAATCAAACCACCTTTTAAATATAGGACTTCATTTCCAAGAACTTAATAAACACTAGATTTACTGATGAGTCAGATTCCACGATTAGTTTACTTCACAAACTGGATATATTGAGATGACTGCTCAAATCCACCTGACAGGTTTGTTGTGGTTCAAGACTCGTTAGGTTTTATCTTTAAGGAAGCCGTGTCAGACACCTGGTGTCAGTCTGGTTCTCCTTATCATGCAGTGTCTATGGAAACTAATGAAGTTATTTCATATTAAGATTTTTAATGCAAAATACTGAATCATTAAGTTGTTTAAAAACTACCAAAAATGATAGTGATGTATGAGATGCATAATAGTTTACTGCTTCAAGCACAATTCTCAACCTGAAATGCAGACAGATACATACAAACACCTGTCAAATATCTCAACATTACACACAACAACACAGGAGAAAATTTGTCATATTACTTTCTAATCATATTATTGTCCTAGTTATTTCTTTTATAATCTATATAGTAAAACTTTATTAGTAAACACAAATAATCAATTTATCAAACTACTAAAAATTGGAGTTTCTCCTTCAAGTAAGTGATAGTAATGAATATAACCCAATTACCTGTTTCAGGTGTAAAGACTGACACCTCCTTGATAATTACAAATTAATTGGTAAATGTAAGGTTGTATATCTTTAATGGGAACTGTAAAAAGAAGGGAGACATTACATTAATTTAACTGAACCTCTTAGATTTCAAAAATTAAGAGCAGGTGAGAAAAATTTATAAAAGTATGTATTTTTTTAAAACCTTTATGTATTCACTCTAATTATCTATGTGCAGAGATATGGTAGAACTTTTAGAATGACTAGCTCTTCATATAAAACAATAGAAATACAGTTTTGCTTATAATTCAAAGGATTTTTCCCTATAAAAGAGCCATGTAGTGACATTCCAAAATATGTAAAAAAAAAAAAAAAAAGAGAGAGAAAGGTCAGAAATGTTGCTCAATAGAAATGCCATTATAGTCTAAAAAGTTTTCAACTTTCTGTGTAAGCAAGATATACAAGTAAACTTGTTATTCATAAATAAAAAATATATTTCAATATTTCCATTGTTCTTCATGCTGTGTTTTATAACTGTAAAAAATAATTTAAAAAACGAAACTTAAATTTCTAGCTCAAGCTCACAATCCTAGAATTAGAGAGTTATAACATAAGTGGGCAATTTTTATAGTTTACGCCCGTTATAGGCTAATGTAATTCTCTACTGGACTGTAAAAACCAGTATTACAGCTGCATCCTAGGAGGGGAGCCTTCTAGTTTTTGTGTTTTAAGAATCACTTAATTGAATTTATTATTATAATGACTTCAAAAACTATAATGTATTTAACACTGGCATTCATTCTTACACTATACTAAAAATCATGTTAATTTAAAATAAATTCATTGGACAAAATCTAGAAAACTATTTTCAATCTGAAATATCTGAAGTTCAGGAAAGGATGACTCAAGAGTGTTTTTACAGGAGTTAAATTATGTAGAAGAAGAGAATTACATTTTGTGAAGAAAATATGAAAGGATGACACACAGAAATAACAAAAGTAATATAAATATGTGTAAAACTATCATAAAAAATTCAAAAGTAATTAAAGTAAATGTTCAAACATAAAGCCTTTAGGAGAACTAAAAAGGAATAAGAACCAGACTTTAGAAACTGGTGAAATTTAGAAAAAAATTTAAAAATAATTACACTGTTTCATCTCTATAGCAGTTTTGTTTCCTCCTTATAATCTTCAAATTTGCTACAAAACACTAGTATTCTGACATAGTTCTTTAGTCCCTCCCAACTTCAAAAATGATAAGTTAAAGCTACTTAAAATGAAGATTTTATTAATCAAATTACAACTGTTTAAAACTAATCACAAATATTTCTAGTCTCTCTTTTCTAAAAGGTACTTACCTTCTTTAGTATCAAGCAGGTTATGTTTTCATACACAGTTTGTCTTTATAAAGAAATTCATTACACATTATAAATGTTTGCTACCCTAGAAAGACAACATTTCCCATTAAGTATTGGCTGGGTATGTCAGAAGGTTTCCTCAGACCTCTTTCTCTGAGCATCTATCTGACAACAGTAACTCCCAAATCCAGGGAAGGCTCCTACTTCAGAATTTTTTTTGACAAATATCAGAAATTTTCAACAAATACCACATTTTTACCAGAAAGCCAAGAAATCTTACTGAATCTTTTTTAATCATGAACATTTTCTGTATGTGTCACAACCCATTTTATTAAGTTTTTAGAGCTAAGTGTGTTATATAAAATTACAAAAACCTAAACTATAAGAAAAGGTACCAAACAATATGAAAGTGCTACCCCTGTGTGTAAAAAATGGCAGTAGGCTTCCCAGAGCACGGGACATCCCGGAAGAAACAGGTAAGTAAGGGTGTCTCTGAGGAGGGCAGCTGGGAGGATGGGAGACGGGAGTGGGAGGGAAACCTCTTTGTGTTCCCTTTGACAGTATTTGCTTTTTTTTTTTTTTTTTTTTTTGGCTGAGTGGCAACATTGTTTTTAAGGAAGAAAACTTTCCTTAGAAATACAGTTCTTATGAAATCTAATTTGTCAATAGTATTTAAGAAATCTACTGAGTATAAATTTCCACACATAATTCAAGCAGACAATAATCTGATTAAATCAATTTGAATTAAAGCTTTAATAGAATGCTAACTGTATTTTAATTTGTGTCTGGATATATATAAATGTACATGTTTCTCCAGACATCTGTTTGCAGAGTCATTTGCATACAACCAAATAGTCCAGCATGGAGAAATAGAATTTCTAGAATAAGACCCAAATAATTGATAGGGAGAAATGTTAAAAATTGTGAATTTTTTTTCAGGACTGCTCACCACTGAGGTCCACCACTGAGGGAGGACTATTGAGGGTATCAAGTTCCCAGGCAGTCAAAAGGCAACTCTCGGCAGAGAGCCTCCAGATATGATAAAGAGCTGTTTTACTTCAAGACAAACCCTTCCAGATGTGTCTGTACCTACAGCAGGACCCAACAGTGTTGAAAAACAAAATAAACAACAACTTATGCTCTAACCACTTATGTAAACCGCTATCCCTAAGTTCTATTTTTTAAAAATTACATAAGATAAAATGTATAAGCTGAAAACAGTAAATAATAATAGTCTGGGATAATCTATAATCATAAACATATTTTCGATTTGAATAACTAATCAACATGAAGGTTATGATCATGAGTTTCATTGCTGAAACATGTTTGAACTTCAAAAATAAAATATAATGGTTTACAAGTGACTTTTATATCCACAAATGTAACAACTACTTTTACTTGCCTTGTGAGGAAAGTCTGAAATGACTTTCTACTACCCTTTATTTAAGCTAACACAAGTAAACAATATTGAATTAAATCAAAACTTAAAACCCAAACTACTGTTTTCAGGATTTCAGCAACCACTTCAATACATGCATAAATGCTTCTTTGTGTATCACTAATTAGTAATAATAATAATTAGGCAATTCCAGTGCAGGTGAGAATGAAGAACAAGCCCCATGTTTCAAGTTCAGGAAAGACCTGTAAAAGCAACATCATGTTAAAATTGAAGCCATACTAATCTTGTAGAGTCATAACTGATGACTGCAAAGAATTCATGTAATCTTGTGTTTTGTTCTTTCAGTATCTCAAAGTACTACTCTGTGCGTTTGCCTTGTTGATACTTTCTTCCCATAGGTGACTATACTAGTCCCACCCCCCACAACCCAAGGGCAGATTCTTTACAGAAGTACAAAGGAAGAGTGGAACAATGATAAAAGCAAAATCTCAGAGGACATTCCAATCAAAGGGTGGAAATGAAACAGGAAAAGGAAGAGGTTAACACTGTCTTGTCTTCAAGACATGCAGTTAGGTTAAATTGAAATGACTTGCATACATCCTTTTCTTCTTTTTTAAACAATAAAATCTTGCTTTAGAAAGCACTTTCCTTGCTCGTTTCTTTCTCCCATCCCAGTCTCCAGAAAAACTTAAAAAGTGTATTCTTATGTCCCCTTTATCATTAAATGTAAGGCTATTTTCAAAATGTAGTCACAAAAGTATGCTGTGCACACTTCTTTTGTCTTACTTGTCGTGTTCAAGCACCTGGTGGAGAGTTCACCTAAATTCTTTTCCATGCAGGCATATTTGCAAATCAAAGATGATGACTTTAAAGAAAAAAAACTACCTTTCTTAAAGAGAAACTACCATTTCACCTGATTTCTGCATCCATTTTATATTCCTTCCTTGAACAAGTTATATTTTTCTGAAAACAAGAAGACCCGTTTTAAACAGCTAGAAATATTTACATTTTCAGGGATTTTTTCTTCTTTTTTTAGATCATGGAAAGTGATAAGAAAATAATCCCTAAGAATTATAGGGCTGCGAATAGAAAAAGCAAGGGAAAGAAAGCTCTACAGAACTTTACAGTTGCAAACTGAACGCATAACATTTTAGTAAATAAAGGTTAGTCTCTTTCCCTTAACCAGTGTCAACCTCCATACCCACAGAGTAAAAAAACAGAATACTTACAAGTTAGCATCTGTGTATTTGTGACTGTCTCTGTGTGCATGTTTTCTCTCTTCTTTGGATTTGGATACTTTGAGCTAATTTAGAAGTGCCCGTTTGGTTGCCCACAAAATGATGCTTAAGGGTCTAAGATGCAAATTAGGAGCCCTACAATGGCAAAGGATGGTCATTGTACCTCTTCTCTTCACGCGCTCTTATGGTGGGACCCAAGAGCTGGCCCTTTTCTTTCTTTCTTTTTTTTTTTTTTTTTTTTTTTTTTTTTTAACACTTTAGATGATCGAGCGAGTGAGGGGCGGGTAGCTGGAGGCGAAACAAGCCCTGCACGCCCCCGACCCCAAATCAGCACCACAGCCCCCATCCACAATTACACTGGACTTCGCTACGAAGTCACTGTAGGAACACAGGAGCCTGGGTGGAAGCAGCTCGCAGTCCTTCACTTCCCTGGACGCCGGCCTGGGAATTCCTAAGTCTGGCGCTCGAGGACCGGGGGTAACTGCCGGGACAGAGGCGGGAGCATGGAGAAGGCAAAGGGGGGTGATCTTGTCAAGAAACATCCAACTGCCCCCGTTACCTTTTCTGCCTCCGTTATGAGAAGAGGGGGGCGAGAGAAAAAGATGCCAATGACCATTGTTTGCTCGTTTGGGATGTTGCTCCGCCCCTCGAGTCTGTCGTAAACCTGGCGCGGGACTAAAATAAACCCAGTCCGCGGCTCCCCGGCTCGCGGCGCCTCCGACTCCTGCTCCCGGGCGCTGCGGCCGCGGCCGAGGTGGCGGCGACCGGCGACCGCCGCATCCCGCCCGCGCCCGGCCCCGGGCCCCACTAGCCGGCGGCGCGCCGAGCCATGTCGTTGAGCCCCAAGCACACGACGCCCTTCTCCGTGTCCGACATCCTGAGCCCCATCGAGGAGACCTACAAGAAGTTCGGCGGCGCCATGGACGGCGCGCCGCACGGGCTGGGGGCGCCCCTGGGGGCCGCGGGCGCCTACCGCGCGCCGCCCGGCCCGTCCTCGCAGGGGGCGGCCGTGGCGGGCGTGCAGCCGCCGCACTCCATGGGGCCCGGCGCGGCGGCCGCCGCCTACCACATGCCGCCCGGCGTCTCGCAGTTCGCGCACGGCGCGGTGGGCGGCTACTGCAACGGCGGCCTGGGCGGCGTGGGCGAGCTGCCCGCCTACGCGGACGGCATGCGGGGCGGCGCGGCCGCCGGCTGGTACGGAGGCAGCCCGGACCCGCGCTACTCGTCAAGTGAGCGGGGCTGGGCGCGGGGCGGCGGGGCGTCGCGGGACACGGTCGGGGCAGGCGCGGGTGCTGGGGGGGGTGTCCGCGGGTTCCCCCCGGCGTCGCGGTCGCGGTCGCGGCGGGCGGAGCGGGCCTGGCGCTCACGGGCTTCCCTCGGCCCCTCCCAGTCTCCAGGTTCATGGGGCCGTCGGCGGGCGTGAACGTGGCCGGCATGGGCGCGCTGGCGGGCATCGCGGACGCCGCCAAGGCGCTGGCGCCGTTGCACGCGGCGGCGGCGGCGCCGCGCAGGAAGCGCCGCGTGCTCTTCTCGCAGGCGCAGGTCTACGAGCTGGAGCGGCGCTTCAAGCAGCAGAAGTACCTGTCGGCGCCCGAGCGCGAGCACCTGGCCAGCATGATCCACCTGACGCCGACGCAGGTCAAGATCTGGTTCCAGAACCACCGCTACAAGATGAAGCGGCAGGCCAAGGACAAGGCGGCGCAGCAGCTGCAGCAGGAGGCCGGCCTGGCCCCGCCGCCGCCGCCGCCGCCGTCCCCGCGCCGCGTGGCGGTGCCGGTGCTGGTCAAGGACGGCAAGCCGTGCCAGAACGGCGCAGGCACGCCGACGCCCGGCCAGGCCGGCCCGCAGCCGCCGGCCCCGACGCCCGCGCCCGAACTGGAGGAGCTGTCGCCCAGCCCGCCCGCGCTGCACGGCCCGGGGGGCGGCCTGGCCGCCCTGGATGCGGCCGCGGGGGACTACGGCGGCGGCGTGCTCGGCGCCAACCTGCTCTATGGCAGGACGTGGTGACCGCGTGGGTGCCCTGGGGCGGTGTCCTGCTTGAGGCCCGAAGGGTTTGCAGAAACTGCGAGAACGGACGAAGGAAACATACAACCAAGCCGGTTTCTGTGTGTGCGGCTCTCACAGCGAACAAGCGGGTCGCGGAGCGGGACAGGCTTCAACCTCTTTGCTGGGGCGGGAGACAGCACCAGCCCTAGGACCAGCTACTGTGACAAACCCAGAGGCTTTGAGGTGGTGATTTCCTCTTTCCAGAAGTTCCAAATGATGCGAAAAGCTGGCTGAGTCCATGTCCACCACATTCCTAGCCAAAGCTCTGAGTTTTAATCGTTGGAAACTGTTGGTGTTTGTAGCTCTAAAAGTCAACCCAGCTTTAACAATGAATCCTTTTGAAGGTGGAATTTATCTTGGGAGATTAATTTTCGAAGATCCCACCCCCCCTTAAGTGCAATTTCATTAATGTTTGATTGAAAGTAAATTGGTGGATCATGCACATAGCAACATTATTGCAGAGGAATTACTGCCATTTAGATAATAGAGAAACGGAATAAAATTAATCATAATACTGCTTATATGGAATGATATAGCTTTTTAAATTCAATACTGAGTTTTAAATGTTTTGGTCATTATTTGGCAAATGAGTGTTTGTATATTACCCTAAAGGAGGATCCCCCAACCATGCAATTCCTTGTTAGAAAGAAAGGTTGTAAACTACTTTTTATATGGAATCTGGTCTCCCAAAATCAATTGATAAAATAAATACACCCATTCTTCTGCAGATACGTTATTTACTCTTTCGAAGGTATTTGCTTGTCTAATTTTCAATACCTTGATAATAGAACAAGTGTGGTTTTTTTTCTAGAACAAGCAAGCAAAATTGCTAGAATTTATATCACTCATTCTATATTTGAAAGTACGCCAAAAAGAAGGAAGAGAATAAGGTGACTTACTGAATTGTAGTCAGGATGTAAAGATTAAGTAACTAAAATTTTTATAATGTTCCATCATATTAGAACTTAATAGAGGTTGCACACCGATTTTGTTGGTGTTTTATTTTACAAATAATGTATTTACTCTTTAATATGCCAATTTATATTTCCTATGTTTCAAATGGATATTTAAATATAACAAAAGAAACTTAAGAATTTTACTGTGAAAGTCAAGTGGTCATTCCTTTCACTAAGTTTTATAGGTTTTTAAAAAAATAATAGTTGGCTTGATGTACAAGACAGTTCAATTTACTTATAATTGAAATAACTGGAGTTGGAGTAAAAATTCTAAAAGTTAAAAAACCATGAACTTCAAATTAAGGAAAATGAAAGTCGTAACATGGATAAAGCATGATTTATAAATGATCAAAATAGTTACCAGAGACCCTAAACCTCTTCTACATGTTAAGAATTACAGTTTGAGTTTGTAACACTTTATTTCGCTTTTTTTCCCCTGAATGCGCTAAGTGAATCTTCAGGAAGGTGTTGTAGAAGTTAGACTTGCACTTCCTCTGAACTGTATTTATATAGTAAGTAACAAAAATATAGAAAGCTCCAGGTGCTTTCACAGAGGGGAAAAACACCAAAGCAGCAAGGGAGTTAAGTTGGCCTTTGTCACCCGGCGGTGGATGCATTTTTGGAAAATGAGAACTAATTTTTAAAACATTTTATGTAAAAATAAATAATTTAAGCAAAAAAAAAGTATGTAGTGATGCAATATGCCAAAAAAATTCTCCCATTTTTTTTTGCGTGTAGATAGACTTTTAAAATGTTAACAAAGTAAGAACTATTCTTGATGTGCCAAATTTCAAAATGCTGTTTATATTGATTTGATTCCCTCGTAGTAAGTAATGTCACAAAAAGTCCACATGATTTGAGATACATATATTAACAGGCCAACACTTAAGCACAATAATAGCTTATGGACTAAGGGCTCCAAGTAACAAACATATTAGAAAGTAAACCTGCATGGATAGTTTTTCCTTTATAATTTATTTCTGGAGCAGAGAATCCCCTTAGACTCTGTGTCAAAAAGATTATTAAGAATAAACAGCCTCTTTATACAATATTTTCTGAAAGTGTATTTGGTACAGGCATACCTTTTTCTTTTCAGCATTCTTTTAAGTAGTAAAGGAGCCACGCCACAAGTAATTGCTGCAGAGGGCTTAACATTCTGCACCCAGCACTACTGAGTTCATGTGTGTACATCCTGAAATTAGAATAAGGTTTGATTCTTGAAACATGAAAATTAAAAAGTTTTTATTATAGAATTCCACATTCTGATTAATGCAGAACAAGATTTTTTCTTTTTCTTTTTCAATTAGTGCTTTGCAGATCTTTTGTAAAAACACAACCAGACTAGGTGAAACTCATTAACTGGAGAGGAGGATAAGTGTCTTCACAACCAAGAGGGAGGGTTGGCACAGGGTCTCAGTGGAACAAAGCTCCCTGAAAGTTTAGCAGAGGCCACAGCCAAACTCAGTTTCAGAAATGCTAACTGCAGATGGGACATTTACCTAAATATTTGGGGGTTTTACAGCAATCTAATTTACCTTTTCCAATTGAAACAGGAACCCAAACCCAGAATCAAAATTGCAGAGAGGAACAGCAGGGATTGCAGGTACTTTTCTGTAATCTACATTGGGATGTAAGTTGAAGTGTGTGTGTGTGTGTGTGTGTGTGTGTGTGTGAGTGTGTGTTGAAGTAGAGGAGGAGGGTATTTTGTGTATGGGAGGGTGTGGTGTAACCCAGTTGTCTTCTCTTTAAGGCTTTGCTCAGAACAAGTAGTCAGTCTTTTATCAACTGATGTCGTGTTTGAACTCATTCTGCTAGCGACTGTTTACATTCAATTTAAAGTAAATAGGAGGCTCAATCCTGTTCACTAAGTGCAAGCACCTTCCAAACACTTGCTTTGTTAACTGCATTGAATACTGATGTTTAGACTTTTAGAATACATTTGTGCACCATAATCATTTAAAGACTCAAAGATTGCACTTTTACATATAAGAGAAAACAATGAATTATATAGAGGCAATATAAATTTCAGATATGGTTCAAAGCCTGCATGCCAACTCTAACACATGGGTAAAGCCCTGTATGTTAATTATTTCAGTCCAGTTTTTTTGTGTGTGTTTTTAAATACTATTACTTGCCATGCTCAAAACCAATGAGACAGGAAACTAGATTTTATTATGGAAATAGCCCTCTACTATTAGTGAGACTTCATACTCAGATGAGGAGAGTACATCTATCTGTTCAGGAGGAACTGGCTCTCTTCATCAAATATTGAGGTAACTTTGTGATTTCAAGATCACTTTGATTTTATTATTTTAAAGTTAGGAGATAATGAAAGTTTCTTGGAGAGGTTTTTTTGGTTACATTTATTTTTTATTTGGATTGTTTATCTGGAATTGAACGAAATGTGTATTGTAAATTTCACGAAACCTAAGTTTAGCAATTAGGTGACCTCTCTAAAAAGAGTTTAATCACTAATTTGCTGAACTCTTAAGTTGTGCAAACTATTTTGCAGTAGTGAATAGCTAGCTCTATTCCATTTCATACACAAAAATCAAAGCATGTTATCTTGGCCTCATTCCATTAATAGGGTATTGGGAAACAAGCAGCACAAACATTCAGTTTGATTCTGAGTGGAGGAAAAATTCATCGAGAATGTGCCACTTATTATTTTATTAGTTTGCTGACATTTTTCCTGGTTAGAATTAGTTGAGCAGTCAGTCGCGAGGAATAAAGCGTCCGGCGGAATCCCAACTCCACGACCCTCTCTGGTGTGGGCAGGACAAGCGCAACTGGGCCAGGCAGCCGCTCTGCTCGCTAGGAATGGAGAATCTTAGTGGACCCCCCCGAGATTGTCTATATTTCAGATGTTTAAGCATAGCTAAATTCGGTTATGTTCAGACTCAGAACTTAAAACAGCAGCTTCGGAAGGGAGAACAATTTCCGCTCTTCCCTTTCAGGTTCGGTGCATTCGAGCAGAGAGTCGAGATGATGAAACTCATTGAGAAGCTGCGGCGCTGTGTCGGAAAAACCAAAGGATGCTGCTGCAGTTTCGGTTGGACCCGGCAGTAGCCAAGACACAACCACCCCGAGTTGATCTGAGCCTTCCCACGCCTACCCTTTTCCACGACTGTAGCGAGCGGGCTCCTGGGGCTGCGGCCGAACGCTGGACGGGCGGGGCAGCGGAGCGAGGACGGAGCCTGGGCGCCGCACACATGCCCCAAATACGCCGAGAGCTTCCAGCCTGCGCCGGGAGGGTGACGGGCCCTTGCCTCGGTAGGGGTGCGCCCGACTTCCAGTGCGCCCAATAAAAACGCGAGCTCGGACCCCCACCCCCCACCACGCCCTGCGTCATCGCAGTAGGGTTAACCTACCGGTCTCGACACCCATTTGCCGTTGTAACGCTAAATGCCAATCTAATAGTCATTTGCAAATGGCTTTGTATTTTAATGTGCATTACCTAATTTGACCTTTAAAGGGAAGACCACCGCTCGGTAAGGGTCCTTAACGCCACAATACAGTCAGGCCATTTTCAGGATCTAAGATTTTTTAAGCATCTTTAAAGATCCTGAAAAACTTTGCCCTAAAGATATTTATATAATGGACTACAGTTAGTTATTTAAAATTGGCCAATTAACTTTATTTACATCTGAATGTGCAGAGGGATATTTATGGTTTTAAACATTCCATTTAAAGTTCTCAAATGCTTTCGTTTGTTGAAATAAGACATTTTCTGGAACACTCAAAGATGGGGACAAGTTTAAAAGAGATGGAGGTAAGAGTAAGGAGAGAAGGCGGCAGAAGGGTCCCTCAAGGGACACCCACCTGTTTGGTGGAATCCACGTCTTCACTTTTCCACCAGGCTTTTTGCTTATGCGTCTTTGTAAGAACTTTAAACACTACTGTTCAAATTTTTGTTTTGAACAGTTATATGCAATTGTAGTTTAGCCAAGTCAAAATGGAATTAGACACTCATGATAGTATAAAACTGTATTAAATTAAAGCAAAACTCAAGGTCTGAGAAAACATGGGTTCTGCAGCAGTGTTGGCTTTGGGTCCCTATGAAGCTATACACAGTTAAGACATTTATATAAGCTCCTTTGGAATATGCAATCCTTGATTTAGGTGGTTATACATTTTAATATTTGGAAAAGAAATTAAAGAAATTTAACAGAAGGCACTAGCATTTTAATACATTGTGATGGTAATACATAATGGTGGTGGTGTTAATTCCCAGTGGAGAGACTTTGTCTCAACAATAAAGAACCCTGCTTTATTCACCCATCCTGGCAATGAACTGAGTAGCTTCAAAATATCTTACTAAAGGCAGGATATTTTTCCACTTAAACTAAGATTAACAAGTATGCCTTGGTTAAATATTAAAGCAAAAATGTCCTAAATCAGAAGGTCAAAGAGAATTTTAGCCTACCACCTTAGGCTAGAATAGAAAGGAAACAAAGCAATAAGTGTTTATAATGTATCTAAATTTGTTGTGGCAATCAAATGAAAAGGCATATGGAAGAGCTGTGTGTGAACACCAAGCATCAATTTTAGGAATTATAGTGTGCTTAGAAGCAACAAAAAAAAGTACAAAGTGGAATCTATTATGAAATAATACAAAAAATATGCTAAGTAGCATAGACTATTTAGCTATGAATTAAACTTTTCACTTTTCAACTTTTCTTTAAAAAATTTTAAAAGTCCTTAAGACTGGTACAGTCTACATAAAATCTGTAAAATGTAAATAATTTATTCTCACAAAGATTTTGTACTTAGCCAAATCAACAGCAGATAGACATACTAATATATGGGTTGGTTGGGTGGTCTTGCTACTTCACTGATTTTCTTTTGACATCCAATTGTAGAAATAAACTGTTTTCTGAAAAACTGATTTAAAAAAACCAACATGCTTGGCCAGGATTGTCAAAGTTCAAATACTGTAAAACTATAAGAACACAAGAGACCAGAGTTTTAAGGGTTTTTTTACTAAAGTCCAGAAATTTCCATAAGACAAGTACATTAATGAAATGTTTCCAAAGAAATACTGAACAATATATACTCTACTTGGCTGCAGGTTCCAGCTCAAGAGTTCATACCTAATTCTTGTGCATTAAAAATCAGCATGGATCTTAGATGATCGAGAATATACACTGTGTTTTGAAATCCACAGCTGGTTTGATTTTTAACCATAATGAAAAACCAGTATTCCTATTACAGCAAAGTGTTTTACAAGCAACAATAAATTCAGATCCACTGTATTATGCAACATACATCTTTGGAAAGCAACATAAAACAGTGAGACCAGATCAGTAGAAATATACAGGTAAAAGAAATACACAAAGTACTTTAGTTTTCTTAAAAACTACTACTTGAGAAAGAAATCTTTCCACAAATAGCATAAAACTGTAGACCGATGAAAGGATTTGGGCAAGCTTTACAAAAGCCTAATTCCAATTGTATCTTCCTGAGGGTGGCGGCAAAGGGTATTTTCTTCCTTCTCTGGGATATCCCTGAAAATAAGCAGAAGAGAGAGTTTATTTTCTTGATTAACACCCCTGGCAAAGAAATTAATTTTTCATCTCTATGAAAGGCTGCAGCATAAAAAGAAGGTAAATATGTCTTAGAGCTGTACCATGGAAAGTCTTCATAAATTCACAGGTGCTTTTTTTTGGTCTGTAGCTTTATTCATTCAAAGCTTGTTGCAAAGTGGGACATCAATCATACCACAGATGCTATTATTGACAACTAACCAAACATGACTTAACAGGCAATTAAAAAATTCCTTAAAATCCAAGCAAATGAATTCTAGTTAAGTGTTTTGTGTAAAACCCTTGAAATTCTCTATCTTCCCTACCGCCCCCAGCAAACCATATTGTGCTAAGGTGCCCACAACTTTAGATATATTTACACTAAAAAGTCAATTTGCTTAACTAAGACAAGAAGTCAGTTAAGGCATAAATAACTTAATTTTAGAGGTGGCTTTATATAGTAGAGCATTAAGTAAGATATTAGGTTATTACATAATCAATTACTAGTGACATAACATAAGCTAGTATGCTTGCCAATAACATTCCTGTAGATCCTTCAAAGACACTGTAAGGCCATGGCCTTGTTTAGTCGTATAAACTTCACTAAAAATACAGTGAAATCACATTAATATTGTTTTTAACAATGAATTGCTAAAATTCAGTAGTACTTCAAAAACTGTGATTTAATAAAAATCAGTGGAAAAGAGACAGAAAAAGAAATGCATTTCCAAAAGGTCCTAAAAGAGTTATAGATTTACCAAGTGGTTTTGATCTCCTACATGAGGAAGAACCTCACCTCCTATAACAGCAGAGAGCTCCTTTAAAGGGAAGCTCTCCTCCACTGAAGGAGGCAGAAGACACAATGAACTGGGGTCAGAAAGAGAGAAGTTCCCAGCTTTGCTGCCAAACTGCAGGTGTTGTAGGGTTTCAGTTCCTGACTAAGAAAAGGAGGTGACTGGACTAAACATTCTCCAATATGTCTTCTGGTTATAAGTATGTCCTCATTTCAATAACGTTATTTAGATGGCCTAGTATCACCGACTCTAGTAGTATAAACAGTCTCAAGCCACGATACGATACTGTTTTCAAAGTACAATTCTATGAACTGAATCTAATAAACTGCAACAAAATTCTCTCAAGATAATTATGATATTTTCTTAAAAAGTGAACAAAGGTCTGTAGGCAACACCAGGTAAGCAATTTAAACCCCTTCACATCAGAACAGGTGCCGGACTCCACAAACACTATGCTCTCTGAACCAGGCTGGTCCTGTCCACGGGCAAGGAGCTGACTAAAGTACATGTAAGTACTGAATAAGGCGTCAAATGCTAGGGAACAAATAGAATGAAGCAAACAGACCTGTCTTAAATACTGCTAAAAACTACATGCTATAAAGAAATGGAAATCAAGCTTACATCTACTAAAGGCATCTAAAAATATTACTCATTCAACATCTAGCTGTTTAAATATGGTAGAAAATATGTGAAAAATTTTTTTATGGATATTTTTCCCATGAGGAGACGTATCAATCGAGACACAAGACTTCTAAGATAAATAAAGATAACTGAAAAGGTATTCCTGCTTTCATCTTCTAGGAAATTATCATCTATTATGAGACTAATTTGTAGTAAAACAAAAAGCAATAGCCTTAAAGAATAAACAATGTGTTTTGGTAACTGACCACATTTGTGCTAAATGTCACTGATTACTTTGTCTGAAGGGCTTTCGGTCTAGAATTCTTGTTCAGCATCATCAAGGTATAACCTATTCAATGAGGCAGAAACTCGCCCTATATACATTTTTAATGAGGGACTGAAGTTCAGCTGAGTTACTCTATCGATATTTTATCCAGAAATGTTTTTAGGAAAATACGGAGCCCTCAGAGGCATGGCTAAGTACTAAGTGAGCAGCGTGCTTTTCGTCCCACAGCCCACGCCACATCACCTGTCTCCCACCACGATCGTCGCGTCTGGGTGGATACCCGCCAGGCCCGGCGAGCATCTGGTATTGGTTTGGCTGGAAGGCTGCATTTTGGGTTTGGAGCATCCGGTTCCATGGCAGTAGAGGTTCAGCCCCAACGCCTCTGTGGAGAAGCACCGTATGTGTGTCAGAAGTCAAGCATGTTACACAGCCAAATTCTAACACTGGCAGGTATCATGTCTAAACACAGGACAATCCAAGTTTGCTGCACTGTCATATGGGTATAGTATCAAAGTGGCCTCTGTATCCCACATATCCAGTGTAGTGTAATGTATCATGAAGTATCAGCATTTATTAAAAAAGATTGTTTAAAACTCAACTGATTCAGAAAGGCCTGACTTAAAATATATATATTTTGTTCCTCTTCAATTGTGAAAATTCCTTTTTAGTCATGTAAAGATCTGCACCCAAGATCTCCAAGTTGGGTACATTTAAGATGCTATCCAAAGAGTAAACATGTACAAGACAGGAGAATGAGGCTTTATTTTTTAAAATGTCCAGACTCATTCTTGGAGTCCATTCTTTCTAGTTAATTGCAGACTGCAAATGAATTCTTACTGCTGAGTATTTTGAATCTAGGGTAGGAGACTTGGCTGTTTTTTCCCATCCATTATTCTGCTCAATATGTCAGAAGGTCTGATCGGGAGGAAACCTTTTCAAGTTCTATTGATGCAGCTCTCAATTGACCACGGTGACCTAGCAACATGAGCACTAATTGGCATGGCTGACTGGCATTTGGTGTACAGTTTACATGGGAACACAGATTCAACAGCTATTACAACTCAGTTTGCCGGCCCGCATTACTAGTCAAAAGAAATGTTTTAATTGTCTTCAAGTGCCTATTTTAACTTTACAGATACAAAGCAACAGGTATGATTTATGAAATCATAACTTCATTTAAAACGGTCACATAAACATCGTAGCAAAGATGTACTTTCTATAGGCAATCAACATTTAAAACCTAACTTTCTCCTTAGGGCATTTTCCTCAACTTCAATTTTATAGAACAGCCACTACAAATAATAAACAAAAGCAAAATTCTCCAGTATAGTTTAACATTAGAGGCTTTGGGGCCATTAAAGATGTTAGGAGGAATTACAATAAATCTTTAAATTTGCTAAAGCACTGACAAGCGGGAATTATGTAACTGTTATCAGTATACAAACTTCACCTCCTGGGTCTTAGGAAAACAGCCCAAAGTTGGGCTTATTGGATAATGAATTCTTCTCACAGCTATTCAAGCCTGAATCCATGCTCTCTACCCCCCCCATCTCCTTCCTTCACGTGGGCTTGCCTTAATTTTTCTTAAACACTAAAGATGATTATTTTTGTGTGATGGCTCGCTGAAAAACTCTAAACAAGCCGATGCTATTCTTCAGTCAGTGGTGAAATCAGAGCTCTAATAATGTAAATCACTATAAGTGAATCAAAATTTTTAAAAAAACAAACTACATCTCAGAAAAAATACCCATATATTTAGGGCCTTGAATTATTTTTGGGCTTCATTATGAACACATATATATTGTAGCAAGACTGCCTCATCCGTTTAGTAATAATAGCTCCTTGTGCAGACAAGAACGGTCTCTTCTGGTCTCCGCAGGAGTGAGGGGATAAGATTTGTGCTGTGACCCAAGAGGCTCATCAAAACTGGGCAATTAATGCAAAACCCACACACCAAAAGTGCAACTCAGACATTGTGTTGACTGTGATCAATTTTCTTCTGTGTTAATGATAAAATTCACTCAACTGAGTTACAGGTAAATCTGATAATATAAATAATACACATACAAATGTAATTTTAAATTATTTTGTTCTAAAAATAGGTTAGAAACAAAGCTCCAGTTCAAAAACACAAGGTTCTCCTTTTTGTTTGAAATGATTATTTAAAGTATTTTTGAAAAATTTTATAAAAATAATTTAATTAAAATTAAAGAGAAAGAACAAAGTAAGGGCCATGCATGCTCTTTTTTTTGCCCTTTACTCACAGAAAGGGCTTTGTTATATTTCTATACTAGTTACATTAATCTGTAAATACTTACAAACTGAATTTGCCTTGGGAAAATACATTTTAAACATGGGATGGGAGAGTTGAGGTTAACAACTTTCAACTTAAAAATGAATAGCTACTGATTCAGGCAACTAATCTGAAGTATCTGGCACCATGGATGGCAACAATATTCTTAAGTAGCTAAATCACTGCTTTGGAAAGTGGCTGGGAACCTAAAGTAATGACTCCAATTTGGATGTTTTTAATCTATACATAAGCAAATCAAAGTTTTTAAAGATTTTCCACGGCTGAGTTTAACACCTGGAAGAAAAGACTAAACGGACACTCTGAATATGGGCAGCACAGCAGCCTCCGCTGGCAAGAACATAAATAAGGCGCAAAACTCAAGTGGCGTAGAGCACTGCACATCTCTGCGTGTGTGACACTAGACTGACTGTCTTTGTGTCAGGAAGGAGGTGGTGTGTGTGTGTGTTCCTGTTGTACTTTTAAGTGAAATAAACATGAATTGTAGATACTACTTCAAAATAGGAAAATTTTTAAAAATTTTAATTATTTATTTATTTTGTGACAGAGTGAGTCAGAGAGAGGGACAGACTAGGAAGGGAGAGAGATGAGAAGTATCAATTCTTCATTGTGGCACCTTAGTTGCTCAATCACTGCTTTCTCATATGTGCTTTGATGGGGGGGGGGGTGAGGGGGACTACAGCAGACTGAGTGGCCCCTTGCTTGAGCCAGTGACCTTAGGCTCAAGCTGGTGAGCTTTGCTCAAACCAGATGAGTCCGCACTCAAGCTGGTGACCTTGGGGTCTCGAACCTGGGTCCTCTGCATCCCAGTCCGACGCTCTATCCACTGCTCCACCGCCCAGTCAGGTGAAAATAATTTTTTTTTAAAGTATAGTTTAGAAAATAAAATGTACACTGAAAATTTTCTTTTCCATAGGGTTCTCAACCAAACATTTAAAACAGTGCAGTGGAAAAGTATTAAACCAATATTTTGTCCTCTATGTATTCTAAGGTCAGAATGATTGGAATGCAATAAATGATTAAGGTACCGAAACTATAAGTTGATGTTTCTGATCTCTCTCTCTTCCTGTCTGTGTGTGTTTCTCTCTCTCTCTCTCTCTCTCTCTCTCTCTTAAAAAAAAAAGGATGATTGGCCCGGGCTGGTTGGCTCAGTGGTAGAGCATCGGCCTGGCATGCAGGAGTCCCGGGTTCGAATTCCGGCCAGGGCACACAGGAAAAGCGCCCATCTGCTTCTCCACCTCTCTCCCTCTCCTTCCTCTCTGTCTCTCTCTTCCCCTCCCACAGCCAAGGCTCCATTGGAGCAAAAGTTGGCCCGGGCGCTGAGGTTGGCTCTGTGGCCTCTGTCTCAGGCGCTAGAATGGCTCTGGTTGCAGCAGAGCATCGCCCCCTGGTGGGCATGCTGGGTGGATCTCGGTCGGGCGCATGCGGGAGTCTGTCTGCTTCCCTGTTTCCAACTTCATTAAAAAAAAAAAAAAAAAAAAGGATGATTGGAATGACAAGTGCTACCAAAATAAGTGATGCACTGTATTTGCTATAGTTTAAGATTTGAAGTTTAGGTATATGAATAAATGATATATTTCTTACATGACCATGATTTAAGACATAAGACAGAATTCTATTACACTCAACATTAAATTTTTGTTTTAAGGCATGATTTTAAATTTCTGACTAAAACTAAACCAAAAATGCTCCACAAAACCTGCCCCTAATCTACTGAGTTCACAAAGTCAGTCAGGGTATTACCAATTTCTGACTAGGGCAGAAAAAGCAAAAATATGATGGATGTCAGGACAATGGTGATAATCTTTGGAAAAGTTTTAATGTGTGGAGGAAGAGAAAGGAAAGCTACAGGGAAAGAAGAGGAAGTAGACTCTTTATACCCTTTGAAGTCCTCATGGCTTCACTATAATGTTATGCTCAGAGGAAGCATTCTGATGAGTCTTATCTGAATTGAAAAGTTTCTTAGTAAAGAACAGTACAGGGCCCTGGCCGGTTGGCTCAGTGGTAGAGCGTTGGCCTGGTGTGTGGGAGTCCCGGGTTCAATTCCCGGCCAGGGCACACAGGAGAAGCACCCATCTGCTTCTCCACCCCTCCCCCTCTCCTTCCTCTCTTTGTCTCTCTTCCCCTCCCGCAGCCAAGGCTCCATTGGAGCAAAGTTGGCCCGGGCGCTCAGGATGGCTCTGTGGCCTCTGCCTCAGGCGCTAGAATGGCTCTGGTTGCAGCAGAGCATCGCCCCCTGGTGGGCATGCCCGGTGGATCCTGGTCGGGCGCATGCGGGAGTCTGACTGCCTCCCCATTTCCAACTTCAGAAAAATACAAAAAAAAAAGAAAAAAGAACAGTACAAAAGGAAGACCTTAAATAAGCCACTAACTTCTGTGTGCCTTTGTTTCCTCATCTGTAAAAATAACAGCACTTTAAAGGGTTGCTAGGAGGAATTAACAAAGTCATTTTCTAAAAGCATGTTAGCATAGTGCTGGCACTGTGAGCAGATAATAAATGTTAGCAATTAATAATATGGGAAAGAGGACAGCAACAAAGTGTGTAAACTAAGTCTTAAAATCAAACTTGACAAATGTAATTGAGAAAGACAGTTATTTAAAAAGAGATCAACCCTTACGTGGTAATACGCAATATAGAAAAAATTTACTCTTTACTAATTTGTTTGGAAATAGTGCAACTCTGAGTATGTCGCAGTAGTACATCCAGTGTGTACTGAACAATTACATGGAAAATAAAACAAATACAGGCATCATTAATTGTCTTAAATTTAAAATGCAGCTTTCAATAAGTATTAATTATTAAGTATAATTAAAAAGTTTAAGACTATCAATAAACAATTGAATAACATGATTTCATTCATCTTTCTGAAAAAAATAATGAAGTTTTATAGTCTCTAAAGAATGAATTCTCTTAAAAGGGTGTGCAGCCTTTATAACCCTGTTCATAACACTTGATTCATTTTAGATGTGAACAGATCAGACTGCTAAAACACTGGAGGAGAAGGGAACAAAACAGCTTAGCACTAGGCTGGCAAAGAAGGATGCCTTACTATGATGGGACTTACTTTGTTTTAACACTAACTGAAGCAGCAAAACCAGCATAAAATGATAGATTTTAAAGCTGCCCTTTAAAAAATTATTCTCTAGATGTTAATATAATTATTCATAACATGCCTAGCTGCCTTGTCATGTAGAGCCAACTGACTTAGAAGCACATAACTTATCAATGAAAGAACACATGTCAAACATCCCTTGTTATTAAACCATGTCACATTCTTCCTAGACCCTGGTACTTATTAGACTGCAGATCCCATAATCCTCTTCTGAGTCCCTTCTGCGTTTAATTCAGTTCAGTCTTAAGTAGTTAAAGAAACTGTTTTCAGTGGCAACGAATAACTACTGACCTACAGTGACACTGCCCTACAATAGGCTTGTCAGCCCTGAAAAAGTTGTACCAAAGAAGCTGATTAGGACTTCAAGAGGTTTGTAGCAAGAATCAATGGTGGGTCTGTACTAATGCTACGTTGCCAGCACAGAAATGATAAAAGTGGAACACCATTAGTTATGCCTCATTAAGTTGCACAACCCTTCTAAAAAGAAATTTGTTTAGCCTTACCAAAACCTAATGCAATTTTAAGCTTTCTGTGCTGCATTTTTCAGGGCTCAAAAGCTTCAATAAAATAAAAGCCAAGAACTAAGAAGAGTAGGAAAGTATATAAACACAAGTCTTCTACTTCAATGTGTTAACCATCTATTTTCCCAAAAGACAGGCACCTGAAAAACCTTTAAGAGAGAAGAAAGTATATTTCAAGCCAGAAAGCTCATGTCTCAAATGATGTGGGAAAAGATTTTAAAGTGATGTTTGCTTTATTATTACCTGTCAAATCGTTGCTGCTGGAAAAGGGGAGGAGGCCCTCGCCAGGAGTCCTGGGGCCTCATATCTGGAAAACAGGAGAGTTAAACAGGAGTTTTTAAATAAGTAATCACTATTCAGTTACTCACATATTTTATAGTTAAAAATTCTTGCAAAAAAAAAAAAAGAGACAATATAAACTAAATAAACCAGCATAATTACACGAACTGGAGGTGCAAAAAGATTTTACAAAACCAACAGGGTCAGTAAATTTTTTCATTTTATTAGTTTTCCTTTGATAATGAAACAGTTTTAGTAAGCTTGGTCATTAAACTTACACATTTCTCTCGCACGCTATGTATGTGTGCATGTATATGCAGATATGTACATGTACTTTTTACAGTTATATTTTAAGTGCTGTGCTAAAGGAAGGGATTAGATTTTTCCCCTTAATACAAACTTAACATATGGTGACTTTAATAATAGAAATACTGAAATTTTCTACCTAAGTGGAAAGGAACCATCACCTACCTAGCTATCACAACATAAAGCAGAGAGCATACAATCTCTCCAACACAGGCCAGAAAGACGTGTCAATAAATTGACGACCTACTTTTCTGTTGTTTTCCGATAGTCAAACCTCTTCCTCTAACACAAAGCTGAACTAGCAACACCTAAGTATAATATAAGAAACAATTAAATGGCTCCTCCTCCTCCACATGCGGGTTTAACAGAACACTCCATAGCACTGGGCAGCAGGGGAGCTTAGTAGCTCAGTAGGCTGGTATCAACCACCACCACTCTGGTCTCCAGCCTTGCAATCACCTTGGCCACCCTTCAACAGGGTCTGTGTGTGACCTAATTAAAACAGTTGGTTCCAGGAGTTGTCTAATGAGTTCACTGTGTGAGGACAGTAACCTCCTCCAGACTCCTGAGACCCAAGACAACAGGCTTACCATAATGTATTCAGGCTCACATTTTAACGGAAACACAAACTAGAAACAAGCTTTTCAAAATTACTTTCTTAAAGGAAAGAAAAAAATGAAAGCTTATCTCTGGTTAGAACTGCCCCCATCCCAAATGCAATCTGGTTTACTTAAAAAAGGAAAGAGAGAAAAGTGAAGCTGTGTTTTAAGAGCCCGGCAAAGGAAAATATGGAACAAGTGAAACACCTGACTGCTCACAGTGGTTCCAGCATGAGACACTGGCCCCTGCTGCCCGGCTCCCGCCACCCCCCGCCCAGCTGACCGTGCAGACCAAAGAGTCCAACACGGACAAGCACTCTTGGGGGGTGGGGAGAGCCATGACAAGCAGCATCTGCCTTCACCGCCATTATGTCCAAGAAGAATCCTATTCTATATTGAAAGAGGTGGGATCTCCAGTTGATTTGAATTAAGTCCCTTTTTAATCTCTTAAAAACCAAGCTAGTGCAGCCAAACTGGGAAATAACGCTAAGGAGTTTTCAGGTGGTCATTATATATTCAAAGCCTGAGTAGACTCAGGAAGCTGGTCACCACACAATCTATAAAAGCAGGGCAAAAAGGATCTCTAGTCTAGCCCCAGAATGACTTCTGACTCACTACTACAGACTATACACTACCTGAAAATCATATTACAGAAGGTAGACCCAGAAATTCTTAGAAGGCAGCCATTATTTCATCTGTGTGGTTTATTTCTATGGAAAAACTCCAGGTACACTTACTATAAAACACCATGTATCATTTCAGTGAGTTACCATTTATGAGAAAGCAACCTATTTATTGAAAGTAAAATCAACATCTGGGCTACTTTTTCTGACCATTACTTTGTTAAAGTCTACTGGTCTATTCAGATATTGTACAAAAATTAGGTTAGTGAAAACTGGTTAAAATGTTCCCAGAACTATTTTATTTTAGTGTGATACAGACATAACATTAACTAATATAAGAAGCCAAATATCTAGCACTACACTTCCCATGTGTCGCCATCCCTGAGGAGCTCAGCGGGTACATGTCCCTTCACCATTCAGACTGTATACCTTGAGTTTGGCTCCCCAGTGTCTCTTTACAGGCATTGCCAAGGGATTCATTCTCTACATGACACTTACAGAAGCTTCCATACCGGGTCACCAATACTTTTAAAATCGAATGAAGATAATTTTTTTAAAAATGCATCTGCATTAAGAATAGCCCTCAGAACTACTTATCTTAATATTCTGTGAAACATAAATGCAGAAGAAGTTTGTATCTTTTCTCCTAGGAAGCGTACAAGTAGAGGGAAAGTCATTACCATCAGGAATACATATTTATTAGGTTCAAATATACTACATGTTAGATTAAACACAACAATATTGCTAGGTAGAATTGGAATGTCAAGTTCATTAAGTATAAATGCTTTACTTGGGGAGGGGGAACCTTTCAATAATCTGCCTGTATACCTAAAAGTCACCAGGAATATGGCAGAAGTCCTCACTCCATCACTTCTAGTATGCCACATACTTTCCATTCTATTTTGCTTTTGATATTTCTCACCTCCAAACAATCTTTTGCAAACAGACTCAGCACATGCAAATACTACAGTTCTTTGTTAAAATCTAATAAAATTTTCCAAGACTTTAAAAATTGTGTCACATAATTATTAAAACATCTCCTGCTTTCAATTCAAAAAAAGAAAAATAGAAAAGATCAAAGACAAACATCAAGGCTACCTTTAAACAAATATCTTCATGTGGCCCTGAACAAACTATAGACAGCCCTCAAGTATTCACAAAAAAGAAGTATTTCCTGGCCGGTAAGTAATAAAGTAGAAGGTGAAACAAACTTACTATCTTTCATTTGTATGGCTCTAACAAAAGTTCCATTTGAGAGGGAGAAAAAAAATTAGAAATACTGAACTGCACTTCAGAAGGTACGGGCAACAGAGGAAAAAATGACAATTTTTCCTTTGGTTTAAAAACATATCCCTTTTCTAGAGCTTCTAAGGCCACACAAACCAAGGCTTCGCAAATAACTCAAGTGACAATTTACCTAATCAGTGTGACAATCACAGAAAAATTTCCCTGTTTACTGATTGCACTAATCAAAAATCACATTTCAAATGGGGCTAATTGACAAGTTTACCGACTGAAATTAAGAGAAGAGACCTATCAGTTCTCTGGATTGTAGGAATAAAATGCTTTATTCACACCGAGTACTCAGGTCTGCACTTGACTCCAAGAAGCTATCAGTGACTGGACAATTACTCATCAGCCCAAAACTGACACATCACAGATAAATCAAAGACCACCAGTGAGAAACACCTACAGCAGACACTTGACAGAGCTGGCAGCTGGACCAAATGGCCCTTCTTGAGCATAATTTTGCATCACAGGAAAAAAAAAAAAAAGCTACAATACTAAAAATATTTCAAAAGACTAATAAAATGGCTTAGATGTCAATTTTACTAAAACAAACCATTTCTCATCATATTTCAAAGTTCAAAACTTTGAAATAAAGAGAAAACCAGATCTTTTAATTGTCATTTAATAATTCTATAGTAATTAGTATGTGCCAGATAATGTTTCAAGTACTTGATAACTCATTTACTGTGAATATTCTGTGAGATGGGCATTCTCTGTACCATTTTAGAAATGAGGAAACAAGGTTACAGACAGAAACCTGCCTGAGATCACAGGCTATTAAGGGGCAGAGTGGAAGCCACAGGATGGGCTCTCAGCCACTGCCCCGGACACTGCTGCTCCACTGTGCTCCTGGACAGGACGACATCTCACGCTCTTTTATTTCAGAGGGACCAGAGCAGAACCCCCTCCTCGATCAGGAGGCTCCGAAGCTTAGGGCTTTTCAAGAAGACAGCATTAGGAATTTGAAAACTTTTAATACTTCAAAAGTGTGGAATTAACATTATTATGCATACCTAATGAAGACAGAAAGAAAAAATAAACATTCTTAACTACAATTTGGTAGAAAGGACCTTAACAAACACAGATTCGTGGGGAGGAAAAAAAAAAGATCTTGGTTAAAATATTTGAAATCACTGTCCTTTTTAAAAGGGTTACATTACCCTACAACACTGAGTATTCAAAAAAAACAAATATAAGGCATCAGATAAAAATTATAAGATACACACAGAGCTATAGATGGATAGATCAATGTATAGATTGACTGACGGGCAGGGATTAGTTCTGCCTGCATAAATATGAAATACAGAGGTCACAACAGACCATGAAACACGCCAGAAAAGTCGAAATGATAATAATAAAAACAAAAGTCAAATCATATGTTGACTATGTATAAAAAGTAATGAGAGGCCCTGGCCAGTTGGCTCAGTGGTAGAGCGTCGGCCTGGTGTGCAGAAGTCCCGGGGTTGATTCCTGGCTAGGGCACACAGGAGATGCGCACATCTGCTTCTCCACCCCTCTCCCTCTCCTTCCTCTCTATCTCTCTCTTCCCCTCCTGCAGCCAAGGCTCCATTGGAGCAAAGCTGGCCCGGGCACTAGGGATGGCTCTATGGCCTCTGCCTCAGGCGCTAGAATGGCTCTGGTTGCAACAGAGCAATGCCCCAGATGGGCAGAGCATCGCCCCCTGGTGGGCGTGCCGAGTGGATCCCGGTCAGGCGCATGTGGGAGTCTGTCTGTCTTTCCCCATTTCCAGCTTCAGTTAAAAAAAAAAAAAAAAGTAATGAGGAGAAAAATCACAGATAATGGAATTTTCTTTTTTTTTTTTTTTTTTGAGAGACAGGCAGACAAGCAGCCAAGAATAGAGATAAGAAGCATCAACTTATAGTTGCGTCGTATTTTTTGGTTGTTCATTGATTGCTTTCTCGTACATGCCTTGATGGGGGGCTCCACCTGACCCAGTAACCCCTTGCTTAAGCGACCTTGGGTTCAAGACAGCGACCATGGGATCATGTCGATGATCCCATGCTCCAGTCAGTGACCCTGCGCTCAAGCTGGCTGAGTCTATGCTCGAGTCAGTGACCTCAGGGTTTTGAACCTGGATCTTCAGTCTAGGCTGACACTCTATTCACTGTGCCACTACTGGTCAGAACAAAATTTCCTTTCTCGATAATCAGCAGCATTGTCTGCGCTTATCACACAACTGTCACCATTTGCTACTGGCAATGGCCATTTCACATTAGGCCGATTATTTATCCAACATTTCTCCTACAAAGGTTATCAGGGAATAATCTTTGATATATAAGACATGGTTACCTTCTAGGAAATGCAACCTGGCAACCCCAAGTTTTTCTAGGTTCTCTTACTAGCAAGGGTAATTAAAATTCATTAACCTATCCAAATCCTTCTTGAACTTCTACATTTCTGGGTCATATACAGGTAATTCCCAATTTTCTCTCCAGCTGTCTTTTGTCTTCAGCAAGTATCAGACCTATATTTAACTCCTGGCAGTGACTTCAATGTCTTAGCACTTCAACCTCCACAAAATCCAGATACATCAGATTCCTCCATATTCCTTCACCCTCCCAGGTTTCCAAGTTCTGTTCAAGGCCTCATTAGTCACCAGGGTGTCACAGTGCACATGTGAGCCTCATCTTGAACCTTCTGTGTCCCTCACTAATCACATTCAATTATCCAGCCCTTCAGTTCCCCCTCTCCCACCGCCTCCACTCTGAATCCACTCTGCCACACATCACTCCTGACTTCTATCCATCACCTCTCCCTACCTACAACACCATCAGGCCTCCTCTATAACCAACAGACTTGGGTTCTAGAAAGGAGCTGTAATTGTGCACTCTTCTGTTTCAAAAAAGTCTTGAGAAGCTCTTACAAATAGAGAAAAATTTGCACAAATTAATAAATCAGCAAAGGACAAGAACATCTGTTGGCTATTTGTATGTCTTCTTGAAAGCAGTGTCTACTCAGGTCTTATCCTGTTTTTTAATTGAATTGTTTGCTTGATTGCTGCTGAGCTTTGTGAGTTCTTTATATATTTTGAATATTAACCCCTTATCAGAGCTGTTGTTTGCAAACATCTCCCATTTAATTGGCTGCCTATTTGTTTTGTCAGTTTCTTTTGCTGTGCAGAAGCTTTTTAGTTTGATATAGTCCCATTCATTTATTTTTGCTTTTACTTCCCGTGCCTTTGGGGCCAAATTCATAAAATGTTCTCTACGATCAAGGTTAATAAGTTTAGTACCTATGTTTCCTTCTATGTAATTTATAGTTTCAGGTCTTATACAGTGTGTCCGTAAAATCATGGTGCACTTTTGACCGGTCACAGGAAAGCAACAAGACACGATAGAAATGTGAAGTCTGCACCAAATAAAAGGAAAAGCCTCCCAGTTTCTGTAGGATGATGTGGCAGCATGTGCGCATGCACAGATGATGATGTAACACCGTGTATACAGCGGAGCAGCCCATAGCCATGTCAGTCGAGATGTGGACGGTACAGAGGTTCAGTGTGTTCTGTGGCTTGCTAAATTCAAATCCGTGACCAAAGTGCAACGTGAATATTGGCGTGTTTATAATGAAGCGCCACCACATAGGAATAACATTACTTGGTGGGATAAGCAGTTGAAGGAAACCGGCAGTTTGGTGGAGAAACCCCGTTCTGGTAGGCCATCAGTCAGTGACAAGTCTGTAGAGGCTATACGGGATAGCTACTTAAGGAGCCCTAAAAAATCTGTGCGTGAGCCCACATCGAACTGCACTGAATAGGTATGAAACTGGGAGAGTTTTCCTTTTATTTGGTGCAGATTTCACATTTCTATCATCTTTTGTTGCTTTCCTGTGACCAGTCAAAAGTGCACCATGATTTTACGGACACACTGTATTTAGGTCTTTGATCTATTTTGAATTCAGTTTTGTGGAGGGGGACAAACTGTAGTCAAGTTTCATTATTTTGCATGTGGTTTTCCAATTTTCCCAGCACCATTTATTAAAGAGGCTTTCTTTTCTACATTGTGTGTTTTTGGCTCCTTTGTTGAAGATGATGTGTCCATATATATGTGGTTTTATTTCTGGGCTTTCAATTCTGTTCCATTGGTCTGTATGTCAGTTTTTCTGCCAATACCATGATGTTTTGATTATTATGACTAGATAGTATAATTTGAAGTCAGATAGTGTGATGACTCTGGTTCCATTCTTTTTTCTCAGGATTGCTTTGGCAACAGGAGTCTTTTATGACTCCACACAAATCTGGTGATATTTTGTTCTGTTTCTTTAAAAAATGACATTGGGATTTTAATGGGGATTGTATTAAATTTGTATACTGCTTTAGGTAATATGGCCATTTTAACTATGTTGATTCTTCCGATCCATAAACATGGAATATTTTTCCAATTACCTGTGTCATTTTCAATTTCCTTTAATAATGCTTTGGGCCCTGGCCAGTTGGCTCAGTGGCAGAGCATAGGCTCTGTGTGTGGATGTCCCCAGTTCTATTTCTGGTCAGGGCACTCAGAAATGCTCATCTACTTCTCTACTTCCCCCCTTTTGCTTCTTTCTCTCTCTGGTTCAATTTGAGCGAGTTGGCCCCAGGCACTGAGAATGACTCCATGGCTTCCACTTCAGGCACTAAGAAAAGCTCATTTGCTGAGCAACAGAATAATGCCCTAGACGAGCAGAGCAACATCCCCCTAGTGGGCTTGCAGGGTGAATCCCAGTCAGGGCACATGCAGGAGTCTGTCTCTCTGCCTCCCCTCCTCTCACTAAATTAAAAAAAGTATAACAACAATATCTTGTAGTTTCGGTATATAAATCTTTCACATCCTCTATTAAGTTTATTCCTAGGTATTTTATTTTTTTGTGGCAATTGTAAAAGTAATTTTTTTTTCAGTTCATTTTCTGAAGTTTTATTGTTGGTGGTTCTATAGACTTTTTACTCCTCCCATCTCCACCTCCTTTGAACAGATGTTAAGTATAATTAGAATTGCAGTACTAATCCTTGGGTGACTAAATGTTTACAAGTTACCAGGCAGAGAGGGCCACTTGCTCTAAGTCAATCCCTACTTTACAGAACCCATTTCCTATTTGGTAATGACATAGTTAAAGATATTCTAACAAAGAGAATCTAATCAAAGTTTCTTTTTAAGTATAAAAAATTATATCTAATAAGAGCTAAAACAGCCTGACCAGGCAGTGGTACAGTAGATAGAGCGTAGGACTAGGATGCCAAGGACCCAGGTTCGAGACCCCGAGGTCACCAGCTTAAGCGCGAGCTCATTTGGTTTGAGCAAAAGCTCACCAGCTTGGACCCAAGGTCGCTGTCTCGATCGAGCAAGGGGTTACTCAGTCTGCTGAAGGCCTGTGGTCAAGGCACATATGAGAAAGCAATCAATGAACAACTAAGGTGTTGCAATGCAATGCGCAATGAAAAACTAATGATTGATGCTTCTCATCTCTCCATTTCTGTCTGTCTATCCTTGTCTGACTCTGTCTCTGTAAAAAAAAAAAAAAAAAAAAAGAGCTAAAACAATGGCAAATGAGTTACACATAATAATAAAAGAGGAGGACCCCACTTTGAAATACCAGACGCTGAGAGGAATTGTCTTTTTCCAAAGAAGGCAAATAAAAACTACAGAATTGCAAGCCCATAAAGGCATGAAATTCTTTGCCTCTGGTGTAATCCTGATAAACTTAATAACTTTCTGATTTTTTCCTTTCTCTGACTATTGGAGCAGGATCCCACAGGCTTGGAAGGGGACCTCAAATGAAGTACTCAGAGTTATACGAACCCCACAGTGCAGAAAAAATCATGGGCTTTTAGATTCTCAAATGGGCCCGTGATTCCCTAAAAGCTAAAAACCACTGATGGAGTGCTCGCTTCGGCAGCACATATACTAAAAATTGGAACGATACAGAGAATATTAGCATGGCCCCTGCGCAAGGATGACATGTAAAAACCACTGATGGAGGCAGAATTTCCCAAAGTGTGCCCTTCCTACCACAGCTGGTACTCAAGATGATTTTCTGGGGGTCCAGCAAACTTATGGGCCATGAAACTTACCTTCATACCTATATTTATTTTGATGTATATTTGAAAAAAATACAAGCACATCAAATCCATAATGTCATAGTATTGATATAATTTTTAAAAAGCCTAATTTCAGTTAAAAAATGTCAAGGATTTAGTAAGCAGCTGTCTGGGTGACACTGAGATAGACTGTGGTGGCAGAGCTCCTACCCCGCTGCTGGCATTAGGAAACACAAGATGAAAGGAAGCTGCTTAACAAAGGGTGCCTGCTTTCACCTTTGCTAATCAAACTTCTCTGCAGTTCTCCTCAGTGTACTCAATGCTCAGGAATTCTCCACAACCATCATCTTGAGAAAGTGTGCTAAAACAACCCACAGAGATTATACATGTATCTGATACTCAGCATCTTGATTTTTCTTCCTATTTGGAAGTTATGATACCATTATGGACAGAAGTAAACGTCAGAGAGTGATAAGAAAAAAGGAACTGATAAAGACTGTGTCAATAAACAGATGGCTTTAACAATAATGTGGATTTTGGATTTCACCATTTACTGATAAAATCTCAGGGCATAGATAAAGAAATAGCATATGACCCAGCAATTCCACTTCTGGGTATCTATCTGATTAAAATGAAAATAGTTTGAAAAGATATATGTACTACTAAGTTCACTATAACAATGTTTACATTAACCAAGAGATACATTGATAAATGCATGGATAAAGAGGAAGAGGACTTGGCACACACACACATACACACACAACAAATAATACTCAGCTATAAAAAAGAATACACTAGCCCTGGCCGGTTGGCTCAGCGGTAGAGCGTCGGCCTGGCGTGCGGGAAACCCGGGTTCGATTCCCGGCCAGGGCACATAGGAGAAGCGCCCATTTGCTTCTCCACCCCCGCCCCTCCTTTCTCTCTGTCTCTCTCTTCCCCTCCCGCAGCCAAGGCTCTATTGGAGCAAAGATGGCCCGGGCGCTGGGGATGGCTCCTTGGCCTCTGCCCCAGGCGCTAGAGTGGCTCTGGTCGCAGCAGAGCGACACTCCGGAGGGGCAGAGCATTGCCCCCTGGTGGGCAGAGCATCGCCCCTGGTGGGCGTGCTGGGTGGATCCCAGTCGGGCGCATGCGGGAGTCTGTCTGACTGTCTCTCCCTGTTTCCAGCTTCAGAAAAATACAAAAATAAATAAATAAATAAATAAATAAATAAGAATACACTCTTGCCATTTGAGACAACATGGATGTTAAGCAACATAAGTCAGACAGAGAAAGACAAATACTGTATGATTTTACTTACATGTGAAATCTAAAAAACAAAGCAAATTCACAGACACAGAGAACAATCTAATGGTTGCCAGAGAAAAGAGGGGTAGGGGTTGGGGGGTGAGGGGTGGAGGCGTGGGCAGAAAAAGAAAAGGGATTAAGATGTACAAACTTCCAGTTTATAAGTCACAGGAATGTAATGTACAACGGAGGGAACACAGCCCTCCCTCTTTTTTTTAAAATTTATGGAATATTCTAAAGACTTAGAAAAATATTGAAATACCATACTTAACAAACGTTAGCATTTTGCCACACTCTCTTCCCCTGCCATTCTAATGTCCAGACAACCAGACACCAGGCAACCAGGAATGAAGCAGAAAGGGCTTCATGAAGAAAGTGGTTCTGAAAACTTGGCACATAATGTAGACTTTCTTGATAAAAGAGCACAGCCATGGAGCCCAAAAAAACATTACATGAAGATAAAATTTAAAATTAATGCAAAAGTCTATGAAGCCTAACATTCCACAATTTTGTCCCCTTTTCACTGCAATCCAAATGCCATGTAATTATTTTCATGGTTGCCATTTCTGAACCACTTCTGTTCACAAAACAAGTTATAAGGGTTCAGGGAAAGGACCATGGTCTTCTGAGAACCAGGGGGTTAATGGCTCATTCCTACCTAAGCAATGCCTGGCTTTATCTTTTGTGGTTCTGAGATACAATTTATTCAAGAAAGGGTTACTGTTGTCTTTCAATTAAGTGATTGTTAATTATGTATCTACTGCACACGATTTAAGTGCCCTACTACTTCTACTTGTATTAATAGAATAAACAGCAACACACTTCACATACCTCTTTTTGCATGTGCTCACTCAAAAGATTTATAAATTAAGACAGTAAATTCATATGACAGTCAATTCATATATTCAATTAACTATATATACACAGTAAAAATATCTGAAGACTGCATGAACTACTCTCTTTAATTCTTCTCAATTATATGTTTTAAGTCCACTATCTCTGAATGGATAAAATAAATTCTTTAGCAATGAAGATTAGAAACCAACCTTTGCTGTAAAATTTAATTTAGCATGAAAAATAACCAGTCAGCAAAAACGTACTTGACATAAGTTTTGGAATCTGGGCTTGTCCTCGCAACAGCGGCCTGTATAAGTTTCCCTGGTAAGTCACAGGCGGTGGTGCGGCATTGCTGTAAACCCCAGTGCCTGAGCCTCTTGGCATAACGTGGCTGTAAGGACAGAAGCAGGAAAACAATTAGAAAATAATCTAGAGTTATCCAGCACATCTCAGCTGACACTAAGTAAACAAGTGCTAGCAGCCTTCTCTGTACTACCAGAGCTGATGAAGATAACACCAATTTAAAAGATTAGTAACAAAGTTTAAAACAGTACCCGATATTTTTTTTTTAATATTTTATTTATTGATTTTTTTTTTTAGAGAGAGAGAGAGAGAGAGAGAGAGAGAGAGAGAGAAGGATGAGGAGCAGGAAGCATCAACTCCCATATGTGCCCCGACCAGGCAAGCCCAGGGTTTTGAACCGGCGACCTCAGCGTTTCCAGGTTGACGCTTTATCCACTGTGCCACCACAGGTCAGGCCAAAAGATTTTTTTTTTTTTTTTATTGATTGATTTTTTGAGAGAGGGGGGACAGAGAGAGAGAGAGAAAGAGGAGGAGCAGGAAGCATCAACTCCCATATGTGCCTTGACCAGGCAAGCCCAAGGTTTTGAACAGTACCCGATATTAATGGAGACAGCAAATGTTCATTTGTCACACCAAGATTCTTAATGCATAATCATTTAAATTTTTATTATTTTAAGCAAAAAGAAGTCAGTCTATTTTTCTTGGCATTATATTTCAGTTGTGTCCTAAAAAACCTATGCTGTTGCTATCACTGTGCAGTTGTCTCTTGATATCTAGGGTATTGGTTGGGTCCAGGACCTCCTGGGAATACCAAAAGCTGAGGAGTCCTATAAAATGGTGTAACAGCTGTACAAAACCTATATCTGCACATAAGCTATAGCAGGGTATGCCTTCAATCACTTCATTCACATGGATTTAGTATAGTACTTAGCATGTGAAAAATAAGTTTTGCCTTGTGGAATATGGGGGCATTTTTCCCCACAATTACTTTTGGTCATCAATGTGGAACCTGTAGATACTGAGGGCCGACTGTGCACGCTACTACGCTACATCATACTATTTCCAATATACCTGTACTATAACAAACATTTCCCTATATCTTTCATAGTATTCACAATTGTAAAACGTGTAACTATAGAATACTTTATGATGATCGTGTCTTTTATTTTACTAAACCATTCCTCTTGTTTAGTACTAGTATTATAGGTAACAATGCTCTATAGAGATAATTAGGCATATAACTTTATGCCCATCTAAATTATTTCCTTAGGATAAATTGTAAGAATTATAAATTTGGATCAAAGTTAAGAGTATCTTAAGAACTCAAAACACTATGTAGAGGTACTTCTATGTTGCTTTAGAAAACAGGTGAAATAACGCAAAAAAGAAAAAAACATCTTAAGAGTATTTTAAATTTGCCTTTCTTTTACTATTAGGAATAAAGATTCCCAAAACAGCCAACCACAGTAAGAGCTAACACTTCCACAGTGTTGAGGAACTATCCTAAGCACTTGATAGACATTAGTTCACTTAATCCTCATTACTACTCCATAAAGCAGGTATAATTATTAGTCCCATTCTACACACAGGAAACAGAGGTAAAGAGAGCAGTTCAGTGATCTGTACAAAAATCCAAGTGGTAAAAAAGGCATCTGAATCCAGACAATTAGGATCCAAAACCCATGCTCTTAACTGTATGCCACACTCACTGTCGCTTCCCATTCACCGTATAAAGTACATGCTGATGGCAACCTAATGCCTAAATCGTGTTTTTAATCTTAAGATTTTCCTATGACTTTGAAATATCTATTTATGAGTTATCATTACTTCATAAATAATAGCTCATTGACATTTCCTCTAGCCTGTTGTTCTTTTTATGCCAGCTTTTTACCTGTTATTGTTTCAAAGTCCCTTCTCTATATTTCTCTCTGTAGCTAGGAAAAAGACAATCCAATAGCTAATAAGGGCAAAGGATAAAAATCAGAAATTCACAGAAGAGGAAATACAAATTACCAGTATATTAAGAGACTCAATCTAAGAGGCAAAGAAATGAAAATTCAAGCAACAATGAAACATCACTGTTCAAATACTGGTTAAGCAAACATCTAGGAGACTGGTTGGTAGCTCTATGCAGTAAGATACTGGTTAACACTTTAAAGGAATTCTGTCATACATTAATTTAGCTAAAACTTTCTTGAGAGTTAAGAGTATTTTATTCTCTTGAAATAACTGTCAGAAAGACAGCAAAACTTTAAAAGAGAAAACAGAATTCTCAAGCAACAAATGAAGTGACACCCAAAAAAAGAGCAGTGGATTTTAAAAACAGAAGAAAAGCAGAAAGTATAAAAGTCATTAAAATATCTGCAAAAAAAGTTGTATTGAATAGTCTCTTAAGTATCTACGGCTTAAATACTGACTTAATAGAAAGGATAGAAACCCACCACTCACCCCAAAGTCCTGAATGCTGCCTGATCCAGGTGGACAGGCCGCCGGTCCCGGTGAAAGCCGAGCTGTGGCTTCCACTGCCGTCCGTTGCTGGATTTTTCCCAGTCACCAGGTTTCAGTACAGGAGCTGGTTTTCTGACCATTTGAAAATACAAGGGTTACAGGGATAAAACTGCTTATAAGGCACAAATCTAGATTGCTTATATTTTATAATTGTATTGTTTTTACCTTGCTCCCGGGAGCATCACAGCTTTAAAAATGTAATCTTCAGCAAACTGTGGGTCTTTAAAATTAATACTAGAAAAGAACAATACACAATTTAATGATTTTATTAGATTAGCCTGACTTAACCACCATATAAACTAAGTTACTTTTCACGTTAAAACAGTATTTAACTAAAAGTCTAAAGTCTTCTCCAAAAATTATTTTAGTTAACGACTATCTTTCTCATCAAACTGCTGCTAATTCCTAGTATATACCCTTTCATGTAACTTTCTGTGGGAAGAGCCACGTTCTCGCTAATCGTGGGTGATCAGATATATAGGAGACAATGCCTCAACTCTCAAGAAATTCTGATATTAGAGACAGGTTGAAGAGGTTTACAACTCAACAAAAAAACAGCTTTCATTTTGTTCAGTTCCTGGCAAAGACTCTCCCTCTAACATTCTAGGGAAGACCAGCTCTTGTTGCAGTAAGGAAAAGATGTAAATACCAAAAGAAACATTTGCAAAATAAAAAAATGTATACAAATTGTGGAAGAAAAAAAACACTAAACTTCCCAGTTAAACCCTGTATCCTGCTGTACTTAGGTGTGTTTGATAATGGAAAAGTCAATTTGAAAATTACACATATGGATGTCCCAGGTTCAATTCCCTGTCACAGTACATAAAAGAAGCTACCATCTGCTTTTCTCCACCTCCCCTTTCTCTCTCCCTTTCCCCCTCCACCAGCCAGTGACTCAGTTCGTTTAAGCGTTGGCCCCTGACACTGAGGATAGCTTGGTTGGTCCTAGCGTGTCAGCCTCAGGCACTAAAAATAGCTTGATTGATTCCAACATGGGCCACATAAGGCGTTGCTGGGTAGATCCAGGTCAGGGCACATGTGGGAGTCTATCTCCCTTCCTCTCACTTGAAAGCAAGAAAAAAAGAAGTGAGAGAAAGAGAAAGCGAGAGAGGGAAGGGGGAGGGGAGGGGAAAGAAATTACACAGACTTATTTTATAAGGCTGTACATTCAGACTAACAAAACAAGCCGAGTCAAACTTCCTATCTGGTGGTACGTGTATGTGTCTACCTCAAGGGTTGGTAAGTACACAAGTCTTCCTTCTGACGTGGCAATGCCTTTCTAGGACTCTGGACATGTGTCTGATTTATACTTAGGGAGGCTCATAATATCAATATTCATAATGTTGAAAAACTGTCTAACCCAAGGATGTGAATAACAGTGGACTGGTTAAAGATGGTTCTTCCAAAAAATTAAATACTAAATACTTACTGGTATTTTAAACATTTTAGTAACAATGGCATGGGGAAAAATGTATTTACAAGACACCAGACATATATTTATGAAAAGGTCATCCGTGATATTCTTTGTACAATCAACCATCCCCTTTCTTTCTTTGTGCTTTTTATATTTTCCAAAATTCCTCCAATGATTACAAATTACAGTTTAAAAAGGTTTTAATACACTAGTTGGCATTTTAGATGGCTTTTCTCTTTCTCTTCAAATACAGACACTTTATTAGGGCCCACTGTTATAGAGAAATTTTCCTTGTAGTAGGATTTAACTGTGTTTTAAGCACACAAAAATAGCTTCATTTATAATAAAAATGCTATGAGCTCAAAAACAGCTGAGCAACACTTCATTTACTCAATCTGCTCTTCTTACAACTCACTTTTCACTGGCAACTGTCTTTATCTCCAATGTCTCTACTGGGCAAGGGGGCTGAGGCAGCAGGACAGGCACTGCTAAAGGTTTAGGAGCATGATAGAGAACTCAGCAGTTAAGCATATGGGCTCATTAGTGCTTTGCAAACACAAAGTAAAGAGAGAATACTGGTAATAAAGCAAGACTTGCACCTAAAGGGCCTCAAAGCAGTAATCTGTGTCAGCAGGGCTTTTTACCAGTTTACCAAACAGACTTTTAGAGTGCCCAGTACATACATGGTCCCACAGTGAGAGTGGAGGTCTAATACATTAAGCCTGCCTCCCCCTCTAATACAGTGAATAGGAAATGCTTGATTCGTTTTATAAGGAATAAAGTGGAAAAGGCAACAATGGGCACAGAAACGATGCTGTGTCAAAGTGTCTGCTTGCACACACCTTCCCCACGCAAGCCTTTCTAAGTGTGGGCTACAGAGCATGCGTGGAAGGGGGTGGGACAAGGGGATTCTTTTACCTCGAACCAAGAAAACATCCTAACGCAGAAGGTAGGGCTACAGGACGGCAGAGGAAATAATGGAACAAGGACACAGAAAGGGGTCTTAGGACCAAGCAGTAGCTCAGTTCAATTAGAGTAGCCTTCTTAATAGAGGTCTGGGAGAGAATTAAGACCTCAAAAAAGGATTTGACTGACTACATTCTCAGTTCTCCCAAGGAAGATACATAACTAGTATCATTCTAAAGGCACAAGACACAAACTGATTTGTTACATACAGTGAACGCTTTAAGTTCTCAGACAATTCTCAGGTGGGACCCCAGTTGTGAAGGGCTGGACTGGAGTGCCCACGCATGTGAAGACAAGTGGACAGTAAGACAGGATGGCTGAACTGGGATACTGTCATGAAGGCCATGTTCTAACCACAATGTGAAGCCACTTTAAGATGTCATAAGGGAGTAAAAGCAATCAAAGATGCAATGCAGAAAGAGCCACCAGCAACAGCAGCGACTAAGAGAACAGGGCAGAGAACCAAATGGAGCTTCAACATGTGCCTGAGGTGGAAATACTGGGCGGGCAAAAGCGGCAGGACTGGGACATGAAATAAAGGACACGTGCAGGCGAGGGCTCAAGATGAAGATTCGCACGACATACACAGAAAGAGCTAGATAATGAAGGTAACAGCCAAAGTAACAAGCTGCCAGCGAAAATAGATGATCCTGGGGTCAAAGGGATCGTCCCTCTGAAGGACAATTGTTACAGCAACAGGTTTAATAAGACAACTGAAACTAATGTTTGCTAAAACATATCCATTAATTTGTCAAATCTGTGCAGTTAACTGTATGTCAATTATTCCTAAATACAGTTGTTTTAAAAATTCAATTATCTAAGCTTATGCTCTGAAAGGAGAAATATTTCTAAGCTAATAAGAAAATAACCTCTAAGAACTCCCTTAGTTCCCTCCAGAATCATGCTCAACAGTGACCTATACACTTAATATAGTACATACCATTAGGAGACACAAGTATCTAAAAATAAGTCTGGAGATCCCCACTGAAGGGACAAGGAACATGATTAATGATCCCAAAGCGCAAAGCATTCTTTTCCATTGGATCTTTACAAACAATTTGAAGACTTACTTATTCTCTACTAAAATGAGTTAAGATTTCACTAGTTTAGAGATTTTTAGTATTTTAATTTGTTCCCAAAAATATATACTAAGACTGATTATTGTTTTTAGAAATAACAAAAGCTAGAGCACAATTCAACTGTACCTTTTTAAATTTTTTTAAAATTTATTTTAGAGGAGACGGGGGTGGGGGGTAGGGGAGGAGCAGGAAGCATCAACTCCCATATGTGCCTTGACCAGGCAAGCCCAGGGTTTCGAACCAGTGACCTCAGCTTTCCAGATCGACGCTTGATCCACTGCGCCACCACAGGTCAGGCTCAACTATACTTTTCCAACGTGATAATTTAAGCCACAACTTAAACCTCTTAAAAGCGAAAGAGACAGACTAAGTGGAAACCCATTGAACAAAAACCAAAGGGTAACTTTCATTTGACCCAAACTCTGGAAGTTCCTTCGTTTTTCATATTTATGTAACTCAAATTCTTACATAAATAGGTAGAGGATCAAAAATAATAAAAATACTGGAAATTATAGAGGGGGAAAAATACAGATTACTCACTACCCGATTTCTACCACCAGAAACAAAAGCAAAAAGTTCTGGAGGACTTCTTGGGGGAGGGAAAGCAGTGACACTGAGGTGAAGCACCCTCAGGGAGGAAATGAGTCACTAAACAGATTAGGGACCCAGCAGGCTGGCCAGCTGAGGTAAAAGACTTGTGCTTGCTTTATATTATCTCATCTAATCCGGTAAACATAAGTATTTTTAATCATTTCTTTTAGATGGAACAGTGCTGACATATCCGCTATAAAGTTCTGTCCACAAGGTCAGCTCTGACTCAGGTGCATCAGAATGGAGTCCTTCCTTGGCAGGTAACCTCCCTATTATTTTAATTACCTAATTGTCTTCATAAACACACCAAAGTCAAAATAAATATAAATTTAAAACGTGGTTGAAAGGAAGGAAACGAAATAGTGCTTTTATCTTTGCCATAAGCAGATACTTTAAAACTATTTGTAACAAGCAAATACTATAGCAAAGTCTCAACAGAAAAGGAATAGAATGCACACCTTTTTCCAAGTCAATTCACATTAAGACTTGTCCTCAGATATGCTACTTTCAATATTATTATTTGAGAGTGCTAGCACACTTTACAAAGAAAGCAGAAAAGTCCAAATATCAAGTTTAATTTTTATTCTACCTTTCCCTGACACATTTCATAATGCTAAATCAGCACACCAATACAAACTGTTCTTGCAGAGAAAATTCTGATTTATATACTTGACATTTTAAAACTAAGAGTTTAAAGGAGTTAAAACATCTTTTCTGACAGCCTATCAAAAGAGGTTAGCTAGTGCAGTGTCCGATGAACTATGACAGGCAGTGAAAGGTAGCCCCTCCCATGTGTTTCCACTCATTAAATCTGGTACTGATTCCACGGACTCACTCCACTTTGTTCAGGCTTTTGGTTTCTCAAGAATCTCTAGGATATTAACTCACTTAAATCAATTTTATTTTGAAGTTATTTCCCACATATACTAAAGTAAGCACCTGCATCTGAGATTTGTTTTATAAACTAAACAATAATTTTGTGAACACAGTAGATACCAAATAATACCAACGGCCCCTTTCATGATCAGAACCAACCAACACCACCATACAAACAAAATCTCTAGGATTTGTCAATTCTGTAACTCTTCTACTGGGCAATATTCTATCCTAATTAGAGAGTTAACTATTTCAGAGGGCTGGGCTGGGAGGCCCTTGAAAAGATGCACAAAAATTGAGGAGCACAAGCAAACACATGACAATCCAGAGAGAACTGGTAGGATTAACTGCCTGAAGCACTGTGACCAGCCAGAGACCCTAAGGGTTACCATGACGTCCACACTGGGTCTGTGGGAGCCAGCCTGTTTGTAATGAGCATAGGAGCATGGCTTACAATGCTAAACCTCACCCTTAACAAAAGAGCCCAGCAAAATGTCAGGACAAACTATGTGTCAAGATAAACAAACGCAACTAACCTAGGAAGATTTTTCAAATTCACACTGGTTTTCTCTAAATAAAAGCCAGCTACTATCTAAATCCATTAAATATAGAAAAATAAACACACTTATACTTCATAACGAGAAATCTAAGTAAAATCTAAAATATTTCCTGAGAGCGAGAGAAATAGTAAAAACAAGTAGGACAGCAGGTTAGGCAATAGCTTTTACAAAATCCTTGAACTGCTAGGATGTGTCTTACTCCCGTCTAAGACTGAAGAAAATGACAGCATACACCCTGACATCAAGATTAGTAACTATATACAATTATACAAATTAGTAAATTTGTTTTTATTATAAACAGTCATATTGCATTTTACATTATTTTACTCAACAGAAAAATGTCGCCATTGAGGAAATAACATATAAGTTTTCCAAATAGCAGAAATTAAAGTTTATAGTAACTATTGATTAGAATGACCACAAATTCATTCCATCTCATCTCATTCAAAATAAAGTATGCAATAGTGGTATTTTCCAACACTGAAGGGCCACAATTACAGATAAAATTAAATCATCTGTTATTTAAAGTAAAGCTGCATGGACCTCTGGCACACCGAGATCTGCTCCCATACAGCACGCTACTCCTAGAAACTCCTACTTTCTGGCTCCCACTTTCCTAATCTGGGAAGAATTAGAGGTTGTCAGGGGAAACCAGAAAGCAGAAAAACAATCTTGTTAAATCAGTAACCTAACAATGTATTTAATTTAAAGTCAAGAGGCTCTGCTCTGAAGTCTGCAACACAGGGACTTCTCCATTCTCAAAGCACTGGTGGAGTAACAGCTGCCATTTCCTCGTAAATCAGAATTCTTAAACTCACTTGCAAGTTCAGAGCTGTGTTCTGAATGCTATGAATCTTGGAAAACTTACCTGATTGCAGTGTTCTGTGTCAGATCCCGTAACATGGGGACAGGAGAACATACTACTCTATGGAGAAACAAGAACAGAAGCCTCTATTTGTAAAGTGTAACCTTTCAGGTAAGTGGAAGATGCTGCTATGTTTGATACACTTTATGAAAGAGAAATCATTAAAACATACCAAAAAAACAATACAATCATTTACATCTTTAAAAAAGGGACCCTGTCTTTTTATCTGTAATCTCATCAACAGACAACAATGAAAGGAAAGGGCTTATATCAGCATTTATAAAGAATATGTAGAATATGTACAAGCCAAAAAGGAAAATGAGGAAACAGATAAATAGAAAAGTACAACAGGTATTTTATAAATGAGGAAAACCAAATGCATGGCTCCATTCTCATTAGTAATCAGAGAAATGCAACTGTAAACCATCCATCAGATTAACAAAAATTAGGGCTGTGACAATTCCGAGGACAAGTCTCTTACAAACTGCCATAGAGATTAAAATGGTGAAATCACTTTGGAAGACCATCCAATATTATTTGGAAAAAATGAAGATGCACATTCCTATGACCAGCAAATCCTGTTTCTGGATTTGCTCTTGAGCAAGTTCTCAAACTCTGATCTCAGAACCCTTTACAACTGAAAAACTGAGAACTCCAAAGAGTTTTTACGGTGGTTATAGCTTTCAATATTTACCTACTAAAAACTAAAACTAAGAAATTTAAAAGTTATTCACTTAAAGATACCAATAATACACCTATTACATGTTAAGTTAAATAACATGAAAAACAACCATTTTACAAAGCAAAACCAGAATAAATAAGAGCATTATTGTTTTACATTTTTGAAAATTTCTTCAATATCTATCCTAACAGCTGGATTCTCTTGTATGCTTCTGATTTAATTTCTTGAGATATCATGTTATATTTAGCCTCTGGAAAACTCCACTGCACACTCAAGAGAGAAAGAGTGACAACAGTAAATAACACCATAACTTTGTATTATTACAGAAATAGTTTTTACCTTATGGCTCTCCTAAAAGGGTTGCAGAGCCCCCCCTGGCTCCCTGCACAAAATGACACAGCTATTCTGTCAAAGAGCTGGGCTTTGACCTCAAATCTTTTCTCACCCAACTGGTTTTCTGTTGTTTTGCTTTCTATTACTAGAAAATAAAACATTTAGATGACAAGATAAAAATGCTAACTAAACTTCATCCCAGCCACTCCAATTACACACAAAAGAATGCTTACTGATCTGGAAGAATGGCTTCTTCATCCAAAGAAAATTTTCCTTGTATCCCATGACATAGTTCAGGTGGCACATCCACTGGCTATGGAAAAATGCATTCCTGATTACATTCTCCAAAAGAACAGAAAGCAGAGACTCAAACATACACTTGTACACCAAAATCATAGAGCATTATTCCTAATAGCCAAGTTTCCATCAACAGATGAATAGATAAACAAAACGTGATATACACATACAATGAATATTATAATAGCCACAAAAAAGTGAAATTCTGACACATGCTATGACATGGATAAACTATGAAAATATGTTAAGTAAAATGAGCCAGACACAAAAGAACAAATATTGTATAATTCCATTTATGTGAGGTACTAAGAATAGATAAATTCATAGAGACAAAACATAAACGAGAGATTACTAGAGCCTAGGGAGGCATTGTTAATCAATATTGTTTAATGGGTGCAGAATTTCTAATTGGAAAAACAAAAATGTCCTGGAAATGGATACTGGTTATGGTTGCACAATATAGCATATGATCTTAAGTTAAAATAATAAATTTTGCTTATAATTTACTAAATCTTAGAAAATGTTCCCTATTAATTAACCAAATAAATATACTGTGTGAAAACAGTTCATGATGAACACAGACACATACCTCGGTGGAACCTGTCTGGTACAGCTCCAAAACGAAGTCATGGAGTGGGTGATGCTTCCCCACAAATAAGATATCACCTCCAAGACTGTTTCTTCTAGCTGGGGGGAAAGTAAGAAAAGAATCAAGATCAAACAATTATATCTGTAAGAGCAATATTTATAAGAATAAAAAAAGCATCTAAATTTAAAAACATGTAAGTTCATAAAGAATAATTTTAAAGCAGTAAGACCTACTAGGTGTGATCTCTATAGAAAGGAAATTCGACAATAAGGTTTTTAAAGATCAATACTAGCACAAAAAATTATTGCTAAGAGATAACTGAATATAGCATTACAAGATGAAACAAGGCTGTCTTATTTATATAGAATTCAATTTCTTACCATAAGAAATAAACATCACTGAGAAAACACAAATTGTATCATGTAATAACAAAGAGTTATTCAAAGGATGGTTGATAAATTATTTCTATAGCTTTATCATACTGATATTATATAAATTTCCCAGTAGAGCTCTGCTTTGCAACTTCCCTATATTTTTACTGTCAGTAGTATGACAAAATACCACTTTTTGTGCAAACTAACATTTCAAGGTTATCACTCTGAGGGCAAACACTTTTGTTTCAACCTAACCTCTCAAGCAAAAATACTGTTGTTTGGGGGAGATGATGGAAAAAGGGAGAGGGAAGAAATTAAAACCCTTCTGGCATAACCCATGGTGGCACAGTGGATAAAAGCATTGACTAGGGATGCTGAACATCCTGGTTCAATGCCCCGAGGTCACCAGCTTGAATGCAGGCTTGCCACCTTGAGCGTGGGGTTGCTGGGTTGGCTTGAGCCCCACAGTCAAGGCACATATGAGAAACAATCAATGAACAACTTACAGTGAAGCAACTACCAGTTGATACTTCTCATCTCTCTCTCTTAAAAAAAATAATAAAAACAATACCCTCCCAACACACACAAATACTTTTGTGTGTGTGCATGTCATATAAGAATCAAAAAGTTGCATTTTCCAGGGATTTGGCATGGTGATGGGGCCAACTTGGACTTGGTGAACATGTTAAGGACACTACTCTTTTAGGGATTCTTGCTGTATTGGCCAAGAGTTTGCTTAAAGGCTTTTAATCACTGTAAAAAAAAAAAAATAGAAGACTGGATAAAGAAGATGGGGCACATATACACCATGGTATACTATTCAGCTAGAAGAAATGATGACATCGGATCACTTACAGCAGAATGGTGGAATCTTGATAACAGTATGCAGAGTGAAATAAGTGAATCAGAAAAAAACCAAGAACTTCAGGATTCCATACATTGGTGGGACATAAAAACGAGACTAAGAGACATGGACAGGAGCGGGGTGGTTACAGGGGTTGGGGGGAGGGAGGGGGAGGGGTACAAAGAAAACTGGATAGAGGGTGACGGAGGATGATCTCTCTCTGGGTGATGGGTATGCAACAGAACTAAATGACAAGATAACCTGGAAATGTTTTCTTTGAATATATGTACCCTGATTTATTGATGTCACCCCATTATAATAAAAATTTATTTATAAAAAAATAATCAAAAAGTTAAAGGATATTCTTAAGGTGGTGCTTTCTTATAAATTTAATACTCATAACTTAAAATTTTTTACTTAGTTAACTATTGAATTTATGGATAATAAATTTTAAGATGCGAAGTTAACTTTTGTTATAAAGAGGTAAAATAAATGATTACATCCTGTTTATGGAAAATGGACAAATGACAAAAAGGTTGAGTTGTATAAGAAAATGTGAAGTCTGCATTATACAAACTCAATGCTGACCAAGTGGAAGTATATAATTCTTACTCTCTTCTGGAGTGAGGTCCGGGTATACCTCTTCTAGGGCAGCTCGCAGCCTTCGCTCATCCACGAATGGCAGCAGAGCAACACCTAGGGAAACAAACGCACACCAGCCACCCCAGCATTTAGGATCATCGAAATTCCAACTTATCAGTTTACCAATAAACATGTCTGGTAGGGCATTCCTACTAATATCAAAACATTTTGGAACTGAACTTCATTTAGCCAAAATTAAGGTGTAAATACTTTTGATGTGGTGGTAGAAGAAAAGATTCTTTGTATTTTCCATCCTTAACATGGCTCATAAGGAAAGATTCATCATGTCTGATGAATCTTAACTCTCTGATAAATTTCTGAATGAACAAGTAGCCACCTGAACACTGGTCTATGTTCTGGCCTTACTACCTATGATGATCTTGGGCAAGCCAGTTATTCTCCTAAGGGATTAAGCTTCTCTTTTCATCTTTCTAGGACCTGGTTTTTTCTTTTGTAAAAAGAGACCACACAGCCTTGGCCGGTTGGCTCAGCAGTAGAGCATCAGCCTGGCATGTGGATGTCCCAGGTTCTATTCCCGGTCCGGGTACACAGAAGAAGCAACCATCTGCTCCCCACCCACCCCCTTTCCCTCCTGCAGCCATGGTTTGATTGATTCAAGGGCATCAGCTCTGGGCGCTGAGGATGGCTCATGGAGACTCTGCCTCAGGTGCTAAAAATGGCTTGGTTGAGAGCAGGGCCCCAGATGGGCAGAGCATCTGCCCCAGACGGGGTTGCCTGGTGGATCCCAGTTGGGATGCATGCGGGAGTCTGTCTATCTCCCCTCCTCTCACTTGGAAAAGGAGAGAGAAAAAAAGAGAAAGACCACACAACAAATACTGTGAAGGTCTGTTCAACTAGAATACTGTGTATCTCTTCTAGTTCTAAAATTGTTTACTATTGTATACTTTTAAAAATACAATATACAAAACATTTTAGAGACTTGCTTAAATAACTGCAGGGGGCTGAGAGACAGAATACTAGCTATTCATTTTAGGGCTGAAAACTGTCCTCTGAAGTGTGCTGGAATTAAGGCCATTGTTTTATTTAGACTAGTAGTCTAGTATCTATCATTAGAAAAATATACAAAGTTATTAAAGCTATATATGTTCTACTATATACACTATAACTAGTATTTTGGTTAAATAAAAATTTTAAGATCAATAGTAAAGAAAAATGCTAAATACAGCTAAATAATTTTGAAACTACTGTCACTCAGAACTGCTATATTTGTGATTATTGCCTTTAAATAAGAAATGAAAGCTTTCCAAAGCTGTCAGTAATTATTTAGCTACTGTATCTTCAACGTCAGAAAACATGTTCAATTTTATTACCTAGAAGAATAAATATTGTCTAAAGTTAAAAAGAAACAAAATTTTTATGTGAATTCTGAAAGATCTAACAAGTGATTTCAAGGATAAAAATACTATCATCAGAGTCAGGCTATCTCAATTATCAGTAAACACTTACATGGAAAAAAGCCTCAGTAGTTGTTCAAGTTTTATTTAGTCATACACCTAAGAACATTTTTATCATGAAAAACTACATTATCGCCTGACTGGGCGGAGGCGCAGTGGATAGAGCGTCAGACTGGGATGTGGAAGACCCAGGTTCGAAACCCTGAGGTCGCCAGCTTGAGCACGGGCTCATCTGGTTTGAGCAAAAGCTCACCAGCTTGACCCCAAGGTCGCTGGCTCCAGCAAGGGGTTACTCAGTCTGCTGAAGGCCCACGGTCAAGGCACATATGAGAAAGCAATCAACGAACAATTAAGGTATTGCAATGCGCAACAAAAAACTAATGATTGATGTTTTTCTGTGTCCCAGTCCGACGCTCTATCCACTGCACCACCGCCTGGTCAGGCTGATTGATGCTTTTCATCTCTCCGTTCCTATCTGTCTGTCCCTGTCTATCCCTCTCTCTGTCTCTGTAAAAAAAAACCCAAAAACAACAACTACATTATCTAGCTTTTGTTTACTGTCTACTAGATACGGAATCTAAACAAATTATCAGAAAGACTTCCCTACAATACCAACTCTAGAAGCTAACTCCAAACAGTAAGCAACTTGCAGTGCTAATGACAGCAGGAAGGTTACTAAGCAGGAAGTCAGCCCTCCTGGCCAGGGTAGGAAGGAATGCCTTCCTGACTGCCAGATGTGATAAGGGTAGTGGCTTGAGAGTGAGCTGATGATAATAAAAATAACAGCAGTCACTTTTTTTCTGAGCACTTATTTTGTATGTTATAAATTAGCTCATTTAATCCTCTAACCAACCTATAGGTAGTCCAGTTAGTGGTAACACTAAGGCATACAATGGTTAGAGTATGGATTTAGATCTTAATTCTGCCACTGTGTAATTGGTTAAATTACTTAAATTCTCTGTTCATATATAAAATACACATTCAAAATGTCTATGCTATATCCTACTTATATATACTAAGTAAATATTATAAAAACATATTGCTGCCCTGGCCGGTTGGCTCAGCGGTAGAGCGTCGGCCTGGCGTGCGGGAGACCCGGGTTCGATTCCCGGCCAGGGCACATAGGAGAAGCGCCCATTTGCTTCTCCACCCGCAACCCCTCCTTCCTCTCTGTCTCTCTCTTCCCCTCCCGCAGCCAAGGCTCCATTGGAGCAAGGATGGCCCGGGCGCTGGGGATGGCTCCTTGGCCTCTGCCCCAGGCACTAGAGTGGCTCTAGTCGCGACAGAGCGATGCCCCAGAGGGGCAGAGCGTCGCCCCTAGTGGGCGTACCGGGTGGTTCCCGGTCGGGCGCATGCGGGAGTCTGACTGTCTCTCCCCGTTTCCAGCTTCAGAAAAATACAAAAAAAGAAAAGAAAAAAAAAGAAAAAAAACATATTGCTATTATTACACATAATGTTGGTAAGTACACGTTAATAAATGTGGAAAAAGTACCCAGATACATTTTACCTTCTACCATTTGAAGATGTAATCAACTTAGGCAAGAACTTCAAGTACTGTCATTATTTTCAATAAGTTATAAAGACATATGAAGAAGTAACTATATCTCCTAATAGTACCAAATTTTACCTCAAGAAAGGTGCACTCTTGCTACTGAGTCTAGTAACTAATTTATATAAACTATTATAAAAATATAGAAATATTAAAGGTCCAAGTTTAAACCCACCCTAAAATTCATTCGGAATCTCAAGGGACTCTAAATTGCCAAAATAATCTTCAAGAAGAAAAATCAAGTTAGAAGACTTGTAGCTCCTGATTTCAAAACTTATTATAAAGCTACAGTAATTAATTAGTATGACACTGGCACAGAAACTAATTCAAATAGTATGGCACTGAAATAAGGACAGACATGTTGACCAATGGGCAACAGAGCCCAGAAATAAACCCTTGCATATGGAGTCACATGATTTTCAAAGACGGGGTTTAAGATCATTCAATGAACAAAAGGCAGTCTTTTCAATAAATTGTATTTGGAAAATGCTTGCAAAAGAATGAAACTGGACCATTACCTTACACCATATACAAAGATCAATTCAATGACTTAAGAGCTAGAACTATAAGGAAACATAAAGAAGCTTCGTAACAATGAATCTGGCAATAATCTCTTGGATATGACACCAAAAGCACAGGCAACAACAAAGTAATATAGTCCAACAAAATTAAACTTCATTAAAATTAAAAACTTTTATGCATCAAAGAACATTATCAACAGAGTGAAAAGACTACCCACAGAATATGAGAAAATATATGCAAATTTAAGAGATCAGTATCCCAAATACATAAAGTATTTCAACAAAAAACCAATTCAAAAATGGGCAATGGACTTGAATAAACATGTTTCCACAGAAGATATAGAAACAGCCAATAAGTATATTAAAAAAAATGCTCACTATCGATAATGATTAAGAAAACTAAAGTAAAAAATACTTCACACCCATTAGGATGGCTACTATCAAACAAACACCCGGAAAGTAGTAAGTGTTAACAAGGTGTGGAGAATTTCTAACTACAGTGCACTGCCTTGCTTTTCCCCTAGACAATTTATACTATTGTACAAGGGTATAATCAGCAAGTCAACTGCACATTTACTTATTTTACTTATTTAACAAACCCATAAAAGGACTTAGTTAAAACATATATTTATGTACATTTTTACTTTACCACTTCATATTCTCTAATACCTTTGCTCTCTTCACAAAGCACCCTCAGAAACCACCTAATACCCCAACCCACTTGCATATAACAAAATATGACCACAGAGCACAGCACTCAACCCCAATCAATGCGTTGCCTTTCCATCATCATTCCATTCAAGTAATATGAAATTTCTGTTGCTGCGTAAACTAAAAGTCGGCCCTAAAAATCTCAAAAAATAAAGATTTTTAATTGTAAATCATTATCTCCCTTTGCCTCATAACTCTCTTTGAGTCATTTTACTGGTATCCATCCCACAGGGAATAATCAAAGGAAACGAGAGAACATTTTAGCAAACATCCTAATTTCCTAGAAAAATATATGGTGAAAGAAAGGTTAAAACGATTTGCTGAAAGAGGGCTTTGTTGTGAAACAATACTAAAGAGAGACTCTTTACTGTGTTTTACAATCAGTCATCATCACACATTTGAGTGGTAAACAGCACCTTGAATTTAGTGCTAATTTTAAATCACCATTCTTACAAAATCTGTAAACAGAGGAATGAGAATAAATAAAAAATTTTTAAATAATAATTAGTGTCAAGTATTTAAACTAAATTTCTAATACATTTTCCAAAAGTGGAGTACAAGTCACTCTCTACAGGCACTGTCTCTCAGTAACCTAACCAGGTGTCAATGAGCTGCTAACTAGAAGGAGTAAGTCCCAAGTCTGATAAATTAATCACAACGGAGACAAAAGATATGATGGTTAGTCTATTTGAACCCAGTTTACTGCTTATCAGAATGTTACTATTAAATTCACTATTAATCATTGCTAATCCCAGGTTCAATGAAAAAAATGCATATTTTCACACATAATTCTTAAAATATTTATCTTTTACAGAAATTCTTTCATCCCATAAACCATGTTTGCTCAGTTTTACCAAAAAACTGAAATTATTTTAACAAAAATAAATGTCTAAATTTTACCTTGCCATGCATATTTCTTCCCATTCAAATCAATAGCAAAATCTTCAGGGTAGAAGTCAATTATACTTGAATCCTGTATCAGGAAGAAAAGTACAGGTTCAAAACAAAAGTTACATGCTTCTGTTATATAGAATTTGATATAATTTTTGTTCAAGTTATCAAGCCTGATGAGAAATGACATTTCATTCCTTTTAAAAATTGTTAAGTTATCAGGTCATTAATCCCAGGTCTAGTAAAACAAAATTAGTAATGTTATTTTAAACGGTGAAAAAGAGGCATTATAAAATTGTAGAGCTGACAACTGTGAGCCCAAGACAGTGAGCAAAGTTTATTGACTAATAATTCCTACTTCGCAGCTTGGTCTCCCTCTTGCTAGCAAGCGTACAAAACAAGCTCAGAGGTGATTTCAGGTAGGTCAGTCTTCTGACCTCTTATCACCACCAGCCAGGGCTGGAACAAGTAAAAACAAGCTGAGAATAAAACAACTTGTTATAAGAATTTCTCCAAAACACAAATCAATTTTATTCAGGGTACTGATGACAAGGAAAGCAGAGGGAAAAAAGTGAAAAATATACAGTAGACTCAAACATGTTTACTTTGTTTCTATACTTCACTATTTCAACTGAAATGCAACAGCAACTGTGACTAATGTTAATAAAACATATGACAAAAGCCCAGTTACCAACACACTCAAAATACTAAGACTCACTGGGTCACTCATCAGCTTCCGCCATGATGGAGGTAGAAAGTTACCACTTGCAGCTGGAAAAACTCCCATAAGTTGTTCCAGTGGTTTAAACTGCAAGGAAGAAAAACATTTAAGACATACAATTTTTATCTAAGCCAAAATTCTATGAATTTAATGGCTCTAAATAATCAGGCTTACCGGTTTAGTGCCCTTCTCAAAATCAGAAGGCAAGTCTGCAATACCTTCAAAGTCTGAAGCAAATGGTGCATAATGGAATGGATAATACCACTTCCAGGAAGCACAGCCCTACAATCATGAAAAACAACAACAAAAAACATCTATGTTAATGATAGTCACAGCACAAAAACACCAAAAAATTAGACTATTAAATTACCATATTCTATTTATAAAACACACAACTTCTGTATACTGTATATTCCATATATTAATTTTTTCCCCACAGTCCTAAATTGTTGTTTATTTTCTTTTGGGGGCTCATCCGGGATCCTAAGTTGTTTTGATTAAATCTGAATTTTCTGCAAACATCTTTCATAATTAGTTAACATCAAACTTTATATTATAAAGATACAATTTGGTCAAAACTTTTATCCTTAAAATGAGTTTCATAACATTCTCTCCAGCTCAAGAGCTGCCATTTTCAAATATAATGAAGAGCAGCTGTAGCTGACACTGAGCTTATTAGGTGGGTAAGGGACATTGCTGAAACAGAAATTGAGAGCAAAACAGCCAGAAGTTTCATTTTACAATTCCCTATTATATTTTCATGTGACAACTTTCCCTTCACTATAAAAATACTTAAGTAAATCCACGAAAAAGAAAACAAAAGCTAGTTATACTAATAAAAAAGAAGAGTATTCCTGATATGTTTTGACTCTGTGCCTAGAGAATTAAAATCTTAAGAGTAGGAGTAAAAAAACAAACATCCATGAAATTAGAATATCTGACAATCAATATTGCATTAAATTAATTTCTACTTCCCAACAAACTTCATCCATTCCCAGGTCACACCAAACCTAACTTGCTTTGCTCTATCAGCACAAAACCAGATATTATCCTTTTTTGTTGTTGTTATTTATTTAGAAATTAAATTTAACTTGGGTAACATTGATTAATAAGGTTTTAGGTAAACATCTCTATAGCACTGAACTGTTAACTGTGTTGCATGCTCATCAGCCAAAGTCAAATCATTTTCTGTCACGGTATATTTGTCCCTCTTTACTCCTTTTCCCCTAGGAAACCCTTCACCTCCCCCTAGGTAACCACTTCACTTTTATCTATGTTCATGAATCAATCTATGTCTCAGTTTTATATCCCACGTATGTGTGAAATCATATAGTTCTTAGCTTTTTCTGATTTACGTATTTCACTTAGTATAATGTTCTCAAAGTCTGTCTATGTTGTCGTAAATGGCACTAAGTCATCATTTCTTATGGCTGAGTAGTATTCAATTGTGCATATGTACCACATCTTGTTTATTCAATCCTCTATTATGGGACACTCAACACCAGATATTGTCTAACAGTGTTTACCTAATCTCTCACCCGTCTGACATCTTAATCATCAAAGGCTTTAAGTCAGGTAGAGATTACTCCAATTAGAATGTACCTCATGTAACATCACTACATTACACAGAGGAAATGATATCACTCAAATTCCTTTCAACCTCTTACTGACACTTCCCAGTCACTGTCTTTTGTTCTGTCATTTAGTTATTATTAGTTACTCAGTTATTTTTTTATTTCAATTAAAAAAAAACGCCAAACTTTAGTCATATGAAAGACAAAGCATGCTCAACCACAAAACTTAATGCTAAAATCCTTTAAAGCAACAAAAATTAGCTTTGTTTAAATATTAACATTTAAGGAACTATATAAACAAATGTTATTTAAGGTAATAAACGTCTAAATAGGAAATTTTAAAAAGGGAGTCTGGGTTTAATTTCAGAATTTAGTTCAATAATACATACATATTATTATAGAAATTGCTATATCCTAAAATAATTAGCTGGAGATATAAAGGAAAATATTCTTTTTGTACCTGGTAATAATATCGAAGAACCCAGCAGAGCCCTTCAACGTAAGATTGTACAACTTTACGACGAAATTTCTCATCAGCTGCATCAACATCAAATTTGTTCTTGTAGTACCGCTGCTTCCAACCAGCTTCCCACAGCCTAAAACCAGTCAGAGCCAGTTTATGCTGGATAAATACTGCCAATAACTGTCTATCAATTTATCACCCAAATCACTTATATTTAATATCCAGGTGAAAGGTAAATGAGTTAAACAGTAATGCTGACACAACTTTAGTTATTTCTAAAAAGTCCACTTCCACATGTTATTATCAACTTAAAGATAAACATCAAAAACCCAAACACAAACTAGTAATACTATTATAAAACTACACTTTAAAAAGAGAATAACCATTTACTAAACTACTTTAATAATACTTGTTTGCTCAAATTTTAATACTGTTTTTGATTGTGGAACAATTCTAAAACTGTATTTTAAGATTCAAATACTGAAATAATTTTACATTTGTTAAGTCCCCTCGTTTGTTAAAATATATTTAAACTATACAAAAAAGTCAAATTACTTTTTAAAAATTGACTTGCACAATTAATTTTTTAAAAGGTAGAATATGGGTTATTAAAAAATAATCTATGAACCAAGCAGAAATTATGTGTATACCTACTCTATTGTTGGGCTGCCTTATTCCTCTTTCAGACAAGAGTTGCTGTTGGCTTAAGGTACGGTATATATGTTCTACTAAACTGAGAAGCAAGTCAATCAATTCACTAAAATATCACTCACTAATCACCAAAAATACAATGTAAAGAACCCCATCTTCACCCAAAGTATTTTTAAAAATACTCATTTCTCATTCTCTAAAAGATTTAAACATTTTACTGAAGAAACACAAAGAAGCCAAAAATGATTTAAAAAACAAAAAACAAAAACCCAGAGCAGAAGACCCAGGACATCAAGATGATTCTCCATTAAAGGGCTAGATCTTATGAATCAATTGCAGTCATGTTTCAAAACACACCATACTAATTTTAATTTCACACACACACAAAGGATTCATAAAACATCAAGCAGGAGAAATATTCACTATCCACAATGTAGATTAGCACTATATTACTATTTTACAGATAATATCAATGAAATAAATGCTAATAAAATCTCCAAACATTTCTTTTTTTAGGTGAGCGGAGGGAAGACAGTGAAGCAGACTCCCGCATGCACCCCAACCAGGATCCACCTGGAAAACCTAATGCTCAAGTACCAAACTATTTTTAGTGCCTGAAACAGATGCACTCAGACCAACCGAGCCATCCTCAGTGACCAGGGTTAATACTCGTGCCAATCAAGCCACTGGCTGCAGGAAAATAAGAGGGAGAGAAAGGAGAGAGAGAAGAGAGAAGCAGATGGTCACTTCTCCTATGTGCCCTGACCGGAATCAAATTTGAGATATCCATAAACAGGACCGATGCTCTATCCACTGGGCCACTGGCCAGGGTTAACATTTCTTGGTAGTAGCATTTCTACCTTGATTACCCTCAGCAACAGGATTAGAAATAAAGTACTAAATAAATCAAGTTAACTATTAAGCTGGAATTGATCATGATACTACACAGTAAAACAAAAAGAACTCTTACAGGAGAGTCCAGAGTTACAGAATCAGTAAATAAAAACTCAGATCAGGTAAATGTTCAATTACAAGTCACCACATATCTCTGAATCTCACTCACATCAAAGCACATTAAGAAAATGCACCATACACGACACCTGTAGTTTTCTAATCATACATACAAACACACCAACCACATCCTATAAAAATATCATTTTTCAAAATTCATGATGAGTTACAATTATTGAGATTGTTGGTCTTTTGTACTTGGAGCCCAAGCTTTCAAACTGGATTTTATTACACAAGAGGCTGTTAATCTTACTATAATGACCAAACTTCTGGATTACTTAATTAAGCAAAGTTTACTACTATAAATTTTAAATATACAGCTAAAGGGAAACTCCTCTGCCATGAAATATAACTGTGAATATCCAAGTTTGTGGTTTTAAAAATATACATATTTATCTCTTAATCAAATGTCCTTTGAATATTTCATTTTGAAAAATCTTTTCAAATGAGAAGATTAAAGCAAAGTATATTAAATATCCAAATGTAACTGAACTTTCTAGGTTAAGCAGCCTGAAAATTTAATCTCAAAATGGTAACATTCAGATCACATAGTCAGAGCTAAACACCTCATGTCTACCAGATCTAGTGCTTGGTCTCAGAGGGAAAAGTGGTTTGGAGAACAAAAAGCTGCATGCATACTAATCTAGAGGTTTAACAGCTATAGCTTACACATCTCACTGCAATTTACTGACTATTCTAACCCTCCACATTAATTACTAGCGGATGAAAAGATCACAGGCAAGCACCTGAAGGCACTGTGGCTCTAAGCTAAACAGCATTAATTAATCCACAACTATTTCAGCAATTTGCTAACAAAGTGCTACCAAAAAAATGTCTTCACCTGACGTTATCCTCTGGCTCAGGTTCACTGTCACTGTCTTCTGCTTTTCGCTTAATTCCTCCTAACAGAGACGGAGAACCATCAGAAGTGAAACTTGTATTAGGAGATACTGAAGGACTCTGCAGAAAATTACATTACAGAGAAAGGATTTAATTATTCACTTCACACAAGAAGTTACATTAAACTGCTATTACCATGTTTCACAATACGCCATTTTTTAAAGCTATCAAATAGATACAGTAAGTATATTTAGAAAGTACAAAGATCAATTTTAGCCTACTCCCCCCCCCTCCAAACAAGTAAATATAAATACCAAGCTTCCTATGTTTACACATACAACTGAACATTCTTGGATAGAAACTGCTTCAAAAGAAAATTTTAATTTTATAGTTTTAAAATTATAGGCCTTGAATATTTTTTCCTTTGGTGGTTCTCACATGTTACAAATCCAGGATCACTTTTCACCTATTACATAACAAAGTTGTAAGTGAACAATACATTAGAAAGTCAATACTGGTGAGACTGAAGCTAAATGGTAACTGTTTGACCTAGTACAACCACTCTGGAAAGCAACTGTTTAATGAGACTTTGCCAGATAACTGTTAAATTATTTTAAATCTACTGTTTTAAAATTCAATATACAGCCTGACCAGGCAGTGGTGCAGTGAACAGAGCATCAAACTGGAATGCGGAGGACCCAGGGTCGAGACCCCGAGGTTGCGGGCTCATACAGTCTGAGCGCGAGGTTGCTGGCTTGAGCGTGGGATCATAAACATGACCCCATGGTTGCTGGCTTAAGCCCAAAGGTCACTGGCTTGAACCCAAGGTCGCTGGCTTGAGCAAGGGGTCACTTGCTCTGCTGCAGCCCCCAGTCAAGGGACATATGAGAGAGCAATCAATGAACAACTAAGGAGACTAAGGAGCCACAACAAAGAATCTCCCTTTCTGTCTGTCTGTCCCTATCTGTCCCTCTCTGTCTCTGTCTGTCACAAAAAATATTCAATGTACAAATAAAAATTTATTAGTCATCTTACAAAAATGCATATTTTATTATTTCAGACTTAAGTTCCCTTTAAATTATTATTTAAAGTATTATCAGTATTATCTTACCTCTGTACCTAACTCAATGAACACCGTAAAGTATTTTAATATTTAATCTAAAAAGTATAATCTTCTGAAACTTGAGTTTTATGTTAAATGACCAAAAACTTAAGTGGCAGAAAAGGTTTTCATGATAAAGGGTGTCTTCTATTATACGCAGTATATTAGATAGTTCGAGTCAACTGAATTATTTTTAAGTTGAAAGCTGAGGAGGATCTTTTCATACTATAAAACCTTGGCATAAAGGTAGTTCACACCATAGGCAAAAGAAAAACTATATTTCACAGAGCTTATGATACTTTTCTTTTTAAAATGCATAATGTCAATGTTAGCATGATACTATATGATCAATACTGTCCCTATACAAAAAACAACAACAACACTACCAATAAAAATACACTCAGGAAGGAGCTGTTGTACTTAGAAAATAAGATAGGTATTTTAGTCAGACAGATCTGAGTTTGAAAATTCAAGTCCAATTACTACTGACTGTATAGCTCTGGGCAATTTATTTAACTTCTGTCAGCCTCAGCTTCTAATGGGGATGATAATGTTCTATCTCTTTCCAGGTTATTGCAAGAATTAAATAAAACAATATGTGTGAAAGATCAATAACATACTGCCTGACTGGCACAAGGTAATCGTTCAATAAGTTATCATCATTTTTTAAACTCAATTCTAATCCATTTGGATCAAATGAGAGTGATGTTCCTATTAATTGTCTAAGTTGTTATAAAAAACAAATTTTCCCAAACTGACAGACTAAATACAAACTCTACCTTTAGATAACAAAAATAATATACCTTCAAGAGAAAAAAAAAAAGAGACATTTTCTCTGAACATATGTACCCTGATTTATCAATGTCACCCATTAAAATTAATTTAAAAAAAAGATATTTGCTCTTTAACATAAAATCTCAGCCCTCCTTTCTTCTCAAGTTCTACCAATTGCTTTTGAGAAAGCTATTTTTACACTCAAAATTATTAAACTGAGACTGGTCACATATATAATAAAACTATACTCCAAAATGCAACATTTTTACTTATTTATATTAAGTAAATAAATAAAACATTTATGAGGAAACAAAAGCTTATCTAATAGAACATTAATAATGCAGACTATCAGTAGATATTAGTCAACTACTGGAGACTAACATGCCCAAACATTCAGAAAAAATAAAACATGATCTTAAAGACTCCCTTTAAATGAATTCATGATTTAAAAAAATTTCATTTCATGATTTCCTTAAATTTAGGACATCCTACCTAGGTGAAAATCCCTTTAAGCAAAGACTCCCAGAGAAATTACTGTCAACAGGAATTAAGATAGGATCAAATAAACAACCTAATCACCAATCTCCCCACTCCTAGTCCCACGGCTGACATTAGTAATCAACAATGGGTCTAGTCTTGTGGAATCATTCTCAAATCACTACAGCTGGCAAAGTTTAAATCTTCTTGCTTCCATGAAATTAAGAGAAAAATATTCTATCAGCATGGTGTCCCTTTCACCAACTCTCCACATCCCACTGTTAATGTTGTAAGGAATAAGACAAGAAAACAAAAATCAAACAGAACAAAAAACACACCAGAAACCTAGACTGCATCTTTCAAGCAGTGAAAAACCTCAGTTCTCAAATTCCAAATCTAAGATCCCTAAAACATCTAGGTGTAAAATGACAGCAATATAAATCCAATCACTCTCTAGATATGGCAAAAAATTCTGCCTATAGGATTGCCCTATAATAAGGGATTTGAGCATCAATACGATAGCTATCAGAATAATGAGATTTAAACATTCAAACTCAGGCCATTTCCTTGGATATTTCATAGAATGGTTTGTGTAAGATACCAAACCTTACAAAACCTTACATACTATTGTGCCAGCCTCTATAACACTCTCTCTCATGCCTACCAGCCTTTGACATTAGGGGTAGAATTATGGAAAGCTTAGAAAAACATTTTATTTCAGTGTTAAAATACATCTGGGGTCATCTTTAAGGTACGTATTTCAATTTAGGTTGTAGCTAGCTATCTAGAATTTGGTCCAGGCTGAGGGTAAACATAACAGGACACATATTGGTTGACAACGGTCCTGATACCGCACATACCTTGTTCCAAGTATTGTGTGAAATGTAGCGTAAATCTTTAGTTTTAACTAAGTGTAACATTTCCTGTACATGTGCAGTTAAGTTGGACTTGCTGTTAATGTTACTATATGATTGAAGTTACTTTTAAATTTGGGGTTAACTTGTGTTTTCTTAAGGGTTCGTAACTCTGTTTACATAATGATGTCACATTTTACCATCAGGAATCTGATTGTATATTGAGCTCAATATGCTGGTAACGGTGCAGTTCAAAAGGAAGCTCTTTTTTGCCTCACCTGTGGTGGCGCAGTGGGATCAAGTGTTGACCTGGGACGCTGAGGTTGCCTGTTCGATACCCTGGGCTTGCCTGGTCAAGGCACATATGGGAGTTGATGCTTCCTCCCCTCTCCTCTCCTCTCCTCTCCCCTCTCCATTCTCCCTCCCTCCCTTCATTTTCTCTCTCTCTCTCTCTCTTTCCTCTCTGAAAATTGAATAAATAAAAATCTAAAAAAAAAAATGAAGCTCTTTTTGGTTAAAGGAAGACGTTCTGGAACCTAAGCGATGATAAGCAATAGCTTGGATCACCCGCTGTCTCCGAATGTTGGTTGATGGTCTGTTCCGTCACCCCTGCTGCTGCCCTGCCATATGCTCTGAGCTCATGGTCTATTGCCACTATTAACAGAAGCTGAGTTGGAGAGTGAAAGTTAGGCAGTAAAGAGCCCTCGTCTTTGACAGACTTAGCAGTACTATTCTGCAAAATGACCATGACTGATCCCTGGAAGGAAAGGGGAAACGGGCAGCAAAACCTACCCTCCTCTCTTGCCCCAGCTATGAGACATTTGCATGTCCACATCATGCTTCCAGCACCATCACCACCCAGGACCTGGGGCCCATCTGCATGACAGAGTCATTGCATGCAGCCCACTTAGCTATCCATATTTACATACATTTTCTTTCTTTCTCATCATTCAGTATTTTCATATTGATAAAAATGAACTTAACAATTAAAATTATCTCAAGGCAAAATAAGTTGAAAAAAACTATAAAACAACTCCAGGTTAAGTGATAAAATTCACAAACAACTGCAAAGTGCATCTGATAATCACCACTCTTCAACGCCACATAAAAGTAAGTCACTTACAGAGTTATTCTGCATCCTCATTTCATAGGCGGCTTGTCTCGGATTACTGGCTACATGAGAACCTGGTGAATTTCTTGAACCCAAAGCATGAGGAGTTAGTATTCCACCAGGAGTGAAAGCTGGTTGATCTCTCTAACATAAATGGAGATAAATATAGAAATTAAAATTAAACCACAATATACATAAGGGGAAAAAAGAGGGAAACAAAATAGTCCCCACTATAAGCACTTAAAGAATAAAAATGGATTTCTGTTAACATTACAGGATTTTTGACACTTTGATTTGATTGTAACTTACCCTATAATCAACAGCCTGTAATATTTAATAACTCTGCTCTAAAGTACATATATTCACTGTTCTGATGTCCACAGAGAATCTATTCAAGACTCCTTAGGCTATTCTGTTTACTCACAATTTCAGAACACATTCAAGACACAATTTCAGGCAAATAAGTATAACTAAAAAACAAGTCAAGAATTTAATTTATACTTAGGAGTACAACTTTTATTTACTCTTCACCTTGCTAGAATTTAACTCTTTCTTTCCAATTAATTAGAGCTATGATTAGAGCTACAATAGGTAACAGTCATAGCTGATGGTTAAAAGAGAGATTTTTAAAATAGATAGTGACCGAAGGAAGATAATTATATATAAAGCGAAAAATAAATATGCCCTTCCCAATCTAAGTGACTCTGAACCTATCTACAATAACAAACTCTACTTTTCTCTCTTCTAGGTTTCTAAAAATGCTCAATTCCAATAAAATAAAATAATAAAAGGCAGTCCCTAAACTCCATGAGTTTAAAATCTAATGAGAAAGACAAGAAAAACAAGAACTGAAGAAGTGACTAAAGCATGCAATTAAGAAAACAAATTATCAAAAAAAAATTATCACAGCAAGAAGCACCAGTTATAAGAAAGAACTGCTCAACCTGGACTACGAGGAGAAGCAACAGAGACTTTGTGGAAAAGGTAAATGTGAGGCAGCTGTGAAGTCAAAAATCCATTTGGAGGTACCAATGAAGGCACTGCTTGGAGTCTGGAGGGACATGGTGTAATTAGAAGGCAGAAGGGGGAAAGCTGAGCAGCTAGAATTCATGCCAGTCGAAGACAAAATTGTATTCTGAGGGGACTAAGAAGTCCCTGGTAATTTCTGAGCAGAGAAACAACAAAGTTTCAAGTGTCGTGGTCCGAAAAGACTAACCTGACAGAAATGTAAACAGAAAGTATAGTAACTTTCAAGAGAACACAAAGAGTTAACTGTTTTTATTACAAAAACAAGACCTGATTAGTGTAAAATTTCAAATAGCTAAGTGCCACCCACATCTTCCTGCCCATCTAGTGTATCGCTTCTGATGCTGGACTTGAAAAAGGACTTCTTTAAAATCCATACCAGCATTCCCTCTCCAAGTAAGAAGGCAGCTGGGTGAGCACTATGTCCCTGACCAACTCCTACTGGATAAGGAACAAAAAGCTATTGTAACAAACATCTTCCTCCCAAATTATAAAGTTATGCTAATACCAATCTTATGAAATTAATTAAAACTCACCTTCATTCTCTTTCTTTTTTCTTTCTGTCGTCTTCTAAAACTGTCCTAAAAGTATAAAATCCACATATTCTGTCAAATAATTACACAAAAATGTAAGAGTTAAACATTACCAGGAATGACCGCGGAGACAATTACAATTTTAAAGGAAGAGCCCATAAACCTATGTACATAAAAACTAGGCAAGGACTATATGCTTCAAGGACTGCTTATCAGAACTTTAGATGGGCAGAGAGCATTCTATATTGAGTTTAGATACACTTTCATTGCTACTCCTAATTTTTTTTCAGATAGTTGTTGGTATCATTTCAGGAAAGAAGAAAAAATGCATGACAAAGACCATGGTTTTTGCCCTGGAGTAAATAGGCTGCCAGTATGCAGAAGCTACAAATCAGTAAGAAAACAAAGAACTCTTAACTTATAGCTGAATTCAGTTAATAATCAGGATGTGAATTTTAAAAATATTGATGAGACAATTTAATAACAAGCTTGTTGCCTGAAAAGAGCTTCACAGTTCCTAACTGCAACATGTAGCACACAAATGGGTAGAAAAAGAAGTGAGCTCTACACACCCGGGGTTCTAAAAAGTCAACCCAATGACAGAGGAAATTCAGATGTCCTCAGTACTTTAAATTAGGCCAATTTAACTCACAGGAAAGGGTCCAATTTGTATTGATAAATTTTCAAAACACAGCCATGGTTTCAACTGCATAGGATTCGGGGTTGATCTTGCTCCTCACTAACTATTTGGACCAGTCAAAAGCCTCCTTTACCCCTGAAAACACTTCTGGCATACCCAAGATTCTATGACTATCAAGGCACTGAAATGACAGCTGAAGTGGCCATGACTGCAACTGTGGCCTAAAACAGGGACCAGCTGATACTATACTGTCATTCTATTAGCTACCCCTTCCAAGTCAGTACTGCCAACTGCAGTATGAATTAACAAAATTTAAAATTTGTGCTTTCTTCCAGGAGAGGAGCTTAATACTGAATACAGTGACTACCTTAAAAACCTCCTAAGATACGAAAACCAGCAATTTATCTAATCAAGCTCCCCCCCCATCTTTAATGAAACTTCTCTTATCTAACTCATCAATAACTTAAAGACTACCAAACCCACTACTCAGTTTGCAGTCCTTATCTGACTATAACTCTCTTCCTTGAATCATGCTCTTTACTTGGCTTCCGGGACACTAGTCACCTGGTTCCCTCTTTCACTCTTGCTGCTTCCTCTAGCTCCTCAACGCCCCAACCTCTTAATGTTGGTGTCCTCTAATTCCAATACTTAGATCTCTCTACTTCTCTACTCTATGGAAATAATTGTCTAGCCTCAAGGCTTTAAACACCACCTATATGCTTATGACTGTCCAATCGGGATCACCCTCCACTCACTCAGTATCCTCCAAAATAGAATCCCCATCCCCAGATTTCTACCTCCCAGGCTTTTTCATCACAGTTGCTCAGACCATTTTTCAATTGCTCAGACAAAATGTCTTGGAGTTATTCTTTTTTTTTTTCCTCTTCTTTACAGAGACAGAGAGAGAGTCAGAGAGAGGGATAGATAGGGACAGACAGCAATGGAGAGAGATGAGAAACATCAATCATCAGTTTTTCATTGTGACACCTTAGTTGTTCACTGATTGCTTTCTCATATGTGCCTTGACCGTGGGCCTTCAGCAGACCAAGTAACCCCTTGCTCAAGCCAGCGACTTTGGGTCCAAGCTGGTGAGCTTTGCTCAAACCAGATGAGCCCGAGCTCAAGCTGGTGACCTTGGGGTCTCAAACCTGGGTCCTCCGCATCCCAGTCCAACACTCCATCCACTACGCTACCGCCTGGTCAGGCCCTTAGAGTTATCCTTGATAGCTTTCCTTCTTTCACACCTACCATTTAACCCATTAGCCAATCGCAATGGTTCTATCTTCAAAACATGCAGAATCCAACTCCTCTCGTCATTACTACAACTATACTACTATAGTACCCTTGGACTCGGCTTACTGCTTCTATATTTGCCTCCATACTACACTTCTAATTGGGCTTAAAGTTTCTATCTTTGCCTTCATACAGTGCCAGTGACCCTATGCAAGATCTTATCACTTTTATACTCAAAGCCCTCCAGAATAAAAGCCAAAGTCTTTAAAATGACCTAAAGGGTCCTACCAGATGTGGCCCCCATCATCCTTCTGACCTCTTCTCCAGCCACATTGGCTCCTTGCTGATCAGTAAACATCTCCATACGCTCCTGCCCACAGCCTCCCCACTGGCTCTTCCCGCAAACATCTGCATGGTTTACTCCCTCACAACCTTCAGGTCTTTATCCAAAGTTATCTGTTGGCACATCCCTTTCTAGTAACCTTTTCTAGAATTGCAAACTATCTATCACCACCTTCCCAGGTATTTCCTCACCTGCTTTAATTTTCTTCATGGCACTTACAACTAATGTATTACACACTTTACTTACTAAGTTTTTGTGTTTATCATCCATCTCCCCCTGAAAAATGTCAGCTCTGCAAGGATGGGAATTACTGTGTCTTTTATTCTGTTTTGTTTTAGTTGTATCAGTAATACTAGGGACACTATCTGGCACATGGTAACAATAAATATTGGTTGAGTAAACAATATTTGCAAGATAAAAGGCAAACCTCAAAGCTCATAAAATAAAAATCATCACTCTTCTGACTTAACTGCTCAATTTAAATAACAAATATTGATGTATTCTTTTACTATCCATTTTGCTGATCGGTTAAATATCTACTTCTAAGGATGGTAGTCACACATAAACACACATCAACTCCTCTGAAATCTGTGAAAAGTAGACACACTTTCCAGGAAAATACATACCACCATGGACTTTTACATTGAATTTCTGAGGGTTTATAAGAAATCCCACTCCCATGCCCAACCATGCTGATGGACATCATATGATATCCAGGACACCAAAAAGGATCCCAAGTTTTAAAATGCCCTTTTTGCATGCCATCTAAAAGCCATTATTACCTAAATCTGAAGCTCTGTGGTATCTATCAAATCCCACACAATCTCTAATGACAAATACTGCTAATATTTAATATATACTATGGAGGCTGCTAAAGCCACATAAAAGGACTATTCTAACACGAGCTTTTTACATCAAGTAGTACATGTTATATATGTTTTTTCTTAAGCATAAATGGCAGCAGTTCAAGTGGAGCCACTATAATTGATAAAGACTTAGTTAGAAATGGCTGTTCTGGTAGACATTTGATATCCCCAAGTTAGTTCTGTTATTTGAACTTAAGGTGAAAAGCTCTTGCCATCACGTACGATTACCAACTACTAAAAGCTTTGGAAAGAATGCTTCCAGTCCAGTTCTAAAAGAAGAAAACACTAGCTACAGTATACAAATTAGAAGAAAATATGATTTTGCCAGATACAATGACATGGTTTAATCTGTTGTGAGATTATGAAACAATAATTCAATACTATGTTGCTATTTGCTCAAAATAGCCATGACTTTTTCTAAAATCAGTTTCCAAAAGGATTTCCTTCACTCTCTAAGAAGCTACTATTTTATGTTCATTTTACCCACTACTTGCCTCCTTTATCAGTCCCCCACAAGCACCCTCCAACCCACTCAGCCTCCAGGTTGCAGCCCTTATCCAGCACAACACCCTAGGGCCTCTGACCCCTGGATGCAGACTAGGAGCCTCTCCATATCGCTCCAACACTTCAGGCAGTACTGATTGTTTCTACTCTCCTCAGGCATTTCCTACCTCTCTAGAACTGGCTCCACTTTCTCCTTAACTGTCCATGCTTCTTAAGGTTTCTGTGGGAGGCACTTTCACTCCACTTAAGCTCCCAGGGTTTCAAGTTCACACTCAAAACTGGAAGTATCTCCCAGTTGCTAATGTTTCTCCAATCTCCTTTCAAAAACCTTCTGCTTTGAGCTTTACACATATCTATCAAATTGCTTCTCGGACTTTTCTCCTCTCAGGTTTCTGAGTGCTTGAGGTGTCCCTCAAACTCAGAATCTTTCAAATGAAGCCTGATTTCTACCTTGTCACCACCCTACCCCGCTCTACCCTCAGCACTTGCTATCTCAGTGAATGTCACCAGCAAACTTCCAATTACCCAAGTAAAAAGCTGGACTTCTAACCTAAGCCTTCAACCTAGCAGATGTAATCAACTTCTAAGAGTTTTGTTATTTTATTTCCTTTTTTTACATTTAAATTTCTTACAGCTGCAACCCCGCCTTAGCTGATGTAATCTATCCCAGATGTCCTACATTCTACTACCCGAGTCTAAAGTTCCTAGCTCTTAACCTGTCTTCCACAGCACACAGATTTCCTAAAAACATGGTAGCTACTAGCTCAATCCCAGCATTCTTGCAGCCTAGGAACCCTCATTTCATATTCTATTGATTAGACAGGTGTTTGGATTTATATCTTAATATTATGAAGGGAGAAAAAAATTATAATTTGACTCACACAGTGTACAATATATAGTTCCACAAAGCAAGCATCACAACTTTTATAAAATAATGAAAGCACTAACCATTCGTGATTACACTGACGTTTGGTACACTATGATGATATATCAACCCACTCAAAGAGGTTAAAAGTACAATCAAAGGATCATCATAGCCTATTAAAGACAGGAACAATTAGCTACTGCAATAGAAACACTTTACCTCATCATCCTTTCTCTTTTTAAAAATGCTATCTTCAACTTCACCAACTGCTAACATGATCATCTGTACTCTTTGCAGATTGACATAACCACTTTCTGTAAGGTAACCCTGTAAGTGATAAAATACATGTAAAATGACCTTCTTATCAAAGCAAATATTTCTGTTTTGAAATTATTCAAGAAAGAACTTACCCCAGTTTTGTGTACCACATTTTTGTATATGTTAACCAATCGGTCAATTGCACCTTCCCTGCCACCAGGAAACAAACAGTACGCATTAGGACCAGCATGCACTGTACAGGTGAGGAGGCTACAGCCGTAGTCTGAACCCCACAGAAACACACATACCTAATCTCCAACGATGGCAGGTGAGGAAGAAAGTCATTTCCCACAAAGAAGCACATGAAGACCCAGTCATCAATGCTCCTCTCAACATCAAATGTGAATGGTAGGCTGGCCATGGTGAGCTCTCTTTCCAAATACTACAACCAAAAATGAATGCTGCCATTAAAGCTGTTAAAAAGCACCTGGTTTTAGAGTGCCAATTCCAATGATTATGGTTACATACCTCACGAAGAACATTAAGACGAAGGAAGATAAACTCTCCCTCTGCGCAAGGAAGACTATCTGCAAGTTCATCGTGCTACAAGAAAGGGAATCAAGATGGAACAAACTGTAAACCCTGTAAGTTTTTCAACAGAACAAGTACACCTTTTTCTAAAGCAAGACCATTTTAACACCATAATTTTTATAATAAAAAAGAAGTCACCAAAACATTTTAAAATTAAAAATTATCCATAATCCCAGTCACCCTTACACCAGGGAGTAGCAAGTGTTTTTGAAAAGAAGACAGTAAATATTTTAGCCTGGGGGCAGGGGTCACATACAGTCTCTGTTTTATTTTGTTTTTACAACCCATTAAATATGTAAAAATCATTCTTAACTCACAGGCCAAATCCGAGGGCCTACACCCAACCAATATCAACATTTTGATGTAAATTCTTCCAGATACTTCTCTGTGAATATATAGTATTATTTCTTACCTGCTTTTTTTCACTCAGCATGTCTTTTAGAAAGGTTCCACAATCTTGAAACAGATAGAAACCCCTTTAAAGGGGACTGAATATAATCATGTAACTCAAAATATATAGAAACAAGAATTAACTTGAAAGTTAATACAATATGTTCAGTATTAACTTTAATATATTTAAAAGTTGATTTGCAGTTCCTTTTCAGAAGACTATCAAAACAACTCCTACAAATAAATCATGTGCAACAGGCATTATTACCTATAAACTCTAAGTCTCAGGTAGATATGTTAAAGAAAGTACAAACAGAAAAAGAGTGTGTGCATGCTTTCAGAATGCTTGTTTACTTAAAAACTTTAAAAACATCTGATCATATATATAGATGCACAAAAACATGTGATAATATCCAGCATTCATTTAAGACAAAAACTCTCAGCAAAGTGAGAATAGCAAAAACATTCATCAACATAATAAAGACCAAATATGACAAACTCACAGCCAACATCATACTCAACAGAAAAACATTAAAACAATTTTCCATAAGATCAGGATGTCCACTTTCACCACTTTTATTCAATATTGGTATTAGAAGTCCTAGCCACAGCAATTAGACAAGATAGATAGATAGATAGATAAATGGCATCCAAATTGGAAAGAAGTTAAACTGTCATTATCTGCAGATGACATGCCAAATATAAAGAACCTTAAAGATTACACCAAAGAAATTACTAAAACTAATAAATTCAGTAAAGTAGAATACAAAATTAGTATTGAGAAATTAATTGCATTTTTATATACCAATAATGAACTATCAGAAACAGAAATTAAGACAACAATCCCATCTACATTTGTATCAAAAATATATATATAAAACCTAAGAACAAACTTAATAAGGAGGTAAAAGATCTATACTAAGAAAATAAGATACTGAAGAAAGAGATTGAAGTACATACAAATAAATGGAAACATACCATGCTCACGGTCAGAAAGAATCAACATTGTTAAAATGTCCATACTACTCAAAGAACTCTATATAGAGTCAATATAATCTGTATCAAAATACCAACAGCATTTTCCACAGAAATAGAACAAATAATCCTAAAATTTATATGGAACCACAAAACACCACAAATAGCCACAGTGATCTTGAGAAAGAAGAACAAAGTGGGAGAGAAATCATGCTAGTAGCTATTAAAATATACTATAAGGCTATAGTAATCAAAACATTGTACTGGCATAAAAAGACACATAGATCAATGGAACAGAGTAGAGAGGCCAGAAATAAACCCATGCCTATATGGTCAACTAGATATGACAAAGGAGGCAAAAACATACAGTGGGGTAAAGACAGTCTATTCAATAAATGGTGTTGGTAAAATTAAATGGAAGGAAGGAAAGAAGGGGGAGGGGGGAGGGACGGACGGACGGACGGACTAGAGCATCCTCTTACACCATGCATAAGAATAAACTCTGCCTGACCAGGCAGTAATACAGTGAATAGAGCATTGAACTGGGACACCAAGGACCCAGGTTCAAACCCCAAGGTCGCCAGTTTGAGTGTGGGCTTATCAGGCTTGAGTGTGCGCTCACCAGCTTGAGCACAGGATTGCTGGCTTGAGCATGTGATCATAGACATGACCGCATGGTCTCTGGCTTGAAGCCCAAGGTGGTGGCTTGAGCAAGAAGTCACTCACTCTGCTATAACCTCCCAGTCAAGCCACATATGAGAAAGCAATCAATGAATGACTGAGGTGCAACAACAAAGAATTGAGGCTTACCTCTCTCCCTTCCTGTCTATCCCTATCTGTCCCTCTCTCTGTCTCTGTCACATATACACACAAAAAGAAAAAACTCTCAAAATGGAGTAAACACTGAAATGTTAGATCTAAAACCATAAAAACCCTTGGAGAAAAAATAGGCCGTAAACTCTCTTGGCAGTGCTCTAAGTAATATTTTTTCTGATATATCTCTTCTGGAAAAGGAAGCAAAAGAAAAAGTGGGACTATATCAAACTGTAACATTTTTGTAAAGGAAATAAAACCATCAACAAAACAAAAAGGCAACCTACTTTATGGGGGAAGATATCTGCTAATGATACATTTCATAAGGGGTTACTCTCCAAAATTTATAAAGAACTCAGGCAACTCAACACCAAAATACAATACAATTAAAAAATGAGTAGAGGACCTGAACAGACACTTCTCCAAAGAGGATATATAGATAACCAATAGACATATGAAAAGACGCTCTACCTGAAACCTATGTGCTCTTATTGATCAATGTTACCCTGTTAATTTTCTAAATAAAATTTTTTTTAAATGCTCAACTCATTCATCATCAGAGAAATGCAAATTAAAATCACACTGAGACAATACTTTGCAACTGTCAAAATGGCTATCATCAATAAATCAACAAACAAGTGTTGGCGAGGATATGGAGAAAAGGGAACCCTCAAGCAGTTTGTGGGATTGCAAATTGGTGCAACCATTATGGGAAACAGTATGGAGGTTCCTCAAAAAATAAAAAGTAGAAATGCCTTATGACCCAGCAACTCAATTTCTGGATAACTACTGAAGAAATCCAAAACACTAATTTGAAAGAGTATATGCACCCCTATGTTCACTGAAGTGTTATTTACAATAAATAGCTAAGATATGGAAGCAACCCTAGTGCTCATCCATAAACAAATGGATAAAAAAGAAGTGCTACATACATACAATACTCAGGCATAAAAAAAAGAATGAAATCTTACTATTTGCAACAACGTAGATGGACAAAGAGGGTATTACACGAAATGCAGTAAGTCAGACAGACTTATAACATGTCTATATGATTTCACTTATATATGAAATCTGAAGAAATAAACAAACAAACAAAACAGAAACACTCATAGACACAGAGAACAAACTGAGGATTGCCAGATGGGCAAGGGATTGGCAGGCTAAGTGAAAGAGGTGAAGAAATACAAATTGGTTGTTATAAAACAGTCAGCAGATAGGAAGTACAACATAGAGTATATAGTCAATAACACTGTAATAATTATGTATGGCGCCAGCTGGGTAATCAGAATGAATCTGGGGGATCAGTTTATAAATTATATAACTGCCTAATACAAAATAATATTGAACATCAACTATAACTGAAAGGTAAAAATAAATATATTTTTTTAAATAAAAAGCTTTAAAAGATACATCTCTTTAAGGGATGTAGGTAAAAAAAATCTAATGAACCATTTTAATTCTCTCCATTTTAAAAACGAGGCAACCTGAACATACGTTTTTCCATCAAATTATACACTTAAAATGATTAACATTCTATATTTTGTTTAAATAAAAATGTGTGTATATTTTATCACAATAATAAAAATATTATTTATATATTTTTTATATATTTTATATATATATATATATTTTTTTGTATTTTTCTGAAGTTGGAAACGGGGAGGCAGTCAGAAAGACTCCTGCATGCGCCCGACTGGGATCCTCCTGGCATGCCCACCAGGGGGTGATGCTCTGCCCATCTGGGGTGTTGCTCTGTTGCAACCAGAGCCATTCTAGCGCCTGAGGCAGAGGCCATAGAGCCATCCTCAGTGCCCGGGCCAACTTAGCTCCCATGGAGCCTTGGCTGCGGGAGGGGAAGAGAGAGACAGAGAGGAAGGAGAGGAGGAGGGGTGGAAAAGCAGATGGGCACCTCTCCTGTGTGACCCGGCCAGGAATCAAACCCGGGACTCCTGCACGCCAGGCTGACGCTCTACCACTGAGCCAACCGGTCAGGGCCTAAATAAAAATTTTAATGAGGCAATTACCACCTCAAATTCTTACCTTTCCCTTCTTTTCTCTTGGCAAGCCTTCACAGTCCTTAACTTCATGTCCAAACTGATTACAAAGACCACATGGCTTGGGTTTGTTTGGTTTGAATTCTTCTCTAATAATGGTAAAGTTGGGTTCGTGTGTAGCAAGACCGAGCATGATGAGATCAGCTATCAACAATGACAAAATACTTAACAGTGAGCACTTTGAGAAGATTCTTATCATAAAGAAAGACAAAGGACCTTACCAAAATAAGACATCAACACAAAGGAAAGTCCAAAGGAGCACACAAACGCAGCAAAGCCATAAAGCCCAACACTTCCTAGCAGTCCTCAGGCAACAAAATGCCCTCCTGATACATGGGCCTAGAATCGAGACAACCACTCAGGACACTTGGGAGAGCTTCCATTTTAAAGGTGTGTGCAACAGTATTAAAGTTTTTAATGTAAAAAATAATTAAACATAAGCAAATTAAACAATTCAATACTAGTTCCCTCTCAAACATAAAATAAGCAAGGCACTTTAGAATTCCAGGCAACCCATCAAGAACCAAATCCCCAAAAAGAAACTTACCATCTGCTCCACATAAGCAATGATGCGTGTTTGGGTCATGATTAGGCTGAGCTAAAAAGGGCAAAATGCATAGTTATATAAATATATTTTATACCACAATATTTTCTATATAATGGCTTATCTTTCTTTCTAATAGAACATACAATTGAATATTTACAAGTAAGTTTTACCTCTTTGTCTTCTAATGTAATCCATGATTTTATGTTCTCCTTCACCAGGAGCACTAGCATCAGATAAAATAACCTATAAAATAAAGTTTTTAACACTTTCAGCTCATCCACAATTTTCTAGCACACATACACACAAAAAAAATCAACAGAATTTAATATCTTAAAAATAAATTGAGGCCCTGGCAGGTTGGCTCAGTGCTAGAGTGTCAGCCTGGCATGCGGATAGCTCAGGTTCAATTTTCAGGGCACACAGAAGAAGTAACTATCTGCTTCTCCTCCCTTTCCCTCTTCCTTCTCTCTATCTCTCTCTTATCTGCTCCTGCAGCCATGTCTCCATTGGATCAAGTTGGTCCTGGGTGCTGAGGATGGCTCTTCCATGGCTTCGCCTCAGGCACTAATACAGCTCCGTGGCCAAGCAACGGAGCAAGGAGCAATGCGCCAGATGGGCAGAGCATCGCCCATTAGGATGCTTGCAGGGTGGATCCTGGTCAGGGAACATGTGGGAGTCTGTCTCTGCCTCCTTCCTTCTCACTTAAAAAAATTTTTAATTAATTAATTAACTGAAACAGCTCTAATAAGATAGTATTACTAACTGAAAATTTTTCTTAATAAAATCTGGGTTAACTATTTTGTTGATTATCTTACTACATGGAATAGCAAAAATTAAATGTTTGAGTCAAACTTAGTCATGAGAAAATCTGACCAGTTCGTAAGTTTCTACTACTCTCACGACTACCCGAAAATATAGATAGCATCAAACCATATAAGACCAGGGGATAATAAATAAAAGATATCCATCAAATACAATTTGCAGTATCTAATTAATAAGGAAAAGCTAGTTTATAAACCTAAAATTACATATAAAAGCTCATTTAAATTTTACTTAAATACTTAAGAGAACACAGCCATTCTTTAAAGGCAGAGTCGCAACTTTAATCTTGCTGTAATTCAATTCTAACAAGAAATTTTCATTTAAAAATTACTTTCATATATACATACACATACAATCTTAAAATCATAAGTGCCATTTGATGACTTCATAGTGATAATAAGAGGACAAAATTGACATTGAGAGAAAATTCAGCTATCTAAAACTGTAAAACTGGACCACGGAAGGCATCCCAGTTCCAATAACCCTGGAAACTTCTCTTTCCTCTGACAGTCAACTAGTATTTTATGGGAGGAAAAGGACAAATAATATCAATCATACCAAAGTACAGTCTCAAATGATCATCCTAATCTTTTTGAAGTGCCAAAATGTGAAACTTACTGTCAAATTTTTCCACCCGGGATCATTATTTAAACGATCAGCTATATAATAGCGAAGACATTTAGCAAGATTGTCCATGAACTCGGTTCCCTAAAATGATAAAAGAAAATAAATTAACCTATCACCTAAGAGTTAGCAATACCTAGCAAAGTATGAGATTACTTACTGGTGTAATACAGTTGCTATCAAATCTTTCTTTTACTTCTTCTGGAGGAAGAAAGCCACCTAAAGGAAAAGAGGTAATGTTTTGTTCTCCCCATAAAAAGCGAGGTTAATTACTCAATATTAAGACAGAACAACAATAACAAAAAGTTCAAATACAAAAGAAAGAGAAGTACTGTCACCAGAGGAATAATATTCTCCCTTTTGGAAGAAAAATAGTAAAACAAAATTAAAATGCTGATTTTATCACAGCTTTATATGATAAGAAATAAAACTGTCAACAAGACAGCTATAAAAATCCTATTTTTCCTCTATATCACTGATTAGTTTATCTCAAGACACAAATATAGTTCATAACATCTTCAAGAAAGACATCTTCAAAATCAAAGACAATCTGTTATAAATGCAAACAAGTTTTAGAGTATTAATTACAAGTTGCAGCTAAATAACTACATACTTACTTTCAGCAAATTAAAACAACATAAAAATTAATCATAATCGCAAGCCTGAGCTGACTACATTATAGTATCTTTTGTTTCTACTGCTAAGTGCAGTATTTCCCACCATTAAATTATGGCTTTCCTGGACTATCATTCTGCCTTTTATATCAAAACACCAAACAAATCATCCTGCTATAATCACGCACCATCTCACAGAGGCATCTTGGGAGAAAACCATTCCCAGTGGGCATCAAGACCCTGACCTTCCTCCTTCTGAAACTTAGTCAGCTCCAACCTATAAACCTATCAGGAACTTCAAGGCAAAGCGTTGGGGAACTGCAAAGATGACTGTAGTTCATTTCCCCAAATGGGAAAACCCTGGCTATCTCACTGCTTCAGGATCTGCTACATCAACTTATGCTGACAAGGTGTATGACTTGGTGAAAGTCTGTATGTATGGATCACATCACCCAGGCCTCCTCAGACCTCTGAGTTCTTAGGGAAAGCAATAAGCAAGCCATGAAGACTGATCTGAGGAAGATGTTTACAGAAATGTAGCTTTGCAAGCTTTCTAATAGCCTCCAAAAAAAAAGCACTCAACAGATGTATAAGTTAGTGAAAGAGCCGCACACTCCCTGAAAGGTGTCGCCAATGTGCTCACTCTCCCTACCAGAATTCCCTTTTAATTTCCAAGCTTCCCTTTGACTACAGGGTGTGGAGATGAATAAACTTACTAATGGGAGTGAAGGGTTCCATGAACTACTATTCTTCAACAATAAACATAAGTTTTCCTTGGATATTCTGGGATCCTAAATAAATTAACTGTGCCTATTCATAAGAAAAAGCTGCCACCCCACCCCTTCTCCATAGATATTATAGAAGGTCCAACTTCAAGAGGCATATTCTTTACCTTTCGCCAGTATTTCTTCCCTGACTCGCTGCTTCTCTACTGCTGCTTCCATTCCTTCTTTTGATGCTCGAAACCTCCTAGAACGCTGTTGATTCATTTTAGCACGTGGTGCCTGAAAACATGGATTTCATATTCAAATAATACTATTCAAAATATTCACAACCAAATCTTACATTATTTCAAATCAGTTGTTCTTATAAAAATAATACACTAATACACTAAGCTGCAAAAGGTTATGTAATACGTCTAACAATCCATTCATAACAGATAACGGACCCTGAGAACTCAAATTTGGACCAAAAACCTAACTAAAAGCTGAGCTCAGTCAAATAGACAAACATCCTATGAATCCAAAGAACTTAATACCTAGCTGACTTTCATTGTAGACACTGGGAACACAGCAAAAATAAAAAATTAAGTACTCTTAAATTATTTATTTAGTACTCACCACGCCATCTATTGCCATGTAGAGAAGTCGTCTTGGTCTTACAATGTTGAAAAGTCTGTCGATGTACTCAAAAATTGCAACCATCATTTCATCTTCGTTTTTTGGTGCTGGTCTGTAATAACAAGCAAATAATGTAACAATATACAAAGGGTCCTCAAGTTAGGACAGTCTCAACATACACTGTTTCGAGTTTATGACACTCCTATAAAAACTTTAAAAAATTGCCCTGGCCAGTTGGCTCAGCGGTAGAGCGTCGGCCTAGCGTGCGGAGGACCCAGGTTCGATTCCTGGCCAGGGCACATAGGAGAAGCGCCCATTTGCTTCTCCACCCCTCCGCCGCGCCTTCCTCTCTGTCTCTCTCTTCCCCTCCCGCAGCCAAGGCTCCATTGGAGCAAAGATGGCCCGGGCGCTGGGGATGGCTCTGTGGCCTCTGCCCCAGGCGCTAGAGTGGCTCTGGTCGCAACATGGCGACACCCAGGAGGGTCGCAACATGGCGACGCCCAGGATGGGCAGAGCATCGCCCCCTGGTGGGCAGAGCGTCGCCCCCTGGTGGGCGTGCCGGGTGGATCCCGGTCGGGCGCATGCGGGAGTCTGTCTGACTGTCTCTCCCTGTTTCCAGCTTCAGAAAAATGCAAAAAAAAAAAAAACAAAACTTTAAAAAATTGAGACGTGAGTGTTTTGGCTTACACCCTCAGCGCTGTACTTACGAACTACGTGGCTGAACTAGTTTGGATGCGCACACCAGAAGAATACATAGTATTCTTTTTCTGTGGCTTAACTGTGTTTTTATGTTCTAGATTATGATTTTACAACTGTGTTAGGACAGGTAAATGACTTACGCTAGGATGTGTTTCGACTTACACCAAAATTTGGGTTACATCACTATTGTAGGAATGGAACAATGTCATAACCTGAGGACCCCTTTTGTACTATATACTGTATACTGCTCGGTAACTTGTGATATCCCTGACAAAAATGGGTTACGTACTTGTCTTCAGGATGAGTACAAGGATGGATGATTCCATTCATATCCAAATACAGGTTATCAAACTCCACATCATTTGGGTTAGGTTTACTGGCATCAACAGGAATCTTTACACCATTGCATTCTTTTGCCTATGAGGAAGTGATAATAGTGGTTTGTTCAAGTCTAAATTAACATATTGTAGGCTCAATATAAACCTACTAGAAAGCCCGGCGGTCATACAAAATGACCGCTGTTCTAGATATTATAAACTGTAATTAAAATGATTTGTGCAAAGGTGTCTGCTAATTCAAACTGAATTACCCAGGGCAGGGGGTGAGGACGCCCCTTTGCTTAGTGCCCCACGGGGTTTCCCCCTTCTACTTGCTTAATTGCTTAAAGTAGAGTGCAATGAAGGAAACCACTGGCGGTACATTTCTTAAGAGCCACCACTAGCTCAATAAATAAAGGTGATTTAAATAATAAAATGTTAATTCACATGTCAAAGATCTCTTTGTACACAACATTTCTTGTGTAGATCTTTCCATCATTTTTAAGCTCGCTTTGCAGAGGACCATCAATTATTTTTAATTTTACGTCCGTTCTTTCACTAACTCTTGAACAGACAACATAAAGTTGACCGTGTCCAAATGCAGGCTCAGGTAAAAAAATACCAACTATTTGGATGCTGATTAGTCAATAATTTATTCAAGAGTGGTGGATAATTCTCAATTAGTGGAACTACAATGTTTCCGTACTTGCAACATTGAGAAAATCCTTTCTTGCCACGGTCAAATCGATTAGTTTCTAACTTGAAGTTTAAGGACTGACAGTGTTCACATTTAATATTCATGTCACCAGAGGAATGCTCAAAAATTAAAGTTTCTCCGTTTGAAACTGTTTTAATCCTTTTTGCGTTTCAGTCAGCATTACTCTGTCATTTTTTTGCACTTCTCTCCTGCCTTTGTTCAAGGGATTCATTTTGTCGAGACAGGCTTTTTTGTCTTGCATCTGAGGCAAGCCTTGTTTCTCTATGCTCATCAGTCTCATTTTGCCAAGAAAGACGCATTTGCTCTGCGACTGAAGCAAGCCTTGTCTTTCTCTGCTCAGTGGTTTCTTTTTGTCAAGAAAGCCGTTTTTGTGCAGCTTTAGCTCCTTTTCTCTCCTCTTCAGTGCTGTATTTTCTAGGAGGCATTCTTAAAAGAAATTACGTTAAGACGTAGTTTTTATGTAAAACAGATGATTGCCAATGCAAACAAATGTTCACCTTCCCCCTGACATGCTCAATTTGCATTCAGCCTTAAATTGTTTCAAAAGCAGATGATTGCCAATGCAAACAAATGTTCACCTTCCCCCTGACCCGCTCAATTGGCGTTCAGCCGTGGCAACTTTACCCCATTGGCTAGTACAGTTACGCAAGCAACCAATAAGCTATCGGCGACAAACAGACACTTAAGCCGCATATTATAAACCTATTTCATTTCTGAATTGGATTATAAGAAGTTATTTTACTCCTTAGAGCAAACTGAAGCAGATATTTCATCTATAGAAAGCGATAGCTTCCAAAGTGTTGGGAAAATAACTTTGTTGCTTGCACTTTGCATGAGTAGTGTGTGAGCACATGGCAAAGCCATGTGTGTGTAGCCTACATAAGGCTATACATACTTTCCGTCAGGGCAATTTTTAATCACTTGCCCACCATTATGAGGGGCCATTTTGCTGTTCATTCACCTGCTGCCGTGAGAAGTGGTTTTCCCCTGCCTGTTTGCTCGTCCACTGTTGTGAGACTCAATTAAATGGAACTGGCCCAATGCTTTCCGGCTCCGCAGTTCTTCTACCATTTAACGAAATCCAGTGTGAACCTGCCTGGCCTTGGCCACCAGTATTACATCATGGTCTAGCAGAATGCTGGAGACTTGACAGGGTCAGTGAGTCAGTGGCAGTCGTATACTGAGCTTCAGCAAGTCCTACGGCAACTAGGTATGAGAAATGCTGCTTTCAACCTGAGGTCTCGTGGACCAGATGAGGAAATATTTACAGCAGGGATGAGGGACCTTATTCTCTGTAGCATCCTTTCAGTAATTTATGGGTCACTAGTGGCTATCCTAAGCCCCTATGTGGGGGAGCCCATCAACACTGTTACACAGATGGTGGCAGATTTTGGGAAGAGGGAGGCAGTGTGGAACCATAAGGCTGTGTGGGCTCCTGCCCATACTGCCCTTACCCCGATTAACAAGAGAAGTGGACCTGTCAGGGTTACCTGAACACAGATATGGGTAGACTCGCTTGTGGCTGGGGCAGACAAAGAGAAAGGATGGCAGGTCTGATCAAGTTCTGTTAGAGCTTTGGTGGCAGCTTAAGCCAGAACAGAGTTTCCAGCCGCTAAAAAGGCAAGGAAAGCAGGCAGCCCCAGCAGCTGCCAAGAAAACAGTTGGTACTCAATTTGCACGGTTGCAAAATTACACGTTGGAGGCAGCTGAGGGAGAGGAAGAGCCCCAAGACCCGTTGTCCAAGTTTGAATAGGAGGAAGGTCAAGGGACCCGTCTAACAGGGATGAGCAGGGAGCTGGAGAGCCCGTGTGGAACTGGCAATCCATTCATCTCCTTCTAATGTGCAGCAGGTGTTGGCCTTAGCAGGCAGAAGGTGCTTTTGCAGCAGCTAAGAGAACTGCCAAGGCGGCACAGGTCTTGAATGTATTTGGCCCTGCCAGGTCCTGTGAGCTTGGGCATCTGAGGTCCTAAGGCAATGGACAGAGTGCTTATGGAAAGGTGCGGAGGTCTATTATCATTGAGCCGTGTGGCTAGTTGCCTATAATGGACCTTCACCTTCAGTGATTTGTTCAAATAGCTGCGCTATCATGGACTGATCAGAGTGATATAATGGACTCTTGAAACAGTAACTACAACAAGAGGGGATTCCAGCTCCCTTGCTGGAAAGACATGCCATTTCTGCACAGTCCTATAGGTCGGAGACCCTGATGGGGGGCTGCAGCACCTGTGGAAGCCCTCCTGCACCAGGAAGCTGCTCCCATCCAGTTGCAGAGATGCACAAAGGACACTTTTCTTCAATGAACATAGCCCTAGAGTGTACAGGCTCTCCCACCTACCGTGGGGTAAGGGGCTAGAGGTGGGCCTCCAGTTAAGTCCCTGGATATAGTGCTCAGGGAGATACTGTGAAAGTCACCTTTGTAATTGTCATTCTTGGTATAGCTCGTGCCTTTGTAATGCTGTTGCTGCAGTTTGTACTGTTTATGTAATATACCTCACTCCTCGCACAGGAACCATCATAAAAGACACTTGTATTGTAGAATGTGAGGCGAGCAACTCTAAAGGGGTGGAGTGTTGGGAAAACAGCTGTGTTCGGTTTGTTCCCTTGCACTTTGCATGATTAGTGTGTGAGTACCTGGCAGAACCACATGTGTGTAGCCTACACCTACATAAGGCTACCGGTACTTTCCTCAGAGCAGTTTTTGGGGGATTGCTTGCCCGACACTGAGAGGGGCAGTTTTGCTGTTCATTCATCTGCTGCCATGAGAAGCAGGTTTCCCCTGCCTGTTTGCTCGTCTGCCATTGCGAGATTCTAATAAATGGGACTGGCCCAAAGCGTTCAGGCTCCACAGTTCCTCTACCATCTGCCCGAATCCAATGTGGACCTGCCTGACTTTGGCCACCAGCATTATACAAAGGAACAAATTAATCTTAATTACCTGGGAGATACTTTCAAATTCTCAATTCACTCAGTTATCCAAGTGAGAAAACAGGAATCATCTTAGAATTATTTTCCTTAACCATCCATTATCAATGAGTCCTGTCAATTTAACCTGAAAATGCCTCTCCATCTTCTCTCATTCTCACTACCATTCCCAACATCTGAGTATCATCTCTCACCTAAAAGATCGAAACAACATCCACATGGGCTGCCCCACCTCTAGACTCGATCTCCAGCCCACCCTCAGTGCTCTCAGTTTTCTTCCTAAAATATAAATGTGGCTGTGTCGTAAGCTTGCCCAACTTTTCCAATTGATTCCCATAGCAGTTGCAAGCCAATGAGCCTGGAGCCTTCCTCATCTCCCATCCTGCCATACCATCGATCAGGTCTACTTAACCTCTTCTGAGTTCCTGGAAAATACTCTTTCATTTCTCAAGGCCTGTACATACTGCTTCTCCTTCTTTTTCCCTGTCAACACCCATTTCCTAAAATCTTACTAATTTTCCAAGATCTGAACTGAAATCAAATGTCATTCAACTTTATAATATTTTGTACACACCACCCCCAAAACTAACTGGATCTCCTCCTGCACTTCCTCAGAATTGTTTATTCACTAGTAGCTCTTCCATGGTCTTACAATTAATTTATCATTCTAATCCAACTACACTGTAAGTTCTTCAAAAGGTATGGACTATGCCTTACTTACTCCTAAAGGCACTGTTAGATTTCTGTAATAAACATAACCTTTGTCTTTTTCTTATAGAGTTTCAGAAAATGATAAGAACATGAGATTAGGCTTTTACCATTACTAACATAAGTCACTTAAAACTGTAAGTTCCCCAATAGATATAAAGCATCATTTGCAATAGCAATAGCAAAAAAAAAAAAAAAAATCAACTATCTGAAAGCCATTGTGCATATACTACATCATTGATGGACCTCAAAAACATCCTGCTCAGTAAAAGCTAGTCAAAAAAGATCATAAAAGATCTCATTTGTATGATGTAGAAGACAAATCTAGAAACAGAAATAGACTGGCTTCAGTCTGAAGGTGAGAGAAGGGGAAGGGAGATAAAGGTAAAACATTTCTTTTGGGAGTGATATAAAATGTTCTAAAAATAAATAATAGTAATTGTTGTACAACTCTGCACATACACTAAAAACCACTGAATTTTATATAATTTTTAACTTTTTATTTATTCATTTTGGAGAGGAAAGAAAGAGAAGAGGGGGAGGGACAGGAAGCATCAACTCCCATATGTGCCTTGACCAGGCAAGCCCAGGGTTTCGAACTGGCGACCTCAGCAGCATTCCAGGTCAATGCTTTATCCACCAGGTCAGGCTTGAATTTTATAATTTAAATGAACTTTATAATATATACATTATATCTTAACAAAGCTGTTAAAAAAGAAAAAGTCAACTTAATTAGCAAAAGAAGAGCCTGAATACAGGGGGTCCTCGGGTTACGACAGTCTCAACATACAACATTTCAAGTTTCCAATGCTCACTCCCATAAAAATTTTTTAAAAATTGAGATGTGAGTGTTTCAGCTTACACCATTAGTGTCGTACTTACAGATTAGATGGGCAAACTAGTTCGGCTGCGCACAGCAGAATATGCAGTAATATGGTGTATAAGTGAGGGAGCTGGCGTCCCCCAGTATGCTTACCTATGCCATTTTTGGCTTAGCTGTTTTTACGTTATAGATTATGATTTTACAACTGTGTTAGGATAGGTAAGTGATTTAGGCTAGGGTGTGTTTCAACTTATATCAAAATTCAAGTTGCGTCACTATCATAGGAACAGAACTGTTTGTAGCCCAAGGACCCCTTGTATAATACTGAATGTATTATTCGGGTATGTTCATATACTGAAATGCCAGAAACAAGTGAGATTCAAAGAAATAGAGCAAGATAATCACAGATATATTGCTGAGCCAAAAATGCAAGATGCAGAAAAAAATAGTATACCACATAAAGTACAAAACAGACAAAACAGCATGAGGTATTGTTCAGGAATGAATACACACGATGAAAGCACAGAGAAAAGGAAGGGACAAACACCAATGTCAGGACAGTGGTATCTCTGAGAGGGACAGGAATGAGACTGGGCTTCATTTTATATTTATAGTGGGGACTAGGGGTATCAAAAGGGATTTAAAGACAAAATGGGAAAAGGCTACTATCAAAAGGGATTTCAAGGCAAAATGGGGAAAAGGCTACCAGACAGTGTCCTACACAAACATTCTGTGGATCAGGAAAAGAGGCTTGATCAAAAGAAGTGAATGGAAGTATGTATATGACTAACCACTACGCTGTACACCTGAAACTAATACAAAATATTATTGAATGTAATGTGTAATCAAAAAATAAAAATTAGAGTAATAAAAAGCAGTGAATGGTTAAGTGGTAAGGAAAGCAGGTCAATTTTGAGGAGTCTATTGAAGATAACCTGATGACCCCCAAACAAAAACGAACTCTATGAAGGCAGGAGGCTTGCTACTACTCCCTCTAACCCAGGGGTCCCCAAACTACAGCCCGCGGGCCGCATGCAGCCCCCTGAGGCCATTTATCCGCCCCCCGCCGCACTTCTGGAAGGGGCACCTCTTTCATTGGTGGTCAGTGAGAGGAGCATAGTTCCCATTGAAATACTGGTCAGTTTGTTGATTTAAATTTACTTGTTCTTTATTTTAAATATTGTATTTGTTCCCGTTTTGGTTTTTTACTTTAAATAAGATATGTGCAGTGTGCATAGGGATTTGTTCATAGTTTTTTTTATAGTCCGGCCCTCCAACGGTCTGAGGGACAGTGAACTGGCCCCCTGTGTAAAAAGTTTGGGGACCCCTGCTCTAACCTCTACACCTCTACACTCCAGCTCCACATTTTCCTCTCTCCTACACCAAGCAGACAAGACACCACACTCAAGAGAATCAAGACCCACTTTCTTTATGCTCCCCAGCAAGCCTGTTAATAAGTATTCTAGACTTGTTGGTCATATGATCTGTTACAACTCATATGTGCCTTTGTAAAAGCAGCCACGAACAACAGGGACATGAATGAGTATGGCTGTATTCCCATAAAACTTTTACAAAAGGAAGTCACTGGCTTGCTCAACTCTGTCCTAGTGCAGCAGGAGGCATATTACAGCTCCTCAATGAACGTTGAGTATTGCTGAAGGAAAACTTCTACTATGTAGAAAGCACAGCAGGAGGAGAGGTCAAGGTGGGTCCTAATTTAAAATAAGAGCTCCAGCCTGACCAGGTGGTGGTACAGTGGATAGAGCACTGACTGGGATGCGGAGGACCCAGGTTCGAAACCTCGAGGTCACCAGCTTGAGTGAGGGCTCATCTGGTTTGAGCAAGGTTCACTGGCTTGAGCAAGGGGTTACTCAGTCTACTATAGCACCTCCCAAATCAAGGCACATATGAGAAAGCAATCAATGAACAACTAAAGTGCCACAATGAAGAACTGATGCTTCTCATCTCTCTCTGTCTTTCTGTCCCTATCTGTCCCTGTCTCTGTCACAAAAAAAAAATAAAAAATAATAAATAAGCACTCCAGGCATTCGCAATAAGAAAAGTAAACATATTTTCCTTTCAGAAGTACTACAAATATATTTAACACATTATATAAATCTAGACATTCTTTCTTTAAGAGAAGATTTTGATGCTAGATGAAGGAACTCACTGAAGAGCCCTGCCAAAAATAATACCAATGTGGCTGGATTAAGGAGAGATCATTAATCAATCAAAGGGCAGCTAAAAGGAAAGCCACTATGAACCCTAAAGCAAATTCATTTGAAATAACTTTTTTATTATTTTCTGGGTTTTCCAAATGATAAAGTGAGCACACACTGCAGCCTTCCTTTTCTACCCCAAGACCACAAGACTAAAGCAAACAAATACCCACAACTGCATTAAGTGTGCCAGAAAACCAGAACCCTCTGAGGCTTGAATTGTGGAAAACTAGTGGATCAGATGAGACGGAGCACAACCTGCCAGAAACCGGAGGCCTAGAGAGGGGCTCGAGGGACAGCCTCTGGAGGGTCATTCAGCAGCAGCAGCAGCAGCAGCCAGGTAGATCACCCCACACGTCCTTCCCCTCACCCTCCAGCTCCACATGAACAAGGCAGCCTGAGAGAGGTGTTCCCAGAGAACATGGCTGCTTGAGTACAAATGGCAATGAAGCACCTTGACCTACTAGCAGTTCCCCAGACTACCCAGAAGGCTGGCAGTCAGGTAGTTCTGCCCAGCAGGAAGCACACTCCTCCATTTCATGTAAAAAGGAGGGATGTATGTATTCCAAATAAGCAGTTGGAAAATTTATTTATGCAAACAAACAAAAAACAAACAAACAAGGAATCAAGATAAAGAAGGTACAAATATACAGTCTGTATAAAAAAAAAAAAATACACCAACCTACTGTTCCAGTCAACTTTATAAAGCTTTCTGGCTCCTCAAATGTGAAGCAAAAACCACTACTGTTACTTACAGCTAAGTACATGTATTTTTGTTTAACAACATTAGAAAAATCACGATTCATGCCTGAGGTTCCACTGGAATAGTTCCCACAACCTTCTACCTTAAGACACTAAAAAAGTAGGCCCTGGCCGGTTGGCTCAGTGGTAGAGCGTCGGCCTGGCGTGCAGGAGTCCCAGGTTCGATTCCCGGCCAGGGCACACAGGAGAAGCGCCCATCTGCTTCTCCACCCCTCCCCCTCTCCTTCCTCTCTGTCTCTCTCTTCCCCTCCCGCAGCCAAGGCTCCATTGGAGCAAAGTTGTCCCGGGCACTGAGGATGGCTCTGGTTGCAACAGAGCGATACCCGAGATGGGCAGAGCATCACCCCTGGTGGGTGTGCCAGGTGGATCCCGGTCGGGCGCATGCAGGAGTCTGTCTGACTGCCTCCCCATTTCCAACTTCAGAAAAATACAAAAAAAAAAAAGACACTAAAAAAGTAAAAGCAAACTAAATCCAAAGCAAGCAGAAGGAAGGAAACAAAAAACATTACAGCAGAAATCAATAAAACAGGTAACAAAACAACAAAAAAAATTTAAAAAAAAAAAATTCTGTGAACCAAAAGCTGGTTCTTTGAAAAAACTGACAAACTTCTGGTCAGTCTGACCAAAAAAAAAAAAAAGAAAAGAAAAGAAAGGATTCAAATTACTAGCCATCAGAAAAAGAGGACACTACTGTCAATCTTGCAGATACAAAAATGATTATAAAGAAATACTACAGTAATAAACTGTAGGGAAAGAGCAGTGTTAGGCTTGCTCACCTAGCTTTGCATGATTAGCGTGTGACCATGTGGCAGAGCATGGTCTAGAAACCAGATCATGTTTCTAGTCCTTTGACTCAAGGCAGTTTTGGGGCGAATCACTTGCCCACCACTGTGAGGGACCGTTTTGTTGTTCATTTGCCTGCTGCTATGAGAAGTGGTTTTCCGTGTTTACTTATCCGCTGTTGTGAGACGCTATTAAAAGGGAATGGCCCAAAGCTTTCCAGCTCCGCAGTCCAGCTCCGCAGTCCAGCTCTGCAGTTTCTCTTCCATTTGCCTGAATCCAGTGTGAATCTCTCTGGCCTCGGCCACCGTCATTATATACATCAACAAATAAATTATGTATTTATTTGATGAAATGGACAATTACTAGAAAAGATACAAACTACAGAATCAAAAGATAACTTAAATAAAAATATAAGAAGTGAAGAGGTAAATCAGTTATCAAATAACTACATACAAAGAAAAGCCCATGCCTAGGTTTCACCTCTAAATTCTATTAAACATTTAAGGAAGAATATCAATTCTTACCAAAAAACGAAAACACAAAACAAAACAACAGAAGAGGAACACTTTACAAGACATATTATTAGGCCAATACCACCCTGATACCAAAACCAAAGGCATCACAAGCCAACAAAACTATAGATTAATATCTCTTAAGAACGTGGATATAAAAGCCCTCAATGAACTACTAGTAAACTGAGTTCAGCAATATATAAAAAGAATCACATACCATGACCAAGTGAGATTTATCCTAGGAATAAAAAGTTTTTTTAACATAAAAAAATCAATTAATGTAATATATCAAATTAATAGAATAAAAAACAAAAATCACATGGCCATCTCAATGGATGTAAAAACATACTGGACAAATTCCAACACCCTTTCATGATTTAAGAAAAAAAAAATACTGAAGAAGATAGAAATAGAAGGGAAGTCTTCCCTACCAAAAAACCCACAGTCCACATAATTTTTTATTGACAACACAATGGATGGAAGCTTCCCTTTAAGATCAGGAGTAAGAGAAGGATGTCCAGTGTTGCTATTTCTATTCTAACCTGTAGTAAAAGTTCCAATTAGGGTAATTAGGGGAAAAAAAGAAAAAGAAGAAAAAGAAAGAAAGAGTAAAAGGCATCTATAGTGGAAAGGAGAAAGTAAAACTATCTCTATTTTGCATGGCATGCTCTTGTATGTAGGAAATCCTAAGGAATCCACTATAAAAACATGTATATGAGTTTGGCAAGGTTGCAAGATACAAGATCAATATACAAAACCAATTTAATTTCTTGCAATAAACAATCTAATAAAACTACAAATATTTCATTCACAATTTATCCAAAATAAAAATAATTCGTTATTAAAATAATTAATCAAAGAAATGAAAAACCTATACGTACTTGGAAGCTAATTCTAAAATTCATATGGAATTGCAAGGGAGAAAGAATTGACAAAATAATCCTGAAAAAGAAGTCTAAATAGGAAAACTCATTCTTCCCAATTTCAAAACTTACTACAAAGCAACAGTCAAAACCGTGTGGTACTGGTACAAAGATAAACATATAGATCAAAGGAATAGAATTGAAATACCAGAAATAAACCCATACACCTATAGTCAACTGATTGTTGACAAGGGCACAAAGATCACTCAAAGAGGAAAAAAACAGTTTTCAAGAAATGATACTGTGACCACTGGAGAGGTACACACAAAAGAATAAAGTTGGCCCCTAACCTCCCACCATATACAAATTTAATTCATAATGGATCATACACTTAAATTTAAAAGCTTAAACTGTTAAACTCTTTGAAGAAAACACAGGCATAAATTTAACAACAGATTCTTATTTATGATACCAAAAGCACAAGCAACAACAACAAAAATTAACTTCAACATCAAAATTATAAACTTGTATTCATCCACTGTCAAGAAAGTAGAAAAACAACCAGAACAGGGAAAATACACCTGCACATCATGTATCTAACAAGGGAATCATATTCAGAACACACACACGCACACACACACTCAAAAACTCCTACAATTTGATTAAAAAAACAAACAAACCTCCCAATTTAAAATTAGGCAAAGTATTTGAAAAAATGTTATCTCCAAAGATACAAAAAGGGACAATAAGCACATGAAAAGATGCTCAGTATCATTAGCCAGAAAAGAAATGCAAGTCAAAACCATAATGAAACACTTCACACCCACCAGGATGGCCAAAAAAAAGGGAGGAGGAGGGAGAAAACAAGTGTTAGTACTTATGTGGAGAAACTGGAACCCTCAAACACAGCTGGTGGAAATGTAATATATTGAAGCCACTTTGGAAAATAGTTGGCAATTCCTCAAATAATTAAACATAGAGTTGCCATGTTATTCAGCAATTCCACTTCTAGGTATACACCCAATAAAATGAAAACATGTCCACACACTTATACATTAACTGTAGCAGCATATTCATAATAGTCAAAAGTTGGAAACAACCCAAATGTCCATGGAAACACAAATGGATAAACAAAATGGGGTATATCCATACAATGAAATATTATTTGGTCATTAAAAAAATGAAGTACTGCCTGACCAAGCGGTGGAGCAGTGGATAGAGCGTCGGACTGGGACGTGGATGACACAGGTTCCAAACCCCAAGGTTGCAGGCTTGAGTGCAGGCTCACAGGTTTGAGTGCAGGCTCAACTGGCTTGAGCACAGGCTCACTGGTTTGAGCGTGGGATCATAAACGTGATCCCATGGTTGCTGGCTTGAGACCAAGATCACTGGCTTGAGCAAGGGGTCAGTCGCTGTTATAGCCCCCCCCCCCCAGCAATGCACATACGAGAAAGCAATCAATGAACAACCAATCACTGAACTAAGATGCCACAACAATGCTTCTCATCTCTCTTCCTTTCTGTCCCTATCTGTCCCTCTCTGATTCTGTCTGTCAAAAAAAAAAAGAAAGAAAGAAAATGTACTGATACAGGCTACAACATAGATATAACCTTGAAAATCTAATGTTTTCAAGTGAAAGAAACCAACCCCAAAACCATATACTGTATGATTCCATTGATAAGAATGTCAGAGACAGAAAGTAGATTAGTGGTTGCTTAGGGATAAATTGGGGACAGCAGATAAAGGAATGATAACTAAAAGGGTATAGGTTTCTTTGTGAGGTGATGAAAATGTTCAAAAATTGACTGTGGTGGTGGTTGCATACATCTGTGAATATATGGAAAAACAATGAATTATAAAGTTTAAATGGGTGAACTGTATAAAATGCAGACCATATCTCAATAAAAATGCCTTAAATATACAGCAGCCAGCTCCATAAAATAACATATTTAAGAAAATAAAATGCAAGCTCAGGGCCCACCCCCCAATTCATTATATCCTCACTACCCTTACAGCAGTACCTATCATTTAAAAAATGTTCAGTGAAGCACTGGCCAGTTGGCTCAGTAGTAGAGCATCGGCCTGGCGTGCAGGAGTCCCGGGTTCGATTCCCAGCCAGGGCATACAGGAGAAGTGCCCATCTGCTTCTCCACCCCTCTCCCTCTCCTTCATCTGTCTCTTTCTTCCCCTCCCGCAGCTAAAGCTTCATTGGAGCAAAAGATGGCCCGGGCGCTGGGGATGGCTCCATGGCCTCTGCTTCAGGTGCCAGAATGGCTCTGGTTGCAACAGAGCAATGCCCCAAGATGGGCAGAGCATCGCCCCCTGGTGGGCGTGCTGGGTGGATCCCGGTCAGGCGCATGCAGGAGTCTGTCTGACTGCCTCCCCATTTCCAACTTCAGAAAGGAAAAAAAAAAAGAAAGAAAGACAGACAAAAAATGTTCAGTGAAATAGGAGAGAGAAAGAGGGAGGGTAGGAAAACTGGATTTCACTGCATGAAAACAGTGCACAATTCTACACTACGCAATGTTACCAAGAGATAGATACAAAAATATCCCCACTTTTACCAGGATATATAAACTACTGAAAGTTAACCTACCAAATAAAATTCTGAAATATCAGGTACTTCAGTGCAAGGCACTGTTGGAAGCACTTCACTTGTATTAACTGACTTATTCCACACAACCACCCTATTATTAGTACATTTACAGCTGATTTTCATTATTCACAAATTCTAAATCTGCATATTCACCTACTTACAAAAAATTTTCTGTAACCTCAAAACCATTATTGTGGCTCTCTCAAGGTCATTCGCAAACATGAGCAAAGCTGTAAAAAATCTCAGTCCAAGAATACACAACCACTCCTAGCTGAGGTCAAACAAGGTGACACTCTGCTTTACTTTAGCCTTCATACAGAAATGACCAGAATATATAGACAACAGGAAGCAGCGCAGTGTAAATCACGAAGTTCCAGCTCTTGAGAGCTGGAGAGAGCTTAAGTCATTTTCCCAAGATCAGAAAGCTAATGAATGGATGGATGAACCAAGGACACAAACTGAAGAAACTGATGGTTGAATGAATACTTTTTAAGTACTCTTAAAAGAGTACTCCCTGCCGTTAGAGCGGTGTCTATCATTTTTAAAAAGCCAAAGAGGGAGGGAGGGAGGGAGGGAGGGAGGGAGGGAGGGAGGGAGGGAGGGAGGGAGGGAGGGAGAAATAAAATGAGATCATCAAAAAACAATCCGTAAAAAGCTGAAGAACTGGAAATGGAAACAAAGGACAGATGAGACAGTCATATAACAAACATAAGATAAATTTCAATCTAAACATATCAGTAATCACATTAAATGTAAATATTCTAACTGCTCCAATTACAAAGCAGAAACTGGAAAAAGTCTGGCAATTCCTCAAAAAAGTAAACACAATCACCATATCATTCAGCAACTCCACTCATAGGTATATAACCCAAAAGGAGTGAAAGAAAGAAAGGACCAGTCACAGGTACAACACTGAAGAGAAGCAATGTACCAAAGCAATGACTTCCAGTTTACGAAACAAAGAGGAGAAACGCAAGCTAAACTCAAAGTGAGCATAAGAAATAAATTATAAAAACAGCAGAAACTAATGAGATAGAAAACAGAGAAATCAACAAAACCAAAACCACTTTTTTGAGATCAGTGTAACGAGACTGATGATGGAAAACACCATACATAACAAACAAAAGAGAAAAGACAAAATTAGTATCAGGGATGAGAAAGGTGACATCACTACATTTTCTATCAATATTAAAAGGATACAAGAAATACTATAAACAACTTTATGTCAACAAATTTGACTACTTTGATAAAATGGACAAAACCTGTGAAGGACAAAAAGCTCATTCAAAAAGACAGATAATCTGAATACCTCTAAATCTACTAAAATTATAGCTAAAAACCTTGCCCTAGAACTTCAGGTCCAGGGGCTTCACTAGTGAATTCTACTAATATTTAAGAAGAAATAATAGCAGTCCTACACAAACTCTGGAAATTTAAAGAGGGTATATACACTTCAAAACTCAATCTGAGGCCAACATTACTCTGATACCAAAACTAGACAAATATAACAAGAATCCCAAAACAAATATCCTCTTTGAACATAAATGTAAAAATTCTCAAGAAAGCATCACCAAATTGAATTCAACAGCACATAAAAATAATACACCATGATCAAGTGGAATCTACCCAAGTAATACAAGGTAGGTTTAACATTTTAAAATTTATGTAATTCGGCCCTGGCCAGTTGGCTCAGCGGTAGAGCGTTGGCCTGGCGTGCGGGGGACCCAGGTTCGATTCCCGGCCAGGGCACATAGGAGAAGCGCCCATTTGCTTCTCCACCCCCCCCCTCCTTCTTCTCTGTCTCTCTCTTCCCCTCCCGCAGCCAAAGCTCCATTGGAGCAAAGATGGCCCGGGCGCTGGGGATGGCTCCCTGGCCTCTGCCCCAGGCGCTAGAGTGGCTCTGGTCGCAGCAGAGCGACGCCCCAGAGGGGCAGAGCATCGCCCCCTGGTGGGCAGAGCATCGCCCCTGGTGGGCGTGCCGGGTGGATCCCGGTCGGGCTCATGCGGGAGTCTGTCTGACTGTCTCTCCCCGTTTCCAGCTTCAGAAAAATACAAAAAAAAAAAAAAATTTATGTAATTCACCATATTAAAAAACTAAAAGCAAAAACCACAGGATGAACTAAAACTATACAACTGCTCTAAGAAAACATAAAAGAAAATCTTCATGACCTGTGCTTGGCAAATATTTCTTAATACAACACAAAAAGCAGGAACATAAAAAAAAAAAAGAATAAATCAGACCATTAAAATTAAAAATATTTTGCTCTTCTTTGCACGAGTAAGTAAAAAGGCGAACCACAGATTAAACAAAAATATTTCCAAAAGATATATCAATATCAAAGAAACTCTACAATTCAATAAAGCAACCCAACTTAAAAATGGGCAAAAGATCTGAATAGACACCTCACTCAAAAAAATATGTGGAAGGCAAGTAAGTGCCTAAAAAGATGCTCAACATCATTTATCACTACAGAAATACTAATTAAAACCATAACAACACTACACTGGGATGGCTAAAACTAAAGATTAACCACACTAAAGTGTTGGCAAGGAAACAAAGCAACTAGAACTCTTCTACACTGCTGGTGGCAAAGTAAAGATAACAAGCACTTTGGAAAACATTCTGGCAAGTTTCTCTTTTTAATAATTACACACCTACCATACAATATAACTTTTAACTCTTAGCTATTCTCTCTAAAGCAGTGATTTTCAACCTTTGTTATCTCATAGTACACATAAACTAAAACTGTTTTTTTGTAGCACATCAAATAAGATGATCTATTTTGCCAATCTGATTTTAAAATAGATATAATTTTGATCCATTCATACTGGATGGCTATTCTTATATTGGCTGTTGTCACTTTTTTATTTGACAATCTAAGGCAGTGGTTCTCAACCATTCTAATGCCGTGACCCCGCAATACAGTTCCTCATGTTGTGGTGACTCCAAACCAAAAAATAATTTTGGTGGCTACTTCATAACTGTAATTTTGCTACAGTTATGATTCGGAATGTATTCTCATTGCTTTAGGCAACCCCTGTGTTTTGGTCGTTTGACCCCTGCCGGGGTCGCAACCCACAGGTTGAGAACCGCTGATCTAAGGGAAAGGAGATCAGTGTCTTTGAGTCAGGTATTACATTTTAAAAATTCTAGCAGCACACCAGTTGAAAATCATTGCTCTAAAAAACTGAAAGTGGCCCTGGCCGGTTGGCTCAGTGATAAAGCATCAGCAGGCCAAGTGTGTGGATGTCCTGGGTCCAATTCCTGCTCAGGGCGCACAGGAGAAACGCCCAAATGTTTTTCCACCCTTACCCCTCTCACTTCTCGCTTCTCGCCTCTCCCTCCCTCCCTCCCTCTCTCTCCCTCTCTCCCTCCCTCCCTCCCTCCCTCCCTCCCTCCCTCTCTCTCTCTCTCTCTTCCCCTCTTGCAGCCATGGCTCAATTGGAGCAAGTTGGCCCTAGGCGCCGAGGATAGTTCCATGGCCTCTGCCTCAGCTGCTAAGAAGAGCTTGGTTGCTAAGCAATGGAGAAACATCCCAGATGGGCAGAGCACCACATACTAGTGGGCTTGCTGGGTGTATCCCAGTAGGGGCACATGTGGCAGTCTGTATCTGCCTCCCCACCTCTCACTGAATTAAAAAATAAAAAAATAAAAATAAAAGCATACATATACACACAGACTTGCACATCACTGTTCATAGAAGTTTTTTTTAATAACCAAAAACTGGAAAACAATCCAAATGTTCATCAGTCTGGTGAATGGATAAACAAAATGTGATATATGTACAACACAGAATATTATTCAAAAATAGAAACTATTGATACATGTAACAACATGGACGAATTTCAAAATAATTTTTCTGAATGAAACGGAGTCAGGTTAAAAAAGTATAGATATTGTATAATTTCATTTATATATAATTGTAGAAAATGAACTTACCCAGAGAGACAGAAATAAATCAGTAGTTGACCAAAGACAGGTAGGGGTGGGTAGGGTGGAATAACAAAGAGGCAGAAGGAATGTTTTAGGGGTGATGTTCATTATCTTGATTGTGGTGATGGTTTCACAAATAACATATTAAATGTATTAAATTGTATACGTTAAATATGTGCAGTTTGTTGTAGATCAACTATACCTCAATAAAGCTATAAAAGAGGAAGAGGAGGAGCTGAGAAAGGGGAGGAGAGAAAGAGCAAAAAAATAAGTAAAATCAATCCAGGAGGGTCAGTATCCAGAGTTCAGAGAGAACAAAGAAAACAGAGGTAAATATATATACACATACACATTTTATTTACTTATATATATTTTATTTACATACTTATTATATTATATATTAGGGTAGTCCTTGAACTGAAGAACAGAAGTCTCCAAACTCGAGAGTCAGCCAAGTACTAACCAAAAATAAATTTAAAGTTTAAAAGAATCTATACTTAAGTATAGATTCATGAAAACTTACACTACCAAGGATAAAGATCTTTTAAAAATTCAGAAAGAAAGACAGACCAATTACAAAAGAATGAAACTAGAACAGAGAAATTAAAAGCATGTTCTTCCTGGTTTTGACACTGGCTCTGACAGGTATGAGACAAGTGAGCTTCAGTATATTACTTAACCCCTAAGTATTTAAGTTTTTTCATCAATAATAGTAATAATAGGTTCATAATAGTAGTCATGTTGTTGTTATAGGAATAAATTAACTTGTAAAATGCCTAGAACAGTGTCTGGTTAAGTGGTAAACACTAGATTAAGTGTTGGTTAAGTAAGTAAATCACATTAACGTTCAACTTCTCATCAACAATACTACATGACAATAATCAAAAGAAAAATGCTTTCAAAGGTTGGAAGGAAATTAATTTTCAAACTCAAACTTTATGCCTAGCTATTGATCGTTCATGCGTACAAGGGTAGAATTGACTCAGAAAACGCATATCCCATATAGCATTTCCTGAGGATTCAACTGAGAATAAAAACGTAAGAATTTAAGTAAGCCCAGAAAGCTGATCAGAAAACAGAACCTCCTACTGAGGAAAGGAATTTTAAAAATAAGTTTAAGAAACAGCTTTCCAGCAAGCCTAAGTAACCAAGTGTGAGAGCAACAGAAATCGACTTCAAGAAGCCTTTAAAAAACAAAGACGATCTTGGAGAATACCTGGTAAAATATAGCGGTTTTTTTTTTGTGGGGGCAGGGGGGTCCACATAAAGAGGAAAAGAGAAAGGCAACACCAAGAAAAAGACAAAAGTAGCATTAAGGAAAGAAACAGAATCACAGTATATAACCTCAATCTGCAAAATGACAGTAATCAACAGGTTTTAAAACAAACCTGTACATAAAAAATAAATAAAACAAATCTGCATAGCCAAAGCCCTGACAATTTTGTATTAGATGCCAACAAAACAAAACTACAGCTGACAAGCTTTGGGTGAAGAGTAAGGGTGACCAGGCTAGAAAAAGTAATACCTAACCTCAAAAAGTGATGAAAAATCAGGGGGTACTTTGTATCCGAGATGGAATTTAAAAAAAAAATAAGCAAATTACTTAAAAGTATAAAGTTTACTAACAGAAAATCTCCTATTTTTAGGAGATTTGGAGATTGGGAAGGGGGGCTGTGTAAGTGATCAAAACCTCTTTTATCATCGCTAGAATTAAAGATTCAAAAGTCTGATATTTAGACACAGAACCAAAAGAATTAAAAGTGGTTATCACTGCACAGTAAAAATGCGATGAAGTTTAAGTAAAGGCAATCCAGTTAGTTTTTAAAAGCACAGGTAACAGTTGAGTTTCTCTTTAAGAAAAATGCAAGGAATACTGAGAATGCCATCAAAACAGGCTTTCGGTTCCGCCTTGAATAGGACATAAACAAAAGTCAAGATCTCACCAATCTTAGCAAAAATCAGTTCACAGTGACAGACGGGTACTTCCTTCAAAAACGAAGGAGTGGGGAACATAATATGCCCCTCACCCTTCCCAATCCAGAAATTCTAATTTAGAGCACAAAATCGAACTGGGAAGAAATCACGGAGACGACAAATACAAAAGTAAAAAATGGACAAGTCTACATACACATTAACAAACTAACAACAAAAGCGTAACGTTCAGGTGCTCCCCGCGAGCATGTCGTCCAGCAGTCGGGCACCTAGGAAGGGATACTCTTCTTGCTCCCAAGGTGCTGCTCCCACCGTAGGACCTGCCAACAACAGACGGGCCCCCACGGAGGGAAAAAGCTTTCAGCCCCGCAAGCAAACAACAAAGAGCTCGCCGCCGGGGGTTACATCACAAGGTTGTTAAAGGCTGGGATCAGCACCCGTGTCCCTAACTAGCTAACTCCGCGGACCCGCCCCGCGCGGCGGCTTCGCCTTGGTGCCACTTCGGAAACCCAAACTGCGCGGCGCCCGGAGGAACAAAGCCGTGGGCGGGGCTTTCCGGTTCTGGAGAAAGCGGGCAAGGGAGGGCCCTCTCCCGCGAGTTCAGGGCCTGCTCGGCCCTAGCCCCGCCCAGGGCCGGTCTCCGGGAACCGGGAATGCGACTACCGTGTCTCCCCCGCTTGTCTGGCCGCACCTGCTCACGGAGCCCACGGGGTGGCGCAGACCCCCGGCTCGGAGCTCCAGAGCAGGCGGCCGGCCACAGGGCCGCGGTCTAGGTGCGCCAGGGCGCTCGGCTCCCCCTCACCTTCTCTTCCACGCAGTTGACAATGATGGACGGGTACTTGCGGCTGAGCCAGCGAAAGAACGCCGGGACTCCCATAACGGTGACCCAGCTGGAGGCAGCGGCCGGGCCCGGGACTAACGTAGCCCAAGAGACAAGAAGGAGCAGCCGCCGCGGGCATTAGCACTTCCTCCCACGTGCGCGCCGGCGACAGGAAGTGACGTCACGGGCACCGCCGCCGGGGAAGCTGGGAAGGAGACTCAGGCCCGGGCAGGGAGGTGTCAGTGCAGCCCCGCGGGTTGTCCGAGGTGGAGCTTGGCGGCGGAGCGTTTGACTAGGGCTGGGCCAGCCTCGGTGGGCGCGCGCGATCTCGGTGGTGCCGGTGCGGCGCCCCCCGCCCCGCCCTCGGTCTCCCGTAGGTGGAAATCTGCGCGCCCGGAGGGCCTCTGGGGAGCTTGTCCTAGCGGGTTTGGTGACCTCTTCCTCATCCTTCTCAATTCAGTAGAATTAAAGCATCTAAAATCACTGGTTATTTAAGTTTTGCACTAATGACGGATGGTTTACATAAAAAAACTTTAGCTATTACGTGGACTCTAGGAGGGCATTTATTATTTAATTTAACCTTCCAGCTACATTTATGAATATAAAATAATTGCTGATGTTAACCTCCAGCATTTGAGCGCTTACACTATGCTAAAGCATTGGCTAAGGAATTGTCTCCTGTAATCGACACTTGAGCCCTCTGAGGGAACTGTTATCTTCAGGTAACTGATGAGGAGCCAAGTTGTAGGGGAGTTAAGTCACTTATTCACACAGTTAGTGGTTCAGTCCAAGTGGAGATCATTTAATCCTGTCATTGCACTAACAGTATACTTTTATCCTTTGTTTTCTGGTATCTTCAGATATGTATTTCAGCTTATAAAAAGAGAGATCTGGAAAAGAATGTATTTATATCCATTTGCTCAAGCCTGGAAGTCTATCTCCCTGAAATCCCCTTTTGGCTTGATAAATCACGCTCAATCCCGAAGGCTCACCTCAAGAGGCCTCCATGAAAATATTTCTCCATGATACCTGGCATGCAGTATTCATTGCCTTCTCCTCTGTGGTCTGATGACACTTTGTTTAAACTGTTGTTATGGAAATTAGAGAAATGGTTAACCCATATTTTACTCAAGGACAGCGAAAACTATTTCAGAGTATTATATCCATGGTATACTCCCTCATTTCTCCTGGAAACAGCCAAACAGCCCCTTCTCACATGCTTGGTCTCCCTGGGAGGTGCTGTGTTTTTATAGGAGCACACATTCTATAGACAGTTGGTACAAGGCTGGACATCTGGGCACATTGAGCCATGACAGTCCTTGCCCAGCCTTTTGAACTTCAAACCATAAGGAAAATAAACCAGCCCCTCCCAGGTGTTTGTTTAAAAATTGAAAGACAAGAGTGGACTTGTTGCCAGTGTGCTATGAGAAGCAGATTTAAGTCCCTGGTTCAGTAGTGTTTGAGTACAGCAAAATCCTTCTTCCTGCAATTTGGTTGGTAAACCTGCCTTTTAATTCTGTGAGCCAATAAATTCTCCTTTTGCCTTAACTAGTTTGAGCAAATTACTCTCCCTTGCAAAAGAGAGTCCAGAAAAGGCCAGTAACAAAATCTGGCGAGTACACAGCTAACTGATCTGGGTTCTAAAATTGCTGTGCATAAAAGAGGTACAAAAATTATAATTTGAGGCACTCAGGAAAGGGGAAGGTGAAACGTATAAAGGAAAGGGAACCTGACAGGTGGCAAGAGGATATGGGATAAGTATTATGACACCTTCCTCAACCCAATGTTTCCAGTAAAGTCTACCAGACTCAGGCTTTGTGTGGGTTTTGTTGTTGTTGTGGAGATCAAAAAAGTCTCATGTTGGGTCACTATGGTCTACAACAGGGGTCCCCAAACTTTTTACACAGGGGGCCAGTTCACTGTCCCTCAGACCATAGGAGGGCCAGACTATAAAAGAAAAATTATGAACAAATCCCTATGCACACTGCACATACCTTATTTTAAAGTAAAAAAACAAAACGGGAACAAATACAATATTTAAAATAAAGAACAAGTAAATTTTAAGTTTTTTTATTTTATTTTATTTATTCATTTTAGAGAGGAGAGGGAAAGACAGGGGGGGGGGGTAGGAGCTGGAAGCATCAACTCCCATATGTGCCTTGACCAGGCAAGCCCAGGGTTTCGAACCGGCGACCTCAGCATTTCCAGGTCGACGCTTTATCTACTGCGCCACCACAGGTCAGAACAAGTAAATTTAAATCAATAAACTGACCAGTATTTCAATGGGAACTAGGCTCCTCTCACTGACCACCAATGAAAGAGGTGCCCCTTCCAGAAGTGCGGTGGGGGCCGGATAAATGGCCTCAGGGGGCCGCATGTGGCCCGCGGGCCATAGTTTGGGGACCCCTGGTCTAGAACCACAGCAGAGCTCAAGAAGCACAAGAGGCTAGGAGAGTATAAGCCAGGGGTCGGGAACCTATGGCTCGCAAGCCAGATGTGGCTGTTTTGATGGCTGCATCTGGCTCACAGACAAATCTTTAATAAAAATAATAATGTTAAAAATATAAAACATTCTTATGTATTACAATCCATTCATTTCCTACCGCTCATGTTCATGGTTGCAGGTGGCTGGAGCCAATCACAGCTGTCCTCCAGGACAACACCAAATTTTTATTAGATAATGCATAATGTACACAGGTCGTTGTATGGCTCTCACGGAATTACATTTTAAAATATGTGGTGTTCATGGTTCTCTCAGCCAAAAAGGTTCCCGACCCCTGGTATAAGCATTGGAAATTAGCAGAAATATTGAATCAGACTTTCAACTTCTGCAGGCTGGGGACCAGGAGGTTTTGAAACACTTTTTCTTAGACCTCAATGGGGTGGAGTAAGGCCCCCAGCTGATATCTGGATTTTATTAATGTGAAGAATAATATTAAATGTGTAGAATATAGACACGAGAATGTAAATATACATAAATCCATTTTAAAGCTTCATTATTATAAGTATAGTAAGCTTTGAAAAAAATGTTTGGCCTGACCGATGGTGGCACAGTGGATGTAGCATCAACCTAGGATGCTGAGGTCACAAGTTTGAAACCTGGAGGTTTCCAGCTTGCAGGGTCACTGGCTTGAGCACAGGATCATCAACATGATCCCAAGGTCACTGGTTTGAGCCAAAAGTTGCTGGCTTGAAGCCCAAGGTCACTGGCTTGAGCCCAGGTCACTGACTTGAGCAAGGGGGTCACTGGCTTGACTTGAGCCCCCTGATCAAGGCACGTATGAGAAGCAATCAATGAACAACTAAAGCGCTGCAACTATGATTTGATGCTTCTCATCTCTCTCCCTTCCTGTCTCCCCCTGCCCTCTCTCTCTTTCACTAAAAAAAAAAAGGTTTGTCTATTATAGTTCTCTGGATTACTAAAGGATCCTTTTCATCAGTATCCATATAAAATTCATTGTGAATAGCCTGATGTATTTAAAAATAATTGTGATGGTTAATTTTATGTGCAAACTTGACTGGGCCACAGGGTACTAAGATACTTCATATTTTTTCTGGGTGTTTTACAAGGGTATTTTTATTTGAGATTAACATTTTAATGAATAAAGTAAAGCAGGTTGTTCTCCATAGTTTATATGGGTGTGTTGGGGGAGTTTATTCAATCAGTTGAAAGCATGAATAGAACACAGACCTCCTCTGAACAAGAAGGAATTCTACCAGCAGATTGTCTTTGGACTCGAACTACAACTCTTCTCTGAGTCCCCAGCCTGCTGCCTTCCCCATTTGATTTTAGACTAGCCAGCCTCCACATTTGCATGAGTTAATTCCTTAAAGTAAATCAACCCCTCCTACATCTATCTATCTACAGCAGTGGTACCCAACCCCCAGGCCGCGGACCGATACCAGTCCGTGGGCCATTTGGTACCGGTCCGCAAAGAAAGAATAAATAACTTACATTATTTCCATTTATTTATATTTAAGTCTGAATGATTTATTTTTAAAAAATGACCACATTCCCTCTGTTACATAAGACTCACTCTTGAAGTTTGTCTCGGTCATTTATCCGTCCCACCCTAAAGGCCAGTCCGTGAAAATATTTTCTGACATCAGTAGCCCCAAAAAGTTTGGGGACCACTGATCTATAGTACTTCCCCATGTGTAAGATCCACCTTTTTCTCGAAAAATTTGGGGTCTAAAATCTGGGTGCGTCCTATACAGTGGTTGTAGTTTTTACTTGCATTTACCGCTTTTTTGCACTTGTCTTTTTTTCAAATTTTGGGCCCCAAAATTAAGGTGCGTCTTCTACATGGGGAAATATAGTATGTATTTATATATGTAATGTATATGTACACACACACATATCCTTTTGCTTCTCTTTCTCTGGAGAACCCTGACTAAAACTGGGCAAGATGCTTAACCTCTAAACCTTTGTTTCTTCATCTTTAAAAGGGGAATTATACACTTCACAGGATTTCTATGAAGATTCAATGATATGACACTCACAGCACAGTTCAAAACATGCTAATCACCCAGCAAATGTTAGCCATTGAATGTTATCTGTTGAGGTTCAGACAGTTTGACTTGAAGAAACCTCACAATCTTAGTAATATTCCCACTTAAAAGGTTTTGGACAATTTAATAATTTAGTAGAGCCTCCTTTTTCAGGCTTCACCTCGTGTTAACTTAATAACATCAAGGCTGTCTTCACTGTTTCCTGCTCATTCCCACCTTACTGAGTTTATACTGCCAATTCAAATTCTACTTATTCTCTCTCCCCTTCTTCTCCAGAAATCTCTCCCAGCACACAAACCCAGACTTAGCTCCTCCCCACTCTCATCTTCCATAGCGCTCTCTGACTTCTAACATATGGTATTACATCTCACATTATTTCCTGTTTCATTTGTGAACATTCTCTTTCCTCATGTACTGGCATGCCTTGTTTTATTGCTCTTCACTTTATTGTGCTTCACAGATTTTATGGTGGTGGTTTTTTTCAAATTAAATGCAAGACCTTCCAGCAGCAAAAAGATTACAACTCCTTTTATTGTGGTGGTTTGGAAACAGCCCACAATATCTGCAAAGTATACCTGTATCAGGGTAAACTAGGCTTTGCTGCAGTAATAGATAATGCCTGAGATATCAGTAACTTACCATGTGTGGGACTGGGCTACTCTCCAGTGCTCTCCTTCATGTGCTGATTCAGGGGTCCAGATGCTTTCACCCTGTGGTTCTGCCAGCTCAGCACCCAACCACCATAGTTGCTACCAGAAAGGAAGGTAGATAGGAGGGCTCTCTTTAAGGGCCAGGCTTTTGGTGGTGGCTTACATTATTTCTACTGACACCCATTTGACCAAACCCAAGGTCCCAACCCAACTGCAGAGGAGATTAGGAAGTAGAGTCTTCCTGAGTGCCCATGGATAGGGAAAGGAAACAGGATTGGTGAACACAAAGCATTATCTCTGCTATACTTCTTAAGTTGCAAATCAAATTATTACATATACATATGTATATATATATATATTTAAGGTTTACAGTCTTCAATACATACATTGGGCACTATAAGCAAAATAAGTTAGTGCCTTCAAAGAGCCTACCATCAATAACAAAGACAAGATACAACCACAAAATATTAAATAATAAGTCACAGTTTGACCAACAATAAAGAAGTCTTACTGGCCTGACCAGGCGGTGGCGCAATGGATAGAGCATCAGACTGGGATGTGGAGGACCCAGGTTGGAGACCCCGAGGTCACCAGCTTGAGCATGGGCTCATCTGGTTTGAGCAAAGCTCACCAGCTTGGACCCAAGGTCGCTGGCTTGAGCAAGGGGTTACTCAGACTGCTGTAGCCCACGGTCAAGGCACATATGTGAAAGCAATCAATGAACAGCTAAGGCGTCACAAAGAAAAACTGATGATTGATGCTTCTCATCTCTCTTTGTTCCTGTCTGTCTATCCCTCTCTCTAACTCTGTCTCTGTAAAAAAAAAAAATGAAGTTTTACTGCAGTGTATGATAAAATGCCAAGTAAATTGCACAGATGATAATTACTACATACATCTAGAAAAGAAAGATCAACTCATCTAATGGGGTCATCAGAGATAAAGAGGAAGCAGAACAACTCTGAGTCTTGAAATATCAATGAGATTTGGTTGGAAATGAGAGTGGAAGGAAACACTTAAGTTTCCCGAAGGCAGGGAACTATCTTGTGGGAATTCATTATTCTCAAATATTTTTATTGGATTCTTAAAGCAGTAATTCTAAAAATAGAGACTCTTTCAGTGGGTCCAGGAGATTAAAACTTTTCATAATAATATGTGACCCTTTTCACTCTCATTCCCCAAATGTGTTGTAGAAATTTTCAGAGGCTACGTGATGATATGTGATAACTCAACAGATTGAATATCAGAAGCAGATGTGGCAATCCAGTTGTCTTCTACTAAGCCAGATATTGAAGAATTTGAAAAATGTAGAACAATGCCAATTTTCTCAATTCTTTTTTTAGGTTTGGGAAAATATAGTTAATTTTATAAAAGCATGTTAACATGTTATGGGTTTCTTGTTATTTTTAAGTGAATTAATAAATTAGTATTTTAAATTTTTCTCAGGTTTGATTTCTAATGGTAAAATATTGATAATACAATATACTTGAACAAAAGCTCAATAAATTTTAAGAATATAATGGAGTCCTCGTGCGGAGGACCCGGGTTCGATTCCCGGCCAGGGCACACAGGAGAAGCGCCCATTTGCTTCTCCACCCCTCCGCTGCGCTTTCCTCTCTGTCTCTCTCTTCCCCTCCCGCAGCCGAGGCTCCATTGGAGCAAAGATGGCCCGGGCGCTGGGGATGGCTCTGTGGCCTCTGCCTCAGGCGCTAGAGTGGCTCTGGTCGCAACATGGCGATGCCCAGGATGGGCAGAGCACCGCCCCCTGGTGGGCAGAGCATCGCCCCTGGTGGGCGTGCCGGGTGGATCCCGGTCGGGCGCATGCGGGAGTCTGTCTGACTGTCTCTCCCTGTTTCCAGCTTCAGAAAAAATGAAAAAAAAAAAAAAAAAAAAAAAAGAATATAATGGAGTCCTGAGACCAAAAATTTTGAGATCTCTGTCTTAGACCATAAAAATAGAAGTGGAATCCGTAAGTTCCTGCTCTAAGAACCCATCCAAAGATACTTTTTCAAATTTCTAGGATTGTGTCTCAAGTGTTCCTTGCCAACTACAACAATCTGCAATCACCAAGCACAATTCCCAGTTAATAATAGACATGACTTTGGACAGCAAATATACAAGACACTTGTTTCTATTCAGTTCTGGATTCAGGAACTTAAGAACACAGTTTAGAAATGTAGGTAGAGAAAAGTAATACAGAAATATAGGTAACTGAAAAAGGTGTTTTTAAGGCTTCAATATGTACACACAGCTAAATGTGTTCAGAAAGATTATTTAGCTGCAAACTTTCTCATTCTATGCTCACACCTTAAATTAAGTGAAGAATTAGCAATGAGTAGTATACCCCAAAGTGTGTGAGAAAGGAAATCTGTGATCAGATAATCTGGGTGCTCTGGGTCCAATTGAGCTAAGCAGAGTGCATTTCTGTGTCCATCTTCAAGCCCTTTTGTATGCTTCATTTTTATATTTCTCTAGCCCTGAAAACCAGGTATTTTTGGTTTGTTTGTTTTTACAAAGTATTACATGAGCCTTGTATTCCTCAGATACTTTTGAAAATGTTGCTGGCTATATGTAAGTATGGATAGGCTGCTACTGATGTTTTAGCAAGCATTGACTGTAATGTACTTAGGTTTCAAAGAACAGGATTTGACCAAAACCACAAATCTAAATCCATACTTGTTATTACGTGAATTTAGATGACAAATCCCATGCTCTAAAACATAACCCCAGACAGTCATGTCAAGTCCACTAGAACATGATTTGCTTGTAAAGCAGGTAAAAAAGTCCTAGATTCAGTGCCATGAAAGGCTACTGCATTTCATTTCCCAATATGACATATGAGAAAATTCTGCAGATTTCTGTTTAAGGCCATGGGTTGTATTGTCTTCTGTCTGTTGACAGAAGGTACGTGTTTCAGAGTTGAAGGGTAGTAATACCATCTGGGGATGTAAATGGAGGAAGCTGGATGGAAAAGACCTTATTTAAAGGATAATAAAAGAAATGTTGAAGGTAAGACCTCAACCCTACAAGCTGATAAGCATGTCCAGACATTTATTTATAGTGACATGAGTGACATTTATCTGCTTTTCATTAGAACATCTAATCCACTTGTCAAGGTGTGTCTTATGCAGAGAACCTGGTTTATGGTCAGAGTTGGCAGGCTTCAAATTCAAACATGACTGCCCTGGCTGAAATTCCTGATTGAAAAAAAAACAATGAGATGTGGAATCATTGGGTAAAATTTCAGTTTGCCTCATTAAGGGCATTCTCTAAAGAAGGTCCTAGCTTTGTGATAGAAATTACAGTTTGTCTGTAATTTAGTGGAGTAGTAGAGAAGATGAATTATCGAAGGGTTCACAAAGTTCAATATCTACCTACTCGGTCTCTAAGTACAATCATAATAGAATTATAGGTGTCTCTTTTTGTACCCCAAATTATCAACACAACCAAGTTTTAGGAACTAAAGATTAGGATAAATCAGGAACATCTACAAAAACTGCATGGCAGCTGTAGTTAAGGAACCGTGGGGGATCAGAGTACAGTTCTCTCTCAAGGAACTTGTAGAGATGAGATAAGGCATAACCACATTTAAAATAGAGATAACAATTTGAAAAGCAGTTCAAGAAAAAAAGGCCATGGTTATTTCCAAACATATTGGAAAGAACTTACACTAAGAATTCAGAGGTGGTGAAGAGGGAAGGGTTGTGGTGGGTAGAGAGCCAAGCAAGAATTTGTTGAAGAAGTGAAATTGGAAACAGATCTTGATCAATGAGTGACATACATAACATCTTCACCCAAATGATGGATTGCTAATTAACTACAGGCCACAGTGACCCCTTCTCCCCACCCCAGGCATGGGTGTGCATGTGCACATACTCCTATTCCTTGTCCATATGCTTCTCTGCCCTCTTAACTCACAATGCCACACATTGTTCTTTAGTGTACGATCGTTATGCCACATGGTTGCCCCCATCATTAGACTATATGATAAGCACTTTAGGAAAGGCTCTCTTGTTTCTAGTTTTGTGCCCAAAATAGTTCAGAGGAACTGTTACAAGTTTACTACAAGTCAACTGTATTGAAGTATAAATTTACATACATTAAATGCACATAATGAACTGTTTTAGGTGTACAGTTCAATGAATTTCAACAAGTGTATACATTTGGGTAACCATCAAGATATAGAACAACCAATAATGATATAGAACAACTATAAATGTATACACTTGGGTAACCCCCAAAGAAATGGAACAATTTCCCTGCTTCAAAATGCTCCCTGTGCTCCTGCGCGCTACTAGCTCCCTCCTGACCCCTTGCCATAGGCAGCCCCAATCTGCTTTATGTCCCTATAGATTGGGTTAGTTTTTGTAAAGTTTTCTATACATACAATAACACCATTTATAGTCTTTTGTCTATCTTCTTTACTAAGTGTAATGCTTTGAAATTCATCCGTGTGTGAGTCAGACACCTGATCCCTCTGTGGTATCGTGTAGCTGTACCGCTGTTTGTTTACACAGGCACTTGCTGATGCACATTTAGGTTGTCAGTCTTTTAGAATAAAGCTTCTGTGAACATTCATGAAAAGCATTTTTGTGGAAATACACTTTCCTTTCTTTGGAGCAAGTACCAGGAATAAAGTTTGCACAGTAGGTAGGTATATGTTTACTTTGTTTTCAAAGTAGTTGTACCATTTTACCTAAATATATACTTGATGATATAGGAATAGCCTCCATTAGCATTGTTGTCATTGTCAAAAACCTTGGAAGGTCTCTCTGATTTCTGTGAAATGAAATTCACACTCCTTAGTCTAACAGCCTTGGCCCCTACCATTGGCCCTTATTCCCTTTTTCAGACTTCGCCTTCCACTGCCCTAGGATGTGCTCACTTCACTCATTCGCATACCTTTGAACAACTTGCTCATGCATAACTGGGCCGCACATCAGCAGTGGTGCTTCTAGCACTGTCCAGGTCCTCTTTTGCCTCGTAGTCCATGTGACCAATGGCACACACTGACCAGCCAAATCGTCAGGGTTAGGCACTAACTTTGAGATATGATTCACCACACTTGTCAAGCAAATTTTAAGACTTTATTAAAATTAAACTTGAAATTTTGTCTTTAAACTTGCCAAACATGATTCCAGGATTTCAGGAATCCTATTTTTGAAGGGAGGGGAATACAGAGGGCATTCTCTCTTCGTGGGGGACACAGATCTGAACGAGAGTCACTGCAGCCTTCTAAGAAAGGGGGACTAGCAGGTGGTTCTTAGAGAATCAGAAGTGACTACATGGGCTGATGCGATTTTAACTGAACCACAAACTGGAAAATTGGAATGTATGGTTCGTAACAATTACAAAGAGGAAGAAAAAAATGTGGCCCACCTTGCCTCATTATTCATTCAGTGCTAAAGCAAGTAAACTTAAAAGATCTATTTGGTGATGCTGAATTTGAATGTAGTCTGTTTTTATTAGAAGTGTCACAGGCAAGATTTGGTCCCATAATGTCTCCTGGGCTCCACCTCTGGTTTCTTCAAGGTAATGCTAATCATGAAGAAGAAAACAAGTATGGAAGGGAGAATTGTGCCTTGAAAAAATCGCCAATGTCCCATTTTGCTTGTAAGACAATGGTGTCAATTTGCCAGAGAAATATATTGATTTAGTGTAGAAAATGTGCAAGCACCATTTTTCATTTCTTCTGTTTTCTAAACCTGATTCAGCCTGTTCTGTGTATCCTCAGATCCTTTTCTGAAATGAATCGTCCACCTGGATTACCATGGTTCTTTGTTCTAACACATGTTATCTAAATAGAATCACTCAAGAAGCTTGAATAAGAATTAAAACATAGAATTGGACACTTATGTTATGCAAAAATTCGTCATTATTTGGTTTATGGCTGCACAATGTGGAAGCTGCTCTTACTCCAGAATTTAGCACAGCACAATAGGAGAAAGCCTTTAATTAGTGCTCTCAGAACTGTAACAAAGGGAAGGATACAACAGCTTTTCTACTAGTGAATGGCAGTAACATGTTTCTATCTTTCAATCATGGAATCACTTGCTGAACTTGGAGAACCAGCTGAGAAATCTCTACCTTTTACAGAGGGCACTTTAACCAATGGTTGGGGGGGAAAAAAGAGAATTTTATGACACCAGAGACCAGGAATATCTTTCATGCAGCTGATCCAATTACCAAGATAAATAAAATGACCTAAAGCTCCAAAGAAATTGCATTTCCCTTCCATCTAGTACACACAGATCCCACAACATGTGAACTTCACTTTTATTGTCCGGCTCATAGTGAGTCAGTTCATAAAATCACATTCATTTTTGCCCAGCCAGGAGCAGGCTTGAAATGCTCCCTTCCTAAAAGATACTGTACTGTCTCTGGAGGAATAAGACAGCTGGAGCTTTAACTTTACCTATTGATTCAAGTTAAAAGGCCTTGCTCCTAAGCCTCCTGCTACATGACCTTGAAGGAGGAGCCTCTTGCTTCCATTGGATCCTACCCCTCTCACCTTGTAAAACGAGTTGCTAAACTAAGTCACCTTTGGGGATTCTTCTGGCTTTAATGGTTTGAACAGCCCAGTACTAGACACTCCCTCCTGTGTCTGGATCCCTGAGACATTTGCGATCTGCTTTGAATACATTCGTATAGATGGCCTTACTACAACTTGTGTTCAGCTGTGTGAGTCTTCCCTTCCAGGAGTCACTGAATGCATTCAGTAACACTTGACAAGTCTTGACTGGGAAGCTGCTGTATGCCAGACTCTTGTAGGTGCTGGGTGGTCAGGATAAAAGTGCCTGTTTTCCTAGATTCACAGTCTTGTTTGGGTTGGGGAGTAGGGTGGGAGAGAGACACCAAATACGTGAAAAAAAAAGAAATGAATACTGCGTTGAGTTGTGATAAGGGCTATTAAAAAAAAAAACAGGGCAAAGGGATAGGAAGTGACAGTGGGGTGGGGCCTCTATTTTAGGGTCAAGGAAGGTTATTTCTTCATTTTTTAAAATTTGGGTATAATTGATATATATGATTTTGATACCAGTTCCGACATGTGAGCTTTCCCCCCACACCACCAAACAATTCTCCACATCAGCTAGGAGTCCTACAACTCAGCACAATTCTAACACTATCTACTGGGAGGTAGGTAAGGGCTCAGCCCTACAAAACCCCCTACTACAGAGACCATTGCAAGCTCAGGTCGTCTCCATGTGCTTCTGACCCACAGGGTAGAGATTGGAGGTTTCCACTACCTGCTCTTCGGGTTTAGTTGATTTGCTAGGGTGGCTCACAGAACTCAAGAGACAATTTTACTTACTAGATCACCAGTTTCTTTATTATAAAAGGACACAATTCAGGAACAGCCAGATGGGATGTTCAGGGCACAGCATGGGCAGAGGATGAGGAGCTTCTGTTTCCTGAGCCACCCCTTGCCTCAAATCTCCACATGGTCACTACTAATCCAGAAGCTCTCTGAACCCTGTACTTTTGGTTTTTAAGGAGACTTCATCTAGTAGAAATGATCAATCTTTAACTCCATTTCCAGCCCCTTCTCTTCTCCCTGGAAATTAAAGCTAGGCCTCAAAGTTCTGACCCTCTAATCCAGGGGTAGTCAACCTTTTTATACGTACTGCCCACTTTTGTATCTCTGTTAGTAGTAAAATTTTCTAACTGCCCACTGGTTCCACAGTAATGGTGATTTATAAAGTAGAGAGGTAACTTTACTTTATAAAATTTATAAAGCAGAGTTACAGCAAGTTAAAGCATATAATAATAATTACTTGCCAAGTACTTTATGTTGGATTTTTGCTAAGTTCAGCAGAATAAATCTTTATAAAACAACTTACTACAGTTAAGTCTATCTTTTTATTTATACTTTGGTTGCTCCTTTACCGCCCACCATGAAAGCTGGAATGCCCACTAGTGGGTGGTAGGGACCAGGTTGACTACCACTGCTCTAATCAGTTGGTTCCCCATCCTTATTGGCATAACAAAAGACACCTGCATTGCTCTAATCACATAAGAAATTGCAAAGTTTTTAGGAGTTGTGTGCAGGAAACAGATAAAGATCAAATATATCTTTATCATAAATTATATCACAATATACCATAAGATGAAGAGTTCTTAAATGTTCATTTGGGTTTGGCAATTGTACAGACCTGTAGTAGTGTTAAAACATTTCTGAAAATTTTGTCCCTTCCTTTGAATTAGGACTGGCCTTTGTAACTTGATTCCAATGCACAGAATATGGCAGAGGGACATGATATGACATCTGAGGCTAGGATAGAAAAGGCAATACAGCTTCTATCTCTCTCTCCCTTCAGCATGCTGTGAGTAAGCCCAGGACACTGAGAGGCCATGTGTAGGTGTTCTGGGCTACAGCCCCAGGTGAGGTCCCAGTCAACATCAATATGAACCACCATGAGTGATGAGTCTTTGGATAATTTCAGCCCCTAGCCTTCAACCATTCTAGCTGAGGTCCCAATCATCACAGAAAATACTGTTCCCACTGTGTCCTGTCCAACTACCTGTTCCACAGAAACTCTGAGAGATAATAAATAGTTGTTTACTCAACTAAGTTTGGGAGCAGTTTGTTAGGCTGCAATACATAACAGAGACAATACCCATAAACCTGCAATCACCATCCAAAACAAAATATAGAGTATTTTCTTTTGTTGTTGTTGTGTTTGTTTTCATTGAAGGATTTTGCTTCTAATCAGTCGGAGAACAATGCAAGATGGAGTGGGGATAACAAGTCACACACATTGGAGAATGTGAAGGTTCCTGGATCACGGCTCTCTGAGGGCTTCCCTTTCATTTCTAAGGCAGGACCTCAGACCTCTTTTCCAGGCCAAGGAGGCCCCTTCCATTGGGAAGACTGTTCCTCCCAGCCCAGTTGGGGTGCAGCAAATGGAAACAAGCTGGGAACTGCAGTGTGCCCTAAGCAGTCCATACACAATTTGGGGGATCTTCAGACAGTGATGCCAATCTCACAGGCACTTCCTCAAAGGCGAGGGAGAGTCACCCTGATGAAATCAACCTGTACTAAACCTATCCTATTTCTCTTTCACCCCAAGAAGATAAAGCCAAGACCAGATCATCTGACTTTCCAAGCCAAGAAATAGTCTTGGAAAGGGGCAAGTATTTTTATTCAGAGTTCCTTCTCAGGACTTCTGGAGATCCTGGCTTCAGAGGCAACAGGAAACCATTCTGCAAAGTGGGGTGAAGGGCCTGAGGTCAAGGAGGCAGCAAAAGAGCCTAAAGATCTTCCTACATTACATTGGGGTCTTTCACTTTCTCCCTTGCTCTCCTTCAGCTGAATCTCTCCCACCCCATGTGTGTTTTTTGGTGGTGGACGAGATTTGAGCTCCGGGAGAAGTGTTTCCCACGCAGAGTGCACCAGCAGGGCTTCTGCCCTCTGTGAGCCCTCTGGTGTGCTCCAAAGCTGGAGATACAGATACAGTGCTGCACCCTGATGCTGGAGCTGTTGCTGAAGCTCTTCCTACTTTCCTAGCAGATGTAGAGCAGGCTGGGGTGGGTCCGGTGATGCATGCTGACCAAATGATTTGAGTACAACTTACAGACATCATGCTCTTCTATCCCTTTATACCTGAGTGCACTTTCTAAGAACAAAGAAATTTATTTACACAGTGATCAAAACCAAGAAAACTATTAATGCATTATTACTCTTTAACATTCCCTGTTCAAATTTTGCACTGTCCTAATTATGTCCTTCATGACAGATTTTCCCACATGATCATGAGTCACATGTTTGCACTTGGTTATCATGACACTTTATCCTCCTTCAATCCTTACTTCTTCTTTGTCTTTCTTGACCTTAACATTTTTTAAAAGTATAGGGCAGTTCTGTGTGATGTCCCTGAATGTAGGCTTGTCTGATAGGTCCTCATGAGTCAGTTTATGCCTTTGGGGAGGGATAGCACAGAAGTGACACTGCTTTCTTCTCAGTGACTCCTAGGTCAGTACGTCCAATTGTTGAATATTAACATTGATGTCAGGCTTCTCCCCCATAAAGTTAGTTTTTATTTTTGGTAATTCATGAGTAATTTGAGAGTGAATATTTTGAAAATACAGCTATCTTGTTTCTAATCAAATGTTCAAGAATTAGTTTGAGCATCCGGTGATGATTCTTGCCAGACAGTTAATATTATAGTGGTTGCAAAGAGGTAGTATTGCTAGCTGCATCCTTTCTTCTATGTTTATGAGTTTGTATTCTACAGAGATATAAGGAAGGAAAAGCTCTTTTTTATAGTAGACTGTCTACTAATAATGTATACTACTATATATATGCACACACATACATACATATATAGAGTATACTAATAATGTATATGTATGTATAATATACAGAAAAAATTTACATTAATTGACATTCTGATATTTAAATTATATGTCTGTATGTATAGGTATATACATATATATATGTATACACAGTGTATGTGTAATAACTGTGAACTGATAGATCCTTGTCTTATTTATGGGTCATAATCTATTACTGTCATTATGTATTTTTTGTGTGTGTGACAGAGACAGAAGAGAGACAGAGAGGGACAGATAGGGACAGACAGACTGGAAGAGAGAGATGAGAAGCATCAATTCTTCATTGTGGCACCTTAGTTGTTCATTGATTGCTTTCTCATATGTGCCTTGACTGGGGGGCTACAGCAGACCGAGTGACCCCTTGCTCAAGCCAGTGACCTTGGGCTCAAGCCAGTGACCTTGGGCTTCAAGCCAGCAACCATGGGGTCATGTCAATGATACCACACTCAAGCCAGCAACCCCGCGTACAAGCCGGAGAGCCTGCGCTCAAGCCAGCAACCTTGGGGTTTTGAACCTGAGTCCTCTGTGTCCCAGTCTAATGATCTATTCACTGTGCCACCACCTGATCAGACTATCATTAACATATTTTGATGCTCAAACTGTCTCAAATCTGGCCAGTGGAAGCCCCTTCAGATTAGCTTCCACATCTTTTTGATATATTTCCATCATTTTAAGGTATGTCCTTTCTTTCTGGTACAGTAAGATGTTTCCGGATTGTCTTAAACTTTCCATGCCCTAGCACTGAAATTAGCCATTTTGTCTAGGTCCCCTAGAAGCCTATATGTTCATAAATAAAATTTGGTCTAATAAAAAAATTTGTCAAAAGCTCTTGAAATTTCCCCAAATGCTCCATTGGGATGTTACAATAAAATCTTTCCTTCAGCACTAGCATTACATATAAAGTTAAATTTTATCTTATTTATTTTTATTTTGTGTCTTAATCATTTGTATTAGTATAACACATTGTAATTATTAAAAAGAGAGACTTTTGATGTATTCTATATGTTTAAATGTCTTATGAAATTTAGAATAGCATATAACATTTTTTTAAGAGAAACAGACAGCCAGGAAGGGAGAAAGGTGGGGAAGGAGATGAGAAGCATCAACTCATAGTTGCTTCACTTCAGTTGCTCATTGATTGTTTCTCATATGTGCCTTTACTGGGGGGGCCCAAGCTGAGCCAGAGACCCCTTGCTCAAGCCAGCAACCTTGGGATCATGTTGATGATCCCATGCTTGAGCCAGTGACCCCATGCTCAAGCTGGCAAGCTCACACTTAAGCCAGCAATCTTGGGGTTTCAAACCAGGGACCTCAGTGTCCCAGGTTGTAGTTCTGTCCACTGTGCCACCACTGATCAGGCTAACATATAACATGGTTCTATACTTTTTGCTTTTGTGTAAAACGAGAACTTTCAGCCACATAATGACTAAACTTTTATAGGTTCATCTGGACACCATCTAGCCATTATGCACAATAATATTTATATGGGGAAATGCTTTCTAATGGTAAAACAAGCAATTTAAATGGACTTTGGGACAGAAAGACACTTTGCTTGGGATGGAGGGTGCATGATGCAGTATGCAGGTAGTGTTCTATTGAGTTGTATGCTTGAAACCTGTGTGGTTTTGCGAACCAATGTCATCCCAATAAATCTAATTTTAAAATATAACAAAAATAAATTGACTTTGAAAGATAGGTTTTCACAGGATGAGTTGAAAAGGCAGTTAACTGGTCAATGAAGTTTAAATTGTTACTCCTGAAGTAATTTTGCTTCTATTCTTCTGTAATTACCTTTAATTAGAAACCTGCTCAAAGTTCTAGTCTTGTGGTTGGTGGAAAGTGTCATTTTAAGCATACAACTCAACCCTTGTATTCCTTACCATGTTCCAATTGAGGTTAGTTCAGAAAATGCTTGTCAAATGAACTTCAGGGAGAAAAAGGGATTTGCTACACGTTTTGGAGACATGGGTTGGCCAAATATGGGGATGTGCAGAGAAAACAAGGAGAGAGTAATCAGTTTATGCTACAGAGATGTAAGGCAGCGATTCTCAAGGTATGGTCTTTGGACCAGCAGTAACAGAAAACTCCCTGGAACTTCTAAGAAAGGTGTGTTCTCAGAACCCACCCCAGACTTCTGGATCTTTGGCGGTGGGGCCCAGGATTCTTGGTTTTACATGTCCTCCAAGGGATTCTGATGCCCAAGTTTGGGAACCACTCACTGTCCTAAGAGGGTTGGGAGATCAGATCTGCATTGCCTAACAAGCCTGGCTACTCCGGGGACAGGGCTCCAAGCTCAGGTCTGGCTCACACGGCTGCAGGTTTGTCCGCAGCCAGGTGTCCAGGTGAACCAGAACCTACAGGAGAGCTCCCAGTTGGAGCCCTCTGTGTTCACAGAAAATCCACAGTGAGGCACATAAAAATTTAAGTTTACTTAGCAAAAGTTGATTTGAATGAGGCTGCTCTAAATGGAACGTCAGGCCTGACCTGTGGTGGCGCAGTGGATAAAGCCTTGACCTGAAATGCTGAGGTCGCAGGTTCAAAACCCTGCACTTGTTCGGTCAAGGCACATTTGGGAGGTGATGCTTCCTTCTCCTCCCTCCTCCCCCCCCCCCATTCCTCTCTAAAATGAATAAATAAAATACAGTTTAAAAAATAACTCTTAAAAACATAACTCTTTAAAAAATAAAATAAAATAAATGGAGCGTCAGAAGCACTGCCGCAACGGGAGCTGGGGAGAGACTTACTCAGAGAAGAGGCGGGAGCAGAGCAATGAGGTGACTTGATTGGCTGGCTCTGGAGCGCGGCTCCAGCGGAAAAGCCTGGATGGCTGTTGGTGATTGGTTGTCCCTAGGTTTTTGATTTCTTAAACTTGAAGGACTTACTTGTTAGGTTTAAGTTTGCTCACAGAGGCTACCAAGGCATTAAAGCCACTTCAATCAGATGGCCTCCTTGTTTTATTAATGTAACTCCATTGAGAGCGTAGAGATGTTTGTTTGCTGTCTCCAGGATTCCCCAGTTTACACCTGATTGTTTTCAGAGCGTCTTCTTGGGGTGTGGTGAGAATATGGGAAAACCAAGGCAAATAGGTATGGAAGTCCTGGCAGAACAGTCTTATGGGAAAAAGGTCGGAGGCCAGGGGCTGAGCACTGGTGGGTGGGAACAAAGGTGGAGGAGCTTCTCCCTGACTTCGTGGTCCACCTGTCACAGGCCAGGGAGCAGCTCCCTGCTCACCCTCCACAATGGGAATGGGACCACCTCAGAGTCTCTGTTTATGACACAAACGATGGGGGAAGATGACTGTGATCCCAGATGGCAGTTATAATAGTTGACATCTGGCCCTGGCCGGTTGGCTCAGTGGTAGAGCGTCGGCCTGGTGTGCAGGAGTCCTGAGTTTGATTCCCGGCCAGGGCACACAGGAGAAGTGCCCATCTGCTTCTCCACCCCTCCCCTTCTCCTTCCTCTCTGTCTCTCTCCTCCCCTCCCACAGCCAAGGCTCCATTGGAGCAAAGTTGGCCCTGGCGCTGAGGATGGCTCCATGGCCTCTGCCTCAGGCGCTAGAATGGCTCTGGTTGCAACAGAGCAACACCCCAGATGGGCAGAGCATCGCCCCCTGGTGGGCATGCCAGGTGGATCCCGGCCGAGTGCATGCGGGAGTGTGTCTGTCTCCCTGTTTCCAGCTTCAGAAAAATACAAAAATAAATAAATAAATAAAATAAAATAATAAAAAATATAATAGTTGACATCTATCTAAAATCTCAGAATGAAGCTGGTTGTGTTCAGCAAATGAATGCAGTAGGTCATGAATGGCCAAGGACAAGCCTTGTGAGCTATGAAATGAGGACTCCCTGTGATCTTCTGGACTCATGTGGGCCAGTGTCACCTCCCAATTTCTTAGCAGAGAGGCTAAAGTAACTTTATACTTAGGCTTCTTCTGGAAATTATAAGGCTAGGGGCTGTGGTGAATGTCTTCGAGACCAGGCAGCATGGGCTGCAGAGAGACCCAAACACTCTGTATTTAAGGATCAGCTCAGGACAAATCTCTCCCTGCTCATTCCAGAGCAGGCCGTGAGAGTCGTACTGGACTGAAGGGCTCTTCAAAAGTCTCAAGTTTGCCTAGCAGGACAGTATTGACCTTCTGATTTTATTTATTTATTTTTATTTTTTTGTATTTTTCTGAAGTTGGAAACGGGGAGGCAGTCAGACAGACTCCCACATGCGCCCGACCAGGATCCACCCAGCACGCCTACCAGGGGGCGATGCTCTCCCCATCTGGGGCATTGCTCTGCTGCAATCAGAGCCAGTCCAGCACCTGAGGCAGAGGCCACAGAGCCATCCTCAGCGCCCGGGCCAACTTTGCTCCAATGGAGTCTCGGCTGCGGGAGGGGAAGAGAGAGATAGAGAGGAAGGAGAGGAAGAGGGGTGGAGAAGCAGATGGGCACTTCTCCTGTGTGCCCTGGCCAGGAATCGAACCTGGGACTCCTGCACGCCAGGCTGACGCTTTACCACTGAGCCAACTGGCCAGGGCCTGACCTTTTGATTTTAATCAGTGGTTCTTCCCCTAAGAGCACACAGAAGATTGAGACTACAATCTGTCCTTTCTTCTTCTCTTCTCTGTCTAAATCCTGTCCCAGTTCTCCCAGAGCATTTTCTTTGGGAAGAAATAGGTAAACATTTACCTGTGATTTCCAAGGTCCTGGTGACAGCTGGTGAGCTTCCTGCACCACTTTGTTTCTGAATTCATAAATAACCTTTGAAAATTCTTGTAAACATTTTTGCGTTTATGTACTAGAATAGTGACTTTCCACATGATGCTTGCCAGGAACCTTTAAGAACCTATGCAGTATCCTTAAGAAGCTTGTGGATGTATTTGGCTTTGGGCCAGATAATGTGAAAAGCAAGAATTATAACTGTGTCAGTATGCCTGGTTCTTCATGCAAAAAAAAGTTAACTCCCTAACTGGGTTTGAGAGACTCCTGTATCCTGGACTTCTATTTCTGGAGATGTGTTACCACCCCTTCTACTAACAGGAGGGAAGGCCCTGAGCTATCTTACCTTCACTTTCTTGATGCCTCACTGCAAAACTGTGTTCCATACTCCTCTCGCCCCACCCCTCCAGATCTCACTCTTTCTAAACAGCCCCTTCCACAGTGACTCATCTCTACTCAAAGAAGGTGCACTGAGGTGAACATTAAAGAGCTAGAAGTTTCCCAAGGGAAATACAGAGAGAAATAAATAATTCAAGAAATAGAACAAGAACATAGATAAGGCCTATGAAGAAGTCAATATACCAGATAACAAGGACAATAGGTGTTTATGTATAAGCATATAAAAATATATATGTGAAAGTGCGTTAGACCTGAGAAAGGACTAGTTTAGAACACTGCTCACTACAAATAAATGATGGTTATTGTTGAAACTTACAGTCTGTAAAGTAGGCAGAACATCTGTTCTTCTCCATTCTGAGAGCAGCAAAGAGATGCTCAGGTAATAACCACACTGTGACGTCTAGTTCTGATCTGTTTTTCAGTGGGATGCCTTTTAAGAATTCCTCAAGTGTATAAAAACCAAATGCAATAAAGAAGCTTTAAGTGGCTCCTAGAGTTAAAAAAAATGCTATGGAGAAAAATTTTGTTGGTAGAAATAGTGAAATTTGAATATGAACTATATATTGGCTGACATTATTAAATGAAAATTAATTGTCTTAAATACGATAACAGATTAGGTAAAAGATGGTTTATTCTTCAGAGATGCAGGTTGGAGGATTTAGGCCATCGGAAAGGAAGAGGAGACCATAGAGGAAAGGAGAGTGAAGGTATCAGAAGATCTAATAGATGGTCTGCTCAAGATCTCACTCAGCTAGATGGAAAAGCATACTTTTGATGATTTGAACATCTACTGCTGAATAATAAACTAGCCCCAGGCTCTGGCCGGTTGGCTCAGTGGTAGAGCATCGGCCTGGCGTGCAGGAGTCCCGGGTTCAATTCCCGGCCAGGGCACACAGGAGAAGTGCCCATCTGCTTCTCCCCCCCTCCCCTCCCTCTTTCCTCTCTGTCTCTCTCTTCCCCTCCTCCAGCCAAGGCTCCATTGGAGCAAAGTTGGCCCGGGCGCTGAGAATGGCTCTGTGGCCTCTGCCTCAGGCGCTAGAATGGCTCTGGATGCAACAGAGCAACGCCCCCGATGGGCAGAGCATCGCCCCCTGGTGGGTGTGCGGGGTGGATCCCAGTCGGGCGCATGCGGGAGTCTGTCTGACTGCCTCCCCGTTTCCAACTTCAGAAAAATACAAAATAAATAAATAAATAAATGAACTAGCCCCAAACATAAAGACTTAAAACAACAATTGCCTATTCGCTCCCAATCTGCAGGTTAGGTTGCTGCTCAAAAGGTTGAGGGCTGAAAGGTAGGACTTGCTGTTGTCTGGGTTCCTTGGTTCTCCTCCACATGTCCTCTCATGTGGTTAGCTTGGGCTTCCTCACAGCATGGTAGTCTCAGAGCAGTCAGATATCTCACACAGCAGCTGGCTTCCCTCACAGTGTAAACATGGGAGGTACCAAACCTTTATAAAGCTTAGGCCTAGAACTAGCTCCGTGTCAATTCTGCTGCAGGTGACAGGGCCAGGCCAGAATTAAAAGACAGAATACCAGAAGGACAGGCTTATTGGAGAGCCACTAAATGAACAGCTTGCCACAGGTGGGGATCAGGAGCTGTGGCCAGTGGAAATTTCCTGTAGGCCAGAAGCCATAAGACAAAGAAAATGAGAAGTGACTGTTTTAAAAATCTTTGGCTCATTGATCACAGTTACATGAAAAAAAAAAAAAGTGGATAAATAGGTTTCCTTACTGCAGCACCTCCTTGAAAATGTCAGGAGCCCATATGTACTAGGAGTATAATATATTGCAGTGGTTTTCAACCTTTTTACACTTGGAGACTGGTGAAAATAGGAGAATTATTTTAGGGACTGCTAAGGCAGAACTCATCTCAAGCACAAACAAATTAGACTAAGATCATTGGGTCTATAATCTTCATACAACATCAGGGTGGTTAACTCTTTCGAGAAACCGCATGAAATTTCTGATGGACCAGTTCACGAACTGGCAGTTGAAGGACACTGATGATATAAAGTGTTTTTAAACTTATCTGATCATGGTACATATATTTTAAAAGACTGTTATTTGGGACATTAGGACTGTAAAGACTTCAATTTGGATGAAATATTTTTAATTTAACACTTTTTAAAAAAATTGTGGTACACAGATAACATCAAATTTATTATCTTAACTATTTTTTTGAAAGTTTATCTTATTGATTTTAGAGAGAGGAAGGAAGAGAGCAGGAGAGAGATCAGGACATCTGTTTTTGTAGGTGCCCTGACCGGGGATCAAACCAGCAACCTCTGTGCTACAGGACGATGCTCCAACCAACCGAGCTATCTGGCCAGGGCTATCTTAACTATTTTAAGTGAACAATTTTGTGGTATTAAGTGCATTCACACTGTTGTACGACCATCACCTCTGTTGATCTCCAGAACGTTTTCGTATTGCAGAACTAAAACTTTATATTCACTAACAATAATTCCCCTTTCCTCCCACTTCTCAACCCCCTCAGCAACCACCCTTCTACTTTCTGTCTCTGTAAATTTGACCACTTTACTCTATTACCTCATATAAGCAGAATCAAATAGTACATATTTGTCTTGTGACTGGCTTATTTTGGGCTACCCCTGCTCTCTTTTGGTCTCTATTTACATGGAATATCTGCTTTAATCATTTCACTTTCAGTCTATTTCTGTCTCTAGATCTAAAGTGAGTCTCCTGTACACAGCTTATAGTTGGGGCATGTTTTTAATCTATTCTGTTAATATCTGTCTATTAATTGGAGAATTTAGTCCACGTACATTTAATTACTGATAAAAAGGAACTCTTGTGTCATTTTGATATCTTTTTCTACATGCCTTAAAGTTTTTTGTACCTCATTTCCTGCATTGCTGTCTTCTTTTGTGTTTAGTTGATTTTTTTGCAGTGAAATGTTTTAATTTTCTTCTCATCTCTTTTTGTGTATATTCTATAGCAATTTTCTTTGTGGTTACCATGGGCATTACATTTAACATCCTAACTTATAACACTGTAATTGGAAATTATAATAGTTTAATGTCAGTAACCTGCAAAAACTCTTCTTCAATACAATTCCGTCCCTATCCCTTTCAGTTACTTAATGGCACAAAATTACATCTTTATATAGGTATCTAAAACAAACAAATAATTATTTTTATGCATAATATCTTAAATTATGTAGAAAACAAAATGTGGAATTACAAACCTGAGTTATAATAATACTAATTTTTAAGCTAATTTTTTAATGTTTATTTTATTGATTTTTAGAGAGAGAGAGATAGGAACATTGATTTGTTCCCGTATGTGCCCTAACCAGGGATGAAACTGACAACCTCTGTTCTTCTGGATGATGCTCTAACCAACCAAGCTATCCAGCCAAGGAACTAATCATTTTTTTTAGTGAGAGGAGGGGATATAGAGAGATAGACTCCAGCATGTGCCTTGACAAGGATTCAACTGGCGACCTCATCTGGGGCCAATGATCAAGTCAACTGAGCTATTTTTAGTGCCTGAAGCTGATGCGCTCGGACCAACCACACTATCCTCAGTGCTCAGGGCTGATGCTGGAACCAACTAAGCCACTGGCTGCAAGCAAGGAAGAGGGAGAAATGGGGAGAGGGAGGAGGAAAGAAGCAGATGGTCACTTTTCTTGTGTGCCCTGACTGGGAATTAAACCCAGAATGTCCATATGCCAGGCCCATGTTCAATCCACTGAGCCAACCAGCCAGGGCACTAATTGTTTTTCTAAATGTATTAATCTCTTAAATAGTCTTATAGAATAAAAATATTGGACTTATAAATCAAAATTTAAATGATAATGTTTTTTGTTCACATATTTATTTTTACTGAGATTTTTATTTTTTTATATATCAATAGTTTCAATTTACTGTCTAGTGTCCTTTCATTTCAACTTTCAGGATTTTCTGTGTTCTTTCAAGGCAGATCTAGTGGTAAACAGCTTCTTCAGCTTTTGTTTTTCTGGGAATATCTTAATTTCTTCTTTACTTTTGAGAGACAGTTATGCCAGGTATAGGATTCTTGATTGACAGTTTTTTTTTTCTTTCAGCACTTTTAATATAACAGCTCACTGCTTTCTGGCCTCCAAAATTTCTGATGCAAAATCTGCTTATAATTTTATTAATGCTTCCTGGTCTGTGATATATTAATTCTCTTGCTGCTTTTAAGATTCTCTCTTTGTCTCTGTTTCAACAGCTTGATTATAATGTGTCTTAGAATGAGTTTTTTTTAGTTCATCTTTCTTGGCATTTGTTTAGCTCTGTTCACTTTTCCTTTTCTTTCTTTCATTTTTTTCTTTTTGTATTTTTCCAAAGTGAGAAGTGGGGAGGCAGTCAGACAAGACTCCTGTATGTGCCTGACTGAGATCCACCCAACATGCCCACCAGGGAGCAATGCTTTGCCCATCTGGGGCATTGTTCCATTATAACCAGAGCCATTTTAGCACCTGAGGCAGAGGCCACGGAGCCATCCTCAGCACCCGGGCCAACTTTGCTCTAATGGAGCCTTGGCTGCTGGAGAGGAAGAGAGAGACAGAGAGAAAGGAGAGGGGGAAGGGTGGAGTAGCAGATGGGCACTTCTTCTGTATGCCCTGGTCAGAAATCAAACCTGGGACTTCCATATGCTGGGTCAATGCTCTACCAGTGAGCCAACCGGTCAGGGCCTAGTTCTTTTCACTTTTCTTCAATCTTTCTTCTTCCTGTTCCTGAGACTCAATAATTTCAATTGTCCTATCTTCAAGTTCACTGGCTTTTTTTCTTCTGGCTGCTCAAATATGCCTTTAAATCCCTCTAGTAAATTTTTCATTTCAGTTATTTTACTTTTCAGGTCCAGAATTTATTATTAATTTCTTTTTAGGTTTTCTGTATCTTTATTGATATTTTCATTTTGCTCATACATTGCTTTTGTAAAATTCCTCCATGTCTTTTTTTAGCTCTTTCTTTCTTTATTTATTTATATATTTTTTTGAAGCTGGAAACAGGGATAGACAGTCAGACAGACTCCCGCATGCACCTGACCGGGATCCACCCAGCACGCCCACCAGGGGGCGACACTCTGCCCACCAGGGGGTGATGCTCTGTCCCTCCGGGGCGTCATTCTGTCGCGACCAGAGCCACTCTAGTGCCTGGGGCAGAGGCCAAGGAGCCATCCCCAGCACCCAGGCCATCTTTGCTTCAATGGAGCCTCGGCTGCGGGAGGGGAAGAGAAAGACAGAGAGGAAGGAGAGGGGGAGGGGTGGAGAAGCAGATGGGCGCTTCTCCTGTGTGCCCTGGCCAGGAATTGAACCCAGGACTTCTGCACGCCAGGCCAACGCTCTACCACTGAGCCAAACGGCCAGGGCCTTTTTTAGTTCTTTAATACAGTATTTCAAAGTCTTCATCTAGCAAGTCTGCTATCCAGTCTTTCTCAGCAAAAGTTTCTGATGGCTTCTGTTTTTCCTTTAAATGGACTATACTTTCTTGTATGCCTTGTGAATTTTTGTTGAAAACTGGATATTTGAACTTAATAATGTAGTAACTCTAGAAATCAGATTTTCCCCATTGATCAGGATTTGCTGATTTTGTTTTTGCTTTTGATTGTTGTAGGCTGTATCTGTTATGGAGATCAGCCAAAGATATAAACTCGAGGCCTTTTTAGGTTTTTTTAAAGCCTGTGCCTTTTCCCTGAGCACGTACCTTTTCCTGGGCAGGCATGGTAACTTTTAAGCACCCTTATATATGTAGTTCTTTTTGACAGTCCTAGACTTTAAATGTCTGACTCACAAATGGGGGAAGAAAAGAAAAATGAAAAAAGAGGAAAAGAGAGAGAAAAGGATGCTTGCTTTTTAATTCCTTGGAGGTTCCAATTTAGGTGGTGGGTAAAGGGCTTGCAACACTGAGAGGAGGGTTGAAACAATGGATGCTTGCCTATGATTTTGCATCTCTAAGACCAGAAGCAGCAATCAGCAATTAGAACACAGATCTCCAATTTTTGGAGAACAGGGTCCTTATTGCCCACCCTGGCTCCATAAAGTTGTCTGAAGCTGCCTGCCATGCAGCTGAGAAATGGAGGAATAGAGATATGGTACCATCCTGGAAGCTGAAATTGACTGAAATCAATCAGTTTACTGTCCATGCCTTCCCTTGGAAGTTGCAAGTGTTAGAACAGATTATGGAGTTACAAAACAGATACATCAACCATATTCTGCCAGTGCAGTTGTTGTCTAGGTAAGGAGATAGATTTCTGGTGCTTCCCACTCTTTCATCTTCCCAGAATCTTCTCTCTGCCAGTTTGGATGCTCGTCTTCCAGACATAGAGAATGAGTTTCTCATTGGACCATAGTCCTGGCTTTTCTGCTGCCTGTCCTTAGTGCCAACATGGCACCTGTCCCGATTCTTGATACATATTGATAGTCTCTGTTCTCCCACATCTTCCCAAGGGGGTTTGCTGAGTGTCAATGTCATCATAGAGTCAGGTTGTAAGACTCAGGAACCTAATATGATCTCCATTGGTATGTGAAAATTTTAATTGCTCACAGGTAAAAAATGATCACCTGTTCATGTACTTTCCTTGGTACATGCATGCTCAGAATGACTGAACCCCAGTTGCCCACTTGCTGATCTTCTATTGGTCATTTGAGATTCAGACCAAAGGTTTTTTCCTTATCTAATCCTGATGGGATCCACTCACAGGCAGTCTATCTAATCCTTTTCCATGAAAAGGCATTTCCATGAGATGGCAAATAGTAATACTGTTAGTTAATATTTACTGGGTACTTACTATTTGTATGATATTGTGCTGAGTCCTGGCTTGTCTAACTCCTGAGCCTGAGTGCTTAGCCATTGTATGGTTTGGTCTGTACAATGTGCAATATTTAGCACATTGCATTGTGTAGCAATAACTGTCAGTTTTCTACCAAAATATATGTTTCTTTTTTTTCCTGGAAACATGGTTGCCTAGTTGGAGACTGTTTCCCAACATACTCTAAGGCTAGGTATGGCCACATAACTAAGTATTCACCAATGATGTGAGAAATTCCCACGTCACTTCTTAAAAGGAAATCCCTTTCCTACGACTTGTGCTCTCTCCCTCCTCCAGTGCCTACCACCTAGCTTGGCCATGCAGCACTGGGGATGAAGGAGGAATGAATGAGAGGGACATGGATGTGTTAAGAGCAAAGCCACCTGCCAAACCTGGGGCTGTTAGTGAGAGAGAAATAAACTTTCATATATTAAAAGCCACTGTATTGGGGAGCATATTTATCACAGCAGCTAAAACATTACCTAAACAATTTACATTTAGATTATCTGTTTCCTCCCTATTACTCTGAGAGCAGGGATATACACCAAATGCATCTCTTCATATAGTTGGCCCAGCATAGTATCTGGGGCATACCAAGTACTCCAGAATAAATGCTTTTGTTAAATGAGTGACTGAATAAATAATACTTCTGATACACTGCTCACAAAAATTAGGGGATCAGGGAAGGTGCAGATACTCCAGTACTTTCAGCCTTTAGCATAGTGCATTTTCACCAATGAAATAGATGTTCGTTTTGCATCTCATTTGCATAATCAAACACCTTTCTTTGACCTATTGTTTGCCCTTCTGATGTTCTTGTTTAATAAAAAACAAATCAAATATTTCTTTTTTTGTCGCTTCATATTCATTTTGAACTTTCCCCTAATTTTTGTGAGCAGTGTGTTATGCAAAAATGCCTGTGAGAAATGTTTGAGCATTGAGACCAACCAATGAAGGCATACCTAGAAAAGGAGAAAGATCTAGTCCTTGCCAAGAACTGGAACCAGGATACAGGACTGATAGCATCTTTATGGCACTTGAGGGTAGGATACGGTTTGATTTTGGTTGACTCATACAGTTGCCACAAGTGTGCTTCCAAGTGCCGGGAAGGCCTGGCCAAGGGGACCTGACAAATTCCGTTAGTAAACTCCTGTGGTGATTAAACCATAGGATGCTGCAAAGTGCCATCTAGCTCTTTTTACTAGCACATCCCCTTGGTCAAGAAGCATCTGGCATTAAATTTGGGAATGTGGAGATGGCAGTTGTATTGCTCATCAGTGTCATCTGTCGCCATCTTTGTGCTGCCAGCATGACAGCTGGGGAACAGCAGGATCAAGTTGACTGGCAGAACGTTTTACAGCTAATGAGTTTGTGCACAATACTAGTATGATAATAAGACTCTAGAGGAATTGGTTATCGCTTGCATTCCTAAAGTGAGGTGTGGCCTTACCAGAAGCACACAGAGCCATCTGTCATCAATTATTAGTCTTTGTCTCCACAGTTCAACAGGCCTGAGGAAATGAAAAACAGCAGAGGGAGGTAAGGGACTACCATGTTGTTCAAAAAGATTTTAAAGGAGCTTCCTTAAGAAGCCAGAGATTTCCAGATGATTTTGAGATAAATATATTTTATCTCACTACCAAAAGCAGTTAGGCTTGAAAATTTGGCTGCTGAATGCTAATCAGTCTTTTCATTGCATGAGTTCAGGTTCTGCCACTGGGGTAAGTTCTTGAGTAATATAATTCTTACCTGCTTGGATCTGGGGCTAGAATTTTTGCCATCTTCTTTAATGTGTGTTTGTCAGTTTGAGACATCAAAATCTGGTTGTCACCACAGCATTCTGCTGATGACACACTGCTAGTGACAGGAATACCAAAAGTGGGTGAACATTTGAGAAGTGGATGGAAGCTGTTGGACTTGTAGTTGTTTGGTTCTCTCCTTTGTTGAGGAAAAAGAGGAGGAAACTCACAGGCTGTCACAAATAGAGAACTGAACCTAAGAAATACTTTATCTGTCAATAACACAACTAACTGCTGAGAGTATCAAACCATATGGTAATGGGGAAATCTGGGAAGACACAGTGTCATGAAGACCATTGAAGTGCAATTAGAAAAGCAATTCAACAAGATGAAAAGTTCAAGGATAGCCTAGTGCCAGTGGCAACAAATGCAGGAATTTTATGGGTCTTATCTGTGTAAGGTTTTCAGCCGAGACTAGTCCTGATGGTGTTTACACCTGGCAATGTCATTTCCCACTGGTGATGGAAGACCCTGCGTAGGCCTTTTTGGTAGTTACAGGGATTATTAAGTGAGGTCAGCTTTGGTGTTTCAAATTCAAAATTCATCTCTAGATACGGTTTCCTGTTTAGAATAATCTTTCCCTGATGTATTCCAGGACCAGTACTGGTAGATGTTTACAATGAATGTGGTAGAACGGTACTCAACGCGTGCTCCAGCTGCTTGTAGTGTGCCTTGCTATGGTCTTGCCAGAAGCTCATGGAGCCATCTGTCATCAGAGCCTGAAAAGCTAAAAACTCCATTTCCTAGACTCCCTTGAAGTTTTGTTGGGACTTCGGACGCTCCTACAAGTCAGATGTACTTGTGTGAGATTTGGAGAGTGGTTTTAGTAGAGTGGCTGGAAATGGGGAGTCACTGTTTATTGTGGACAGACTTTTGGTTGTACAAGATGAAAAGAGATCTGAAGATGGATGGTGGTGAGAGTTACATAACAGTGTGAATGTATTTAGTGCCACTGAACTGTACACTTAAAATGGTTAAGGTAGCATATTTTATGTGTATTTTACCATAATTTTAGAAACTTTAAAGAAAAATCATTCCACTCCTGTGCACATATAAAAAGGAAAATATATGCCAACTAAATAAGTTAATGCTTTTTAAAAAACTCCTTCATACATAGAATCTACGTCTTCTAAATCACTTTTGGATTCAGTCACTGATAGCATTTTCCCATTATGATTCTCTGCACTATGCAGAGTGCTGGTGCTGTGGCATTTAAGAGAGCTCCACTCCTGTTCCCAGGATGTTCATACCAGCGCTGACGCCCATTTGGCACTGTGTGATGTATCAACACAGGCAACAACACCTATGTGCTGTTGACTGTCTAACAGGATGCATCCCAGTTCCAGGGTTTTTAAATGTAGGGGAAATTGTGTGCAAGAAGGCAGTGAAATATTTTTCTTGACTTTTATTAGTTGGTGGGCTGAATGAGCCTAAAATGAGATAGCCATATGCTCTCTCTAAATGGAAATCGCTTCCCCTCTGTAACGCCCTTCAGTGGTTTCCAGACACTGACCTAGGGAAGAAAGGCCAAATCCCTTAGCGCGGGGAACAAAACTCTTCATGACATGTTTCTTTTAAAATTATGAACTACAAGTATTTTAAACATACAAAAATGCAGAGAACAACATAACACAAGTAATATGAAGTCACCAGATTTGACAAATAGTTGAAAAAATGTGGACATATTGCCATGTTTGCCTGGAGAATTTGTTTTTTAACAGAAGAAACAAGCTCTTACTGATTCATTGAAGTCTCTGTACACATGGGCTGCCATGTTCTCTTTTCTTCCCCAGAGCCAATCTCTTCTGTGAAGATCTCACAAATCTCTTCTCTCCAGGGCTCACACTTTCATGATATATGAACTCTTTTCTCTTTCTCTCTAAACAACACAATGTATTATGTTATGGTTTACTTTTACATATATTTAGTTAACTGTATTAATCCTCCGGCAATGTTTTTTATTGTTTTCCTGCTGGTGGGTGCTAATGTTTCCAAATTTTTACTAATTTAAGCAATACTGCAATTAAAATTTTGAGCATGTTTCATTGTGTACATTTCTCTATAGCAGCTTTGTCCAATAGAAATATGACAAAACCACAAATAAAAGCCATATACGTACTTTAAATTTTTTAGTAGCCACATTAAAAATGTAAAAAGAAACAAAATTGCCCTGGCCGGTTGGCTCAGCGGTAGAGTGTCGGCCTGGCGTGCGGGGGACCCGGGTTCGATTCCCGGACAGGGCACATAGGAGAAGCGCCCATTTGCTTCTCCACCCCACCCCTTCCTTCCTCTCTGTCTCTCTCTTCCCCTCCCGCAGCCAAGGCTCCATTGGAGCAGAAATGGCCCGGGCGTTGGGGATGGCTCCTTGGCCTCTGCCCCAGGCGCTAGAGTGGCTCTGGTCGCAGCAGAGCGACGGCCCGGAGGGGCAGAGCATCGCCCCCTGGTGGGCAGAGCCTCGCCCCTGGTGGGCGTGCCGGGTGGATCCCGGTCGGGCGCATGCGGGAGTCTGTCTGACTGTCTCTCCCCGTTTCCAGCTTCAGAAAAATACAAAAAAAAAAAAAAAAAAAAAAAAAAAGAAACAAAATTAATAATAAGACACTTCAACCCAACATATCCATTTCATCACATAACTAATATAAAAATTAATGAAACATCTTATACTCTTTCTTTCATACAAAGTCTTTAAGTGTAATATGAATTTCTCAGTTTGGACTAGCCACATTTCAAGTGCTCAAGAGTCACATGTGGCTTCTGGCTACTGGATAATGTGGCTCTAGAGAACAGATTTGGAGATGGAATAATAGGGTCATAGGGTATGCCGGCTGCAACCTTACTTGATATTGTAAATGTGCTCCTTCAAAGTGTATGAATGTCTCTCTTTTCTGATGTCACTGGATCATATGGTAGTTCTACTTATAGTTTTCTGAGGAACCTTCATATTGTTTTCCATAGTGGTATACCAGTTTACATTCCTACCGATACTGTACAAGGATTCCCTTTTCTCTCTATTCTTGCTAACACTTATGTCTTACCTTTTAATAATAGCAATTCTGACAGCTGTGAGATAATATCTCATTATAGTTTTTTTTTTTGTATTTTTCTGAAGCTGGAAACGGGGAGAGACAGTCAGACAGATTCCCGCATGCGCCCAACCGGGATCCACCCGGCACACCCACCAGGGGCGTAGCTCTGCCGCGACCAGAGCCACTCTAGCGCCTGGGCCAGAGGCCAAGGAGCCATCCCCAGCACCCGGGCCATTTTTGCTCCAATGGAGCCTTGCTGCAGGAAGGGAAGAGAGAGACAGAGAGGAAGGGGGAGGGTGGAGAAGCAAATGGGCGCTTCTCCAATGTGCCCTGGCCGGTAATTGAACCCGGGTCCCCCCCCTGCACGCCAGGCTGACGCTCTACCAGGGCCTCATTATAGTTTTGTTGTGCATTTCCCTGTTTAGTGATGTTGAGCATCTTTTCATGTACCTGTTGTTTTCAGGTGTACAATTCTATAATATATCACCTGTATATTGTATTGTGTGTCCACCATCCAAATTGAAATTTTCCATCACCATTTAAACCTTTTTATCCTTTTCTAAATCTCCCCACTCCTTTACCTCTGGTAATCACCATATAGTTGTTTGTGTTTATGGGTTTGTTTTTTGCTTAACACATCATTGACCAGCAATTTTACGCACAAGTTATCTCATGTCACCGGCTATTTTTTCATAATTATGAAAATGAAACAATATAAACTTCATTATACTTTATTTATACATAATGAATTTAAATAAAACTTTGTACATATCTGCTACATATTATATTTTGTACATTTTATATATTTTAGTTCTTTTTGGTGTGGTATATACTGTATAGCAATCACCTACGTGTAATAGTATGCAACATGTTTTGCAAATATATCTGGTTTCGCTGTGCTTTCCTTTTGAAACACACACTTCACATGTTCTAGTTGGATTGAACACGACGAAGAAAGATTTTACAATATCCTTGATATACATGTTCAAAGTGTGAGCGGTTAGAAGCTAGTCCAAGTTTAGATGGCTGGACACTGTGATTGTTTTTGTTTACCATACCTTCGATTTTGCAGCCTCACACCTGGAGGAGTGGGAAGAAAAGGAGTCCGCATGAGAATATAAAATGGTGTTTTTTTCGAACTTCAACCCTCAAGGCAAAAAGTCACAAATACAATAATCCTGTATTACTCTGAGTTTCAAAAATTGAAATAGCTAATGTAAGCACCAACACAAGTTAACTTGTGATGGTCAACAATGTTATTCTCTTCACCTTTTCACCCAGTCCCCAAACCCTCTCCCTCTGATAGCTGTCAGTCTGTTCTCTTTATCTATGAGTCTGTTTCTATTTTCTTCATTAATTTATTGTTCATTAGATTCCATATATAAGTGAAATCATATGGTACTTGTCTTTCTCTGACTGACGTATGTCACTTAGTGTAATATTCTCCAGGTCCATCCATGCTGCCACAAAAGGTAAGATTTTGTTCTTTTTTATGGCCAAGTAGTATTCCATTGTGTAAATGTACCACTTTTTTTTTTAATCAACTCATCTATTGATGGGCACTTGGGCTGCTTCCAAATCTTGGCTATTGTACATAATGCTGCAGTGAAAATGGGGGTGCATACTGGTATATTCTTTTCAATGTGTTTCAGGTTTCTTTGAATAAATTCCCAGAAGTGAAATCACTGGGTCATAAGGCAGTTCCATTTTTAATTTTTGAGAAACCTCCATACTGTTTTCTACAGTAGCTGTGCCAATCTGCATTCTCACCAACAGTGTACAGGGGTTCCCTTCTCCACATCCTTGCTCACACTTGTTTGTTGATGTATTGATGATAGCCATTCTGACAAGTGTGTAGTTTTAATTTTCATTTCTCTGATGGTTATTGATGTTGAACATCTTTTCATATGTCTATTGGCTATCTGTATATCCTCTTTGGAGAAGTGTCTATTCAGGTATTTTGACCTTTTATAATGGGATTATTTTTTGGTTTTGAGTTCTTTATAATTTTGGATATTAATTCCTTATCAGATGTACTGGCAAATATATTCTCCCATTCAGTGGGTTGTCTTTTCATTTTATTGATAGTTTTCTTCACTGTGCAAAAGCTCTTTACAGTAGTTTGATGTAGTCCCATTTGTTTATTTTATTTCCCTTGCCAGAGGAGATATCCATATTAATTTTTGTTTACAGTATGAGGTAGGGATCCAACTTCATTCTCTTGCATAAAACTATCCATTTGTCCCAGCACCATCTGTTAAAGACACCAAACTTTCCCCATTGAATGGTCTTGACACACGTGCTGAAAATTAATTGACCATAAATGTGAGGGTTTATCTTTGGCTGATCAATTCTAGATTATATATAAATCAATATTTCATTGATCTATCTGTCTGTGTCAGCACCACACTGCAGGTTTTTAGAAAGTTTAAAAATTGGGAAATATGAGTACTTTAACTTTTCTTTTTCAAAATTGTTTTGGCCTGACCAGGCAGTGGTGCAGTGGATAGAGCATTGGACTGGGATGCAGAGGACCCAGGTTTGAGACCCCAAGTCGCCAGCTTGAGCATGGGCTCATCTGATTTGAGCAGAAGCTCACCAGCTTGGACTCAAGGTCACTGGCTTGAGCAAGGGGTTGCTCAGTCTGCTGTAGCCCCACAATCAAGGCACATATGAGAAAACAATCAATGAATAACTAAAGTGTCACAACAAAAAATAATGATGGATGCTTCTCATCTCTCTCCATTCTTGTCTGTCTGTCCCTATCTATCCCTCTCTCTGACCCTCTCTCTGTCTCTGTTAAAAAAAACTGTTTTGATAATTCTGGGTTCCTTGAATTTCCGTATAAATTTTAGGATCAGCTTGTCAATTTCTAACGAGAAAACAATTTGAATAATGGTGGGCATGGCATTCATTACTTTGCTTTTTGATAATACTGAAAAATGAAGATGCTAGTTCATAATTATGTCATAAAATTTCACTGGAATAGCAATGTGGTCCCAAGATTTCGTATTAAACAATTAGAAAACTTAAAAAGACATGTCTATTTTGGAAATCACATGTGAAGACAGTGCTTGATTTGTTTAAAGACTTTATTTCAACAGCTGTTACAGCTTATTAGTCATAAAAATCATCAAAATCACCAGCAGATGTGTTATGGTTTCTAGGACGTAAAGCAGCTTCAATTTCTGAGTCACTGTCATCAGACTCACCCCAGAAGGCTGGAAGAGAAATCAGACAGTTGTTTAGCATCTCTGCACTCTGATCAGTCCAGTTTAATCAGCTGGACTGGGTAACTGAAATATTGGTCTGCAAAAGGCCTATGCAAATACCATGTGACGGTCTGACCAGACACACCCAGAATGCATGTCAATACTGCACAAATTTACCTATTTCACAGTATGCTCTATGTATTGTTGTGGAAAACACTTTGAAGAATATTTTCTTTTCCCTTCTGTTGTGTCCAACTCTACTGTAGGATTAGGCAGTAGAATTGGGTTAACACAGAATCAGGGTTACCTGGGTGTCTTATCAGGTCTGATATACCTCCTCACTCAGTTGCCTCTCTCCCTGCTTCTCCCTCTGTTCTTCACAAAAACAGAGAGGAGAAGGGGAGACATGGGGGAGGAATAGTAGTGAGGTTTACACTGACACAGAGGTTTGGATACACATGGTTTCTTTGGAGGTAATCCTGGGAATGATGGGCTTGGGAGACTAGGAGACTGGGAGACTGGGAGAGTGACATGGACGAGAGGAAGACATGCAGGGCATTCATGAGCAGGCCTGGCAGGGTGACAGCAGGGGCTCAGTCCTGCACGGGCTCTCCGAAAGACTGCAGAACTTTTCTCAAATGGTCCCAAAGAAACATAAGGAAGTGAGACTTTTTATCCACCTGTAGGAATATGCTGTGAAGAATTAGAGATAGAGAGGCACCCTAGGGCTAAAGTCCTGAGTGGAGGAGAGTCCAGGGTCCTCTCTGATCCATCCTGGAAACAGTGCATGCTGGAAACAGCAAAACAGCAGGATAAGATTCAATAACAGAAACTGTTCAGGCTCTCAGAACAGATTAGAAGTCAGCATGCTCCTTGTCCTTTACTTCACCCCCTGAAAACTTCTGCTGTCTGCTTCCTTGAGTTACCTGTACTGGCTAATAAATATCTGAGTAAGGCTAGGGATGAGGCTTCAGTCCTTTGGTTGTTGCCTCTCCTCAGCCCCTTGGAGCATGTCATCTGGTCTCCAAGTAGCTCACTGTTGTCACCACGCGACATCCACCAACTCCCATGTCTCATTGGTTGAGGGTTGTTCTTAACCAGGGCATCAACTCCCTGGCATTTGGGCTTTCTCACAGGAGCTTTCTCTACTCGGGGGCCAGACACAACCCTCAGGTGGAGACACACAGCTGCCTGATACAGAAGGCCAAGGGCATGTCAGTGAACTGTTGTGGTGACCTCCAAAGAGACTAGACAGGATATGGTGGTGCATACTGTCTGCTACACTGACAATTGCCATAACTACCAATATCTACCTGGCACGACCCGTCAGCTCTGTGATGACTTCAAATATATAACCCCATTTAATCCTTCCACCAACCCAGTAAGTATTAATGTTTTTGTTTTACTGATCACATTGAGGCTGTAGGAGGTTGTCACTGGCCAAATCAGTGTTAGTGGGTGGTCAAGCCAGGAGTCCCACCCAGGCGGTCTGACTCAAACCCATGCTGTCAATTACAGCCCACTGGAATGGGTTTAAGGAGACAGGAGTAGGGAGAGCCCAGAACCAGCAGGAAATATGCCAGTGTTAGAGTGAAGGCAGGGTTAGATTCCCCTTGTAAGCTGGGTGTTGAAGGATGAATAGGAGCCCACTAGGCTGAGAGAGAGAAAAAAAGGAACATTTTACAGAAGGAATAACTTGAGCAAAGGCACAGAGGTACAAGTGTGGCGTATCTGAAAAAAAGCTGGTTCTGATTGGACCCAGAGAGGACAAGACTTTGGGAAGAACGGGGCTGAAAAGTAGGGATGGGGCCAGACTACCAAGGGAGAAAGTTACAGACTTCGTCCAGGGGGTAGAGAAGGCATTGGCAGTTCTTCATCTGGAAGGTAGGAAGGTTAAATGAGGTTTTAGATGCTGGTGGGCAGGTGGAGGACAGTCAGGAGTTGGGGAAGAGTTGGATATGAAAAAGCCAGTGTGAGTCTTCTGCAAGAGGCCTGTCATGTCTTGAGCAGTGGGTATTGTCAGGCATTAATAGTGAGGATGGGGACAGAGGCTAGAAACACTTCACAGCTAGAATATACCGGCATTGGTAATCACTTCCATGTGGAGGTCAGGACGCCCTGCATGTTCATACTTGCAAATTAAAATACTATGTGGCTGTGACTTGTGGCACCCGTGTGTTCTCAGGTCATGCCTGTCACCGAAGTCCTCCAATCTCCTCAGCGACATCACCCCAGGAGAGCTGCAAGGCTGCCCTGTGAGCACAGGTGTGCTACACAGCCCTTACACACACACACACACACACACACACACACACGTCACAAACAATTCTTTTTTTTTTTTTTACAAACAATTCTTTTGGTCAAAACAAAATGAAAGTCTGGTGTCCTGTTACTTCTCTTACCTTTAGATGTTAAGTTGGTAGGTAGTTTCTTTTTGTCTTCATTCCTGTTAAAGAAATAACCCAAGTTTCTAAAAAGAAGATAACCAGACTAATATTTTTATAATGAGCACTTGAGGGAAGAAGCACAAGTGATTCACTGAACGGCCAGAAATTTTACCTTTACCCTCCAACTTTTATTTTATTTTTATCCCTCTCCAACTTTTAAAAGCAAAAGGAAAATGTCAGGACCACTGTGGCCAGAGGTGCTGCTGATGCTTTGGTGGAGGGTCCTAATGCCACAGCATCGCTGTGTCCGCCCCCTCCCCCTCCGGTCCCGGTGAGGGTGCGGCTCCGCAGGCAGGGCTGAGGCGCGCCCCACACTGCGGACTGCTGCTGGAGGGGGAGGGGAACGGGCCGGGAGGAGAGGCGACGCGCGGCAGTCTCCAGGAGACGGGGACTGCAGAGCTTCAGCACCTGCAGACAAACTGAAGAGAAGCACCTCGAGTAGGGAGTTCAAGGTGTCAGGGTGCTAGGAGAAGTGGGCAGAAGTTAAAATACTTATCTTCTCAAGCCAGTGAAATCAGCACTTAACAGTTTAACAGAGGAGTTCAAAATGAACTGTTTCCTGCCCTGGCCGGTTGGCTCAGCGGTAGAGCGTCGGCCTAGCGTGCGGAGGACCCGGGTTCGATTCCCGGCCAGGGCACACAGGAGAAGCGCCCATTTGCTTCTCCACCCCTCCGCCGCGCTTTCCTCTCTGTCTCTCTCTTCCCCTCCCGCAGCCAAGGCTCCATTGGAGCAAAGATGGCCCGGGCGCTGGGGATGGCTCTGTGGCCTCTGCCTCAGGCGTTAGAGTGGCTCTGGTCGCAATATGGCGACGCCCAGGATGGGCAGAGCATCGCCTCCTGGTGGGCAGAGCGTCGCCCCTGGTGGGCGTGCCGGGTGGATCCCGGTCGGGCGCATGCGGGAGTCTGTCTGACTGTCTCTCCCTGTTTCCAGCTTCAGAAAAATGGAAAAAAAAAAAAAAAAGAACTGTTTCCTGAAACACATTAACATGTGGTTGAGAAAAATGCACGTCTCCTGGAAACCGAGTTTAGGTCTCTGTGCACACAGGTGTAAAAATGCCAGCGTCTGGCATTGAGTACCTAGCAGTGTGCTTCCCAAAAGCCAACAAAACTGGAAACTGGCTCGGGGGACGTGCCATCCTCAGTGCTCCTTTTCAAGAGCTTTTGCAACTTTAATGAATTTAAAAGTCCCCTTTGGGAGCATCATTCAATTTTTAAATTATACTTAAATTCTTCAAGGCTAATACTGTTAAAAAGAACAAAACTTCAACCGAGTACATCTGAAGCTCTAATTGGCTTTCCTGAACAAGGAAGGGATTGAGCAGCATCCCCTCAAGCAAGCAGAGGGGAACCCAGAAAGCCGCGCCGGGTGGAAGGCTATTACATACAGGCAGAACCTGGCTGGACGAGAAAGTTACCAGCAAAAGAAAAGAAAGGATTGCTTCAGGCAGTGTCATCTCCCTTCGGGGCAGGCAGGGTCTGCTCAGGCAAACTGCTTCCGATTCCTTTGGTTCATGGAGAGGACCCTGTGACAGACTACCTCACTGATACTAACCAGAAAATTCCAGACTGACTCATTAATATTACACTTCTGGAGAAGACTGAAACCGCAAGGAGTCAAGGTTTGATATAATGGGCTTTAGCACAAGCAATTCTATTAGGGACCTGTTTTCTCTTTAAAAATACTGAATGGTCAAAGGAGATATTAAACAAGAAACTGTTCTCATTTATAGCTTGCCATTTTGATTTATTTTCTCGTGTTTTTGCCAAAGTCCTCGCACACACTTGGACAGACAGGCTCTTTCACTGAGACCCAGCCCATCCTCTTGGATGGGAAGAGCACTAAGACAGACTCTTGCGTGCACTGCCACCGCTCTGCCCGCAGCCAGGACCCAGGCTCCTGAGCACAACACCTGTGAACTCATCTTCTTCCCTTTGGGTCAAGTTCTGGTTAACCGAAGGCTTGAAAATCCACCTTTTGCCATAGCTGTCATGATTTAGATTTTTGTTTCTTCAGCAAAACAAGTTCCACTAAGGTATCGTCTTCTAGGCTCAGTATATGCTACTGCTCCTTTTATACTTGGTGCCTGTTTATTTGCTATGACCAATGAATGGCCTGTGGCCTTTCCTCCATGAGGAGTGGATGGCTCCATGACCCTCTGAAAGGGTCCTGTGCTTACAACCACGGAGACTGCCAGTAAGGAGGGCACTGATATGGCACACTAAAAAACCCACCTTACATAAAGTGTGCGTGTGTGCGCACGCACACACACACATCAAATACAACTGCGAGTCGTATCTACTATTTCCCTACCTCCCATTTCGTGAAGTCACTGGACTAGGAGCTGGAGAGTTGATGGCTCATAAAGCACAAGTAGGGTGGAAAGAAGGGCTAGCTTGTCTGCGGTGGCCCAGTAGTGAGAGCCGTGTGGGAGAGAGCAAGAGTGCTGCGGGCTGCGAGAACTGAGTCACAGGCTGGTGACGGGCAGCTGCCAATCCTCAAGGAACCTAGGAGCCTCTGGACTCTGCCATGAAAGATGGACAGGGCTTCACAGGCTGGGACCGAGAAGCAGAAGGCCGTGGGACGTGGCAGCCAGGATCTGTTGACATATGTGCTGGACATATGTCCGATGCTTAGTTGCTAGCTCAAAGGCCCTCACAGTGAACACACCCATCCATGGCCAAATTCACGAACCTCCGAGAGAGTCCCTGCACCAACTCCTTCTCCTGTCTCAGCCAATGGCACCCCAGCCCCTGGTCCGGTCTGAGCTGGCCCCGCTCCTCTGTGCTCCCACGCCCACTCAGCCCTTGGTCCTGCCAACCCACCCCTACTCTCCCCAAAGTCCACACTCTCCCTGTGTGTGCCACCCACTGGTCAACGAAATCAGTGTCTCTTGCCTGGACCTTATTTTTTAACCTTTGTGTCCCCTGCCTGGTGACACCATATCTCCCTTTTCCATTTAGTAGCAGGAGTGAGCTTTTTGAAACACAAATCTGTTCACTCCTCATCCTTGCTTAAACTCTTCAATGGCTCCCCACTGCTTTTAGCAGAACTAACTGAACAGCGCCTCTGAGGCTGATGCCCCAAACTCACTGGGCCCTGTGCCTGCCCCATCCCATCACCAACCCCACCCTCTAACCTGCGAGCTCATCAAAGTTGCCGTCTCACTCCCAGTTGTTAACTCACCAACAGGTGATATCGGGCCTGTCAGCTCCACGCTGGCAGCCACATGCCTGTGTCAGCTCAGCTGGGTAGCCGGCTGTTGTGCCCTCAGTAGGGGCTCAGTGAGTATGTGTGGGATGATACAGGAACCTCACTAAGGATGGGGCCCTGCTTAAAGGCACTCAGTCATTATTTAATGATACATTACTCATTTGCATATTTCTACTTATTGTGTGAGTTCAGAATCATTATTCCCTACAAGAAACATGCTTCAGAATGAAGTACATGTAGTCTGCCTACTGAGAAAGGTGGAGGGTGCTGTCAGAAGTGTCCTGTGCCATCCTCACAACGATGGGGGAATGCTGTCTCCCTCTGAGAAGCCATTTCTGCTAGGCAGTGTGACACTGCCATTCACAGCTAATGTGTATTGTACACAATTCTTAGAGGCAACATTTCTTTCTCTAGGTCACAGCTAATGTGTAAAGCTAAGACAAGTCCAAAGGGGATGGTGTGAGAGCTCTCTGTGGAGTGCTGTTCAGAGACAATTATTTAGCTCCTATCATAAATGAGAGAAGAACAAAAACAAAATCACTTCTGAAAGCATAAGCAATGCGAGTTAGGGTGCAGGCCATGGGACTTGGTCCGCACACTCCTCAGCTGTGCCGACACTCCTCTGTCCTGTGCTTTGCGGCAGGGCTTGGCAAGGGTTGCTGTGAAGAGCCGAGGGTAAATGGTTCAGGTGGTGTGTGCCATTGGGTCTTGGTGACAATATTCAGCTCTGTGGCTGCAGCATGAAATGGCCGTGGACAGGGTGTGAATGAATGGACATGGTTATTTTCAATGAAACTCATTTACAGACATTGAAACTTGAATTTCCTATCATTGTCAAGTGTCTGCAGCATTTTTCTTTAGACTTTCCCCAATCATTTAAAATGTAAAAACTACTGTAAGCCTGCAGGTGCACAGAACCAGGCAGTGGCCGGGACCTGGCCCAGACTGCAGTCTGCCCAGCCTGCCAGCGGGCCAACATGCTGGCCAGAGGCAAACCAGGTGGCCACTTTCCTGGTACTGTCTCTCATGGGTAACTCCTGGAGTCAAAGGTAGCAGACTCGGCATTTCCCCCTAGAAGGTGACAGTTAGACCGGAGGTCCCAATGAAAAATAAATCATTTTCCGGTAAGACACCGCAGACAGTCACATCTTTTCTCATCCTTGCTAAACTTAACTAAGGTTGGCCAGGGTCTTATAGAACAGGTTTTATTCTAAGCTCAGCACCTGGTGCAGAATGAATTCCTGTGTATGTAATCAGGACAGAGGATAGTAATGAAAACAGTGAAAATTATGAGTGTCAACTGCCCATTTCATTTGAACAAACGGCTAATATTACTAGAAATAGTTGACATAAATACAAAATTAGATGGCAGGACATCTGCAAGTATTGTTTTGTTTGGTGGAGCCAGCAAGTAGAGGCAAAAATGAGATTGGTAAAATCTACAGGTCTCTAAGAAGGCCACTATTACATTAGAGCAGAATATTTCTGGATTAGGAACCCAGTGCCTTCATTGTATGAGCAGGGAGCCCAGAGAGGTAGACGGATATGTTCTAAGACACACAGACGGCTTGGTGGTGAGCAGAAGTAGATCAAAATATTTTCCCCAGCACACAAAATGCACAGGTTGCAAACATCTGTCTCCACGGGGATTTGCGAGAAGGGGTAAAACAGTAGTGTTAGGGAAACTTGGGTAGATGGAAACAAATGGTCCCTGTCCCAGTGTGTGACTTGTGGGAGTTGCTTTCAGAAGCTGGACCAGGGTCAGCTCTAGGGCCAGACAGTCTCTACTCCCATTGCCCAGCTCTGCCCACCACATGGCTCTGGGCAAGTTTCCTACCTTTCTAAGCATCCATGTTCTTGTTTGTAAAACGAGGGGTAGCGTCTCGTTGCAGCGTTCTAATGCGCACAGACCGGAGCCTGGCCAGAGTCTGTGCACAGCAAGCTTCGGAAAGCAGCACTGTGGCACTGTTAAGACCTTTGGCTGAACAAAGGCATGCATTTGCTGTAGCTTCGTGGGTTCCAAGTAGACGTGACAAACACTCAGGCACAGGGGGCCAAGCCAGTGTAAGGTTTGGGGACAGACTGAGAGGAGGAAACAGACCCACGATGTACGTGTCCTCCTGGAAGAGTCCGGCGGAGGAGCAGTGAGGGTGGGGCGGACAGAGAAATGCTTCCAGCAGGTGGTCCAGAAGCAGTGGTTTGTCTCTTCCTTACTCATGCGAGGATCACTGATGACACTGTGCATCGGGCTCCGGGCGGGGGCCGCAGCAGTGAGGACCACCGATGACACTGTGCATCGGGCTCCGGGCTGGGGCAGCAGCAGTGAGGACCACCGATGACACTGTGCATTGGGCTCCGGGCTGGGGCCGCAGCAGTGAGGACCACCGATGACACTGAGCATCGGGCTCCGGGCTGGGGCCGCAGCAGCGAGGACCACCGATGACACTGTGTATCGGGCTGGGGCCGCAGCAGTGAGGACCACCGATGACACTGTGCATCGGGCTGGGGCCGCAGCAGCGAGGACCACGGATGACACTGTGCATCGGGCTCCGGGCTAGGGCCGCAGCAGTGAGGACCACAGATGACACTGTGTATCGGGCTCCGGGCTGGGGCTGCAGCAGTGAGGACCACCAATGAATGATACTGTGCATCGGGCTCTGGGTTGGGGCCGCAGCAGTGAGGACCACCAATGACACTGTGCATTGAGGCCCGGGCGAGGCCACTGCAGCAGCAGCCAGGGCACACTTGACCTCTGCCGCGGGGCTCTCGTGCCTCCGCAGAGAAGGACACCAAGATAACTGTGACACAGGCCAGAAAGGACAGTTGTGGGTAGGCTGAGACTTGGGGCAGTGGGGTTGGGGGGTAACATTCCAGATCGCAACATGTACCAAGAGCCCACAAGCTCTCATTGAGTTCAGGGCCAGGAGCCAGACACCCTGCAACTGGCACCAGGAGGCAGTCAGGTAAGAAACCCAGTACGGCAGACGCTCTGTGCGCTCACCCAGGCCCTGCTTCCTGCAGACTGTGCATGCAGAGTGCATGTGCAGAGATGGAGGCATCAAAGATGACTGCAAGAGTCTCTTTTGAAAGCGTGTATATAAACCTCCCCCTCTCCCACACACGCATGCAGATAAGTCTATGAAGTGCGTGATTCTGCAGCTGTGGTATGTAAGGCAGGACAGAGGTGAGGGCAGTTGTGCAACTGGTTTTATAAAGAAGTGACCTCTGAGTGAATGGTGGAGCTACATACTGATGATCACTCACTCAGGAACTCCAATGGTTATTGAGCACTGGTGATGGAGAAAAGCCCCCAAACCTCAGTGAGGAGTTCAGGGAATAAAAGAAAGAGCCACCGGGCCAGAACCTCTGCTTAGGAAACTCTGTGAAGGTTGAAAGTGAAGCCTGGATAATCTAGCAGGCGCCTGTCAGGTGAGAGCAGGCAGCAGCATCCCAGCGAGGGGGTAGGCATACGGGTCAGCACACAGGACATACATGCTGTGTGAGGAAGTGACTCACGTCCCACCTGTGAGCACAGGGACCTGGGGGAGGCTGGGAGGGCGCTGCAGAGTGTCTGCCACTTGGTGCTTGAGGGGGTGTAGGCCACGGAACTCCTGACTGGCAGCAGCATAGGTACCCCTGGCTGGGGTGTCGGACACTCATTCTTGGCTTATAGGGAGGAGGAATTTGGAAGGAGGAGGAATTTGGAACACAGCAGACCTGGGGGATGTCCTAATGTTAGTAACACGCTGACTCTTAACCTCATGGTATATATATACATATATATCTATTTTTTAAAAGAAAAATATATTCATAGCCCATTAACAAACTACCCAAGTTATTGTAACTTTGAGGCCACGTCAGTTGAGTTTGGCAATATGACTCTGAATGCCCTGCCAAGAACGTGCTCTATGGTATTGGGGACAAGGAGGAAAGGCTCCAGCGGGACATGTCCTTTCGGTTCTAGGGTCTTGCTGCAAGCCCGAGAATAACTAATTTATGAGAATTTGTGATATCTAGACTCTGAATTCTATAATTTTCAGTGATTTTGAATGCTAGTTAAAAATCAGTAATGAAATGTCTCACACAGCATCTTCAGCTACAATTTTCCTCAAACTGGACATGTTTCTGAAAAATGGAAGGCAGAAATATTCCAAAAAGAAAAATCCTAGTGAGTATGCCAACAAACTCTGTAAATACTAATTTTAAGTTTTAGAGTCAGACCAAAGTCCGAGAGTCAAATTCAACAAAGTCTGAGCGCCCCCTGATGGTTAACCAGGGGCCCTGCAGAAGATGCAATTTTTTAGCTGCCTGGGGCCAACTTGAGTAACTAACTCCTTCCCTTCAGCTAATCAAGCCATTGTTCTTTCGTGGTCTGTGTAGAAAAAAGTAAAGTACATTAATTTATGATGAAAAGCACGGGGATTGTTTTAGAAGCTACTAATTCAGTAGAATTTAAGGAGAATGCAGATTTATTAAGCCAAAGATAGAGATGGGGGCTTTTACATGAGAACCTAAAGGACGTCAGGAAAACCTCATTTTTATTTCTTTGTGATCCTCCTACCACCCCAGGAGGAAATGGCACAGTGGCCAGGCAAGGAGATACCACAGCCCCACCAGAACATCAGCTGCAGTGTGGCGCCCTCCACTGGCCGCTCCCGTGGCTGCAGGGCTGGCACAGAATGCCACCCACGGAGGCCCTGCCAGGGTGCCTGCTGATGGTTGGGTGACCTCTGTTACCTTTCCCCCAGGCAATTATGTTGTAAGCACACATTTTTTTTTCTTTTGGTAAAATGTTATCTTGATCCAACCAGTACACTGAAGTTACACGACAGGCTGTTAAAATATCCTCTCCATTGAATGAATTGGACCGGGAGAGTGAAAACCGCTTCCTGGGGAAGGTAAAGCAAGACAATGTCTGCAGAGAGGAAGCTCTGGCATGCACCCCTGAACAAAAGGGAACAAGTGGTCTTTACTTGGAGAACGGCTTCCTATTAGGACTCACTCCTTCGTACATTATGCCTTTCATCCCCACTCAACCACAAAATGATTTTGCTGAAGCAAATACAATGGTAGAAAAAGATTTACCCTGAAAGAATCTTTAATAATAAACTGTTGCCGATCTGCCTGCTTGCCTGTGATTTATAATACAATAAACATCGGATTCTATTACGGCTCGTGCACTGAAGCTGCTGCTCTGGAAAACGGAATATGAAAGCCCCGGACCCCACCACCATCACAAGGAAATGAGCATGTATAAATGTGCTAAGAGTATCTCTTTGCATCTTTTATAGCTTGTGTGTATTAATCTGTAACGCTTATTAAGAAAGCCATTGCTATGCAAAGCAGCACCCAATCCCTTTCTCTGGCTTTTCAACAGAGTGCACTGTTTAGCCAATAGGACGGACCCTCTGGCCCTCATTCTGCATTCATAGCAGGCAACATTTGCACAATGTATCTCTCAAAGGCGGCTGAAAAGAAGGCCTTAATACTCATGTAAACAACTGCAAACCAATTACTTAATGAATCAGACTCACACATAATGAGGTGCAGACAAAGAGCTATAAATGTATTTTTGCGCCCAAGCTGCTGCTTTAAAGTAAAATCCCTCAGCTGTGGTTTGGGCTTAACTGGCACATCATAATTATTGTCTCTAGGACATCAGAGGAAGCCTTTTTTTTTTTTTTAGGTCCAGCAGGATTTTTTTTTTTTTTTTTTTGAGGTTGCTCATCAGCTCACTGACAAAATAGAGCAAAGAAGAATTTTTAAAAGTGCTACAGCAGCACTGCACTGTTATGTTTATTCTCAAGTACTGGTTTCGAGACCACTTGTAAAAGCAATAAAGCACGAGGAGTGACTGCAGTAAGTGGGATCTTTAAATGTAAGCCTCTAAGAAATTTCAGTGAGTCCAGGCACAAACAGCAAAATGGGGCTCTCCAAGGCCCGGTGGCACAGGAACAACACCCAAGCCAGCACAAGAACAAAACCAGAAAGATCCAACCCAGTACTCGGCACCCAGACCTTTCCCTCACTGGGTCACAACCACGGCTTCCTTGAAGACTTTGTTTTTAATTAAAGGGGTGATATGATTAACTGTAATTTATTTAGAAAATTAATTTCACGCAGAAACAACAGGAATAACAAAAGGCCCCTGCCTCAAACTGAAGAAAAAAAATGTTTGGTTTTATAATGAAATAAAGGTATACGACATGAAATGATCAGGCTGAGAAAATGTCCTCCAATTGCTTTCTGAATGTATTTAAAAATTGCCTGAATACAGATAAAGTTTAAAAAGAGTCAAATTTTTAATGCTTCTAAAATATAAATAAAAATATACCTGAAACCTGTATAATTATGTAAACTAGTGATACCCAAATAAATTCAACTCAAAATAAATAAAATATAATAAAAACAAACAGTTCTAACCATCTTTAAAAACTAAATGCATGTATTATTATGCCACATGGTAACATTAAGCCCTAAAAACTACCTGTAAAATTTGCCTTTTAGAATTGAATTTATAGTATAATCATAAAAATATAATACTTTAATACTCTTCCTCTCTCACTGCCTTCAGAAACATGGATGAAAACCCAGATATTAAAGATAATAATTTCTGATAATTAAATAATTCCCTAAAATTGAACTCTTTAGGTTTCTAAAAGCAAGACTTCAATTTCAGAAAATCAATCTTATTTTAGTATATTCTAGGTGTTAAAAATATTGTAATATTTTTCAAAATATAAATAAAAAAAGGATTTTTTTTTCATTTAAAAATACTGTTTTTGGATCTAATTATTTTATCTTATGGGACACTAGAAATGTAAAGTTTCTGTTTTAAAATTTCACTGAGGTAAACAGTTTATTCAAATGTAATACAATCATCGGAAGAACTTTTTAAAAGACATGTTACTACAAAAGGAAACTTCTGTTTTAAATATTTATCCCCAAGCCAAAAAGGATGGTATTTCATCAGATGATTGTTTCTGTTCGCACCTATAAATTGCTCCTAAGTGACTCAGTGCCACTGCGTGACCAGTATTTCACGTTGCTGACAAATCCAGCACAGTTCACTTTTCATTGCTAGAAAACCATACAAGTGCTACAGTTCAACACGTGAAAAAATAACTTTTGTTTTTTTATGGAAAATAAGAAAGTATTAGAAAAGGAAAGTATAATGTAGCCCCATAGTGAGTTAAAAAAGAAAAGTACAAAAACAAATACCCAGCAACTGCTAGTCTCTATATCAGCTGTCTCAGAAAGAAGAAACAGGCCACTTATTCCTTTAAGGCCCCTGTTTCTCTCTGCCCTTTCCCATTGTGTGGTCTCTAAGCAGCCCTACTTCGAGCAGCTGTAGATGCTAATTTGTGGTTCACTGAGGTGTCAATTGAACCTTAAACCAAGGAAACAACAGCTGCAAAACAATACTTGGCTCTGGTGCAAATATTTTCAAAGGTAGACTAAACTTTCACTGTTATTTTATATAAACAAAAACCCAAACTATAACCTTCCATCAAGTCACATGACAAAATAATATGAAGCTTAGGTTTGATTCATTGCATAGTGACATTTCTCATCTTGTTGCCACTATTCAGAAAGGCTTTCATGACTTTACCTTGACAAAGGACTTCCTTTGCAAGATGAAAAACTACCTTCCAAAGTGATTTTGTTCATTGTCTTTGTCTTCAGTGCACCACTGCCAATGTTCAAACCTGTGACAGGCACAAACAGGAGAGGAGCGTCAGCCTCCATGCTGCAGCGGACTGCTGAAGAAAGAGGGACCTAACAATCACTTTGGGAAAACAAACAGCAACAGAGGAAGATGCTGTCCAAGCTGCGGAAAACAAGGGTGCCTCCGAGACAAGGGATAACATGTTGGTAGAATACTGAAAGGAAGTGGGGAGGGAGTGCCAGTGATACACAAGAACCCACAAAAAGTAAAAAATAAAATTCAAAGAACAACATCTTAAATTACCAAGATGCACATGTAAGCACATGGGTCTCAGCTATGGCATCAAGCTCTCGATGATTCCCATTGTTATAACACAGGCACCAAGATAATGGGTGCTAGGAACCAAGTCTCAGAAATAAATGACACTCCTTGATGGCAGGTGGCCACACCACCCACCTTTAAGTCCCTCTGCCAATTCCTCTATTGATCCATCTTGTAGAGGTGAGACTGACTCTCCACTAAGCACCAGCTCTAACCAGCCTAGAAAAGTTGATGGGGAAGATGAGCAATCCACCTCTTTCCCTGGAGCTGGGAAAAACCCTGAGGCCCCAGCTTGCAGGGCCATTCCTCACCTGTGCCTCTCAGCCTTGGATGTGTCTGTTACAAGTCTGATTTTTGTTTCTATTTTGAGAGGGGGTGAGGGAGAGAGAGGGAGAAGCATCAACTCGTTGCTCCACTTCGTTGTGCACTGACTGCTCTTTGCATGTGCCTTGACTGGGGATGGGACAGGCAACCCCGGGCTTAAGCCGGAGACCTCAGGTGTCAAACTGGCAACTTCAGTGTTCCGGGTTGACAGTTTATCCACTGCGCCACCACTGGTCAGGCGTAAGTCTGAGTCTTACCTGGCAGTTGCCCAAGATCACACATAGAGTGCACAGGCACCTCAGAGGGAATTTGCTGTTCCTAAACTGTAATCTGCTTGCCTGCATATAGCCTCTGCAGCAGAATGATTCTCTTGATAAAACGTGTCCATGTTCAGCTTTAACAGGGTCTGTACGTGCTTAACAGGACCAGGTCATTTCAGGTGTGAAAACAAAGGCACAAGGTTTATATGGTTTTCTTTAGAGACAGGTCCAGAGACGAAGACCTAAGATATCTGATGCAGAGAGTAACTGAAACATGCACTGCTTCAATAGTTAGATCTGGGGGTGGCCGTGAGTTCTGAGCGCACATCCCAACATGGCCTGAAGCAGCTCTGTGAAGTTTAACGGGCACTTGGCTCCCATTTCCCTCTGCCTTCCCAGCCTACTTCCTGCTTCTTTCTGGGGCTCAGAGAAGTCCCTAGGGTCAGAGTGAGAATTAGAATGAAAAATAAATGCATGATCAAATGTAAAATAAATACCAGAGGCAGTATGTAGCTGCAATGACAGCCAACACTATTAGAACCACTTCTAAGATCCCAATGGTGAAAATTTTGGAGTCTTGCAAAGTGCATGGTTTAAGTTTGAGTGAGGAGTGAGAAGACTAAATCTAGGGGTGCTTGACTACAAAACCTGTAAAGTATCGCTTCATTTATAAATTAAGAAAAATATGTTAATTACTAATATATTAATAGTACTATAATTTTGGTTCATATCCAATGGGCTATAATTTATATCAGATTTACTCATCCTTTGAACCTGTCCAATTCTCCATCTAAAGCATACTTACCAAAAACAAATTTGTGGAGTCATCTTCCAAACTATGTTATATCTACTAACCAGCCATAATGATCAGGAAGGGATATCACCCTCCTGGGGCCTCATTTGTAAAATGAGGGGGCTGGATAAATACTTTCTAAGATCCCCCTGGGTTCGAATTCAGTGACACAAATGTGAAGGTGATTAAAAGCAAACATTTAAGGGCTCATAAGTGTTATATCTCTCCAAAGTGATGAAGACCTCCATTAGGAGCAGAGGCCTTGCTTTATATCTCGACAAACTACAATGTCTCATGCTTGCAGAATTCAAATACCCAGCACCATCCACACCACCAGCCCTCCGTGGTGTTATTTAACAGGCACAGTGCTGGGTGCAGAACCTGCAGTGGCTCCCTGACTCCTCAAAACAACCAAAATAACTTTGTAGCAACTGATTCTAACATTAATATCTAGGAAATAGCTCTTCAAAGACAAGTCCGATGAACCATAACTGTGTCCCTCAAAACTCTGTCTGTCTGGTGAACACATCTTTGAGACAATTGGGAAATCAGAATACGGACAGGGAGTTATGTGATGCTAAGATATTGTTCATTCTGAAAGGTGAAATTATAGCACAGTGCTTTATGTCAAAGTGCACTGGCTTCTGGATTAGTCTATTTACTTTCACAAAGGGAACTGAGGTGACTTATCCTAAAAAAGGGTGTAATAAAATAAAAACACCAAAAAATAATAAAAATACAATAATAAAATAGTATAAGAAAACAGAAAAAATTACACTTAAAAGAAATATCCTCGATTGAAGAAACTACATTTAAGCTTAAAACTAGTTTTTTACTGGGGTTTAGTCTTTTCAAATAAGAAACCTCAAATATCCCAAAATTCTGGTGAGGGAGGGTGCCCTAGGATGATGCTCCTGCCATTGATGATTAAGAAGTTGGAAGATGTGGAAAGAAGAAAAATGTAGAGTGTCTCCTGAGGTACTTAGTAATGAGTTACTATTAGAACACACACAAGTAGGATCCAAGGGTCTGCAAAGCACTACCACCTTGATGAGGGGCCAGCACATATCCAGGAAGGGAGACTTTTCCAAACTCTAATTCATTAATGATTGAAAAAGTACTGGCTCATTCTGACCAGGTGACAGTTTGTTACAAACTCCACAAACCATCAAAAGAATGATCACCCTTTCCTGAACATTTCAAGTGCTGAATCTGCCCTTCCTTACCTGACAGGTGTGACACAGAAGCATCCTTCTGGAATCTGTCTTCAGTTTGATTTGCATTATCCTGAAGGGTGGACTGCTTCAGCAACTGGTAGACTTTTGTTTCTATAAAGATTACAAAAAAGGTACAGATAACTGTATATCTACATGAGAAAGAAAGAAGTTAGACCCTTACTTTACACCATTCAGAAACATCAACTCAAAAATGATTACAGAATTAAATGTAAGATGTAAAACTATTACATTCTTAGAAGAAAACAGGATAAAAGCTTCAGGACAGTGGATTTGGCAATGATTTCTTAGGTACCAAAAGCACAGTCAACAAATTAAAAAAACAAAAAAATAAGACTAAATCAAACTTAAATTGCTTGTCAAAGGAAACAATAAACAGAGTGAAAGATAACCTACACAGTGGGGGAAAATAATTGAAATAATATATTAGATAAGGGTTAATAATCAGAACATATAAGGAACTTATATAGCTTGATAATAACAAAAGATAAATAACCTTGATTAAAAGATAGGCAAAGGACTCGAATAGACATTTCTCTAAAGATATATAAATGGCGAATAAGCACATGAAGATATTCAAAATCATTAACATTAGGGAAATGTAAATGAAAACCACAATGAGTTATCACCTAATACCCATCAGGATGGCCACTATGTATATATTTAAAAACCCAGAAAGTAACAAGTGTGGTTGAGAATGTGAATAAGTTGGAACCCTTGTGTACTGTTAGTTGGAACGATAAATGGTACAGACACTATGGAAAATAGAACAGAGCTTTCTCAACAAATTAAAAACAGAATTTCCGGCCCTGGCTGGTTGTCTCAGCGGATCAAGTGTTGGCCTGGCGTATGGGCTTCCCAGGTCTGATTCCCGGTCAGGGCACACAAGAAAAGTGACCATCTTCTTCTCCCCCCCCTCTCCCTTTTCCCCTCCCACAGCCAGTGGCTCAATTGGTTTGAGTGTGGTCCCGGGCACTGAGGATAGCTCGGTTGGTCCGAGTGTGTCAGCTTCAGGAGCTAAAAATAGCTCAGATGATTCGAGCATCGGCCCCAGATGGGCACTGCCAGGTGTATCCTGGTCAGGGCGCATGTGGGAGTCTGTCTCACTATCTCCCTTCCTCTCACTTAAAAAAAAATAGAATTACCATATGATCCAGCAATCCCAATTCTGGTTACATATCCACAAAAATGAAAACAGGATCTCAAAGAGTAACTGGCACACCTGTGTTCATCACAGTATTATTCACAATAGCAAAGAGGTAGAAGCAACCCACATGTCCATCAATGGTTGAATGGATAAAGAAAATTTGGCGCGCGCGTACACACACACACACACACACACACACACACACTAGAATATTATGCCTCAGGAATAAACCCTGAGGACATTATGCTAAGTGAAATAAGCCAAATATTGTATGATTTCACTCATATAAAGTACCAAAAGTGGCCAAAATCATAGAGACAGAAAGTGGAAAGTGATTGCCAATGGCTAGGTGAAAAGGAGGTATTAGTGTTTAGTGGGTCAAGTACTTCATTATTGCAAGACGAAAATTTCTAGAGATCTACTGCACAAAAATATGAATATACTTAACACTACTGACTATATATTTAAAAATAGTTAAGACAGTGAATTTAGTGTTAGGTATTTTTTACATAATTAAAAAAAAAGCAGTGACCAGATATCTCAATTCATCTATGACAATTCAGGTGTAGGTTTGTTGTCTCAGTAAAATTATTAATAGGATTCCTTTTTGTTATCAAAGTTTCCTAGTCTAGATAATAAATTATATGGTCACTGTACTTAAGAGACATATAAACCAAATACAAAGCAAAGGCATAATTGGGCAACTGATTAAAAAAAACAAACAGACAAACAAAACAATGGTTAAAAAAATATTTGATCACTGATTGTTTATTTGATGATACTGGTAAATTATTGTTTTACATGTGAAAAAAATACACAGAGATACTAAATTTTCTACTATGTAGAAATAAGTTTCTTAAATTCTTCCTATGATGTTACTACTTTTCAAATGCATGCAAAGTATTTTTTGAACTGCCCCTTTTTAGGTACTGTAAAAACAAGAAACAATTTAGTTGAACCTAGTTTTTAAGAATCAAAGACAAATTGTATGAGTTTGTCTGAGGCAGCCAAATTCTATTCATTATTCTGAATGGGCTAGGATAGGTTCAACTCTTGGTAAAATGGCTTCTCTCTGCCCCGGGGCCTTGCAGAAGCCACTGCAGAATGAACCAGAAAAAATGGCACTGGATTTGATGTCTCCGGAGCAGTCCCTGCCCTGCTTCTCAGGCTCTCCCACTTGAGTGCGGGTTTCTAGGCTGCGTGAATGGCAGGAGCATTGGGAAGAACAGTAGCAGCAGCAGGATGAGCTCAGAGACCCAGAGCTGAGAAAAATCTAACCGATGCTTGTCACAGGGACAGACAGAGCACATGCAGGGAGCAAAGACAGGTGTGCCAAAGGATCAGTAAATTCCGGACCAGGACATATGAAGCAATAAAATATCCCCTAATTTTTGTGAGCAGTATAGTATCTACTGCAAGTTAACACTGGGAAGACTGTTGGGAAGAACGATGCATAAAGATCACATATGGAAAGGACCCAAGTGGCACAACCTTGCCCATTCCCTCAAGTCTCAGGGCTACTTGGATGAAATGGAGGGTAGAGAATTAGAGTTTTAGCACAGATGTAAAAACAGCATCCATGTTCACATCTTCGATGTGGCCGTGGATAAAAGGATTCCGGCTCTATGTTAGCAACCTGAGGCTGGCAATGAGACACCTTCCTACTTTTGCTGACCCAATTCAAGAACTTAACTACAAGCCCTTATTACTGGATTAAAACTATCACCACACTAAAGAATAAAAATATAACTTTTCTTGCCTTACTGAGAATCAGTCAGGATAGAAATAAGTATTTAAAATGAGCATATGTTGGTATATTAAATGCTATATAATTAAAATATGTACAAACAGGGACTCTTAATTCTGAAAATAATAAATTCTAAGGTAATACTTTTTACATTGCTAGATTGTGAAGTCAGTTTGGCACATTGGAACTAGTGTTTAGAAAAATGTGATAAACAAACTACCAGATGCAGTGCATGCAGAGGGGCGTCGCTCTGCCGCGACCAGAGCCACTCTAGTGCCTGGGGCAGAGGTCAAGGAGCCATCCCCAGCGCCCGGGCCATCTTTGCTCCAATGGAGCCTTGGCTGTGGGAGGGGAAGAGAGAGACAGAGAGGAAGGAGGGCGGGGGGGGGGGGGGTGGAGAAGCAAATGGGCGCTTCTCCTATGTGCCCTGGCCGGGAATCGAACCCAGGTCCCCCGCATGCCAGGCTGACGCTCTACCACTGAGCCAATCGGCCAGGGCCTTGGGGGGTTATTAAAATCAAAGACAGAGTGTCTGATTTCTAAAAGACACTGAATCACTGTAAAAGAGGTAAAAGTGCTCTGCTTTGCTTTTATTTTTATAAAGGTCAACTAAGAAGTTTTTCAGCTTTTAGAATGTAAGTCCTGAGCTTACTGACCATATACTATTTCTGCATTCAATTAAATTTATTTACGCAAGGAAAAGTAGCAAAGAGGATTTTTTGTATGTGTGTGTGACAGAGACAGAGAGAGAGACAGAGAAAGGTACAGACAGGGACAGACAGACAGGGAGAGAGATGAGAAGCATCAATTATATGTTGTGGCACCTTAGTTGTTCATTGATTGCTTTCTCATATGTGCCTTGACCGGGGGGCTACAGCAGACCGAGCAACCCCTTACTCAAGCCAGAAACCTTGGGCTCAAGGTGGTGAGCCTTGCTCAAACCCGATGAGCCCGCGCTCAAGCTGGAGACCTTGGGGTTTTGAACCCAGGTCCTCTGTGTCCCAGTCTGATGCTCCATCCACTGCACCACTGCTTGGTTAGGCAGAAATTTTTTTGAAAAGAAAAAAAAAAGAGTTGTTTATTGATAAAGGTTTCTGATGGCTGGAGTTAGGGTACCTCTGTCTCCTGTGTGAAGGTAAGTCATTTGACACTATTGAGCTGGTTCTCATGCTTCTCACAACCAGGAAAATGTGCTAGTTGTTTTCAGGAGAGGATTTTTGTGAGAAATATCAAGCTAGTGGTTGTGACAATTTTAGATTTGGGAGGATTAGATATTTTGTCCACATACAAGACAGACTGATATTACTGGTCTGAGTCTAGCAAGGAAGGAATGTGAAGTCATTCTTAGCAGCAAGGGGCCACTTCACTCCTCTGGAAAAGACAGGCCATTTTCATGCTCCACAGATGCTCCATCCTGGTTTCTCCTCCGGGACTGAAGGACAGGGCCATCTCCCTGGGCTGTGCGCTTTCCCGGCAGGGCTGCCTGAGTGTGCTTCCCACTGTGCTACAGTTTTGGAGGGAGACAGCTCATCTCTTCTACCTCATTTGAACAGAGCCTCACACCTTTCCAACCATGGTTTCTCACTGGTGTTTGATCCTTAAACCTGTGGCCCTACTCCAATTAGTTACTGAGCCTGACCTGTGGTGGTGCAGTAGGTAGAGTTTGACCAGGAATGCTGAGGTTGCCGGTTTGAAACCCTCGGCTTGCCTGGACAAGGCACATATGGGAGTTGATGCTTCCTATTCCTCCCCCCTCCTCTCTCTCTAAAAATGAATAAAATCTAGAGAGAGAGAGAGAGAGAGTCACTGAAACCCACCTGGATATTTTTATTTGGATGTGGCTGCCCTGACCCAAGTAATAAAGGTTTGGCAAAATTAAAGCTGGGGACTGCTGGGCATATTGCCTGCTCTCACCCCCAAGGGCAAAGTGAAGTTTAAAAGGTAAAAAGATTAAGTGCGTTCACTTGGAGGAATAAACAGTAATTGAGGCAGAAAAAGTTGGGGCAGATACTCAGAAATGAGAGTCGTTCTCCATGGCGTGTATCATACCCTTAGTCACCCTTAGTCAGTAGAACTGCACAAAACAACATACAAAGGTCTGGAAGACAAGCCAAAAAGAAAAAACAAAATTAAAGATTGGTTGAAAAAATGATCAGCAGAGGTTACAGCGACAAAGTCTGTGTAGAAGAAAGGGAAGAAGGGTTCAAGAACACAGATATTGCAAATAGACTGGACAGGGCAGGATTGTTAATGCAGACACTTTTGGGGACCAAGCAGGAACCACACATAGAAGAAAACATAGGTACTAAACTCATAGACCTTAGCCGTAAAGAATAATTTATGAATTTGACCCCAAAAGCAAGGGAAGCAAAGGCAAAAATAAATGAATGGGACTATAACAAACTAAGGAGCTTCTGCAAAACAAAAGAAACTGACTACAAAACAAATAGGCAGCCTACTAAATGGGAGATGATATTTACAAACAACAGCTCTGATAAGGGTTAATATCCAAAATATATAAAGAACTCACAAAATGCAGTAACAAACA